>NC_138235.1:16466451-17666451 GCF_964197995.2 Scardinius erythrophthalmus
CCTCTGCTAAGTTTTGTAGAATTTCATCCATGGGGGGGTATAAAATAAATTCATTTATGTGCACATTTAGTGACTGTACACTCATCGGCCTGTAGATGGTGCTGTTGAGCGAAGGGTTGCTGGTTTAGGATGATACTGTCACACACACACATGCAGGAATACAAACAAACGCAAGCATGCACACACACTGACATCCACACGCACAGACACACACCCATACACACACACATACAAATCCACATGCACAGACACACAAACACACACGCGCACACATGTACGCACACATACATACACGCACAGACACACACACACACACACACACAGACACACACATACACACACACACACACACACACACAGACAGACATGCACATACTATTACTTTTTTTAGGTATATACATAAACACGCAATACAGCCAAATTACTCCACGTCATTTATTTTTGTGGAAAGCCAGTGCAGGCCTGAGCGGCGGTCATATTTTGTACCGCGATGCGGTACATCTAGTTTATTTAAAAAAAAACAAAATAAAAAAAAAACACTTACTGACCCCCAATTTTTGAATGGCAGTGTAAATGGTCGGACTTTTGGAGACCCTACTGTAGATCACCCTACTTTCATTGCGCTGCCTCATGCATTCGTTTGATTTTGTCTCTGTTTCGTTGAGTGTGTTCTCAGGAAGCAGATCTGTCACGCCAATTGGCAGATATCCAGACAGAGAAAAGCTATCTGGCCTGCAGAAAAGTGCACAATAAGCACTGAACATTGTGAGCGGTATGCTAAAGTTAGCAGCGCGCACACACACGCACACGTATCATTCTTCCTGTGGTTTGTTGGATGACATTCAGCCCCTTTTGTGACACAGACTTGCAATTTTCTTCACAATGTAGTCCTGACTGTTGATTCAGGACCCTTATTTGACAAAATGTATTTAAATTATTTTGGCTTGTCCCTCAGTTTGTAAACACTAACTAAACTTGCATTTGCACATTACCTTGAAAGGCCTAGCAGAAAAGTAGGCAGTTGGATTTAAAGGCACAATGAAACGGAAGTAGCGACAGATCTTTTCCTCCATATTGTGATGCACATCCGAGTGAATCAACTTCCAGTCCTGGGACTTTGTTCTTTGTATTGGATGTAGGGGTGGGCGATTTACCGGTGGAAATCTGTCAACCGGTAGAGATTTTTGACTCACGGTCACGAAAGCATATTATTTGAATGTGTTTTAAAGCGTTGCAGTTTAAAAACAAGTGATTTTAAATCATTAACGCGCAGTAAGCGTTATGCGTAGCTATGCGTGTGGTGTCTGAGAGACGCACACATGACGCTCATACAGCGCGTGAGGACTGAACCGAGTTGTTTTTAGCGCCTTATTAGGCTTGAATGGTCAAATACACACTTGTATGATGTGTCAAAATGCCCATCTTTGCGAGCATCCTTGTCGTTTATGTCTTAAATGAATGTAAAGAGCTGAGAAAGCAGGTGCGTGTGTATCAGTAGGCTATATTAGATCAGTGCATTCAGTCTTAAAGTGACAGCAGCCTAATAAACCTCCTGCTGTTTGTGTCATTTAAATTAAATCAAACAATCGCATTGCTCTTGACTGAATCGCTTCTGTAACTTTAACAAGAATAAATGTATGTTTAATTTACACAGTGAAGACTATGCAGTGTTTATGTACATTTGATTACTTTATGTAGTATTTATAGTTAGACCTATCTATCGCTTGAAGTTTTTCAGGTAGGTCTATTTCATTTGTATCTTTGTTCTATAGTATTTTTTTATTTCTAGTGCTTGCAGTTTTTTAGGTAGGTCTAATTAATTTATGTCTTTGTTCCATTTTTGCCCTATTGCTTGTAATTAGTTTCTTTGTTCATATTTTACTAATTTATCTCTGAACTTTTACTTGTCTTCAATGAGCTTGACAGTGTTTTTTTAACTTATGTTAGTTGGGCTAGTATTCGTTTTTTTTTTTTTTTTGATAATGAAATTGGTGATGAGATTTATGAAATTTCAATGGTATCAAAAATTGATATAAAAATGTACTTAAAGCAACAACAATAAGTCTGGTATACATCACCAGAGAGAAGTTCCTGTTAAGACATTTGGTTACACCTAGTGCTGGGCGGTTTACCGGTTCATACCGAATACCGGTGTTTATTTTTGTTACGATATGAATTTTTAATATACCGCAATACCGGTGTATGTCGCTTTAATCGGAACGCGGCGCTGCGCGACACAGTCTCACCCCTCATTTACAACACACGTCTGCGGCGCATTACAGCTGCGACAAGGTTTTATTTATATATACGCTATATTTAGCGAAGCGGCGCGGAGAGCCGCTTCTGGGAAGCTTCGATCTGAAACACAAGCATTGACTAGAATGGGCACGAGACGTGTGGGGGTGAGAGTGTCTTTTTTTCTCGCGGCGCGCGTGTTTTTATACTGTATTAACGTATCTGAAGTGAACTGACGGTCTTTAGAAAAGTTTCTTTGTTATTACGATTGAATTTTCCTTAATCTTTCCTGATAAAGCAGTGTTTATGAGCGTTGCTGCTTTTTGTACAGCCGTTACCGGGGAAACCACTGTTTCTACCGCTCCTAAAGCGCGTCCTGCTGGCACCTCTTTGTAAACAGACTTGCAAACCTGTATTATTAATATTAGTGTGGATTTTTTCTATAATATTCACTCATGACAATAAAATAGGGCATTATAAGTAAATCTACTGCAGTATTTCCTCTCTCACTCAGTAGAAAATGTGGTTAACACCCATCATGCTTGAAAAAAAAAAAAAACGGTAAAAACCGTGAAACCGGTATAATTTAGAAAAAAACCGTGATGTTGATTTTTGGTCAAACCGCCCAGCACTAGTTACACCTTATTTTGATATTTAGACATTCTGCTAACTATAAGTAACTTTGCAACTACACATCAAATAACTCTCATTAGAGTATTAGTAGAATAAGTTGACATGTGCAAAGTTACTCAGAAAGTCCTTGTTGCGTAAACCAGGGAAGGCCTTTGAATATAGTGTGTGGGAAGCATGTTTGTCTCTTGCTCCAAAGTCCACCGCGGACGACCTTGGCAGAGTTAGAGAGTGAACAACATTCCTCCCTCTAGCTGGCCAGTGTTTTGTTTTATTCATTTCTAAAGCATGTTAACATCTGAAACGTTTGCAGTTCCACGTGAGCAGTGAGTGTTTCATACACGATCCCTCTCTGACATGTGTTTTCATTTGTCTCCCTCCCCCTGTGAACCTTCATTCCCACTCAACCCCTCATTTTCACTCAATCCCTCACTTTCGCCCGAGAGCGACACCTCCCCCCATCCCCTCTCGCTCAACGCTGATGGACGGATAGTCACGGATGAGATCCAGCAGTGTGTTGTGATCCATTACAGCCCAGAAATACTCACGGCAAAGTTTTTTAGTTATTCGCTTAAGAGTAAAAAAGAAGTTCGATATACACGATATACTGTCAGCGAACATCCCGTCGCCGCCCACACGGCTGAGATCGACGGTTAGATGAATATGCAAATATGTGGCCAAGCAGCCTGTCATGCCACTCTGTGATCAATGCATTGTCTTATGTTGTGTTTGGGCTTGTTCAAGACCACCTACTTTAAATATGCGATCTACTATGGTTTACTAATGTTTCGCAAAGTTACAAACAAAAAACGTGGCGCGAAAGCATCATACACTGTAAAAAATGACACGATCAATAAGTCATGACAACATATGTCTTTACATTACTTCAACTCATCAAAATAAGTTAAGCATTTTCATTTTAAACTATATATTTTAAGTTATACGAGATTCAACTCATTTTTTTAAGTCAGTGTAATGTAATTTAAGTTGAAATGACTTACACCGTCAAGTTGATTGTACTTAATTTAAGACTGCGAGTTTTTTTATAGTGTAAATACTTCGTATAATTTGGTCTCTAACTGAAACAAATATGCTTGATGTATTCTGCTAGTTGGGACCGTTCAACGATACTTGACACAAGTTATGTACGTTGATTTTACAGATCACATTTTCATGTAAAGCAGTTCTTTTTTCACGGTATGAAAATAGAGCACTTCTAATATGTCAGAAAATTTAAAAGCACTTGTTAAGTGATGTTCATATTCCCTATATTCACTGTAAAACCAAGCTTCTACGCTTTAAAACAACACCTGTTTTGTGTTGGTTAAGCAAGTGGTTGTTAAGTAGCATCTCCCGCTTCAGATTTAAGAGGTTAAGGTTAATGATTAATGAGTTAATTGATCGTTAACTTTAACAACGATTATGGTAATTTACATAAATTGACATCCCTAATTGCTATGATTCATTTTTCTTCTTCCAGTTGAAGAACTAATTATTATTATTTTTTCATTTTTTTTTTTTCATTTCTGTCTTTCAGCTCCTCCACATGTTGTTGGCTCCTGCGTGATGTATATCAGCAACAAAGCACGCTGCTATCTCTCCTTTCCATCTATTTTTCCTATCTCTTTTTCTCTCTGTGCAGTTCTCTAATTATAGACGTCCCACCCCCTCCCAGCACACCCAGTTTGTCTCCGCCTGTTTTCCACCACACTGTTATGTAATGCCCTGCTCCACACACACACACATACACACACAGTGTCCATGTTTACCAGAGGATAAGGCTACAGTTCAGCAATAGAATGATAGATGACTACACTTTAATAGCACACAACATTGTGATTTATAAAAGCCCTTCTTACGCAAGTTACAGTGTGTCTGACAAACTGCACTGCCTTTAAACCAAAGCACAGAGCCAAACTCCCTCTTTCTCTCTCTCGCGAAACACACTCACACATACACTTATGTAAGATACTTCAGAATATTGTAATACTATATCATAATAAAAACTGTTGCATATTTCACTGTCATTTTCCCAAACAAAACAGGGAAAACGGTTATATTGTGAAATATTATTACAATTTAAAAGAGCAGTTTTCTATTTTAAAATGTAATTTATTCCTGTGATGCAAAGCTGAATTTTCAGCATCATTACTCCAGTTTTCAGTGTCACATGATCCTTCAGAAATCATTCTGATAAGCTGATTTGATGCTCAATAAACATTTCTTATTATTATCAATGTTGAAAACTGTTGTGCTGCTTCATATTTTTAGGATTCTTTGATTAATAGAATGTTCAAAAGAGCATAATTTATTTAAAAATAGAATCTTTTATAACATTATAAATATCCCAACTGTTACTTTTGATCAATTTAATGCATTCTTGCTGAATAAAAGTATTAATTTATTTATTTTTAAATCTTACTGACCCTAAACCTTTAAATGGTGGTGTACATAATAGAACCCTATCAAGGGACCAGAATAAAGTGACAATTAGATAATTGAGGCGTAAAGAGATGTGAGCAACCTAGCAACACCCTTAGCAACAGACTAAAACTACTAAAAACTCCTTTTCGACTGCATAGTAACACCCTGGCAAATTTCTTGAAATGAAAATGTAAAAATCTATTTTCAATTCAGTATTTGTGGAATGTAAAATAAGCTAGTCAAATGAAAACCAGGCTATGAGAGCAATTAAACCAACTAAGACCATCAAACCAGATCAGTTAACAATAGACAACAATAGACAAAGATACACAGTAGGGATGCAACGGTACACGGTAAAATCCCGGACCGTTCGGTCAGCCCTGCACGGGACAATCTACCCTCGTGTCCCGCGGTACTTCGGTTTTGCCACTGAGTTCGCGCAGATCCTTTTAGTTTTTGCTTTAGGCGCCGTTCACATATCGCGCCTAAAAACACGTAGAAAACGCTAGGCGCGCCGCGTTCTCCTTTTTCCAAAGCGCTAGGGCGGTTGCGCTCCGGAGGCGTCTGTCGTTGCTAAAGCAACCATCAGCTGCGCTCTGGTTGGTTATGTCACGTGACCTACGGTGCGCTTGCGGCATTCTGAAAAGTTGAGAATTTTCTCCACTGCTGGGGACATCGTTAGTGCCAACCGGTCTCGCCTTGCACCAGACAGTGTTGATAGACTCATCTTTTTGCACAAGAATCTCTCAATAGTGGATGAGTAAATAACATTGCATTTTGTATCCATGCAGTATTTTTTTATTATATTATTTTGCTCTGCTTTTTTTTATTCAAAGCACAAGCTAATTTATGTTTGTTAAAGGTAAAAGTGCACTTTTTCTCTCACATTGATCACTTCATATACCAGTTATCAAGGTTTGGAATTAGGATCCACTTGAATATTTTGAAGTGTGTTTGTTTACATTTTGTATTTCATATAAGTGATAGTTGAAGAGGTTGTATTACTTAATGTTGTTCAGTACAGACTAGAGTGTTAATTTATTCCATACATTGATGTTCTTCCTACTGTGACATTCTGTTTATGCTCATAAGAAAAATAAAACATATTTTTGGGATGAAATAGCAGTCTCTTTCTGCACAAAACATGTACCGAAACCGAACCGAGACCGTGGCCCAAAAACCAAGGTACGGACCGTACCGTGGGCTATCTGTACCGTTGCACCCCTAATACACAGACAGAAAGAACTTCGCACCCACATGGCAACACACTACACACTTCCTCATGTTCAAATTTAGTTTGACGAGTTTGAAGGGAAACATCCTCACACTCGAGAAGCCTCTGAACTGCATCAAAATAATGGTAAAACATTCACAGAGCATTACAAAAAAAAAAAAAAAAAAAAAAAAAAAAATTATCAGCAGGCGGATGAGGTCAGGGAGACGCAATTTGCTATTTGAGTGTTGAAGCAAACCAAACAAAATGGAGGCTATGTTGTGTAAACAAAGTTTGAGAGGAGTCCGCTGAGGACTGGATAAATGAGTGTTTGGCTGGACATGGTACATAGAAACGTTTTTTATTAGAATCTGAATATCAAAGGAACAGTCCTACACACTACAGGGCAAAAACAAGTCTCATTTAATACCTCCGAGAGGAGACACGCTTCCTCTGACATACCTTACCTGGCAACTCAGATGATGTCCAGAGCAACATTAATGCTGTAAAGGTCCCGAGGGCTTAATCTCTCTCTCTCTCTCTCTCTCTCTCTCTCTCTCTCTCTCTCTCTCTCTCTCTCTCTCTCTCTCTCTCACACACACACACACACACACACACTTAGCAGTAAGGCTGTGAAAGTGCAGTGCAGTACATGTAAGTTCATCTGACTGAAGCAGTATGCAATAAGTACACAAGAATTCACATCCTCATGAACTTAAACACAGTTTCTGTGATGTTGTTGTTATTTTACTGCAATGACTCCCAGCTGCGGCTTTAACAACATTTCTGACGGCCTTTGAGACAACTGTGTAATAAGCCATCTCATTTCCATCTGAGGGCGAGGGGAAACCCCACATCGGCTGGTGTTTGAGTGTTTGAGCTTGTGTGAACGTATTTCACTACTTGTGAGGGCCAAATAACGTGACTAAATAGTTACTACACATGTAAATATGGCACATTTATGGTTGGGTTAGATTACAGTTTGGTTAGATTTAGGGCTGTCACTTACAATTATTTTGGTAATCGAGTAATCAGTCGATTACTTTGACGATTAATCAAGTAATTAGACTTTTTGTGGTAATAAAAATGGACATAAGTGAACAAAAACCAGTAAAATGACTTAAAATACATATGCATAATAACAATGAGGCAATAATAAATGGTTCAGATAAAGTATCAAAAGTAAGCACGTAATCGTATGATTTTATTGAACAATTGTTAAAATACATAATGTAATATACATAATATAAACATAATCAACTTGTGTACATTACGTATTATAACAGATGCCTGCAGAGGGAGCAAACGGCCTGGTGATTGTTACACTTTAGTTTACAGCATGATCAAATCCTTGTTTAATATTGGCCAAACAACATTTAATTCAAATGTCTACTTAATCTTTAATATTTGGCCAATTATTTACAATGGAAATGCTACAGCCGCTGTCATTTCTTGAACATGAACATGTGGACATCAAAACATGCAAACTTTAAACTTTTATTTTGAAATCACGATGATATGTTCGCATATTTAGAAACATATTGATGTATTCTCCTGCATTAGTGCAGGTTTATAAATGATAGCACTATGCTATGCTATATTACTACCTTAATAAGGTAGGCTAGGGTTTGTTGCTCTAGGGTGTGGTGAGTGATTGTGAGCGTTGCCAAGTTGTTCTAATTTGCTGTTAGAATGTTGTTTGGGTGTTATGTGAAAATGTGAGTGTTTGTAAGTATAGCTGAACAAAAGTGTTGCTGTTGTGTAGTTGCAATGGTGTTTCAAATGGTTGTTAGTTTGCTTCTAGGGTGTTGTTGAAGGCCGTGAATGTTGCTATGCCGTTGTTAAGGTGTTCTAAGTAGTTGTTAGCATGTTTCTAGGGCCTGTTTGATGGCTGTAAGTGTTGCTGCTATGCAGTTACGAAGTGGTCGTAAGCGTGCAAATAATGTGGTGTGATCGGCTTTCACTGTTGCTATGCCGTTGCTTGATGTCATGTGGTTAGGATGACATTTAGGATGACTGAAGGGCTCAAGCTCCCATTTTTGCACGTTTTTATCATTTGCAAGACAAAAATAGAATGTCTGATTGCTTACAAAAAGTAAGAGCATACCACTCTTTTGTATTCTGGTCCTCAGGTAATGAACTTTATCAACCATATTAAACATATGTCTAGTTGGTTCTAATCTCCGCTAGTGGAACATGCGCCACTACGCATCAAAATCAGTCATGGCTGACTTTAAAAATGGAAAAATACACGGAAGTCGGATGAATGGACCCAAAATACATCTCCATAATAAGGAACACTTGGGTTCTGTGTTACAGTTTTAGTATTTGACCACAATATAATTTCCATCTATCCATATGGGAAAATTGTGAACCTGTCTAATCCTGCTTTTATTTGGGGCCCTGATCAGCGTCCCCAGCCGACACAGCTCAAGTGTGTAAACACAGTACAGGAATAAATAGTGATGAAAATATCTGAGACGAAACAGCTGAACTAATCAAACAAACATGCCTTAAGCAAACCTCACCCACCACTTCCCGCAGAGAGAGAGAGAGAGAGAGAGAGAGAGAGAGAGAGAGAGAGAGAGAGAGAGAGAGAGAGAGAGAGAGAGAGAGAGAGAGAGAGAGAGAGAGAGAGAGAGAGAGAGAGAGAGAGAGAGAGAGAGAGAGAGAGAGAGAGAGAGAGAGAGAGAGAGAGAGAGAGAGAGAAAGAGTCAGACCCAACCAGGGTGCTTTCTGTCCGTTACAGAGCAGATTATTCTTTTATTCTTTGTGTAAAATTACAATGTCTGAGTCAGTAGCAAAAACTGATATAAATAGGAGTGGCTGCAACAAAATCACACTCTATTTGGAGGAAGCCAGTGTTGCCTTTATGAAGATAAATATTAGGAATATAAGTATGGACTACACTCACCTAAAGGATTATTAGGAACACCATACTAATACTGTGTTTGACCCCCTTTCGCCTTCAGAACTGCCTTAATTCTACGTGGCATTGATTCAACAAGGTGCTGAAAGCATTCTTTAGAAATGTTGGCCCATATTAATAGGATAGCATCTTGCAGTTGATGGAGATTTGTGGGATGCACATCCAGGGCACAAAGCTCCCGTTCCACCACATGCCAAAGATGCTCTATTGGGTTGAGATCTGGTGACTGTGGGGGCCATTTTAGTACAGTGAACTCATTGTCATGTTCAAGAAACCAATTTGAAATTATTCGAGCTTTGTGACATGGTGCATTATCCTGCTGGAAGTAGCCATCAGAGGATGGGTACATGGTGGTCATAAAGGGATGGACATGGTCAGAAACAATGCTCAGGTAGGCCGTGGCATTTAAACGATGCCCAATTGGCACTAAGGGGCCTAAAGTGTGCCAAGAAAACATCCCCCACACCATTACACCACCACCACCAGCCTGCACAGTGGTAACAAGGCATGATGGATCCATGTTCTCATTCTGTTTACGCCAAATTCTGACTCTACCATCTGAATGTCTCAACAGAAATCGAGACTCATCAGACCAGGCAACATTTTTCCAGTCTTCAACTGTCCAATTTTGGTGAGCTCGTGCAAATTGTAGCCTCTTTTTCCTATTTGTAGAGGAGATGAGTGGTACCCGGTGGGGTCTTCTGCTGTTGTAGCCCATCCGCCTCAAGGTTGTGCGTGTTGTGGCTTCACAAATGCTTTGCTGCATACCTCGGATGTAACGAGTGGTTATTTCAGTCAAAGTTGCTCTTCTATCAGCTTGAATCAGTCGGCCCATTCTCCTCTGACCTCTAGCATCAACAAGGCATTTTCGCCCACAGGACTGCCGCATACTGGATGTTTTTCCCTTTTCACACCATTCTTTGTAAACCCTAGAAATGGTTGTGCGTGAAAATCCCAGTAACTGAGCAGATTGTGAAATACTCAGACCGGCCCGTCTGGCACCAACAACCATGCCACGCTCAAAATTGCTTAAATCACCTTTCTTTCCCATTCTGACATTCAGTTTGGAGTTCAGGAGATTGTCTTGACCAGGACCACACCCCTAAATGCATTGAAGCAACTGCCATGTGATTGGTTGATTAGATAATTGCATTAAAGAGAAATTGAACAGGTGTTCCTAATAATCCTTTAGGTGAGTCTATATAAAGACCAAAACATTTAAGAAGCACTGATAATTCAAATCCTTTACATTAGCCCCAATAAACATGAGTAATGAATGAGATATAATCACTGCTCATCCCCTCCTACTCTCCGATATTACTCATCATGTATGTATGCATGCTTACTGCGTGTGGTATGACTGCATTGGCCATATGTTGAGTATTTTGGGGAAATTTTGTTCGATTAATTAACCAAGTTTGCTATTATCAATTTTCAGTGGGTGTTATGATAATTTAATATTATAAGATCTTTTTGGTGCTTTTTTTTTTTGGTGTGTAATTTTTTGCTGCATAACCGATGTGTTCACTGTGAATTATTGTTGTTGAAAAGCATGAACACCTTTTGCGTGAACTGTTTCTTAAGTGAATTTACAGCCATGTGTGAATCAAATGGCAAAAAAGAAAAAAACCTCGATCTGTACATATATTTAAAAATGACACAAAAAGAACAATGGGCTTTAAAACAAACTTCAGACTTGGACACCAGGCCCTACCATGTACTTCCAGTGCAGTGGGACATTTTAATTTCATTTTATTATCTCAAGCTAAATGTAATACGCAATTTTTTTCCCCCATTTCTTTCACTTCCCTTTCCTCGCTATATATACACCTTCCTTTCTTGGGCTACACAATTATGCTGAACTGTGCACACAATAAATACAGCTCTGAACTAAACATGAGCTCCAAAAACATCAACATGAAGGGCTTTTGTCTACACACAAAACACACAGCTCAGCTCCTCTGGCAATTGCCCATTTGGTTTCAGTTCACTGCAGGGAATTATTGAATTATTATTACACCAATAAGAATCAGTGTGGGTTTTTGTGGATTATACACTCAGGTTAGTTTTACTCAAGACAAGATGAGCAAGAGAAGAGAAGAGCAAGACAATAGCTGGTTTTACTCAGTGAAGAAAAGCACATAATACTTCTTAGAGCTGTTCATGACAGCACTCATATGAAGCTGAATGGCATTGTATGAATGGATTTCATATAATTAACAGGATACTCAAACATTTAAGTGTTGTGTTCATGAAAGTTATGCATAATGGCAGTAGGGCTGTTTGGCTCAATTCACACAGCTGGAGCGATAAACTTCTCTTTCATCGTGCTGATTTCATACTGATCCAGATTTAGATCTGTGCTCAGTTTGGGGAAGTGAAGAGGAAATCAAATCTGTGGAAAACTTGATGATAGGAACACACAAGACGTTTGAGTCTTGAGTGATTAATATGTTTGGGTTGTATGATATGATATGGTTGGGCTTCTAGAGGGAAAAATCACCTGGATTTTTTTATTATTATTATTACAGTCATTACATTCCAGATTCGGGGGGACTTTTTCCCAATGAAAAGCTACAGTATATGTAATGTACAACAACATATTGAACCAAAATCCCCATGTTCACTGTGGATCACAATGAAAAGTCCCATAAGTACTATGCAAACAATTCCCAAATGGATTTCCCAAAAATATTACAGCATTATTAACACCACAAATTTATTAGTAATGCAGTACACAGGGAAACACCTTGCTGAAACTAGTGCAGAACTGAAAATCAGTTCTCGCAATACCAAATTGTCAGAATATAACAACAGCAGTGTACATTTCTCAATAACAATTTTGATACCAAAGCAAAAACAAATCTGCTAATGAACATACTTTAAAAAGTTTAGTATTATTATAAATATGAACAAATTAAATTTACAAATTTGCATGTCTTCAATTATTTAGATAATTATATAACAAGAAAGAGCAAAAAATTAAACACATACTCAAATGACTAGAACAGTCTTCATGTTTAGTATATGATACATTATTATTGTTACGTATTCCCTGGCTTTGTGTTTCTTGTGTTTTGTTAAGTGGACTTTTAGTTTGCATTTTTACCGTGTCTGTTCCTGTTTCCTGTCCTGTGTGCCATTTTTGTAGTCCTTTGTAGTTTTTCTAGTTGATTAGTTCTGTGATCATTCCCAGGTGTGTCTTGTTTGATTTATTTCCCCTCTAGTATTTAAACCCCAGTGTTTCTTGTGTTCTTTGCCGAGCCTTCTCCTACACGTATGTTTGGTGCTGCTCATTCTGTTCTTTGGTTTGGTTTGGTTTTTTATTATTAAACTCTTTGCATTTGGATCCAGCTCTCCTTTGTTTTTGAGTTCACCTAGCTTTACAATTTTGTAATAAAGCTAACTAAAAGTTATCCACTCAAGAGCAGTGAATAGTTTCCTCTTTTTTGCTACAAATTAATTGTTACACTCAGGCACACATTCAGTTTTTTTTAAATACTTGAAAATACTGATTTCTGAAACTGAAACAGTAAAGCTGCTCTGATGCAATTTTTATTGTACAAAGTGCTACATAAATAAAATTGAGCATCTGATTACATTCACTTATGACATAACTGGCTGTGTTTACATTAATATCCAGCCAAGACAAGCATTTTGACCAAGAAGTGCTTTCGACCGTTCATGTGCACAGCCACTTTACCGCTCTTCACATGCAAGCAAACACTCATGGGAGCTCAAAAGCAGCGGCTTTACACTGCAAAAACTATTTCTCGAAGATTATTGGAGTACATTTTACAAGAAAATACAGTACTATTTCTACTTTAAATTTTCACATTTAATCCAATGTGTTTCTTGCCATTTCTTCGTAATTATTTGTGAAATTGACTAGCAATTTCTGTGTGAAAATTGCTTCAAATCCTACACAAAAAATGTCTTCAGTGTACCAAAGCAAGTCGATACTCTATGGAAGCTTGTTTCCTCCACAGCATAAAACATAAAAAAGGTAATTGTGACTTTTTACCTCACAATTCTGACTTTTTATCTCAGAATTTGCAATTGCAAGTTATAAAGTCAGAATTGCGTGATATAAGGTCGCAATTGTGTGTTATGAAGTCAGAATGTCGTGATATAAAGTCGCAATTGTGTATTATAAAGTCAGAATAGTGAGATATAAATTCGCAATTGCGAGAAATAAACTTGCAATTCTGACTCTCATGTTTATATCTCACAATTCTGACCTTCTAACACAATTGGGAGCTATTAAGTCAGAATTGCATGATATAAAGTCGCAATTGCGTGTATTATCTGAGAAAAAAAGTCAGAATTGCAAGTTTATTTCTTGCAATTGTGAGTTTATATCTCGCAATTCTGACATTATAAAACGCAATTGTGACTTGATATCACGCAATTCTGACTTTACATCTTGCAATTCTGAGAAATAAAGATGTAGACTCGCAATTGTGAGATAAAAAGTCGCAATTATCTTTTAAAATGTTTTATTCTGTGGCAGAAATAAGCTTCCATAATACTTTGTACAAGAGGGATTGTAAAAATCTATTGATTTAGTACCAAAGTACCAGTCCTTCTGACATCCTAGGATGCCCAGTGTCCTCCTGCAGAGGCAGATGGTTGTGTTTGGCCCATACACTGATCTTCTAGAGTTGTGTCAATGATTATTGCTCACTGACTACATGTAAATCCTGATTGCCCTCTCACCCATTGCAATCCCATAATACTGTGGCAAATCAGATTATGGTGGCAAGCAAGTAATCACAGTGAGTAGCCAAGCCCTGCTGAATCAACAGATTAAAATTGCTAAAACACTAAAATTGATCAAATTTGCAGCATAGATGCATTTCTTCAATCTTTGCAGTGTAACTTCACAATATCACACAGATGTGAAGTTGTAGTTGAGACACTAATCCATGACATATTGAGTTTTGTGATGTGGTTACAAGATAAAATAAAAGCGGAATAGATGTTGAAAAAAATGAAGTGTCCAATCCACAAGTGAGTTTGTCGGTTTTAGTAAACAATAGAAAGTTCATTCATAGTTTGGTCAACCTACACAGTAGACCTTGACCCTCAATCAAAAGCCCTGGCGTGCAAGTCACGGTGCAGTGTGGTCTAGCTTTGCTCCAGGGTTTTTTTGGACCCTGTGATTCAGGCAAAGCGACCGCAACTCTGCTTCTCTGAATCCACCACTCTGGGTGTGGCCGTAAATACCGCTAACGTTTTCTAGGAACTCAGCAAAGAGCAACAGTGTGTATTTAAGCGTGTTTGTGTGCATGATGTAGTTTGCTGGGATCACAAGACAGCAGCCTAATGTCTAAAGCAAATGCGCACAGGCAGGAGATAAAGCAAACAGTGGAAGTGGAAACCAGCAAAACCACCCTGACTTGTTCCAAACTCGACAATGGGCCACAGTCTTAAAGGTGAGGGGGTCAGTGCTGAGTTAGCACAACAATGCATATTCAATGCTAGCAGAACCAACATGAAGGAATATTCCAGGTTCAGTATAAGCTAAACTAATGTTGATTACCACAAAAAATAATTTTTATACTTGTCCATCCTTTTCTTAAAAAAAAGGTACTTTTTGAGGTTGAGGTACTTACAATGGAAATGATTGGAACAATATTAAAATTAAACAGCTTTACAGATCAAATAGTAGGCCTATAAGCAATAGTGTTTATAAAATAACATGCTAATTGAAAGGGACTAATTGAAATAAATGTTTGTGGTAATTATGCTACAGATGTAGTCAACTGACCCGAAAGATTCCCTTAGGGAAAAACAAAGCAGAACAGCCATTGGAAGAAAGTTCATGTCAACAATTACTCAAGACAAAAGATTTAAAACTCAATCCTAGATTAACTTAATTAATTAATCATGCCAAAACCATTTTGGAGTAGTTCTAAAATCAAAAGAGAATTGTGTGACACATTAATCAATGCTATATTGTCCTGTTTGTTTCTCTTCTTATTATCAGTGAAAATTGCTTTTAAGAGCAGAAATTGTTTCACAAGGATCACACTGATATGTGTGCGAGTGTGTGGGTTTGAGTGAATGTGAGCAGCGAAGCGGCCTTGATCCTGGAACGGGGCTCTCATATTGTACGGATTTAGAGCTGGATCTGGTGCCATGACCCGGAGCAAAGAGTAGCGGCCACTGGGTCACTGCAGCAAAGACAGAGTTGAGGATAAAGTATGAAAATACTGAGATCTTATCAATTTTCTACAATATTTGTCAAAGACTAAACATATCAAAGAGCACATGATTTCCTGAGCATCATGGAGAAGCTAAGTGAAACCGGCCAGGCTCTTTATGCAGAGGTTTTGGAGAGGTTGCTGGAAGCATGACGGATTCATCTGGAAAAGGGGGAACTGACAGAAAAAGGGACAGATCCAGCTGTTCTTAGAAGTCAGAGTAGGCTGACGTTTATTCCCAAGAAGAAGTTGGGAATTCTTCTAACTATAATATGTGACTGCGAAAGATTATGTAAGATGTGGGTGTGCGAATGGTAAAGAAGAGAGAGGGCCTCAACGGTGCTTTCCTCCAGTTCCTGAGTTTCTATTGAACTCAAAAGGCCAATAATCATTAAAGGAATGACAACTTACAGCTGGTCAGAGCGCAGTAAAATCAGTAAAGTTGCATATAATAGACTCATTTCATAAGGTTAAATATCAGTAAAACATATTCTGTGCGCATAAGAAACACTCATCAACAACTTCCATAAAGTGATGATCAACATGCCCGGGAGCAAAATATACGCACGAGCTGTTGGATATAGATGAAGACAGAATTTCTTCACTCTGTGCGGCACACCACAATCTGCAAAGGAGCTATAATGACGAGCAAAATATGAGCAAAATAACAAATGAAAACTATAATCAAGAAAGTAAACAGCATAGCTTAGGGCAATCGAGGCAGTACAGCCAGTAAAAACATTTGATTAACTGGCTCTTCGTCTTCCCTACAGACAAACAACGAGTCCACAACCGGCATTCCTCGACAGGAGTTTAGGTCTTGTAGAAAAAACAAACTTGTTTTCAGTTCTGTTGTTTTTTCTTGCAAGCTCTCTTTCCATGTGCACTGGACAAACCACACTGATGTTTAGGCTCAGACCAGGAGTCTGGTGCTGAATTTATGTCTGCCAGAAATTTCACAACTGTGGCTACAGCCTCAATTTTGGACCATAAAAGATTCCTGCGTTTGGTAAATTCAGCACCAGAAAATATTGCTTTAAAATGCACTGAGTCCCTTGGGCAGCATTAATCGTGTAAATATAATTTTTTATATAAAAACAAGACAGTGACCCAGAGTAACAGAATAATAGGGATTTTAGCAAGTGACTGCAGCCAGCTTAGCTTCAGAATTAATAAAGCTCAACTTCTTTTTTTGGTGTGTGTGTGTGTGTGTGTGTGTGTGTCCTGGTAAACCCTACATTATGGGGACAAAATGTCCCCACGAAGACGGCAATATCCGAAATCCTTGTCCTTGTGGGGACATATTTTGGTCCTCATGAGAAAAACAACTTATAAATCATACTAAGTGATGTTTTTAAATTTGAAAACGCAGAAAGTTGTCTGTGATGGGTAGGTTTAGGGGTAGGGTTAGAATATACAGTTTGTACAGTATAAAAATCATTGTGTCTATGGAAAGTCCCCACAAAGCATGAAACTTTTCCATATAGTTTTATATTGAGGGTAAAAAAAAAATGTTTTCCTGAAGGATTAGTGGTACTTGGGTTTGACCATCAGGAGCTCCTTATAGATGCTAATTGCATTGCTAACTGTAATTTTTTTTTATTAAAATTAAGCTGCTATATAAGTATTTTGGTTATTGATACTGATAAGCCGATAATCATTTTCATTGGACGGACAATAAACATGTCAAAATAAATATTTCAAAACACAAAAAAAACCTCTAAAATACACAATGCTACAAATGAATTTACACATCACAACATTTACATCATGAAAGATTTATATTCATTTTGAGATTACATTTAAGTGTTATTAAATTATTAGTGTATTGAAACATTAACTTTAAGTGAGTGTTAGATGATGGCGAAGATGATGTTATTCAAATAAGACAACTGACTGAATTATTTTTTTTTTTTGTGGTAAAGCTCAGATGCAAGACCTCTTGGAATATGTTCAGTATGACTTACATAACGTGCCACGGTCATGAAATCAGAGACCCTTCCCTATAAAATCATGATGAAATCTGATCACATGTGGTCACTAGAGAGGCATTCATTGGTGTAAACAGCAGTCTGCATTGACTGACCATTTATGATCAGATCATGAATGTTAAAGTCAGTGTGAAATGCTTTTCGAAACTCATTTTACTTCCGTCATGTAACATATTTCCAAGTGAATCAGTATATTAAACACAAAAAAAAAAGGACTTTTTTTTTTTTCCTGATTATATTGTGATAAGAAGACCGAATGCCTAGATTTGTGTATTATGTTGCTTGGTTAACATTATCCAACCACCCCAGTGCACTCTTAGAAGAAAAGGTTCTATATAGAACATCAAAGGGTTCTGTCAGACGCTTCATATAGAACCTTTTAGAGGTTTCCATAATGGGATCATTTAATGGATTTAGTTTTAATGAATTAATGTTGTTTTAATTATTTATTTTTATTAAATTGTAAACATACTTTATCACTAGAGAAAATGTTATTATTCCGTGTTCCATTTTTACCATAATGCTGTTTAAAGAGTAGACAATTTATGATTATGACATTAGCTGACAAATAAAACATTTAAGGCGTTCTTTAAAACTGAGACAAGAACCCCTATGGGTTTTGTATAGAAAACCTGGATTAAGAAAGTAAATAAGGGGGATTTCATTGACTTTAAACCCAGGTGTATAAGAGGCCTACATATGGTATTTTCAGAGTACAAAAAAAAAGAAAAAGAAAGAACTAAAAATACGATGAGTCCTCAATCTTCTGTTTGTCTTTGCCACAAGCAGAAAAAAGCAGCCAATTATACTGCAGAAATCTGAAGCGCGTCCCTTCATGTATCAGCTGAAAGTTTTGGTTCCTCTCTTCAGTTTCATAGACTCATCCTCTGCTACGCAACATGAGCCATGATGAGCAGGCGTTATCTGTTGTGGCTTCTGATAATATCAACATGAGTCATAATAGAAGTTAATTACAGCAAACGTATCAAATTGAGGCACAGGGCATCTTTCGTTCTGATAAGCTTTGTGCACTTGGACAAGTTGAGGGAACGCTGTTGCTGAGTTATAGATGGGTGAAGGAATGCCTGGCTTCTGTTCATCTCTTGGTTTCATTCAGATTTATAGCTCACTGGCTGACCAGGACGTGAGGTACGTGCTGGTTGACACGAACGTGAGTCATACTTGTGTCTCTTATACGAGGTGACCTTTGACCCCCAAAGACTCTGAGAGTGGAGGTCATGACCCATTGGTGTCAGCGTGACAAAGTCAGTCAGGCAGGAACTGTAGATGCTCTAGCCCCAGACCTCTTCAGAAAACACACTGCTATACTCGATTCAACGTAGGAATTTAGTGTAAAATATATGAGGATATTTTGGGATTTAAAACCACATTTACTTATA
Organism: Scardinius erythrophthalmus; assembly: GCF_964197995.2. NCBI lineage: Eukaryota > Metazoa > Chordata > Actinopteri > Cypriniformes > Leuciscidae > Scardinius > Scardinius erythrophthalmus. The sequence continues at coordinate 16,485,483 of NC_138235.1, forward strand.
GGTGTGAGTCTTGAAATGGCTTGTTCACACAGAAACTTACAGTAGCGTCTCCAATACTGTCTGTATGAATGCGCAACGGGAGCCAAGCCTGTATTCTCTTACCAGAAACCAACCATAACGGCAGTGCCCAAAGTAATGTCAAAGATGGAGACATCCTTTTGACAAAAAAAACCCTTTTGACATGACAAGAGTTCATTCGAGCCATTAGTTTATCTGTCAAATCTGTTCATTTACTGGCAGCAGCTTTTATATCTGGGTGGAGAGTGGAGCATTTGAGTTAGTCCATTAGTCATTACTCTCTTATTTGATCAAAATAAATAATTAAATATATTGTGAAATATTACTGTATTGCATTATGTCATTCTAATATGTTGATTTGGTGATAAAGGAAAAATTCTTATTATTATCAATGTAGAAAACAGTTGTGCTGCTTAATATTTTAGTGGAAACCGTAAAACTTTTTTTTTTTTTCAGGATCTTATGATAAGTAAAAACAACAGCATTTATTTGAAATAGAAATATTTTGAAACATTATAAATGTAACGCATCTTTGCTGAATAGAAGTATTAATTTCTTTAATTCTATTGATTAAAGTATTCATTTCCATTCTAAGTCAGAGAATTGAATTGAGAATTGAAGTCAGCGCGAGATATAAACTCGCAATTACGAGAAAAAAAGTCAGAATTGCGAGTTTATATACTTCTTTTCTTAGAATTGTGAGATATAAAGTCAGAATTGCAAGACAAAAAGTCACAATTATCTTTTAAATTGTTTTATTCTGTGGCGGAAACAAGCTTCCATATCTTCTTGATCAAAAAATTCATGGTAGTCCAATCCAATAAGTAGTCAAGGAAAAACATCACTGACATCACTTCTGAATTAAATCGCATTGCATTATGGGATATAGTACTGTGCTGCACACTAAACACATTCTGGCATACTTCTATTTTAGTAAACATCCCCCACCATTTTTTCAACAACTGAAAAAGTATAAAATATATTAACGTCTCCTCTTCTACATTACAGGTTAAGGACAATATTGACAGCAAAAGCTTACAGTTATCCATACTTTAAAAATCCACCAGAAATTTTTTTTCTTATTTTTTCTCAAATTTTTTTTCTCAAACTATAACTGATACAGGACAGGGACAGATAGTATGAGAAGAACTATGAACTTCTTCTGTTATAAAGGAATTGTGCAATTACGGATGTACAGGAAGTTCATTGTTCTTTCTGAATGCCGTCCAAGATCGAGATGACCACATGACTGGACTTGTTTACATGAAACTCAGTTTGCTGACTTCGCCTTTTAATACATTTTATTTCTACGGGTCGCACAAGTAGATACAAGACATTGAAAATTAAAAAAGCGAGGGTTCCAATCTGCTGGACTTTCTACCTTCCACCTTGGCTTTTGTCTCTCAGTTTACTGAATGCTGATAAGAGATGAATAGATTCAAGCGTGGACTTGCTGCCAGTGCGACCTATCAACCACAGTATAAAACAGACTTTTTACTGATTTCTCAGACAAGCCTGGACATGTCAATGAAAGACTAATGTGTGTAGAGGTACTCATGAAGTGCATGGTCACCAGTCCTTATCTCATGAACACACATACAAACATGCAAGCACAAGCACACTAAATTATTTAAGTATTTGCTCAGTGCACTACATCTGTGTGAGTCCCAGATTTGAACTGTGAGAGTCATCAGGCATAGTCAAGTTTATCCTGCACAATTGAAACGCAAACTTGGCTGCATGGCTGACAAGCTTGCATTAGAAACATGAACAATGTCTAATTTTCCAAGTACTAGTCTAGATATAAAACACATTCGCAAAACGTGTTGCAGTACTCTAGAAACACCTCAACATGAGCATACTGCATACTGAATGCAACTGGGTGTAAATAATAGAGATTTATTTCAATGGTCAAAAGAAAATCTGTTATTATCATACATCCTCAGGCTGATTTCAAAACCAATTTATTTCATTTCATAAAGATTTTGATGAAAATGCGCTACTGTTTTGTGTAAATTTAAAAGCAAAAGGCCATTAGAGTCATTATTACTATTATTATTAATGAATGATATTGGTAAATAAGTGGCACTTTCTACCTCTTTTTGACTAATTGCAGACAATGAATTGAACATGTTAATATGCATAGAATAATCATTCAAATATGTACAGTTATGTACCGTAATTTCTTCTCCCTAAAGTTTTGGACCATTAAACCTTGAGGTACTTGCCATGCACATATAAACACACATAAAAGACGGCGAAGTGACAGATGTATAGCAGGCAAAGAAAGCCGCAGGTGAATAAAAGAGTTATGGACGGCTCATAAAATGCGACAGGTGAAGCTTGTGTTGGGTTTATCTGACAAACATCAGCTTTTCTCACTGTAAAACTGCCGTGAAGGGATAAGCCATTTGCCTGTATATCTGAGAGTTTTGCATAAATGTACAAACCCTTAGGGAGTGTGAGCTCCAGGTATTAAAATTAAAATCTAGGCCACATTGACAATGTAGAAAAACAAAGCGACAGTGGGACAATAAATCCATTTAAACTAATTCTAGAAAATATGAAAATGCAAATTAAAGGTAATGTGTATTGTTTTTGTGTGTTAAATACTTTCTTCTGTCCCAGTTTAATATGCTCTGTGTGCAAGTATCCTGACCAGCCCAACACAGCAACAGCTCAACCAATGACGTGAGTTTGGGGCGGGGCTAAACTGTTTAGGTAACCAATGGCAGACAGGGGGAGTCTTCAGGAAACCTGTTCAAAAGCGAGTGTTAGTACTGGTAAGTCATAAATTCAGTGAGCATTATAAAAGCCTCTTTGTAAATAAACTCGCAGTAATTTGCCTGAACTTGCCATATCAGCACATTTAGATTAACACAGACAAATACATTGTCAATTCACATTCTGAAAAGCATCCCACGCAACCACATTGACTCAAAGCTAACTATTTTTCCTTGCAGATGATGGTTTGCGCATATACAAAACATATTATATATCTCTTAAAGGGTAACTAAACCCTAAACCAACTTTTTTTAGTTAATGATCTGTAAAAATGGGGCTTTATTAGTGCTGTTCATTGATTCGAGTAACTTTTTTGACATTTGGGTATAAAGTGTTTTAATTCTACAATATATGGTGTAAAAACGTCTGAGTGCTGCCCTCTTCAGGTTGAACGGTGGCTACTGCAGTTGAATTTTCCTATTGGATGTTGCGGTACTGCGTGACGTAAGCAGGTTCCAGCTCACCACGCCCTCCCTTGGTACGAGCTACCACGCCCTTGGATGAGCTGGCGTAGATTGATCTGTATTTAGTGGTAGGTGTAGTGTTGCTGGTTACAACAGCACTGTTGGACTGCATAGCTTTCCAGCAGACTTGGAAATTAGGCGCCAGTGATTGCATGCACTTGGCCTGGAAAACCGTGAGTGTGAAACCTGCATTTTATGCGGAATTGCTTTTGAAACGCAGTAGAGGTGGAAATTGGGTTCTCCACACAGCTCGCACTGAAAAGCGACGCAGTGCCAAACGCTGCTCCTCCTGCATGGACTCCACCACCGCAGCGGCGTCTTGATGAGTGATCATATATATTTTAATCACAATTTATGGTTAGGCTAAAGTTAATCTTCTGGGGTCGACAAACGCGCCGGCGCATTTTGCTGGATTTTTTCACATAGCGGCAAAATATGAAAATGCCTACAGAGAGCGCGCGCTATTGACATCAACTCGATAAAACTCATCAGATGCATGTACTTTACGTCGTCTTGCGACCCTGTGAGTCACTCTCCATTTTAGAGAGTCTGACAGCGGGTCTCAGGTGCACGCCATCACCCCCCCCCCCCCCCCGCTCACGGTTTGTCCCCTCTATCTCCGCTGGGGTCTGCACACATTTCTAGCATTTTTCAAATATTGCCAGTGGGTGGAGTCAGGCTCTGACCAGGGGTTTAGTTACCCTTTAAAACACCATTCGGCCCAAACCTTCTGGTAGGTATGTCCTTGAACGGGATGGTTCACCCAAAGATCCTTCTTCTGAATCCAAAATTAATTTTGAATCATTTGCTTAAAGGGGTTGGTATAAGGCCCTTTTCACAAGATGTAAAATAAGTCTTTGATGTCCCCAGAGTGTGTATGTGAAGTTTTAGCTCAAAATACCCCACAGATATTTTCATAAAGCATGTTAAAGTTGTCACTTTTTGAGGGTGAGCAAAAACGCATGTTTTTTGTGTCTGTTCCTTTAAATGCAAATGAGCTGCTGCTCCCGGCACAGGGGGCGGAGCTTCAAGAGCTTCTTTCCTTTTACCCCACACAGACTGCAGTGAAAATTTCTAAAACTTTTAGCCTTTTATGTTCAAACCGAAGTCAGACAGGTGGAGAGACTCAAGAAGAAGTGACAACATGTAGACAACATTTCTGAACGGTTAGTTGATGAATTTATGTAGCTTATGTGTAGTTATCTTCTAGTCATTGATTAGCATATTCTGTCTTGATAATCTATAAATCGTGTTCCGGGGGCGGGTTTATGTAAATTTTAGGGTTGGTGATGTCACTAACCCGGGAGGAATGTCGTGTAGTCCCTACCAGCCGTTTGTTGTAGTCCTTAAAAAACAATTTCTTTAAAAGAAAATACTCCCTTTGCTTTGAACTTTGGGAGTTGTAACTTTGCAGATGTTGTTTATGCTCAAACAGCAACATTACACACTAACTAAAGTTAGAAAAGTGAAATCATATTCAACCACCCCTTTAACACTTTTCTTTTTCACTCACATGAGGATGAGTAAATGATGACAGAATGTTTTATTTTTGGTTAAACTATTCACATTATGATCTAAGAAAGAAAAAAATGATGAGAATGAACAAATGAGAGTTCTAAAGACAACAAACGGAAAAGAAAACAACAAATAAACAGCGGGAAAGAACGAAACAAAGACAGGATTTGAACAGACATTCCTTATAAACACGCCAAAAATGAAGGTTGCATAAACACTGACTGAACGCTGACCAACCGGCCCGTCTGTCTCCTCCACACCAACCATCCAGTGCCATTGCATTACATTCAGCCTTTGGTATGCTGAGCTGAGGGTCATGGTCGTGGTAAAAAAAAAAGCCACCCAAAAATGAACATTTGAAAATGAACATCACCCTCAAGATGTTTTTCCTACCATAGAAGCCAATGGCTACCATTATCTGTCTGTTTTCCAACATTCTTCAAAATATCATCTTTTGTGTTCAACAGAAGAAAGAAACTCATCCAGGTTTGAAACAACTTGAGGGAGAGTAAATGATGACAGAATTCTCATCCCATAAAGGCTTGTAAACAACTGAACGCAAGCAAGCGGAATAACAGTTTAACCAGTGAACAGATTAAAACATGTCAGATTAAGAAACACTTCATTAGGAGAAAATAATTTTACTTTTAAACAGACTGGGCCAATAAATGTAAAAACAATCTTGTTTCCCTTAGGCCTAGTTTACTTGATGTCAAACACAGCTTAACTTGCTTTATTGCATCTGAATAACAACTATAACAAAATACAAAACCATTGAAAATTTTGGACACACCCACTCATTTTGTAAAACAGTAATTTTTTTTCCTATAGAGATATTAAAAAAGCATTATAAGTGATGAACTAAACCAACCAGCTACGAGGTGAATCGCAGTATTACACATTTTTTTATGTGCTTTTTAAAGTTTTAACCACAAATTATTGGTAAGTAAATTAGCTAAATTTAAGCAAATGCACTACTTAAAGTCCCCAAGTTGCAACCAACTTTACTTCAGTGTTGTGTTTATTTCCAAGTGAAAGGGAATATTGAATAGAGGGCCACAAGACTAGTAATGTGTGCTAACAAAGAAAATAGGGTAAATTTCGATTTCATGACGACTTTGAAAAGCCATTGCTGTCTCAGAAAACTATAAAGACAGAAGAAGTTTTTGGCAGATTATGGGAAGTTTGATTCAGAGTGGTTTAGCAGAGTTGTGTGTGGACTGTGGAGTGATAAATCAATGAAACACGAGTTTTATGGTGATGCTCCAGAGCAGTGTCTTTGAAAATCTGCTGAAAAACATAATAATAAATACATCTCCACCACAATGAGGCCTGAAGGAAGAGACTGTGCCGTTGTGTGAGGAGCTGCTGGTATTACTGAGCTACCTCATGCTTTGGAGTACAGGAGAATATTGCAGAATGATTTGCTTCCCACAATTGAAAAGCTGTTATCTAAAGAGGAATGATCAGAAGTGATTTATCAGCTAGATAATGCCCCTGTCCAAATTGCAAAGACAACCCAGAAGTGTCTTGAGAACAAGTCCATCAGGCTCATGTTTGGCCTGGTCAGAATCCAGATTTGAACCCTATAGTGAATATTTGGTCTCACATTAAACTCAAACGAACTGGGAGATATTTTCAACTACTCATGAACTGTCTGAAGCCATTAACATTTAGAGGAAGAACACTGATTCTTCTTCCTGTAAAAAGCTGTCTACAAGTTGGGAAGGTTTTTCCATGCCAATTTTCCAAAGTTACTTTATCTACAGTATTTGTGCAATTCTTGCTCATTCTCCTTGCATGGGAGCCTGCGTTCTCCGCAAGCTATTTTGACGCAATTTGCTCACCGTGACCGTCTGATTGGTGGAATTTATGAACAGCATCGTGGATACTGTAGTTTTTCACCACAAATTCAGTTGTTACACGATTATTAAAAAGTTGAAATAATGCGAACAGATGGCTTCCACAAAATACCATCAATTATCAACATTGCCATTTTTACATATTTATAAGTTATCTTTCAAGTAATCAATTTCTTTATAAAGAAATGTAAAATATGGTTTTTACTTCTGGAACATGACTGTTTTACTCTATTATAATAATTGTCCATCATTTTTGGAATAATCGGAAAGACATCAAAAACATAAAGAGAAGTTTGGGAAGTAGGAAGTGACCAGAAAATGTGAAATTATATTTACTAAATCAACTTCATGAGGTGCATTCTGGGAAGGAGTTCACAGTTCACATTCCTTCACTATCTGGTCCAACTTATCTATTAATAATATATTCATTAATTAATATATAATTGATACTTTTTTTGTATAATATTAAGTATTTTAGTTTCATAAAAACAGTTATACATATGCACAATTATGATCTATAAATGTATTTAAGAACATTTAAGTTTGTTTGTTTGTTTATAGTTTAACGCCATGCCAGCTACCCCAGCTATATTCATGGCGAGAATGTTACAATTGTTTTTTAAATTTAGATCTTAGATAAAAATTCTAAAACTAGATCTGGTCTTACATAATTAAATAATATTTTCATAAGAGTCAACTGAAAAATAAAGAATTGTAACAGAGTTCAATCTATCACAGTCCATCAAAATATACTTCAGTGATAATGCATTCTGGAACGAGAGGCATAAAGGAGGATCTTTAAGAACATTTAAGTAAAAACGTTTGACTACACTGTAAAAAATTATTGTGATTTTAACATTAAAAGACTGTTTAAACACTTAATTGGTACACAGAAAGTTTCCTTATACGGTAAATAACTGTCTAATGGTACATTAATGTAATTTTACAGTAAAATACTGTTAAATTTACAATTTTTGGAAGTGAAAACAAACAAGTCATTGTATAATTTACGCGACACTTCACAATTGATGTATTTTTGTTGAAATAACTATGTTTCGTCATAGTTTTCTTCGTTTTTTTCTAATCAGTTATGTACATTAGGGTTTTGTGTTACATTTAATGTTGTTAAATTAATGTTTATTGTATTTTTAAAATTTCATGTGTGTTACCATGATGGTGTTTAATGTTTGTGTGAATGACACTGTGCACCTTCTATATACATTAATATTAACTCTCTTGTGGAAGAACTGCTTGTGATGAGCTTTGATTGATCATGTGACTCTCATTACTGCTGCGATTGTTAGTTGTCAGTGTATTACAATGGTACAAAACAGATATTAATACTTCAATAGGTCGGTAAATTAACATTATATCAGATAATGAAATACGGTTTATTACTGTAAATTTTAAGTCAAGTCTGTAAAACCTAAAATGTTGCTACCGTATTTTTTACGGTAAATTTCTAGAGACCACAGCTGCCAGTTTTTTACCGTAAATTTCACATAATTTTTTTTACAGTGTAGTAGTGTATTTGCACACAAAACACATTGAATTTCATACTATATATATATATGCATTAATATAACTACATCAACCAAACTGTGTCAATCAGCACAGTGCTCTCTGTAGTGATGGGATCAGAACTGACCTTTCATGTGGGACGGGGATGATGGAGGACGTGTGCGGGTGTGGTGTTTCGGGAGATGGAGGGAGACATCCTGGCCCTCTCACTGGGCTCAGAGCCTCAATGTGAGTTTGGTCTTGTAGCCTGATGCCACTCAGGATCAGGTGATGAGCAGGACAGCCGTATTTAAGGACCCCACCTGAGCTCTGTTCGTCCTCTTCTCTGCCACATGCAAACTGAGAAGAAGAAGAAGAAGAAAAGAGAGATATACTTCTGCTTTACCAGATAGCACATGGGTCCAAAGAGATTGAGACAGGAATTCAATTCGGTTTTAGTCGCATAGCATTATAATTTTTCCTTATATTTCTTTAGGATAGGTGTTTAGGACGTTAAAGACTTGAAGACAAGATAGCCTGACAAGAATAGTTTTCTCTCTGTGCTAATCGCTTGAAACAGAAAGCTGGAACGGGAAATGTTGAAGGGATTGTCCCTTTTTTTAAATGCCAAAAGTTAATCATGATTTGCTATTGCTATTGTCAGTAACAGGTGGTAAAAGAGACATTCTCTTTCCAGGAGAAATATCAATTCCAAAAGTTGGACAGTCCAAGATGAGTCATCAATAATTTTGGTCCATTTTCCTGAAGAAAAAAAAAAAAAAGACTTCCAACATGACTCAAAAGCATTTAAATTAATATGTAACTATTATTGAAATCTAAATAATCTAGCTCTGATCTAAATTAATATGCTTTAAAATCAATATGTAAACTAAAATCAAGTTTACTGATATTGATAAACATACAGATCTTGAAACCTTTGGAATCATAAAAGCTTATTATTGCTTATTAATACTACCAGTTTGTGTTCATAAAAAAAAAAAAGAATATTGCCTTCGAATATTGTGTTGGACAACGGGAAGTCGAGTCAAAGAGGTTGAGAGCCAATGATCTATGCTAAAGTTTATTTATTCTCAAAGCTGGAAAACATTGACCAAAAGCAACAAAACTTCAATACTGAATATGCTTTATCTAAAATCTAGGGCCAAGATTAAATCTGAATTTATGAAGCATCCTGTCAGTTAATAGTGTGACAAAACACTGCAGTCGTGAATTTGTTGCATTACAGGCAGAGTTGCATTGCCTGCACAGCTCATATCGGTCAAGTGCACGTTCATCAGAGCAGAAACATTATATGACGCGTCATTATAGAAGGGGGCGTGTCTGGAACTCCTACACTTCACTGAACAGAGCGAAATTAAACGCCGTTCTAAAGTGAACGCTCAAACGTTCGAAGGAACTAAACGACACATATGGTTACTTCATACAATAAGCCAATGAAGCAATGCATAAACCATGACTACAATAAAGTAACTTTCTTTTCCTTTTGTTGCATACAATGTAAGTTGCACATAAAAACACTTCATTTTTCGATCAGTAAATATCCTAGAAAGTCACCATGCGACGTTGAGAGGAAAAACCAAACAGTGTTCCTGTAAAAACAAACCCTTCCACCGGCTTCACTATGGGGGAGGGGTGAATCAGTTAAATGTACCAACCCAACCCCCTGTTTTTTTTTTTTTTTTTTTTTCGTTTAAACTTTGAACATGCAAGTTAAGTCGCCATCTTAAACCGTGCAAAAACAGTTAACGCCTCGCGATTTTAACGTCGACGACAGTATAACTGCAACGATAAAATTAAATTGCATTTACTTCACAAGCAATTTTTCCATGCAAACTTGAGTTTAAAGCGAAAAGCAGAGCTGCCATCGTAAAACTCCATCATAATTGCCGACATTCGTTTCGACTTGTTTATAAATGCAACAAACTGTCAAATTAATAAGTGAATGTATGCAAAACTTGAGTAAGCACCACTTACTTTCTTATGAATGTAGTGCATCTCTCTCGCTGAGGTATAGTAATGTCCATTTGGAGAGATTTCCTTGCCAAAATTCCTGAAAGCACCTTCATGCAGCGCTTTCCCGGTGACAGGCTCGCGCGTGCTCGTGCTGTCGCTGGCTCGAGGCTGCTCGAGAAGCCGTTTGGTAGTCATTTTCAACCTGGATCAAATGTGGCTTCACAAGATCACCAGCTTTCTGTAGACTTTAGTGCTGAGCGGGATAAGATGCATTTAACAGAATTGTGTGGACTACGACTACCTGTCGAGAGTGTATTTCACTACGGACCCTAAAGCAGCCGGTAAAAGTGGATAAAAATGATTGTTTTGCTTTTCTCTCTCGCCGAGCCCGACGCCACGCCCACTCTATCCTGCGCGTGCAGCCAGGCGAGATTCGCTCGGCCACTCCCCTCATTGATTCTGATTGGCTCTCGACATACATAAACATTCTATTTAGGCACGCGGCCATCGCAGACCTGCAGCTGATTGGTCGTTCGGGAAACGTCGGAGTGAATCTTTTCGAGGGTTTAGGGGGTGTGTCTCGATGGTTTTGCCGGCCGGTGCAGACAGAGAGGAAGAGGAAAAAAGCCCCGGTAAAAATTGACGCACTTTTAAAACGAGTTGTTTCTCAGTTTGAATGTCTATTTGCGGCGATAAAAATAATGAAAATATTCACTCTTCTAGCGCAAAACAATACAAACATGACTGGGAAATACTTTTAAAGAGTATCCGCGCTATCTTCTCTGCTAAAAAAACACACACACACACACACACACACACACACACACCTCAAACCAGTCTAAACTGGTTTGCTGGTTTTAGTTGGCCTATCAGGCTGTGTTTAGAGGGGTTTTGGGCACTTTTCAGCCGGTTGGAGACCAAACCAGCTAATACAAGCCAACCAGTCTAGCATTTTTTCAGCATTGTCTTTAAAACCACCACCCTATGTGCAGTTCTCACTTGAAATGTTTATATGCGAACTTTTGTTACGTCTATACATTTCTGTATTTGTGCAATATTTAATAAGCATTTTCAAAACACATTACTGGTGTGCACCTTGTGTCAAAACAATGGCACTGACTTATTTTAAGATATGTCAGTGCAAGCTGCTTTCAGTTAAAGGGATAGTTCATCCAAAAATGAAAATTCTGTCATTAATTATTCACCCTCATCGTTCCCGTAAGACTTTTGTTTAACTTCGGAACACAAATTAAAATCTTTTTGATTAAATCAGAGTTTTCTGGCCCTCCATTGACAGCTACACAACTACCACTTTGATGCTTCAAACAGGTTTAAAAGTAAAATAAAGTGTTTCTTTTTTTTTTTCTCTCACTTTATTTAGATTTTCTCCTAATGAAGTGTTTCTTAATCGGACATGTCTTAATCTGTTCACTGGTCGTTCCGCTTGCTTGAGTTCAATTGCTTACAACTTTTCTCGTGCGTCAAACAGGTTCAGTTGAGCTTCTGTTTATGTTCGCTGATCAATGTTTAAATGTGAATAAAAGCCTAAATTAAATCTGTTCATCATATAAAGCGATCGAGTCTCTTTAAAAAATTTGGACTAAACCGCTCAATTCATATGGAATGAATTAGTTTTACGATCTCTTTATGAGTTTTTTGAAGTGTCAAAGTCTCAGTTGCGGAGCTGCCAACAGAGGGACAGAAATTACTCAGATTTCATCAAAAAGATCTTCATTTGAGTTCCAAAGATGAACGAAAATCTTACGGGTTTGTGACAGAATTTTCATTTTAGGGTGAACTATCTCTTTAAAACAGCTCAAACATGCATTTTAGTCTGTGAAACCTGGGGAATATGTTCTCCCACCTTATAAACCCATCAACAAAAGCCTTTTCAAAAGCTCATTCTCCAAAGATAATAAACACATGCTATAATACAGTAGAATAGTCGGCACACAACCAGTCATAAGGTGCAACTTTATTAAAAAAGTAAAAACAAATATTTATATGAATTATTTTTTTTATAGAAAACATTACAATCTTTTGCACAGAATATTACTAAACAGATATTTTTTTTATACACCATACTCTGTGTTACACTTTGGGTGGACCACACATCAACTCAGTTAAGCCAAGGACATATGCTGGGGAAGCAGTGTTACTATGTACACACTTCACAACATACAACCTAAACAGCAGAAGTAGAAACCTTTCATTGCTTTTTAAAACATCAACACCAGAGCTTTTCTTTTCATAATATAGTTATGTTACATTGCTGTATGCTCTATATACATGCGATTTGGTCTGTTTCGGTATGGTAGAATGTCCATTTTTGTTGAACCATAAATGGTCGGGTGAACGAGAAGCATCACGTCGACGTATGTCGTCTGTTTAACGCAAGCAGATGGATTTTTAATAGATATTTTATTTACACACTTGCCAATAAATATCATACTTCAGGCCTGTCATTTCTCTGCCCCTTTAAAGAACAAACATGATTGAAAAACCAGTAAACCCTTGTGCAATCTGTACAAATCACACCCTCGTTTTCGACAAAAACTATGGACGATCGCTTCTCGCAGACTCTCTCGGAACATCGACATCAAAAGCACCGATCCGCCCCACTGTACAAAGCCAGCCCTGTGCTAGAAGGACAGATTCAGAAGTGGGAGGAACCGCCAAGCCAAAGATAAAGTGGAGCACACTTCCTCCCTCAAAATGGCAAGTCTCAAGGACACATGCTAATAACAGCAGGGAGGGCCTACAGTGGCTGTGAGACCAGATCCCCACTGTTTTGGACGAGTCCCGGACCAGATATGTGCTCCCTGAGACGATCCATAACCTCTCAGCAGCCTCTTCCCGTTTGGTGACCGGTATTCCATGTTTTTGTGAGTTTTTTGGCACTGTCTTATAGTGTGAGGCACGGGTATGAATTATACATTATGTTTGATGCACCAGAGAGGATAAAGAAAAGAAAAAAACGAGAGCTTTTGTTTTCAGAAGCATGCATTGCAAGCAAGGAAATAGTTGCAGCCTACTTGAACAGAACAGTGGAACACGTGAATGGCAGTGATAGTAGCTTTTTGAACATGTTGCTACAAGTGGAGTCAACCAATACAATTTTATAAGAAAATAGAGTGCCATAAAAATCTTTCATCTGAGTATATATTAAAACGGACATGACAAACCCAACGTTTCTCACCAGAGGTTGCGTGTGACATGAATGAGGACAGCATCTTGGTTATTTATCCTTAGTGAACTCTTATCTATCCATCCCTGAGCTGATAATTTGGCCTTCTCGAATCCCAAAATCCCTTTCCTCTGGGCCTTTCCTGTAGCCCTCCAACAGACTGTTAATGATCTGCATATGAAGTGTAGTAAAATCACCAACCATGCATTCGAGTTGTTTTATTTCATGCTGATGGGCCTTGGAAGTCTTCGGGGACCATCTCAAATGGTCTCCCCTTGCAGAGGTTGCTCCATTGTGCTATTATTTTCCCCGATCCTAATCCAAGCTCCCATAATGCATGTGGGAAAGGCATTGTTTACAATAGGATCAAGTCGCACAGACAGCCCAGAATACGAGACGTCCTTCCAAAAGACATTTACTAGCAACCATAAGCCTTGTGCTGTGTTTTCCTTGGACACTGTCTCCATGAAATGCTGCTGGCGGATAAGCCAGTCGGAGGCCTAGTGAGCCGGGGAGCAGTGCTGGCTCACACTGACCTGAGAGCGGTGGATAGAGAGCGGCCCCGGCCAAACTAGAAGCCTTTATTGCCCTCTGTCACACCGCAATGTTCCAGCACACTGACGCTACAAGCCTCATAAACTCCGATGTTAACAATGGCCATTGAAAATGACATGCTAACTAGCTAGGCTGAGGCATCCCGAGAAAATCTTGTTTTGCTTTTTTTTTTTCTACTTTCCATTCTGTTAATACTGCAAAAAGAAAAGACAAATCAAATCTTGTGAGAAACGAGTGGCATATCACTAAAACTACCTGACATCCAAATATTGAGCAGAAGTGGCATGCTATAGACAAATTAACAAAAAACAAAAGAAATCAAAGAGCTAATGCACTTGCACAGTCATAAAGTGAACTTTAAGAAGGCCCACACGGAATCTGCACCCGCAAAACTCCACGGAAAGCTCTGCAAAAGTGTTTGTATATCAAGTATTTTGGAGTTTTTTAAATTATATATATACTGTATACGCTAACATTCAAAAGTTTGGGGTCAGTAAAGAAATGAATACAGTTAATGATAGTAAAGACATTTATAATGTTACAAAAGATTTCTATTTTAAATAAATTCTGTTCTTTTAAATTTTCCATTAATCGAACAATTTAAAAAAACTTATTACCACAAAAATTAATGGCTGCTGAAAAGTCAGCACTGTTATCATAGAAAACATTACATTATAAAATATATTAAAATAGAAAAGAGCTATTTTAAATTGTTATAATACTTAACAGTTTTACTGTAATTTTGATCTAATAATGCTTGCTGAGCACAAGAGACTTCTTTGAAAACCATTAAAAAACGTACAGAACCCAAACTTTTGAACGCTGGTGTATGTAAAAAAAAAAAAATATGTATTTTATTGTACAGTAATAGTTGTATGTAATGCATTCAGTTAACCAGGTAGCTTCGTTAAACTCATTTTAAACACAATTGTGCAGATTCTTCTCCAAGATCAGTGCAAAAATATCTGCAGATTCCGCCTGAGCCTGAATGTAAGTTACGTGCGTATTGAAAAATGACCACACATACTGTATGTACACCACCTAAACTGTCACTTCGCATACATAATGTTTAAGGTGGGAAAAAAAGAGAAGTTAACTCGGTATTCTGTTTCAGTTAAACTAACACTGTGGTGGCCGGCAGTCTCAAGCTGAGAGAACCAGTCAGGTGTGTTTTCAGAGCGAAGGGGGGTTAAGCTGACGTCTCATGTGATCCCTGTGTTAATCTGCAGGTAGAGCTCACACGGCAGTGCGACAGTGTGTACATCCTGATTTGATTTAATCACATCCAAACTCTCCTGTGCTACACTGAGTCATACAGTCATATTGATTTTAACCCTGCAGTAAACTACCATTACACTGCAAAAAAATATAAAATTATTTTTTACTTGTTTTTCAGTGCAAAAGAAGATACATTTTCTTGAGAAGCAAAATTACTTATTATGGGCCAGATGTACTAAACATCGGTGTTTCCCAAAAGCATCGCTAGCCAACTATGGTCGCAAGTTCCGTCGTTATCAGCTTTGCTCAACTAGTCGTTTTTCCCTCAATGTGTTTCCCAAAACCATAGTTCCAACGAACATTCGCAAATAGCATTGCAAAGTTGTGTAGTTGGAACGACAGCTCTCGCCAACAATGGAACAAGAAAAAGTTTCTTGTTAGCATGACGTGCACTTAATAAATCATCTTAAGCAAAATAAGCAAGCTGACATACAGTGCAATCTATATCTTTTCTTTCATTTGTCATAAAGCAAAATAACTGGGAAAATTTTGAATTAGTCCTCAGATGCCAAAAAAATTTGCATTAATGCGATCTCAAACGGATTCATTAAAAGAAGTTATTACTCCACCACCTGCGTGACATCATTAACCAGCGTGGTTACCATAGTACATTGCAACAATACGGTTTAAAAAATTGGGACAAATTTGCAACAATACAGTTTCGGGAAACAGCACTGACTAGCTAGGCTGCGTTCCAGTCCAAAATTGTCATGCCCTTCACTCACTAACTAACTTCCCTCCGTCTCGTTCACTCGGATGTACGTCTTTGCTTACGTTGCATGAGTGCCCACTACTGGCGGAAACTGCGGCGGGCTGAACTGGAACGTCCTAAGCCCTTGATCACCTGGAATCAGCTAAAGAGTTGATTTATTATTTACATTTTTTTCCCTTTAAGAATTTGTTTAATGCAGCATCCAAATGTATATAGGTGTGTGTCGGTTGTTTTAAATAAAAAAAATATATAATTAATATATCATAGAGTTGTTTGTTGTGGTGGTGATTAGACGAGATTTGTGATGACGTCACAATCGTACTGCATTGTGGGACATATAGGTACCTGAAGTGTACATATGAAGCAGACTCGCTCCCTCGGTCAAAATCGAGGGAACGATGGTCTGTCCATATAAACTTCCCTCGTCCACTTCATGAAGTGGAACGCACTTCAAAATGGCGGCGGGGATTCCCCCGAGGGGAAGTGCTTAGGGAAGTTCGCAAGTGCGTGTCTAAAAGTGGACTGGACCGCAGCACTAGTTGATTTCTTCAATGATGCAATGTACTATGGTAGTTAAGCAGCGAGTCATGTCGTTGAATGGGAAACACACCAAACAACAAATTTAAGTTTTAGCGTGAGACCAGAATACCATAAAAGCGCAGATGGGAGTGGAAATTTCTGCAGATGATCTACAGACAATGTGCAAACTAAAGAACACAGACGAAGTAGCTAATTTCCATTATGACCAGCGCAATCTACCCGTTACATCCACTAGCTGGAGTGCTCCTGATTACCACTAGAGGACATTCCCTAGTCCTTTGCCATTCCATCATGAACTACATTTCCCATAAACCTTTGCCCAGATTTATTATGTTCTGATTACTGCCACCTGTGTCCCATTACCCTTGTTAACTCTGCCTCTATAAGCCCTGTTTATTCAGTCACTCGTTGCAAAGTCTAATATGTGTCACACTGCTTTTTTGGGTGCTCTCTTTAGGTTATGGTTGTGATTCTCATACCCGTTCTTGGATTTTCCTGTTTGCCTGTTTGCCTGTGCCCGAGAGGAGAAAAATGTTTCCCCCTTTTACCACGCCCCTCCTACAGCAACTCTCGCAAAATGGGTTAAGACATGCTTTTTTGGATGTTAATAAATGGCGCAAATACCAGAGAGATGACTAGCGCAATTCTGAGTAAATCACAGTACATTGTTCATTCAAAAACCCTCCTCTCGTAAATTTTGCATCTGAAAGGGAAAACTTCAAAAAAGGTTAGCCGTAAAAATAACTGCCCACGCTTTTTCATAGCTAATGTCTTTAATAAATCCTGACAAAAGAGGGTTTAGGCTGGCGCAAGCTGTTACTAAATCTGGGCTTAAACTAAGTAATTAGTTTTACTTAGTTTTACTTACTTAATTTTTAAGTTTTTCTTTTCAGAAAACAAGACTTTATATCTAATGTCATTTTGCTTCTCAAATAAATGTTTCATGATTTAAGAATGTTTAGGTGTTTTACTGAAAAACAAGAGAAAAATCTTTTTTTTTTGCAGTGTAGAGACTGCTGTGGCATGGCGGAAAAAAACGGTTTAGATCCCTGGATTTGGTGAGCATGCTAAAAACCGCCCGTCTGCAGGCCTGGTTCAGCCAATTCAGTGTTGTTTTTGTCTGCGTGAGTGTTGCTCTCCAATAAATATACATTGGTCATCTGGTTATGTACTGTAGGTTGGCGTGTGTTTGGCAGCTGTAAGCTGTGTGTATCTTTTCATTTGTCAGAACAAGAGGGCTGCAGTTTGTTCTTTCCCCCTCTGTCGGTGTTTCATTTGACGGTTTAAGTCAGGCTGTTTTTTATAGCCCCGTAACGTACATTTCCATGCCGTCGTTAAAGGTAAAGATAGTGGTGGTGCTCGCTGCGTTTGCTCCCTGCTTCACATCGCCGATTGTCTCGTAAAAGTTCTCGCAGGTCATGGCTCTGCCCGGACCCTGGGCGGGCTTCTTTTTGGGCTTCAGCGTGTTACTGGCCAGCTTCTCCCTTTTCCGGTGGGAATCGATGGTGGCGTAAGCCGGGTCCGACTCCAGCGCCGGGCCCCGGGGCCACGTCTTCTCGCCTACAGGTTCGTAGCAGGGCTCCTCTTGGGGGCCGGTCCTCCCCCACACCTCTTCCCCTGTAGCTCCGGCAGCCCTGTCCTCTTCCTGGGGCGCAGCAGAGGCCATCGGCCTGCTCTCCTCCTGGCTCTGACCCTGCTGGTGTCTCCTCTTCAGGGTCTTACAAACGGTAGAGTACATGTCAGAGATCTGAGGACAGAGAGAGAGAGAACCGCAGAATGAGAAACACTCAAGAGTGTGCAAAAGATCAGCTGTGCCAAAGTGGATTTCGTAACAACAACAGTCCTGTGGAGCAGATTCTCAAGTTACAGTTAGAGTGCTGAAGGACTTACCAAAAAACATGAAACACGCCGATTTCAAAGCGCAGAACAAATTTGCAACAACCCTTACAACCCTTAGTGCTCAATTTCCAATTTATTGCTCAGATCCGTATAGCTGTTCACATTGTTGTTTTAAATGTGGCCAATATCAGATTCCAGTGTGAACAGATCAAAGACAAAAAAAATATACAGCGGGGGAAATAAGTACTGAACACGTCATCATTTTTCTCAGTAAATATATTTTCAAAGGTGCTATTGACAAGAAATGTTCACCAGATGTTGGTAACAACCCAAGTAAGCCATACATACAAAGACAAAATAACAAACAAAAATAAGTTCAGAAATTAAGTTATGTGTAATAATGTGAAATGACACAGGGAAAAAGTATTGAACACATGAAGAAAGGGAGGCGCAAAAAGGCATGGAAAGCCAAGACAACTGCTGAAAACTTACAGTAATTAAAAAGCAATCCAGTCCCCTGTCAGTGGAAATTAATAACAGCTGGTTCAGTCCCAAATGATGGCCTACAAAAAGGTCTCATTGCCAAGGTGTCACACAAGACATCTCATGATGGGTAAAAGCAAAGAGCTGTCTCAAGACCTTCGCAACCTAATTGTTGCAAAACATGATGATGGCATTGGTTATAGGCGCCATTCTAAGCTTCTGAATGGTCCAGTGAGCACTTTTGGGGCCATAATACGGAAGTGGAAAGACAATCATTTCACCATAAAGTTGCCTCGACCAGTGCTCCTCGCAAGATTTCTGATAGAGGAGTGAAAAGAATAATCAGAATTCTGAACTTATTTTTGTTTGTTTCTTTGTATGTATGGCTTACTTGGGTTGTTACCAACATCTGGTGAAAATTTCATGTCAATAGCACCTTTGGAAATATATTTACTGAGAAAAATGATGACGTGTTCAATACTTATTTCCCCTGCTGTATAGATGTAGTGTCTGTGACGTCACCCATAGGTTTCTAAAGAGCATTTTTGAAGCCCAAAGTGGGCGGAGCTGGCCGTCGCCATCTTGGCAGCGCGTTACTCCTGGATAACCGAAAATTGGCAAAGAGGCGGGATAAGCTGAGGTGACGTGACGCTAACAGACAGCAGACAAACGACTAGTAGTGACATCAGCGGTAATCCACCTGTCACTCAAGTGGCCACGCCCTTAATTATGCAGAACTTTAAGGCTTAATATTATTTACACGGATGAGTTATAAAAAAATTCACCCCCCTCACAGTTGTCATGAAGGGCAAAATTAGCTATATAGACCAAAACCACTTTTTGCACCAGGCTGTAAACATTTTTTTTTCTGCTGTAAAGTTGGGCATATTAACATGGGGGTCTATGGGATTGACTCTCTTTTGGAGCCTGTCTCTAGCGGTCAGTCGATGAATTGCAGTTTAAGTCACTTCCGTGTTGGATTCAAGAGAGAGACAGGAAGATTGCCGCTTGGAACAGATCATGGTCCTGAACTGACCCGCATGCGCAAAAGAACGATAAAAAGACGTCACGCAGCATGCTGTCATATGGAAATAAACACGGAGGACATGATAAATGATTACATGTTTATTTATAGTGTGATCTGCAACCGAAGCCAGCAAATTTATGTACAGGCAATATAAAAAAAACAAAGACAAGGATGCAAAATAAGAGCTGAGTTTTTAAACATTTAAGAAATGAGCCCTCATGATTTGCTTGTATTTAGAAATGTCACTGTAATACTTATGAGCTCTGACACATCACTATGTCTACCTTTCGCAACCTTTCTTGATAACGTCGGGTATGTAAAATCTTTGAAGTGACTCCCATTAGACGAATGTTGATCTAGAGTGACTTCCGATTACTATTCAGATTATGGTCGCACTGCAAAATCTGACCTGTATCAAATCTAATACCACATATGGAAGTGGCACAAATCAGAATGGAAAAGATCAGATTCCATGTGGATTGAGCTGTTCACACTGTCATGAGTAAAACAGATCTGAGTCACGTGATCAAAAAAAACAAACAATTCGGATTTGGGCCACATGTAGCCTTAGATTATTCACAGCACATGCACCTCTCCTCAACAGGTCCACGATTTGAGGTCTCATTCATGAGCGTTGCACAAATCCTGCAGGACAAGTCCCACGTCAAAGTTTAAATCTCAGATTTAGGGGTTTGTTCAAAGTTTGATCAATAATAACAGTGACAATTGCTTAGCAAAGTAAAAGACAATAGGACAGATAAGAGTTAACACAACCTCTAATATGCCTGAAGATGTAGTATATGTACATAAACGCCCACAGCGGTGAGTGTTTGACGGAGGCATGCGTGGTAACATGACTCTGCTTGCACACAGCAGAAATATGACCCACTTTGGCCCGTGATCGACAGAGCCAGTGTAAACGCTCTTATCTGGCTGCAGAGAGCAGAAGTGTTACCTAACCTGCAGATAAGCCTGTTAAACTTTCACCACAGCAGCGCACCGAAACGGCATTAACACCGCTAACCAGACAGGAGGTAAACGGGTGGGAAGATGTCCATGTGGTCCGTTACAAGTGTGTGTGTGTGTGTGTGTGTGTGTGTGTGTGTGTGTGTGTGTGTGTGTGTGTGTGTGTGTGTGTGTGTGTGTGTGTGTGTGTGTGTGTGTGTGTGTGTGTGTGTGTGTGTGTGTGTGTGTGTGTGTGTGTGTGTGCGCATGCACGCGCTCTGGTAACCTCACATGCCCTCTCTCTGCTAGATGGCATTTAGCACTCCCAGCTCAATGGCGTGTAAAAAATCCCAGTCAAGAGCTCAACTCACATTTTGACCTTTATGACATTGGTGTGTGAAGACTGAGGAGATGTTATGGCATGAATAGAGCTGTGCATGCAAACTGTGTTTGTCATGTTAACACCTCTAACGACACTGCAGCGTTCAGTATTTTAGCCTGTACTGGATAATCTGCAGGCCGTGGCATGAGGCATTGTATGCGTCTGAACTCAGGCATGACTGAACCAGCCGATTTCAAGAAAACCGATGAGTTCGATGTTGTTCGAGACTCCCAGGTGTGTGTGTGTGTGTGTACGCCACGCTGATCTCTTCTCCTTCGTGTCGAGCATTGTTTACCGTGCTGTGCAGCGCTTTGCAGAGCGAGAGGAAATCACAATGACGGGGGTTTCAAAACTCTCTGCAGCTGTTGAGAAAGCCTTGAGAGGTTTTTTCTCCTTCCTCTTGCTCTCTCACTCTCTTTCTTTCCCCTTCATATTGCTTCATTCCCTTGCATTTTCACCCCCCGTTCCCCTCCCCCCCCTCCTCCCCAAACACACACTTTTTTCTCTTCTTACAAATGCAGTCTTCTGAAGCAGCTCAGTTGTATGTCTTGTTGTATGTGTGCGTACACACGTTCTCACTGGTGTGTTTGCACTTGACACAAAAGCACAGTGGCGCTACAGTTCGGAGATTTCAAATTCGTAATTAGTAAGCACATGAGTAATATCAACATAATACTCTGAATATGTTTTTCTATTTAAAACTGATCTTTTAAGTCAAAGACAGTGTCAAAAAATTATATGATCAATAAGTTGTGACAACATGTTTTTACATTTCTTTAACTCATCAAAATGAGTTGAATCGTTTAAAAGTCAGTTTAATGTAATTTAAGTTGAAATTACTTAAACCTCCAAGTTGATATATAATATAATATAATAATTATACATGCCGTTTTTACAACCCGCGACTGGTTTGCCTGTGTTTCTTTTATTATTTTCCTTGGTTGTTAATTCGTTTTACGCACCTATTTCTGCTTAGTTGATTACTCTCCCTTGTATTTAAGCCCTCAGTTTCCTTTGTTTCATTGTCCAGTATTGCTTATGTTAAGCGTGGTTATTTCCTGAGTTTATTCCTGAAGTCTCTAATGTTCACCAAAGCTGCATTATTCCAATCAAAAATACAGTAAAACAGAGTAATACTGTGAAATAGTATTACAATTTACAATAAATGTTTTCTATTTGAATATATTTTCAAATGTATTTTATTCCTGTGACGACAAAGCTAAAGTCTCAGCATAATTACTCCAGTCTTCAGTGTCACATGATCCTTTGATAAATAGAAAGTCGAAAAGAACAGCATTTATTTGAAACAGAAATCTTTTGTACCATCATAAGGGTCTTTACTGTTACTTTTAGTCAAATTAATGTGCCCTTGCTGAATAAAAGTATAAATTTTCTTGTTTTGTTTTTAAAAAAGGAAAAAGAGAGTAATCTTTTAAACAGTGTTGTACAGTATGCCATTTTTTATCTAAAATCATGATGTTCAGAAAGGTCCACAGATGTTATTTGTTGAGTAAATGTGTTAAGAGGGCCGTGTCACGCCCACACACCCACACACCCACCTCGTGACATGAATCTGGGCGTGTCTGGACAAGAGAAGGAATGAGAAGAGCAGAGCGTGGAGAAGTGTATTCAGCTCAACGGTTACAACAGTCCTATCTGAGCCAAAGGAGGTAAAAAAAAAAAGCAAAAAAAAAAACAACAGCTTTGAGATACACTATTGTTCAAAAGTTAGGGGTTGGTAATATTTTTTAAAAGAAGTCTCTTCTGGTCACAAAGGCTGCATTTATTTGATTAAAAAAATACAGTAAAAACACTAATATTCTGAAATATTATTATAATTCAAAAGAACTGTTTTCTATTTGAATATCTATTAAAATGTCATTTATTCCTGTGATCAAAGCTGAATTTTCAGCATCATTACTCCAGTCTTCAGTGTCACGTGATCCTTCAGAAATCATTCTGATATGGTGATTTGATGATCTACAAACATTTCCTATTATTATCAATGATAAAAACAGTTTAATATTTTTGTGGAAACTGGGACATTTATTTAGGCTTCTTTGATGAATAGAATTTTTTTCAAAAACATTAATTTGAAGTAAAATTTTTGTAAAATTATAAATGTTTTTGAATAAAAGTATTCCCAGACAGCAACATAGTGTCGGCCCAGATCCGGGCCACATCTGGTACATGTGGATTCCACATCCGAATCTGGACCGACACTATGTTGCTGTCTGGGTTCATAATAATCATAAAATCATACTGACACCAAACTTTTCAACAGTAATGTATATTTTACAAAAAGTCTAATTTATCAGTCTAAAACTATTATATTACACAGTTTAGTTTTTCTAGTAAATCTTGTTGATATTTAGGTTTCGATATTTCCGATGGAAAACAAGACAAAACTGATGAAGATTATTTTATTTTTATAATGGTCCTTGTAAGTTCCTAATAGGATCTAGTATTCTTCCCTAACCCTTTCCTGTAAACGCTGCTGAATCCATCTTGTAAGTTTTGATTGACCACAGGAAACCGATTAAACACAGGCTGACCCAGAGTGCTCATATTCCTTCCCTCACACCAACCCTGAACTGACAGTCCTCAACAAGCGCCGTCTACAGACCTTTGACCTGACAGTTAGTCATGCCATTCCTAGCCAGCGATAGAGAGAGAGAGAGAGGAGAGGGGGAGGGAGAGGGAGAGTATAAGGCTCAAACTTTCTCTCTCTCCTCTCTAGCCACAATTTATCAGACTGCAACCATCATTCCACTCACTTCCTGTGCCAGAAAACGCTCTTTATTGACGGACAAAGGTCAGACCAAAGAGGTCTGAAATGTATGCGAATGAGTCCTGGATTTTAGGGGTCATATGTCAAAGTCAGCAACCTGAGCCCTTCATGCAAACTTAGACTCAAATGTCCTGACCCCGTCTGCGGTGCTGGGATAGCGAGGGAGACGTTACCTCCACGGCGGTGGGATGGCTGTGTCCGTTCTCCAGCTGAGGAACCCCTGGCACGATGATCTCATCTTCTTCTGGTGGTTTCCAAATGTACTGCTCCCCATTGCCCATGAAGACCGCCTCCTGTTGGACACACGAGGAACACACAGGGTGGTCAGATCCCCTCGAGGGGCTGATAACACACTGAATTTTGTCATCTGAACAGTGGCCAGTCCATTTTTCCGTTAGTGTCCCACAGAAGGAAGGAAGAAAGAAAGTGAAAAGCCATGAACTGTTCTTTTAATTTCATACATATTGGTGTTTGTTTCTACAATGGAAGAGTACTGTGAGTTAATGATTACAGGAGCAGATATTTACGCCACATAAAGAGTCAATGATTAAAGAGGGAAAAAAACACACCTCCTGTATGAATGATTAATACCAGCAACAGATGAATGGCTACAGTGTTTGCCGTTATTTATTTCCCTGGCTGAAGCCACTACCTGCTCTCTGTGGTTCCTCCCTGATGCCTTTAACAAAAAAAACACATGGCGGGACGGGCAGCCAGCCAACAAATCTTACATAATCACCAGGCCCACTGCACTGGAGTGACACATGTGCTGCACAACTGCATTGCATGATCGCTTTTACACACACTTCAATAATATTTACTCTAGATGCAGACTCGGAAATAATGCAGGTCAAACACACACACACACACACACACACACACACACACACACACACACACACACACACACACACACACACACAGTACATATTATTTAACTTTGCTTGAACATTAAGTAAGTAATATATTAAGTAGATTTAGAAAGACAGGTATGTCCCAGGTATGTGTAAACAAGCCATCAATCAACAAACTCGTGACAAAGAAGATTTTTATCTCAATATGTTGCAAACAAATGGCACACACACACACACACACACACACACACACACACACACACACACACACACACACACACACACACACACACACACACACACAGACACACACAAATAAAGACAAGTAGAGCAGCGCTGAGTTAACAAGAAGACATGATCATTATCCGATCATTGTCTGAGTGTTTTCCACTTTAAAGGAACCATCTTTACACATGCTGTTCTGCTCTCTGCAAATCGTATCTGTCCTTGAAAGCCACACACAACATAAACAGGTATCAGCTGACAGACCAACACGAATATGGGTGAAACGCAAACAGAAGCACAGAGTATTAGCTAAAACAACTGACACTGCATCACTTCCATGTATTTTTTTTATCTTTAAAGTATCTTAAATTTTATGTCAACTTGCTTTATACTTTTAAATGAGTTAGATTATGGGCAACATTTTAACACTTGCTAATGTTAATTTCTTGAACCTGTTTTAATCTAAAACATTTAACATCTAAATTTCTGAAAAATGTACCCTATAAAAGTCATCATTCATTCAAATCAGTCATGAAGACTTTAGCTAATGCTTCAGTTTTGGTGAATGTAGGATATTTTTATATGAAACAGCAGTATCTAGTGGTCAAAACATATAACTGCACTAGTAGGCTCTGCATTCAAGTACTTGCCACTTACATCTGTGCAAATGGCAGACAATGCATGGCCTTGGCGTTGCTTAAATGCTCTACTAGTTGAGCTACAGGAACATCAACATTAGAAAGACTTACATTTATGAAGAAAATGTGAGTAGACTACCTTAAAGATGCTAGGGTGTTCTAAGTTGTTAGCATGGCATTAATATGCAATTGCAAAGTTGCTCTGGGGGGTTTGCTAGGGAATTGCCACGCAGTTGCTAAGTTGTTCCGTGAAATATGTAGTGCTTTATTATGTGGTTGCTGGGGTGTTTTGGGTGGTTGATAGGTTGTTGCTACCTTAAGCAGCTGTTAAGTTGTTGCAAGGTTTTAGTGCACTACTAGGTGGTCGCTAGGACATTGCCATGCAGTTTCTAAGTTGTTCTGGAAAGTTTCAAGTGCCTTATTTTGTGGTAGTTGGGAGTGTTTTGGGAGGTTTCTACGGTGTTGCTAGGTAGCCGCTAAGTTGTTTACGTTTTTTAATCTGCCACTATGTGGTTGCTGGGTTGTTCTGGGGTGTGTTTCCCAAAGACAACAATGGTCACAAGTTCTGTCGTTACAAATAGAGTTCAATGGAACTTGCAACCATAGTTGGTTAACCATGCTTTTGTGAAACACAGCCCAGGATTGTTTCTAGGGCATTGCTAAGCAGTTAATAAGTTGTTCTGAGGTTACAGTAAGCTATTGGGTTGCAGGGGTTTTCTGGGTGGTTGCTAGGGTGTTGCTATAAGGTTGCTAAGTTGTTCTGAGAGGGATTTCGGTGCATTACTATGGTTGCTGAGTTGATCCAGTTGCTTGCTAGGGTGTTCTTGTATTTTTGGGGGTACTAAATATAGATCCTACTTCAGAGTAGGGTCTAAACCAGCACAATAGGAACTACCAGTGACATAAGTGTACGCTGATTGGCCGAATGCTTGTGAAATGATGGCAGCTGCCATTTTTAAAAAGCTGTGTAAACACACAGTTTATAGCCTATACTCCACGAACATGTAAAACAGAGGTAGATGGCCAGACACCGAAGTCTGGGCACTTCTCAACCTTTACACTAAGCAAGAAATCCAACGACTTTGAAGGGACCAATAAAAACATGATTACATATTTCTGCAAAGCTAGCGACATTGGGCATCAATCACACGGCAAATGATATAATACTTTTTTGTATACTGTTTACTTTATTTGTTTAACCGTTCTATCCAATAATGTATTAGATAGGACTATTAAACAGACCGTAGAGTAATGAAGATGGAGAATGGGAGCGCTCTGTCAAAATAAAAGTCCCGCACAGGACGTAAGTGGCGGCTTACGTCACTTCAAAGTTCCAACTGGCGGTGCAAATGCAACCAGGAAAATGGTCGTAGGGGATCATTTAGTTCTCTAGGGACACCCCTGGTGGCTAGTACCTATAACTGAGTTCCTATAGGCTAACCACCCGGTGCGAAAGCCCTTCTATACATGGACCAAGTCCCACCTTCAAGGTTTCTGTGGGATTTTGCTGCCCATTTTTGGTTATGAATGTATGTTTTTGACAATAACTGTTTTGGATGTGTGGCTGATCTGTGTCATCACCTTTGGGAAATTGGGTAGGTGAAATGGTTCCACGGTTTTCCTAGGCAAGGTGCTGCTGGAGGACTCGCTGCTGGACACGCTCTGGTGCTCCCTTTCTCCATCCTCCACCACTTCCTCCCTCCTGCCGCGCTCCAGCTTCTTCACCTTCCGTATAGTGGCGTATTCTGCCGTCACCGCCTCTTGACTCACGCCTCCTCTGCTTCCACCTTGGCCATTCCCACTGGACGTCGGGCTGTGGGCTCGACGCTGAATGGGCGTGTTGGTTGACGGCGGGGCAAGGGCAGCAGGCGGAGGAGCTTTATCAGCCCCTTTGATTCCAACGCTCTCATACAGGCCGTCATCTGGTGGCTGGGACGTGGGAGAGGCGCGGCGGGAAACTTCGGAGTAGGTGTGCTCACGTTCCTCGCTGTCAGGTTTGTTGGGAACACGAGGCAGTTGGCGGGCCGGGCTGGGTCGGAGGTCAGAATTGGAGCGGCGGGTATGCAGGAGCAGGAGGTCCATGCTGGCCGGCCGGCTCTTAGGGGCGCCTGTCAATCCGAAAAACACGGATTAAGACGAGAGAGATGGGAAAGATTAATCAGAGGATTAAGACTAAAGACAGTCTGGAGTATTGATATCAGATAAAATAATGAATACGCACATATTACAAAGGGTCATTAAAAATGTCACATTTGACATTACTACAGGGACACACAAGAGGGCAGACCATTACTATTTGATTATCTTGCATTTTCAACACACTCACAAATTGACATATCTTTAAACCTGCATACATACACAACAATGAGTTAAAAGCCAACATGAAACTTCTTTGGCAACTCAGTTTAAAATAAAAATGTGATTTTTTTTCTTCTAAAGCAGTGTTTCCCAACCCTACTCCTGAAGGACCCCCAACACTGCACGTTTTCTTTGTCTCCCTAATCAAACACACCTGATTCAACTCATCAGCTCATTAGAAGAAACTCTAGGACCTGAAATGGGTGTGTCAGAAAGAGGAGACTTTTAAAATGTAAAAGTCTCTTTCTGTAGCTCGATGGCTACAAATGCAACCGGAACCAATCAGCTTGTGCCTTTTAGGTAAGTTAAGGACCCATCAGCCTGCGCCATCTAGAGTTTCATGACAGAACTTGGTATATATTCTTTTTTTGGGTGGGGTTAAGTTGGAATAATGTGGACTGATGAATCCAGCATATTGCAACCAGGAGCACACATTACCTAAGTAAATAGGATCAGTATTGATTTCATGTTGAACTTCACAGAATTGTGACTTTGTTATTCTTCCTATTTTGTGTATCTGTGTACACTAAATGGAGCTGAGTATCCATTGGTCTGGATGTAAAAGATCAGAAGCTAATGTATATAAGGCTTTGAGATGTGTGTGTTCTCTGTCTATAGCTTGACAACTGTCTTTGTCAACATGTTTGTGGCAGTGGGAAGTGGGATCGTGAACTAGTAAACATCTTACCATGACAAGCCTCTGGAGACGTCAGCCTTTGCACGCACTTGCATCGGCCAGTTCATATATGCGTGTGTGTGTGGTAAATGAGTATGTGTGTACATGTGTCATAAAGAGCAGTTAATTCTCTCTCTGTCTCTCTCACCGTTGGCGTTGCAGGGCAGCCTGTGCATGTCATGCAGGCGGGTGTCAGATTTACTCATTGAGTTCAGCTTGGACTGGCGCAGCGCAGCCTGTGATACAAAACATTATCATGTATACGTATGTACATCCATGTCCATAATTACACTGTGTGAATATGTGTGTGTGTGTTCATTTATACTTATTTGCACTCACTGTTTCCAATTTCTGACCCCCTCCGTTGGCTTGGCCATGTTTGCTCTTGCTTTTTCTGCAGACAAAATGAGACAGACTCTTTGTGAGGACAACATAAGATACAACATACAAGCAGAGAAAGTTTTTAATGATTGGAACATCCAATGAGTATATCGCAATACTAGCTCTGTTCCCAAATCGAGTGAGATGCCAACCTAGTTAGTATTTTAAGGATACAAGCTTTGCGGCACCAGGCACGACACAAGTGTGTCTGCTATATTCAGCCCGATGCAGTTATCATTTTCACGTCCTGCGCCACGTTGTTTAAATAGCAAATGCATTTGTGCCCATTTGTGCGCCCATGGGCATGCTGGTCTGAAAACGAGGTGTGTTCTGGCGCATTGTGGTGCATTGTTATTTTGAGGCAACAGAAATAGACTGCACCATTGACCAACGAAAACCTGGTCTAAAGTCAATGGCGCAATTATTATTTTTTTGTTATTTAAAGAACGCGTTAGTAATGTGCGCCTATAGGCGGCTGCACAACGTACGTACACTTCGTCCCATAGATGGTCTGCTTGCGTTACCTCATTTTGTAACACATCCAAGATGGAGGTAGCCTGGTAATACCAAACTCTGCTACTTCGCTTTGCTTCGTAGACAGAGTCTGGAGGGGCATAATAGAAAAGCGTTTTCTTTCTCGTGGGGGGGGGGGCTTGTCTGAAGTTTAAAATCATTGGTTACCCGTAGCCAAGTAGCCAATTACATAACGTTTGGTTATGACGCGTGTTATGCGCAGGCTCAGCCGCATCTAACTTTCACTGTAAACGCATGTATGATACGAAAACAAAACCATAGAGCGAAATACCGGAGTGAACATGGCTGTGAACGACTTTTGCAGATTATGTGAAGTAAACCTATGCATCCACGGTACAATCAGCGTCGACGTCATGGCTCTCAGCCCGCCCTCTGTTCGTTGATTGGCCGGCTGTTTCTGAGGAGGAAAACGGGGTCGCTATCTCAGACTGCGTACAGAAGCGAACTGAAATTGAGCGGAAGTACGAAGTCTGACGTAGTCAGGCTAAGATGGAGGGCAAATCAAGAGCAAAAATTGTTACAAATATATTTCATTCACCAATGGAAAGTATAAATTAATTTAACTCAATATCTGTGTGTGCCTTTTAATGTTTTTGCTGTGTGACGTGAAATTGTAGAGAACAACAGTAGCCGCGTTTCCATTACCCTTCAAATTGCGCAAATTGAAATTGCGAATTGAAAATACGTCCAATGGAAACGTCAATTTCGCAAAAACTCCCATTTATCGCAAAAAAGTTTTTACGCTCGCATGAGGTGGTTTTTCAGGCAATTCGAAAAAGAAATATTTCGCAAAACTGCAATGGAAACAGTTTTTGCGCATTTACAGGTCACCTGACGTAGAGATGCGGTGTGTTTGGGCAGAATACGAGACCGAGTTAAATTCATATGCATATAAGACATAATTCATTAAATTCATATAAGACAAAAGAATAGCAGGAAAAATGGATTCTAAACCTCAAATAAATGCCACAATCAAGACCTCGAAGCAGATATGAGGGAGAAACACCCAGAAACACCTCATATGAGCCGCTCACAAGTATAATAAGGGTCGTTCCTTTACCATTAATGCTTGGAAAACACGCTTACATCTCCTTCGATTAGGGCTGCACGATTTGGGGAAAATGTCATATTGCGATAATTGAGGTCAATATTGCGATTACGATTGTGATATGCGATATAATAAACAAATGGTTTCATGAGTCAACTTGCTTGGTTCTCAAGGAAAATAAATGCACACACAGATTAGTGATAATCAGCCTAAAGAAAAAAGTTCTTTAGTCAAGAGCAGTGAGTGTTTTTCTCTGTTCCCTTTGTTCTTTGATTAACTTAAGCGACAGATTGTTTTATTTTTTTTTTTTGCATTTTAACAAGAACAAATAATTTACGTACAAGAGTACATATAACCATACATGTCAGGGGTAAAGAAAAAAAAAGAAAAAAAAAAAGAAAAAAAATAGAAAAATAAAAAAAAAATAAAAAAGAATAACTTTAGCGACAGATATAATTAGTGGCTACTGTGTACTGTCCCTTTAAGACCAGCCGCTGTCAGAGACGTGGATCTCACACGCGCCTCATTCTTTCACGAGTCATCACAACTCTTCATGTTCATCATAAGACTACTCTTATGTTATGAAGACACTCGACAAAAAGACATTTTGGCATAATTGTGTGTGTTATTGTTCGTTCAAGCTCGAAAGAGAACTGTATTCTGTCATGCTGTTTTGTGCGCATGCACGATATTAGCGCGAGTCTTTCTGTCTGTCACAGTCAGACATTCACAGGCAGCGCGTTCATTTTGGCATACATGTGTGTTGTTCGTTCTACCGCGAAAGAGAACTTGATACTGGCGCGCGTCTATCTGTGTGTGTGTGTGTGTGTGTGTGTGTGTGTGTGTGTGTGTCTGTCAGGAGGACATTCACAGGCAGCTCGTTCTTTTATGTCTTATCGCGCATGAATGGTTTAAAAGCATTTGCATTAATAAGTGCGTTAACAGCGCTAATTTGTTTATTTAATATAAAATCGCAGCATTTTGCGTCATATAATCGCGTAGGCTTGACATCGCGATTGCGATTGCGAAACGATTAATCGTGCAGCACTACCTTCGATTAATAATAATGGCCAGTGCAGTGGCTGAGATATAGTACATAAACCTACCAACGTCCGTTGCCATGGTTTTTGGAATGATTTTACTTATCATGAGGAAAAAATGTTTTAGTTTTAGTCGCATAAGATCGGTCAATGGAAACGCCGTCATTTCGCAAAAAAAAAAAAAATCGCAAAAGTTTTGCGCAAATCTGTAAGGGAAACACGCCTTGTGATCATCAACTTTTTCCAGGCTTAGTTCCCGTGTTTTTTCCATTCATCTTTACTATAAACATTTTTGTTAAACTTTAATAGTTGAATAATAGAAAATAATGAAACATTCAGAAATAACGTTTTCATAACTTAATGGGAAGGTTAGCAAAAATTCTTAAAACATATTTTTGTTAGCAAGTCTGGAAAGTGATGTACATGGTGATTGTTTGCATTGGTCGGCGTCTGTCGTCAAGTCAAGTGTGCATTGGCCTCTAGAAAGCTGCTTCTTTAGTAGACTATAGACATGCAGCTCGCTGGCTTTTGTAACAGAGCTATTGTGCACTCCTGAATAAGCCAGGAAGTAAAATTCCACTACAGCGAGTGTTTGTAATGGCTCTCTGTGGGGTTGGCAGGGCTGGGATGATGTAATCATGAGGGACTAGACGTGATGCAGGTGTGGTGGAGGAAGAGAGAGCGAGAGGATGGATAGGTAACCCTGACGATCCCTCCTCCCTTGCTTTTCTTTTCCTCTCATTCCCTACACACACCAGGTGTGACATCAATTATAGCTTCTCTCACTCCACCAATCCAACAGTCTGCGAAATACACACTTTTTTTTCACACACCTTTTGGTTCTTCTCACTCTCACCCCATTTTTAACATCCACTGCTACGCACATCTCTCACACTTGCGCAAATCTGTGAAACAGAGGATTTTCTCTCCTCTCTCTGTTTTACACCCTTAAACTATGGGAAGGAAGAAGGCCTTTATGGATGAATAGATAAGACATTCAAAAAGTAAAATAGCGTAATGCATATGCCTCATAGAACTAAGAAGTCACAGCCGTAATGACAGTGTTTGCTGTTTGTTTGTAGTTGCGAGGGCTGTAACGCTCCATTCCCCGGTGAAGGTCAGAACTCAGGAGGCCGGGGGACACGTTTGCACCTCGGTTTTAGTGACCCTGTGTCTACACACACGACTTGCAGAATGTACATGCTGCAAAGCCGCACGCAGCAAAATAACAGCTGCACTCTGCGTATGCAATCATGAATACAGCATCAGCATAGCCATGTTTTAAATGAATATTCCAGGTTCAGTACAAGTTAAGCTCAATTTTAAGGCACAATGTTGATTTTCACAAAATTAATTTTGACTCAACACAAAAAAAGCAAAAAAAAAAAAAAAAATCGAAGCACCTACAATCAGTGTTGGGGAAAGTTCCTTGCAAAAGTAATGTGTTACAATATTGTGTTACTTCCTAAAAAAGTAACTAATTGCATTACTTAGTTTTTATGGTAATGCATATTTTTTATGGTAATGCATAATTCCAATTTATCAGTAAGGCCCAAGTGAAATTCTGTAAATGTAATTTTATAATTTACAGAATTTCACTTGGGCCCATTGAAAAATTTAAGTTGGGGAGGTTAGAATTTTTTTTACAGTGATTGAATTAGCTTTTATTTTATATTTTCAGTTTTCTTTTTTTTTTCTGCTTTGAACCTCCCACATTATATGAACTGAATTACAACCTTTAATTCATTTTTATTTTAGTTTTAGGTTTAGTAATTTTAGTACTTCAACTTATTTCATTAAGTTTCCAGGGCAGCATGCTTATTCTTCTTTTATTTTTTTTTATGTTAATCTAATATTTATATTTTATTTTAATTTAGATTTATTTACCAAAAATTATTTATAACAGTTTTAGTTAACAATAAAAACACTGTTCTGAGGTCATATGATGTGAACAAAGGTCATTTTTACATATTTTTTTGCTAAATTTAAGTAATTATTTGCAAAAATAAATAAATCTTCCCCTCCATTTCCAACCTGGCATTGGATAAAAACATACAAGAATGAATTCTGTTTGGTGTCTTTGACATCAAGCCTGGCGAGATTATATTTAAGAGCTGCAGAATGTAGTGTATGAGTAGTATATTTTATGGTTCTTTATATTTTATGGCCACTATATGCTTTCATTGTATAGAAAAGAGCAGCTTGAACATTATTCAAAATATCTCCTTTTGTGTTCCACAGAAGAAAGTCATATAGTATGGAACAACATGAGGGTGAGTAAATGAGGAAAAGATTTTTAGGTGAACTATCCCTTTAACCCCTCAATGGAAATGAGATGGAACTGAGAAAGGGGTTTTACTCAATCATAATTTGTGTATCTCAGAACAATGAGCTCAGTGTGTGTTTTCCATTACGCATCTGTTGACTTTGCTGCAATGCCAGCACACATTTTCAGCCGCATTTAGTGTACCTCTATTTTTACCGTTGGAATGACACTAAAACAAACACACTTGGCTTCTGTACAGTTAGCTTGTATTCCCATGCTCTAACAATTCAGAGCAAGTTGTTTTGCAGTAAAGCACAAACATGACTTTGTGGTGAAGATGCAACAAAAAGTCTAGTCCCTATTCTTCTTTTCTGTGAAACGTTATGCAAAACAGAAATAGAACAATGCCTGAGAGTGTGTGAAACTGATTTGTTTGAGGGTTTCGTTCCTTGTAATATCTCGAAGCAAAAGTCTTTGTCACAAACGAGCATCCGACGCAGAGCTTAACTTCTCAGCGAAACGGCTCCTACAGAGGGCATGCAATCTGCTGAAGGAGTGATATTAGCATTCATCAAGTCGCTCCACAGCGGGAAATGAGAGATAGAGACAGTAAGAGAGATAGAACTAAAGAAAAAGAGGAGGATGTGCCCTGACACAAGAGTGGGGGAGAGTTTTTAAGAAGCCGACGCATTCTTTTGACATATGAGTGGGGCGCGTCTGTGCAGAAACACTTTCATGTGCAAACGAATAAACAGCTCAGGAAAGAAGCATTATGGATGGGAATCATAAGGATCCTGGTTTGGTTTCTGATTGCTCTTAACGATTCCAGTTGCTTAACGATTCATCAATTAATGATTCTTCAGTACTTTTGAGGAAGAACATGTGGAAATAAGAAATTCAGTTCTTACTGCTCCTACTCAGCAGTTGCCACATGATGAGATATTTCAGATTGTAACAGAAAAGATATAACAAATCCGATTTAAAGTCTTGCATAAGGTGCATTTAAGCATAATCGAAGAATGAACTGGTGTGATGTAATTTCGAATGAAATCAGGCTAAAGTTTGTTTTGGAAGTTCAGAACAACCTGCTAAAACAAACTTTCTGGAAAAGTTGTCCAGCTGGTAAACATCTTTGAACTCCCATTGGTCCATGGCGATGACGTACTAGGTAGGTGTGACTCTGAGGCTCCGCCTTCTTTGAAGTGGAAAGTTGTAATTTACAAGTGGAAAGATGTAAACATCAGTACACATGCGTCAGTAAATCAAATCAGTGACTTCACATTGTTTCTCTTCGTAGGATGAAAATAATATGTTATTTAAACTGATTAAATTATATATACAAAAGCGATCAAAGAACGCTCCCTTTACAATTGCTGGAGCTGTCAATCAAATAGCGCGAGTTTATCAGTGACTGAGTTCTGGACTCTCGCCAAAACTTGTGCTTTAATCAACAAATCTCTTATTTACATTGCACTGTTAGTTATGATGAAATCATTCATTAGTGTGCAGAAATCGAGTTGCAAAGATGAGATCACTGCATTCATGCGCTCAACATGTCTGTGATTGTCTACAATGATCATCACTGCAGCCTTTCATGCCACAATCTAAATATAATGCCATATATATATATAAATATAAATCTATAATCAATACTTTTCACTATTAGTTAAGCTTGAGAGCTGTAATAGAAAAAACGTGCAAAAGGTTTTCGAGAGAGTTCCACATTTCATATGCGAAGATGTCAGCCAATCACAGCAGTGGGCGTTTACACTGAAGTCTCACAGCAGACATGCCCCTTGAAACAGAGCGTTCAAACCAGAGGGATAAAATCAGGGTAGGAAAAATGCCTTTTATTTATAAATTCATACTAACATTATAAGTGCACCCCAGGAGACATTATAAAACAATGCAGTTCATGACCCCTTTACAATATGGAATATGGTGAACAACTGTTTCTTCACCCTAGAATTATAGGTAAGAGGTATTTGCAATCTGTGTGTGTATTCACTCACCTCTGACACCCCACACACACCAAGACGATAAGGATGGTGACCACGAAGGCAGAGGCCGCTGCGATGGCCCCCAGTATCAGCACCTTGGGGAGATCTGAAAACATTCCACTGAGCTGCAGACACACACATACACACAGGTCCTGCCGTACGGCTCGTCCAGGGCACCTGCAGACAGAAAGAGATAACAGAAAAAAGAGTTTTAAACATGGTCAAGGCATGTCAAGATGTTTAATATCAATATTTTATAGTAAAGCAAGAAACGTATTTTTTTACATCTTGCCGATGGACTGGCAACTCATTGCCTGATAAAGGTGCCCCACATAATGTGAAACTGTTAAAGTGCCTCTATTGTGCTATTTTAAAGGTTCCTATGTTTTTTTTTAAGGTTTCCAACAACAAGTTTACTAGGTCAAAACACTTTAATTTTCTCATAATATGCACTGCAGCATCACCTCTTTTCTCACAGTGTCTGAAACAGTTTGTTCAATGTCCCCTCCTTTCTGAGAGCTTACTCTGCTCTGATTGGTCAGATGGCCCAGTCTGTTGTGATTGGT
Source organism: Scardinius erythrophthalmus (assembly GCF_964197995.2). Classification (NCBI taxonomy): domain Eukaryota; kingdom Metazoa; phylum Chordata; class Actinopteri; order Cypriniformes; family Leuciscidae; genus Scardinius; species Scardinius erythrophthalmus. The sequence continues at coordinate 16,521,925 of NC_138235.1, forward strand.
CTACTCTGCTCTGATTGGTCAGATGACCCAGTCTGTTGTGATTGGTCTACTCTGCTCTGATTGGTCAGATGGCCCAGTCTGTTGTGATTGGTCTACTCTGCTCTGATTGGTCAGATGGCCCAGTCTGTTGTGATTGGTCAGATGACCCAGTCTTTTGTGATTGGTCAACTCTGCTCTGATTGGTCAGATGGCCCAGTCTGTTGTGATTGGTCTACTCTGCTCTGATTGGTAAAATGACCCAGTATGTTGTGATTGGTCTACTTTGCTCTGATTGGTCAGATGGCCCAGTCTGTTGTGATTGGTCTACTCTGCTCTGATTGGTCAGATGACCCAGTCTGTTGTGATTGGTCTACTCTGCTCTGATTGGTCAGATGGCCCAGTCTGTTGTGATTGGTCTACTCTGCTCTGATTGGTCAGATGGCCCAGTCTGTTGTGATTGGTCTACTCTGCTCTGATTGGTCAGATGGCCCAGTCTGTTGTGATTGATCTACTCTGCTCTGATTGGTCAGATGGCCCAGTCTGTTGTGATTGGTCTACTCTGCTCTGATTGGTCAGATGACCCAGTCTGTTGTGATTGGTCTACTCTGCTCTGATTGGTCAGATGGCCCAGTCTGTTGTGATTGGTCTACTCTGCTCTGATTAGTCAGATGGCCCAGTCTGTTGTGATTGGTCTACTCTGCTCTGATTGGTCAGATGGCCCAGTCTGTTGTGATTGGTCTACTCTGCTCTGATTGGTCATATGGCCCAGTCTGTTGTGATTGGTCAGATGACCCAGTCTTTTGTGATTGGTCAACTCTGCTCTGATTGGTCAGATGGCCCAGTCTGTTGTGATTGGTCTACTCTGCTCTGATTGGTAAAATGACCCAGTATGTTGTGATTGGTCTACTTTGCTCTGATTGGTCAGATGGCCCAGTCTGTTGTGATTGGTCTACTCTGCTCTGATTGGTCAGATGACCCAGTCTTTTGTGATTGGTCAACTCTGCTCTGATTGGTCAGATGGCCCAGTCTGTTGTGATTGGTCAACTCTGCTCTGATTGGTCAGATGACCCAGTCTGTTGTGATTGGTCTACTCTGCTCTGATTGGTAAAATGACCCAGTATGTTGTGATTGGTCTACTTTGCTCTGATTGGTCAGATGGCCCAGTCTGTTGTGATTGGTCTACTCTGCTCTGGTTGGTCAGATGACCCAGTCTGTTGTGATTGGTCTACTCTGCTCTGATTGGTCAGATGGCCCAGTCTGTTGTGATTGGTCTACTCTGCTCTGATTGGTCAGATGGCCCAGTCTGTTGTGATTGGTCTACTCTGCTCTGATTGGTCAGATGGCCCAGTCTGTTGTGATTGATCTACTCTGCTCTGATTGGTCAGATGACCCAGTCTTTTGTGATTGGTCTACTCTGCTCTGATTGGTCAGATGGCCCAGTCTGTTGTGATTGGTCTACTTTGCTCTGATTGGTCAGATGGCCCAGTCTGTTGTGTCACAAACAGCCATATTACACAGTACATGAAAGGTAATATCCAAAGAAGCATAACAGATGCGCTTTAAATGACAATTCACATTAATAAACATTAGTTTAAATATTAGTAAACAACAAGTAAACATTTAGCATATAAACAGGGTAATTGTGTGAAAGTGCTGTTTTTGTAGCTTTGGAAGTTTTGGTTTGGAGCAAGCATTAATTATTCAGTAGTTTTATCTTTTTTAGCTTTGCATGCATTTATTTATTTTACCCCATGCAGCTCACATGCTCCTACTATGACCAATATACCCTACCTAAAGCAAGAAGAAAACTAAAAAGCTTTACTTTTTTTTATTTTTATTTTTATTTATTTTTATATATACATTCAGCAACTTTCTGACTTAAATTAAAGTTTTTTAAAAAAGTAGCCTATCTCTGCCAGTTGCTTTTAAATGTGTCTCGAATCACCTGCCCCCCCTCGTATTGCTTGGATACATCAGTGACAGACATGGCTGCCGTTTAATCTGTCTCTGTGTACAGTAATGCCAGGGATTAAATCTGAAGTTTAATATTAGTTGTTGAGGCATACAGGCAAGCTAAGCTAACCATTGCAAAGCTTTAACGTCTCAGTCATCATGAAGATAAAGTCACTGTGTAATATATGATGCTCTCGTCCAGCTTCCTGTGATGATTTAATGCAACATGAGTAAAGAGAGTTCACTTACTATGTAAATACTATGTTTTTTGAATGTGTAGTAGCTACTATGGTATGGTATTCTTTGAAGGACCATGTAAAAACCATGGTACATGAACATTCAGTTATATGGTTTAGAAGTAGTGTGATATTATAATTTGTCCTAATCAGATGCAAAGCAACAAGCTTATATAGCAACAAGCAGTTTGACAACTGCTGGGTTATGTGACAAAATCACAGAGAATCATAATAGGCTATATACACTATACCATTCAAAAGTTTGGGGCTAGTTTAAAGAAATTAACACTTTTATTCAGCAAGGACACATTAAATTGATTAAAAGTGAAAGTAAAGAAATTTATAATGTTAAAAAAGATTTACATTTGAAATAAATGCTGTTCTTTTGAGCTTTTTATTCATCAACAATAAAGCAATAAATATTACGGTTGGGTTTTCACAAAAAAACTGTTTTTAATAATAATAAAATGTTTCTTGAGCATCAAATCAGCATATTAGAATGATTTCTGAAGGATCATGTGACACTGAAGACTGGAGTAATGATGCTGACAAATTCAGCTTTGATCACAGGAATAAATTACATTTTAAAATAAAATCTTACCAACCCCAACTTTTGAACAGTAGTGTATACTGTATGTATCATATCAACTGTGTAATTTTGGACTAATGAGATTTCACAGTGCCAGTGGGCAGGTCTATCCAGCATGACAATTTAGCCTCACTATTATTCTATAAAACAGCACCTGGTCCTGACATTAGTCATCATGTCATAGAAAATGCCAGCCTGGCATATGAAGAAATCCATCATTGTGTCTATGTTGTTGAGCACATGCATCATGCACTAAAGAGTGCGGTGATGATGTTTGGAGTGAAGCTAGCTGGACTCATTCCTCTCCTTTACACATGGGATCAAATATCAATTTTTCAAGATGGCCTGAGCTTTCCCCTCTGAACACACACACAAAACAACACACATGCAGCCAGAGTAGAAATGTGGCCAAAGCTTAGGATTAGACTGAGAAAGAGAGAGCGGGATATGACAAAAGACGACTAAGGAAAGCAGGTCATGGAAATCCGAAAGCATTCACCATTTTTATGACGGTGGGTGTGAATTGCGTGCATGTGTGTGCCTGGTTTATAAAACAAGCCTCGGTGTGAGATAAACGCTGTTCTCAAAGATATTATTGCATCCTTCTACCATCCCAAAAATTCATCCCTCCCTCCCTCCCTCCCTCTCTCCTCCGTCTGATGCTGCTGTCAGCACATTTCCTAAATATTCCGTCGGATCCAGAGAGAGCGGCTGAGAAGCCTGCAACATCTGCAGCCAAACGACGAAAGGAAAGAAAGCGGGGAGAGTACTGAAATAAATGGAGGTGTAGAAACCCGACAGATAGAATTAGGCTTCGGACGAGTCTATAAACAGGGCAAGTATTTAGAGGAGTGTGTTGTTTAGTGCTTCCCCATGGGAAGGTTTCTCTAGCAACAATTCATACATCACTGTTGTTCCCATCTCTCACCATGGCAGCGCTGATGAACGCACAAACGCAACATATACATGCACACACACACACACACACACACACACACACACACACACACACACACAAACTTTAATTTAAGTGTGTGTAGCAGCCCATTTTTCTGCACAGAGGAAATGGCAAGTGAGCAATGTGTCGCAGAGCAATGTGCATTTTCTCTGAATTACCACAGAAAAAAAGCTTTCTTTATGCTTCAACCTGCACTTTTAGCAGCTTAAATGCGTCATTTAAAGAAATGCAACCACAAACAAAAAGAAGTTTGACTTATGAAGAATGACTCTATTTAGATGGAAATCAACTACAATATTTCTCAATGACAAAAGTCTCATTATAGCAAATGTGCATTGCCATGTACATAGTTTCTGCCACCCAGGCTCATTGGAAAAGCATGCCTGTGGCGATATTTCAGCAAAATGATATTACGTTGCTCCGTGCACATTTCACAACACTTTCACATTGAAATGTCCAGTGAGTGGCGCTAAAAGCATGTTCAGTTTTATTCGAAAGAGATGAACGTGAAGTTGTTGTGCGTATTGTATTTGGTGAGCGGCGCTAAAAGGTTCATGCAACAGCAAATGTGAGATAAAAACGCATTTTCTCATAGTCTTTGAGCTTATATCGCTCTCCATCGCAAGTACAGTTTCTGTACCAGATGAGCTACTGAGCAAGTTTACTACGACAGAAAAGACTCACATATTGAGCTGGTTATGTGATGCAAATGTCAGAATTTATTAGTATGCAAATCAAGCACTATGGTAAAAGTGTTCGGAGGTCAAAACACGTATTGTGGAAGGAATGACGCAAAAATAATCAATAATTTGTGAAAAGGAATAAAGGTTTTACTGCCTCTAGTGTTTATTTTTAGCTGGAGACTGCAGTGAATTGTATGTACTGGTTTTTGGAGTTTTGCAAAAATGTAGTTACCTACTGTAGTCCTTGAATGCAATCTAAATCCCATCATACAAATATGCGCACACTCACTTATTGTAATCAAATTTTGCAGCAGACGAGCTGTTCCCTCCCTGCCCAAACCTGTCCTCCCATCATCCTCTAATGGCCCGTGGAACGACCCAAAGCTTCTTTCAACTCTCGCCGCAGGATTACAGGCCTGCCACAATTTCCTTAATTGTGGCCAGGAATTCACAAGCTGAATGTGATGAGTTTGCCCAAACCCAAGTCTAATCGCACACCACTGTAAACATTCAGTTGTGTGCATATTTTTGGGATAATGCTAGAGAAATAAACAGGACTGATGCTCTATTCTTTTTTAATTTGCATAACCTCTATTAAAGGGGTCCTATTATGATTTTCCACATTTTCAACGTTGGTTAGCGTGTAATGTTGCTGTTTAAGCATAAAAAAGATCTGCAAAGTTACAAAGCTCAAAGTCCACTCCAATGGGAGATATTTTATTGAACAGAATCCACTTTCCAAGAACTACAACAAACAGTGTTGTTTGGACAACAACACGATTTTTCCAGATCTTATGAAGTCACAATGCTACTCATTTAAATAATCCCCGCCCACCGAATACACAAAAAAAAGGGGATGAGGCTTGGCTGAGCTGCATTAGAGAAGACAGTGTTGTCGCTATGTCAAGGAGACAATGTTTTTTCCATAATGTTTTCAAAACTGACCTTTGACCTTTAGGTGGACAAACTTAGACAAACACTGTTCCTAAGATTATGACCCCAACGTTTATCTGTGTGCTGAACATTTTATGGAGAAAAGCTTGTTTCTGTTGATTTTGTAAGACGATTCACCGCTCCTTAGGAAAATTAACCATGGTTTAGTGATCGATTACTGTTTGTATTACCATAGTTTTCCGACAAATATCACGATTGAATGGTGGATAACATTGTATCTATAATGTATAAGAAAATTACAAAAAACACACCACTCTGAAACGTCCTGTGAAATCTGTTCTGCATGATCCTCTTCTTCGTTAACATTGTCAGGGTCTGAATCAGGCTCGAATCGGTTTGGAATTGACGCCAACCTTAATATTTACACTAGAGCAGAACTCACAGTTATGGAGGGGTGGGACATTTCCCAAGCACGCACTAAGTGCTGCCAATCACAACACACAGACCCATCTAACCAATCACAGCACATTTCGTATTTCGGAAGAAGTGGCTTCATCGAAACAGGAACTAACAACGCGTTCGAGACAAACTGGGGAAAGAGTTGTTGTAATAATGTAAAATATGTGAGAAATAATGTTTTTTTGAACAATCAAGCATGAAAACATATTCTAGTACACCCCAAAAACAAAACCAAGACTTTGTAAAAGGGCATAACAGGACCCCTTTATAGTCAGCATAAGGAAGAGACATGCAAAAGTATTGTTGCGATTTCACAATTACACTTTGGATCCTATTGAACCTGTTGTTATGTGTGTGATACTGAAATCAACATGTTACTAAGTTATAACAGCATATGTGTTATTCAGTACAGTTGCAATTGTGTAAAAATGCACAATTTTGTGAAAATTGTCAATTTTTCTCAAAACAGAGAAGGAATGAGATATGTAACATTTCTAAATATAAATAACACTGATTTTCAGAAATATAAATATATGTGTGTATATATATATATATATATATATATATATATATATATAATAACCATGACAACAGATGAATGTGTAATTCACAGATGAATATGGTAAACTTACATTTAAAACTATTAAAAACATTTTTGTTAATTGAAATGAAGCTAAAAATAAAATTAAAATAATAGATGAAATAAATTAGAAATGTTGCCTTGGTATTTAACTGAAATAAATCGAAGCTCTAAAATGACTAACTTAAAGTAAATAAAAACTAAAAGTGAAATAAAAACAAATACATAAGTAGTAATATTTAAAAAGAGCAAAGAGTAATTAATATATAATCTAAAATTAATAAACTTAAAAGATTAATATTAATACAACTATAATAGTACATAAATAATACTAAAATAACACTGATTAGCGTAAACCTCTTGTGTTTATTATCGTGGTGTCATTAACCAATCAGCGCTGCTATGAAATGATTTTCCTGTGGCTCTATAGTAATTAGGTGGTTGGCTCAAAAACATATCAACAAATGCCAACAGAGCAGGTTACATCCATAGAGGTGATCCCACACCAGCCGAACAACTGGCAATGCTAACGATTAGCTTTCTTCAGAGATTATATGTTACCTATATAGACAGTAAAGACTCTTATGAAGCTCTGTAACAGAGCTGTAGTGTGTGACAGTGAGTGTTCCACGTTCCTACTTCAGAGCTGCTGTTGGAATCACGGACACCGCGTCACATGCACTCAACAAATCGCTAGTCATGCTAATATGACAGCTAAACTCCATCAAAACAGGCCCTCGTGAGAATGAGGGAGTTCAGCCTCCTGCTGCTCTTCATACTTCCCTCATCCCTCTCCCCATCTTTCGGCTCACCATGCGGATAAATCTCATTACGAGAGCGGAAAACCCCTCAATCCATATCCTCAGAGAGACTGCAGAACAAGTCCCCGACTGACCCCGACATTTCAGAACTGGGTGAGTCGTTGCTGTTGGGTATTTCTCAGACAGGAGAGCCATTTAACACCTTTCCTGCACCGTGGCCTGTGGGTTTACACTGTGGAGGACCATCTGGACACTGTGGTTGACGGTCGGACAGGATTGACCAGTGCAGTGTGACGATTGTGTACACCAAGACCACATGTGTGTGTTTACACTTACTGTATCAACAGATTTCAGCAAGCTGGCAGCAGTTATAGGTCATGGTTTCTCCTGCCAGCAAGCTTCACTATCACTATTGCTTAGCGATGGAGATTTAAACAAACCCCATACTGTGCATTAAAGAGGATCTAGCATGCTTTTTTACATGTTCAACTCTCTTTGTGTGTAATGTTGCTGTTTGAGTGTGAAAAAGGTCTGCAAAGTTACAAAGTCACTGCAAATGGAGTTATTCTCTATATCAGTAACACTGTTTCTGAACTCCCTGAAACGCCTGCAATCCTTTCTTCCGGGAATGAACGTGTGACAATATTTCTCTTTTAAATAATTTATGCCCTAGACACAGGCAAAAAAAGGGGTGGGGCCTGGTTGAGTTGAGTTAGCATTGTGTTGAAACTCAAGGTTATGATAAGTGACATTTCCAAAACAGACCTGAAACGGCTAATCAATCACAACACACTGGTCCTGCTGACCAATCAGAGCACAGTGCGCTTTTCAGACGGAGGGGCTTCATTGAGACAGAGGCTACGTTTTGAAATCGCATTCTCTATTAAGAAGGTACTTATTTTGAATAAGTAATTATGGCCGCTTAAAAATGATGTTCTCTAGACCTAATGTGCCAGAGAAACAAGTGTGCAGCCAACTTTAGAATTCTGTGCTTGAACTTCTGTTTTTGCGGTAGTTCTGTCTATTTCATGGCATCGCTGTCAAAGAGTAATTAGCCGGTGAAGTGGATTTACTTATTGTAAAGTTAAAGCTGCAGTCCGTTACTTTTTGGTGCTTTTGGCCCTATAGCGGTTAATATAATATATTTTAAAATGTAATGTATTCCTGTGATCAAAGCTGAATTTTCAGTATACTTCAGTTTTCAGTCACATGATCATTTTAATATGATGATGATTCGCAAGATTTTTTTTTTATCATTGTTAGATAGACCAAACCTTCAAACGGTAGTGTGCATTACTGTTCAAAAGTTTGGGGGCATAAGATTTTTTTTTTTTTTTTAAAGAAATTTATATTTTTTTATTCAGCAAGGATGCATTAAATTGATCAGAGTAAAGATGATCAAAGAAATGTTGTTCTTTAAACTTTCTATTCATCAAAAAACTGGAAAAAAGCATCATGATTTCCACAAAAATATGAAGCAGCACAACCATTTTCAACACTGTTAATAATAATAAATGTTTATTGAGCATCAAATCATCATATTAGAATGATTTTTGAATATGATGAGAAATGATGCTGAAAATTCAGCTTTGATCACAGAAATCAAGTAGATCCTGGCATTGCGTCGGGGTCCTGATCACACAGTCAAAATGTATTCTGCGACAACCAGCTGGATGTACAATATGCCTTACTTAACAAAGAATTTTTCAAAATTCATATTTAAAAATGAATGGGGAAAAAACCCTACATTGCACAAGCGGTTTGGAAAATGGATCTGTATTGGCAAACTGCAGAATTACAGGAACATCCCAAACACTAGCGAACACCCATGGCGGTACGTTTTTTGGCATTAAGAACTTCTTTTATACTGTAAAACGACCGTTGTTGAGGTCTTCAGCTCTTTGAAGTTTACAGTCACTGCAGGCTTTATCAGTAAACACTCGAGGGCTTCTCATAACAGACTAAACGCCTCACGTACACCGTAAAAACACCCAAATGGGATTTTTACGATGCTGACTGAATTCGTCTCCACATGTCCTAATGTACGTCTGCTCAAAGCAGATTAAAATTATTTCAGTGCTTAACTTCACATAAAGCATCTTAACTCTAAACTAGTCAGACGTGCTGCTTCACTGAGGCTTCGGCACACTTCTCCATAAGGCTATTTCAGGCTGTGGGAAAGTCAAAAGCCTGGAAATGTTGCTTCTCTCTCCATCACAGGCGTCGTTTGAAGCACGTTGAGCGTGAGAGTGACAAATCCCTTCCCTATGCTTCAGTGTCAGTGCTGAGTAAGCGTGTGAGGGCTGGCAATCGCTTTGATCCGAGACTAATCTCCGATTGTCCGTCCCAGCACTCCTGTTTGGGATCCTGACCACTCGGCATCATTACATCTCCGAGTAACAGCCACGGGGAGTGGGCTTTTCCACTTTACAACACACTAATATGAGAAGAAAAAATGGTGTATTGCCATCTGTAGTTTACATTCCATCCATCAGCGCGTTCTGTGTGTCAAGTGTGTATTATAGTAGCAGAAAAACAATATCAGTTGGAGACGTGGTGCACCGGTTGACGTGATGAGCTGTGGTGCACATACGACTGACAAAGGTTCAAGTCGAAAATAAATACATTTTAAAATTAAAAATTAAAATAAAAAAATTTACCATGAACAATATTTTAAGCTTAAAATTTTAAATTAAAATGTTTTAAATTAAAATGTACATATAACGATTAGGCTATGTTATGTTTGTGTTTTCTTTAGTTCCTTTGTTTTCTTTCTGTGTTTAGTTCCTGTTCCCGTTGTTAATTAGTTGCTACGGTTACTCATTGATTAGTTTATTATGTTCACCTGTTCCTAATCTAGTTTCCTTTGTTTGGATAAAATAAATGTATCAATAAAAAAAATAAAAAAATTAAATAAAACACTTTTAAAATTATCTCTAATAAAAGTAGAAAAGAAAATGTACTTACATTTTTTATTTTAAAATGAAAAGCAAAAAAAAGTATTATGTTCACATATAAAAGTATCTTTGTCTACTAAAGGGTGAGTTAATTAAAAAAATTATCTTAAAATAAAAGCAAAAATAAATTACATTTTAAACAATAATAACATAATATAATATTAAGCTTAAAATCTTAAAATAAGAATTCTAAAGTTAAAATGTTCAGAAATAGAAATAAAAAAAGCATTAGCTTCATGTTCACTTTAAAAAAAATATTTTAAAATGAAAAGCAAAAATACATTTAAAACTTAACATTGTAAAATTATAAAGCTGAAAATAAATTCATTTGCAGTTAAAAGTTAAAATTTAAAATGCAGAAATTAAATTTTAAATAAAAAAATACAGGTAAACTTAATATTTTTGAATTAAACACAAAATAAATAAATTTTAAGTAAAATTACAACATTTAAATGTAGAAATTAAATTTTAAAATGAAAAAAAAGTAAATTAAATAGAACAAAATAAATTTTAAAAACTTAAAAAGAAACTAGAAAATTACATTTAAAATAAATAAATAGTACATTGATGATATGCATATGTTAAACTTATTCAGATGTGACCACAATACAATCAGTTGATGGATAAATAGATCATTGTCAAGAATCTTTTACACAAGTACAGCACACAGTTTCTTTAACACAAAACGATGCACCCCGTCCCCTTTCCCTGTTGATGAGCAATATTTTCACACTTCTGAAGGCAGGTTTCTATTTCTGCTCAAACACTGCACATTTAATAATTCATTGCCTGTCCTCTGTACACACAACAAGAGAGACCCAGCTCTCAGAAAATGGGTAAGAGAAGCACATCAGATTTTGGACTACATCATCCATCATGCTCCGATCCCACTGCTAGCTTCCGGTTTGGGGAGTTACGGGATTGGGATTATCAGAAGCACATTAATCCATAATGCTGTATTTTAAACATAGCGCAAAGGGTTTGATAACACAAAAGCTGTACAAGATGTGGAAAATAAGGGCCATATCTGACCTAGTTCACTGGCAGGCTTCAGATCGCACACATCAAAGAGCAAATTCTGATCTAACTGTCTGGCTGGATGCCATTTCCAGGAGTCAGGGTGCACAGGTTTTTATCAGTCCACCGGGAAATAAAGTTCTGTTTACAAGGTGGCAGAGGCTGCTACATTTAGCACTTAATAAAAAGACAGTCACTGAATTTGGCAACGTTTGCAAGGTTCATGCCATCAAATTTTTGCACAATATTCGAGGGCTAACTAGTTTTCTTTGAGACGCTTAGCAGCCAATAAATGAGGCAAGCACATTTTTAAACTACCATTCTGGGGTCAGTAAGAGGTCTTTAATGTTTCTGAAAGAAGCCTCTTATAATCAAGCCTCAAGCCTGCATTTATTTGATCAAAAATACAGTAAAAACAGAGTAATATTGTGAAATATTGTGAAAAACTGTTTTCGATTGTAATATATTTTAAAATGTAATGTATTCCTGTGATCAAAGTTGAATTTTCAGCATCATTACTCCAGTCTACTGTAAAAAAAATTATATGATCAATAAGTTATGAGAACATAGGGTTTTACATTGCTTTAAATCATCAAGATAAGTTAATAATTATAGTTAATAGTAATAACTTTTTTTTACAAGTTATACAAGATTCAACTTTTTTAAGTCAGTTTAATGTTATTTAAGTTGAAATGACTCAAACATCCAAGTTGATTGTACTAAAAAAATGTAAAATTTTATTTTTACAGTAATCCTTCAGAAATCATTCGAATATGCTGATTTGCTGCTCAGTGCTCAATAAACATTTCTGATTATAATCAATGTTGAAAAGTTGCTTCATATTTTTATGGAAACAATGTTTTTTTTTCAGGATTCTTTGATAAATATATTTATAACAGCATTTATTTGAAACAGAAATGTTTGTAACGTTATAAATGTGTTGTCTTGAAATCAATTTCATGCATCCTTACTGAATCAAATTATTACTTTGTTCTAGCATTTAGCAAATACTTTTCCAAAGAGAAAAGCCCTTGTATCCAAAGAGACTTAAGAGATAGATGTCCTAGAAAAACCTATGATTGGGTTGCATTTCTCAAGGGAATAGGGGTGATAAAACTGTCGTGATCATTTTCCTGCTACTTTTCCTGCTATTGGTCCTTGTTGAGGTTAGACATGCAACCCAGATCCTGTGCTGATCTACATAGCCATTCATAGCCACTTTTTGCTCCAAGGTACAACCTGGCAGTCTAAAGCTCAGGAGTGCTGTCAAAATGAGGATTTTGAAGAATTGCACCAGTCGCTCTTTTCCATGTAATTACAAAGAAAGGGTACTGAAGCTTTCACGTCTCAAAGAGGATTCAAAATCACCATAAAAGGTGTCAAAAATGGTCAGTACCATTACTTTTACAATGTCTTAAAAACTTTTTTTAAGTGTGAAAGATTTGGTGGAAAATGTCCAATGGAGACATTTGTGTTTCCAAGAATGAATGAAAGTCTTATGGGTTTGGAAAAACATAAGGAAGAGTAAATGACGACAGAACCTTAAGTTGTGTGTGAAGTAATCCTTTAACCTGAGACACATGTTAGATGCTCATCCAGAACCTGCTGGTCTCACTGGTGTGCTTGAGACTTAACAACATTTTTCACAGCCTGACAACACCTCTGGGGTTTCAGAAACTCATATTGCTTTATAAACGTTGGTGGTCACACTCACACACACAAACTGCATCCCCCTTCAAAAAAAGAGACAAAGAGACACATCTCACAATCCAATCCATCAGCCGGCTCAGTGTCCGCTCTTCACACGCTGATTCTGCGTCCCATATTTCCCTGAGGACAGCTCAGACGTCGGAAAGCAATTTGAGTGCTAAAACAGTCATACATGCAGGCGGCAATAACCAATCCCTTGCTACAAACCCTCTTTTACTCATTTTTATCTCGTTTTGCACTGGGCGCCACATCTCTTGACCAGCACACGCTTATGGACTCCAGCATCAGGCTGACACGCGTGTCTTCTGGTCCGGGACTTTGACAGGGTCACCACCTCAGAGGCTGACCGCATTTTCCTCTACCCTCAGCTTTGAGATATGACAGACGATAAGATGACCTCTGAGGAACAAGAACTTGATGATGGGAAACGATCCATTCGCTTCTCGAAGAGTGGATTAAAAATCCTGCTATTTCAACTACACTTTATTAGAAATAATGAATCTTTATCTTGTAGTCAATAATGGATGTTTAATAAATAATCTAATTTAAATATATATATATATATATACACACACACAAATAAATTACTTTTAATTTTTTTTATAAAAACTACATGTAAATATTTGTATGTACTGTATATATATAATAATAAATATACATATATAAACACATTTTATTAAAATTCTATACATATATATAAATATTACATAGAATTATATATATATATTTTTTTTTAACTATACAATTCTAAAATATATAGGCTATATATATACATTACAATATATGTAGGCTATATTAAAACGTACAAAAATAATTAATATAATCTATTTAATTTAATTAATATATATATATATATATATATATATATATATATATATATATATATATATATATATATAATTTGTACTTTTGTATATACATTTTGTCAGTTTAATATACATATACTGTATGTGTATGTATATATATATATATATATATATGTGTGTATATATAGTTAAAAAATTGCAAATATATAGGCTATATATATATACACAGTATGTATATTAAAACTTACAAAAAATGTTTTGTATACAAATATAATTATTTGTAAGTTTTAATATACATATACTGTATATTGTGTGTATATATATATATATATATATATATATATATATATATATATATATATACAAATATTGTATAATATATATTTTTGTAATTTTTTATCAATTTTATAAAAAATAAATGTAAATATTTGCATATATGTTCATATAATATAGCATTTAATAAATATGCATATATAAACAAAAACATTTATATATATTTATATATTTATATTTATATACATAAATATTAAGAATAATAATTGAGAAATATTAGGGGAAGTATTTTAAGAAATCCTATTTGAAAAAAAAAGTTTAAAACAGCATTTTAAAAAGTTTCTGAATCAGTTTGCTGAAGGCTACTTCGTTTTAAATCATATCGTTTCGTTATAGATAAAAAAATGCTTTTGAATCACATATGAAAAAACAAATAAATTTCCATTTCACACCATTTGTTTGACTAATCTGGGGTTAGTCGGACAGGCGTCTGACCTGTTTTGTGATTTTGAGTAGTGAATAAAAAAAATCTTAATTTAGACAAACGGCATTTCATTATTCCATCAAATGGCAGGTTAATCATTAATTAACCTGCATCATCGGGTGTGTGTGTATGTGTGTGTGTGTGTGTGTGTGTGTGTGTGTGTGTGTGTGCAGACGCAGCCCCACAGCGCACAAATCCTCTCTTGCTTTTGTGGTTTAATTTTGGATGACTCACCCACTTTCCACCTTCTTCTGCAAAGGTGCAGGCAACCTCCACCCTGCCTCCACATCAGCGCACGAACCCACGCCCACACACACCACTGCAACCGGGACACATCGTGATCAAACACATAAAACACACCAAGGGCCTTTCAGCGCTCCACGGCGCGTTCTCCAGCAGGAGAACAAAGCAGAGTGACGGTTGATTGTCTATGGCAGTATAAAGTGCAACTGTCTTTTCCATCCACGATCAGATCTGTGAACCTGATGCTGAACAAACTCCTCTGAATCTTCATGACATTTCACAATGAAAGCGGCGTTACATAATTCTCACATGAATAATATATAACAGCCGTGTGAGACGCTTGAAGTGTACAGTATGCAGCAAAAAGACAAAGGGAGCTTCTTTAATAATCCCCCACTAAAAATCCATCAAACCTCAACCCTCAAAGAGATTTAGATTTTTTGGAATAGGCCTTGTTCTAGAAAAAGCATATTCCGGATGAGTTTCACCCTCATGTTTATGCACATGTCTCGAAGTTTCTTTGAGTGAAAGGGATGATTTAGACAACAGATCAAAAAATTCATATAAGAGCTACAGGGTTCACATTTCTGGTTTAAAACCCCTAAACCTATGTACTTGCCCCATAGACTTCAATTGTAAGTGCATTACTTTATAAAGACTTCTCATTTGTCTTGAAGGAATATTCCAGGTTCAATACAATCTATTTCAGCTTAGCTGTAAAGTTGCACTTTTTTATTTTTATATATACTGGTTACAGACGAAACAAGCTAAAAACTGTTTATGAATTTGTTTATTGCTTTTAACGGATTCGAAAATCATAACTTCATGTTGGTTATTTCAGCAGCATGCATGAAAAACAAGACGGTTATTCAAACTGGGAATAAATGACATTAAGAAAGC
Source organism: Scardinius erythrophthalmus (assembly GCF_964197995.2). Taxonomy (NCBI): domain Eukaryota; kingdom Metazoa; phylum Chordata; class Actinopteri; order Cypriniformes; family Leuciscidae; genus Scardinius; species Scardinius erythrophthalmus. Next base: position 16,537,407 of record NC_138235.1, read on the forward strand.
CAGCAAATAACGCTGAAGCGGTCCATGACTTCAGTCTAATGTGAAGCTGTCTACATGGCAAAATTAATCTCTCACTTACATCTTGTCATCTTGAGAATTCAGTCAGTGAGGGCGCGCACATACATATTCGGTGATCTCCGTGGTGACGAACCAAAACGCCTCTGATTGGACATTGCATTCACAAGCTCAACATAAACGTGTGTGATTGGTTATAATGCGCAACGCTGCAAACCACGCATTAACGTGATGGAATTTAAGCGAATCTACTGTAAATGTAAAGCTGCAAATTGACGATTTTCAATAATTTCACTTTAATCGTGATAGCCGTATAGATCTAGCTTAATCGTGCAAGGGCATTTTTTGCCAACTTATCTCTGGGGGCATTTTTGCCCCAAGCCACCGTTAATTTCTGACTCTAATTCCATTATATGTTTTGACCTCAAAACTACAGCCTTTGATCATAAAACTAAGCATTTAAAAATCTTAATAAGACATATTTTAGGAAATATTGACAACTGATATTTATATGCATTTTATTCAAGTAGTCTGCTACTGTTACAAGTATCTCAATGATTACAATAATGTTTATTTTATATAGCGCCTTTCTACAATCTCAAGATCGCTTAATTTAATATTAAAACATATAATCATGATTTACAAGTTATCAGAATTTCATCTTATTTTTTCTCCATGTAAATATCAGCAACTGATGTATATATTAAGATGTATAACCCACAATATTCCTTTAAGATCTTTTTTTCACTGTAATGTGGGATTTTAAAACATATATTATTCAATTTCATTGCAGTTTGGAACAAGTATGTAGAATACAACATTTCTGGCTCTGTTTCTCTAATGTTCCTCTATTTGTCACTGTACATAAACCGCTCTCCGTCTATTTGTCTTTTTCACAGCTGTGTGAGGTGTTCGCATGCGGTCATGGACTATGGGGGGCAGCGGTGGAGTGAAGCGGTGCAATCGCAGGTTAATGGTGCACTCATTGATTTTATGCTGCTTGAAAGCCATGGCAGGTTTACGCCTGACAGAGTTATGAAAAATGCAGTCCCAGCTGAATTTGACCAACCGCTCATCTGCCATCTATCTTTCCTTAACCTCTCTTCTCACTCTGAGGCAAACGCACTAAACTGTTACATGTGGCATTTCGTCTTATTCACTGATCATCCGCAATTCAGCAAAAGTAGCTGTGGAATATGTACATATGTAAATTAAGCCATTGCAATTTGTTCAGTGCAAACACACCTCCTTTTCAATGTTAATGAGGTACATTACAGATTAAAAGTCAGGACTGTTTCAATAAAAGTTTAATTTGACATAGCATTTCCCTCACAAGTTAGCCTGGGAAAACCCTGACGAACTTCCGGCAAATTTGAGATTTGCTCTGCAAGTCTGTCTGGCCAAGAGCCCATTCAAGCCCATTTCCAATTTTTCCAAATCGAGGCACCAATCACAAACGTTGAGGCGGGCTTTACACGATGACGATCGCTCTGATTGGTTTTAGGTCTGTCCAATTGCGCCCAGAGGCATTTGAGCGATGTCTGTTGGTTACGCCCCTTTGGAAATGTGCTGTGAATGAACCTTCCCCAGACCCACTCTCAGTTACAACTGAGAAGGGTCTGGTGTCAACCAGGCTACAAGTGATGTAAACCAAAGACTTTAGTGCAATGCGCAATATAGAGCTGGTAAGTCCCGCCCCTTCCGCTAACCCCACTGGACCTCTAGGTTGAAAAATCGTCAATGCAAGTGAATGGGAGAAAATAATTATTTTCTGGTCCCGTTTGAATTGTGCCATGAATGTGAACATATGTTGTCTGTGAATTTTTAATATTATTTTTCGTGTAAAGAATGCTACAATTTAGCGGGTAGAAGTTTGATACGGTTAGACTTTGTGTGAGAGCACTTTGTGGACTACAACTCTTTGCTACTTTCGACGCGTTTGAAACGTCAACACCACTACCACGGATCCCGCTAAACATGGCTGTGTCTTTGGTGCACTTCACCGCCTTCTTTCAGGGAGAGGACAAAATCGTTGAGGTTGGCGAAAACCACGGGTAAGTCAACTTTATGGGGTGACGTCACATAGGCGATAATGTAGTCTTTCTCGTTATGTCTTTTCCACAACTGCTAGCCGAAGAATCATACCATATACTGTCAAACTCGTAACATGAAAAATTATATAAAAAATTCACAGACAACATATGTTCACATTCATGGCACAATTCAAACGGGACCAGAAAATAATTATTTTCTCCCATTCACTTGCATTGAGGATTTTTCAACCTAGAGGTCCACTTGGGATTTTACGGATGGGCGGGACTTACCAACTCTATTGTGGAATAAGTCCCGCCTTCTAAATAAACAATCGCCAATTGGTAAAATCATTGTGTCACTGCAGCTGCTTAGGACTACACATGCGCATTGGCCATTCCAGCCAGAAAAATTCATTTTTTTGTCATGATTTGAGCATTTAGAACTGAAATTTATGAGACATTTGTTGTCAGAGTTCATAGTTGATTTCGAAAATGAAATGTACTCGTGAGTGTAGTGAACAGCTTTGGAGAATTTGATTTCACTATTCGAAGAGATAGGAGCTGTACTTGCATGACTGAAATGACTGCACCAGATGCGTTTCAAAGATGGCCGCCAACTGAAATGACTTGCCTTAAAGGGATAGTTCACCCAAAAATGAAAATTCAGTCATTAATTACTCGACCTGATGTTGTTCCAAACCTGTAAGACTTTCGTTCATCTTCGGAACACAAATGAAGATCTTTGTGATGAAATCTGAGAGATTTCCGTCCCTCCATTGATAGTCTACCCAACTACCACTTTCAAGCCCCGGAAAGGTAGTAAAGAGATCATTAAAGTAATCCATGTGACCATTTGACCTAAATTTTATGAAGCGACACAAGTGCTTTTTTTGCGCAAAAAAACATAATTTACCACTTTATTTACAAAATATTAATCTCCAACGCACATTCACAACAACATCTGCTCTCAAATCAACATAACACGCATGTGACAGTGCTCTCGTGAATTAAAATTTTGTAAATAAGTGGTAATTTTATTTTTTGCTCAAACAAAGCACTCACAATGCTTTAATGGATTACTTTAATGATGTCTTCACTGCCTTTCTGGTGACTGAAAGCGGTAGTTGTGTAGCTGTCAATGGAGGGACAGAAAGCTCACAGATTTCATTAAAAAGATCTTCATTTGTGTTCTGAAGATGATCGAAAGTCTTACAGGTTTGGAATCGCATGAGGGTGAGTAATTAATGACAGAATTTTCATTTCTGGATGAACTATCCCTTTAAAGGGACTTTGTGTAAACTCACTAATTGGACAGAGTTTGCTGTATCGCTCCAAAAATTATGGAGGTCGAGCCACATTCTAAGTCATGAAACTAATAATGAAAACTGACATTCATTGACCTTGCTCACCACTAATCAGGTTGATAATAATGTGTTTAGTTTATTTTTGATATGGCAGGCAAGCATAACGGCATGAATAATTCATAATCTGGTTTTTGCAGCTAATTGGGTTACTAACAATCATTAGAGTCCTCTGTAGTTCTCAGAACACTCTACCTATTGATCAGAGGAATCGATACGACACAAATCTATTCATCACGTTCAATAAAACACAACCACACTGGGAATGAACGCTTTAGTGACCTTTCCATTCATCCGCAAAGGAAGAAAGAAGGAAAAACGGGTCCAAAGAACAGAAGAAGTGAGAGAAGTGAATCAGAGAGAGAGAGAGAGAGTGCGAGAAAGAGAGAGCTAAAACGCCTCTCATTCCACAACTCATCAGTTCCACTAGGGACCGCGGGATGCTTTCATGTGGAGGTGCATGCATAAATAAACAAAATTAATTTAACAAAGAAAACTCCAGAAATAGAGCCCTCTCATCCTCCAATGACTTTAGTAAAAGCCTCACCTGCTATACTAGGGAATGAAAGAGCTTCTTTGAGAGTCTAATACCCTGCAGCTATATTGGGCTCATTCTACAAATAGGGTGTAAAACATGACTCAAAACTGACAAATAAAGAGCATACTTAAAAATGTGCTTGACCACTACTGTATGAAATGACAAAGGAGGTCAAGCTAAATATTTTATGAGCTGTTCGATTTTCTATTCATTTCTAAAATTTGGGACTTGGAATAAATTTGAATTTACGGTAGGAAACCATGCACATGAAATGTGTGCCAGAGCTAAATATTACACATTTTTGGTACATAAACAATTCGAATTTTAGTAATGAATAGAAAGTCCTTGTTCTTATTCTCCCGAGCGTTTCTATAAGTTTATTGTTAATAAAGCCTTGTTGATGCAACCAGAAACCTAACAGTAATGGAGAGTTCACATGAATCAATCAGCTTTATTGGATCTGACAGCGGCTACATCACAAACCATGAATAAATGATTTCATAATGCCCTGTCTGTAAATTAAGGTTTTATATGGACACTTACTCCTGTCCAGTAATGAGTGACCGTTGATACTTTTATCTATGCAACAACGTTAGCCAATCATAAAAGTGGGCGTTTACTGACAAGCCTTAAAACCACTTCAGTAATCATTATAAATTTACTGGTAGAAGATTTTTTGGGTATAATGTCACAGTTCAGTTTTATTTTGCTATCCTCACTTACATAAATGCACTATAGTGTCCTGCACCCACCAGTAAAATACATATCAACAATTATATCTGGTGTCTGAATAATTTTTGGTTTGACTGTACATATATACTTATGTACAGTTAATATATATTGTGCAAAAACTTTATTAATATTATAAGTGAACCTCTACCGAACAATATATATATATACTGTATATATATATATATATATATATATATATATATATATATATATATATATATATATATGAAGAGTTCAGATGCAAAAGCCTCTAAGTGCCATCTGAAATTTTCTTCTAGAATGATAATTTTTATAAAGCTTGTATATTTAAGTTAAGTAATTTCACTTAAATGACAATTAATAGGTAATTTGCATTGCCTTTTAAGTGAAATTATTAAACTTAAATATACGAGCTTGATAAAAATGATCATTCTAGAGAAAAATTTCAGATGGCACTTAGAGGCTTTTGCATCTGAACTCTTCATATATATATATATATATATATATATTGTTATTGCTAACTAAAACTAAAACTTAAAAAAAAGTAAGTAAACAATAAAATAAAGCCACAAATCTTTTTAAAATAGATTAAAAACTTAAACTTAAAAAATATAAATGAAAAATTTAAATGTGGCCTTGCCAGCGAACTAAAATAAATAAGTTGAAGTAAAATGACTAAAATTATAACTGAAATCAAAATAAATAATAAATTAAAGCTATAGCAATATAAAGATTGGGACAGACCAAAAGCACAATTTTAAAGCACAACAGACATTTAACACATTATACAGTTTTTCTGAATTGCTAAAACACTAAACCCTATTCTTTGAACCAAATTCTCAATAGCCTAAACCAATTTGTCGAATAAATCCCTTTTTCTGTAAATCGTTAAACAAGTTCAGGTAGTTAAAACAAACACTGTTTGCAAATCTCATGCACTCTTTTTTTCAAAACTCTGAACACATTTTCACTCACTAAAACACAATCTCTCATTGGCCTTGATTCTGCAGTTGCACAAATCTTCTGAGTGACTATAACATGCTTTTCATTTTGAGTTTTGTACTGTAACCTTTTTGGCTTTTGCACTTTTGCAAGTGGTGAATATACAGAGCTTTGATTGGCCTACTATACAATATCCATTATGATACTACACTTGCAGTGCATACAGTATACCATTTATTCACCATACTACTGTACGTTGTCATAACCATACTTTTTTATGTAATTGGAAGATTAGTTTACTTTGTTACAATATACTTTTTTTCTGTAAATGCATGCTTTGGATTCAGTGTTCTCCATTTTTTGATGTAGTGTCTAACACATGATCTGTAGTGTTTATAATATTGACTCGCTGTGTGTATGATCTGAAAGCATTGTTTGATTTTGTGCACAGATAAAATGGTTTTGAGGCAATTGTTTGATTTTACCAGAAGAGTCTTTGAGAATTATCTCTGAATGTGGTTTGACAATGAGTTTTGTGTTTAAGGTTTTGAGAAAATGAGTGATGGTTTCAAGAAATGTGTTTTAGCAATTCAGAAAAACTGTATTTACAACTACAGTTTACGTGTACTAGCATATTTAATATTTATATAAAAAAAAAAAAACATATATAGGATTTAATGCTTTAGTTTAAAGTAACAGGACACCAGTTTTCATGAAAAGTGTCCTCAGCATCACACACTAGCAGAACGCCTAACATGGACCCTCCAGTCTGCACATTCTGCAAGTGCATAAAAATAGGCACGTTTCAAAGAACATGCTCCTAGTACCATTCAAAATCTTGAGCAAAAGATAGCAATGCAAAGCTAACAGCGCAACACAGCTGAGCAGCATTTTAGCATATGTGCTTGCGTCTTGCAGGCACTTGCTAAAAATAGACTTGCACTGGTGTCTGCCGTTGCTTCACATAACACTGGTAAAAGGGGACAGCGCAGCAAGGGTGTGTGTGTTTGTGTGTGTGTGAGCGCGTTCCTGCATGCTCTTCATTTGTAAGACCACAGCTTCTTTGAACTACCACAACTGATTTCCTATACCTCACACCGTCTCACTCTTTCAGCTCCTGGCAAACTGCAGACTGTTGCGCCTCGCAACAACGTGTAGGTGTTGTTTTGATAAGGATGCAGTTGCCGTTTGCCAGGGCGACGGCGCAGAGATTATGTGATTGTAAATAAACTATAAATAAACAATGCAATGTCTTGATCTCGTTCTCCATGGTTCCATTCAACTGCATTTAACAGTCTGTTCATAGTCTGTTTTAATACTTCCTGTTGCTTTTGCACACATTGGTGAGCGGAACATCTCAGTAATAGTAATACAGAGGGTAAATAAAAGGGGTCGCCATGATGTCTGCCTTCCCTGCAGAGTGTTGGGTCTTCAGAAACTGATATGTGTTGGGATCATCCAAGTTATAGGAGGTGCACGTCTTTTTGCGCAATGTAAGGCCTGTAACATTCTCTACACAATGTGGATGCAAACGCTCATTGTATATATGTTAATGTCATTGCATAACAAAATATGTTAGACCACAATTTATAACGCGCGAATGTTTCTCAAAACTTTGGCTAATGTTCTGGCAAGGTTCTCAACAAATGTTCATTCAAAGTTATCTGGTCTTTAATAATGTTCTCAAAATGTTACATTATTTATGCATTGTTCATGGAGTGTTTCTTTTTTTTTCATCTAACACTTTATAAATGTGGCTACTTCAGAACATTTAGAGAACATTAAAAAAGTAACAATTTGCAAAATGATCAAATGGAATATTACATTAGCGTTCCAATAACCAAGAAAAAAACTTTTTTGAAACATTTAAAAAGCTGGTCGCTTTGAACATTCAGAGAAAATTCACAAATAATTTTTTCATAACTTAATGGGAACAGTGGCTAAGAAAGTCTTGCTGTGCAAGTTAGTTATGGAACATTCAAGTCATGTCAGAAAGATCGTATTTACAAGTTGAACAACACATAAACGTCACCGTCACTTCAAAGCCGTAGTTATTATGAGTAGGAAACTCAGTTGGAAATTTTCTTTGGGGGCATGTCAGTGAAAAAAACAGCATCTGTTTTGATGATATATTTGTTCAAATGAATGAAATTATTGTTTTACAATACAATTGTATTATTGATACAATAATTAAACTGATCAATAAGTTATGACATATAAGATATGATCAATAAGTTATGACAACATATGTTTTTACATTGCTTTAACTCATCAAAATAAGTTATGCAATTTTCAACTTTTTTTTTTATAAATTATACAAGATTCAACAAATTAAAGTCAGTTTAATGTAATTTAAGTTGAAATGACTCAAACATCCAAGTTGATTGTACTTAACAATTTAGAGTCACTATGATAAGCCTATTCTAAGTGTTTATATTTTAGACCTGTCGGGATGGTTTTCACGGAAAAATTGCATACATACATCACTCACTCCTGTGTGTATCTCGTCATATCCGTATATAGAGAAAAGTTGACGCATATATGGTGTGAGAGTGTCACAGGTTATTCCGGATCAGCTAAATCTCCAAAACTCCAGGGAATCATCCGTTTAAACAAACGCTGAACAGAGGAGAGTCTGCTGGCAAAAAGAGACCACAACAGAGCTCGTAATAAACCCAGAATCAACATTGGCTTGGCTTTTTGGAGATGGCGAGAACTGAGGGATTTGAAAAGTTGTGAAAGCGACGCAAGATGCGTTGAGTGTGTATTACTCAACAGGTGAGTAAGGTATATTATTGAACAGATGAATTGCCATATGTAGCTCTCTAACAGAGTTACAGAGTACATTATCTATACTCATCCGCACTGTCACGCAGTGCCGAAGCATAACGTTCTTCTGCAAAATGCATGCATTTGTAGAAAAAATCTTGTTGAATACATCAGCATCTTGCTCCGGTGATTTGAACGCATCTGAAGTCGTTATTATGACTTTATGAGGGCAAACCCTCTTTTGGCATTAAAAAACTACTGTCAGGATTTACTAAAGACGCTGCAAAGACTCCACAAATTAGCGCTGAAAAGGCATGGACAGGGTTATTTTTGCGGCTGACCATATTGGATATGTATTTATAGGAGTTTCCCTTTCAGACACAAAATTTATGGGAGGAGAGTATTTAAATGAATCATGCAAGGTGATTTACTAAGGTTTGAGCTCATCAATTTACTGGTATTTGCGTAAAAATAGCATGTCTTAAACCAGACGCTAATTTGCGCTGCTCTTGGTAGATTGTGTTGGTCATTATGGAAATGATCCGGATGAATCTTGAGTTCTTTAAAGGGATGGTATAATGCCCTTTTCACAAGATATAAAATAAGTCTCTGATGTCCCCAAAGTGTGTATGTGAAGTTTTAGCTCAAAATACCCCACAGATGTTTTTATAAAGCATGTTAAAGTTGTCACTTTTTGAGGGTGAGCAAAAACGCACCATTTTGTGTCTGTTCCTTTAAATGCAAATGAGCTGCTGCTCCCGGCACAGGGGGCGGAGCTTCAGGAGCTTGTGTCCTTTTACCTCACACAGACATGCACTGAAAATTTCTAAAACTTTTAGCCTTTTATGTTCAAACCGAAGTCAGACAGATGGAGAGACACAAGAAGAAGTGACAACATGTAGACAACATTTCTGAATGGTTAGTTAGTGAATTTATGTAGCTTATGTGTAGTTATATTCTAGTCATTGATTAGCATATTCTGTCTTGATAATCTATAAATCACGTTCCCGGGGACGGGTTTATGTAAATTTTAGGGTTGGTGATGTCACTAACCCGGGAGGAATGTCGTGTAGTCCCTACCAGCCGTTTGTTGTAGTCCTTAAAAAGCAATTTCTTTAAAAGAAAATACTCCCTTTGCTTTGAACTTTGGGAGTTGTAACTTTGCAGATGTTCTTTATGCTCAAATAGCAACATTACACACTAACTAAAGTTAGAAAAGTGAAATCATATTCAACCACCCCTTTAATTTTCGTGTCGTCAGTAGATCATGCGCAGAACTTTCCACTCCCATCGGCGCTTTTGTGGGATTATCCTCTCGTGCTAATTCGCCTTGTTTAGTAAATCTGGACCCTAAATGTCAATGTGTCCCCTAGCGCCCCCTAGAGTGCTGAGATTTGTTGCCACCACAGCAACACAAAAACATGCTTTCGCAATATATTTGCCAAACATTTTCATCTGCATACTTGTGTGAAGTAACATTCTGTACTTGATATCCAGTATAATTCTCAGCTCTGAAGCAAAATCAGTTAAGAACAAGATTTTGGCCTAAGTCAACCATGTTCCACAACCACCAAAATCTCTTCATCTCTTTCAGTTTTTACCTCTCTTGCAGATCTGTGGCTGAATTCATGGCGGATGCTCTGCAGCTCAAATACATTCTGCACTTTTCCTGTTGTGAACTACTGTAGTGAGCTACACCGACTACAAACCAGGACTCAGCATGGGCCTAAAGAGGACATGGAAAGCTGATCTCAGACCATCCTCAGAAAAATAGGTCAATACGCATCAGCCGCGACCACATACAAAAGTTCCTTCACTTGGACTGGAAAAAACCATCTGTTCGTGTCCTGTCTCTCTCTACACAGCTCCAACGTTTCCTCTTCTAATTAAAGGTGACATGCCCCTTTTCACAAGATGTAATGTAAATCTATGGTGTCTCCAGAATGTGTTTGTGAAATTTCAGCTCAAAATACCCCACAGATAATTTGTTATAGCATGTTAAAATGGACACTTTTTGGGTGTGAGCAAAAACGCGCCATTTTTGTGTGTGTGTCCCTTTATTGGCTGTGCAGACGGAACGACAGAACAGTCTGCATGCTTTGCTCCAACTTTTGCCATTGCGTTAGAACTGGTTACACTGTTGTCGCTTGAAAACCCAATGGTGGCGCCAAGGGTGGAAACGTGCAGATTAAGGGGCGGTAATAAGGGCGTAAGGACCCCCTTCCTACGTCAGAAGGGGAGGGAAATCTTTATCGGCTTATTTTTTGACATGCTTGCAGAGAAAAACTTACCAAAACAAAGTTACTGGGTTGTCACTTTTCACTAGCCTAGAAATCTAGACGCACCCTAGCGGCAGCAAAATGTATTTTGCAGTCAGGGTAGTCTAGCAACTCTCCATTGACTTTCGAGCTGCAAAAACATAAATTGGGTCAGGCCAATCACGTCGCTTATAGAGTAGGCGGGCGGGCTTAACATAATGACGACAGAGTTGCGACGGTTCCCTACTACTTCTGTTGCTACTGCTGGAGAACAGTCTTTCAAATCGGCTTTGGCCGCGACTCTGGAGGACTTGGAGTTAAGTTTTTCTTTGAGAAAAGTGCAAAGAAGGGCACTTAAGTCATTCTTAAAAAAGGAAGATGTGTTCGTAGTTTTGCCGGCCAGATTCAAAAGTTGAATCTATCAACTAACGCTCTGGTTGGTTGAAGCGCTGTCCTATTGCGTGCAGAGGGAATTTGAAAGACAGCCGTTTATCCCGCCCCTCGGATTGAGCCGTGACTATGGTGAGTCGCCAGACCTAACATCTTGATGTAGGTCTGGCTTGCCAGGCTAACTTTTCACGTTTTCTGGGTTGGTAGATGCACAGGGGACCCGATTATAATACTTAAACACAGAAAAAGTCAGATTTTCATGATATGTCCCCTATAATATTCATATTACGGAGCACCACAACTACACACATACTTCAGTAGTAGGAACTATCAATGCTAATCACAAACCGGTGGCTGCGTTGACCTATTCCACGAAATGTTACTAAACTAAATCGATGTCGCGGTTAGTTACATCACACCAATGTCAAATTCACGCCATTCTATTGACACAAATGCTTTATCCCATTATTTGCAGGTTTTTGCTACCCTTCGGAGATTATGGGGTTGGCATTTTAAGCACTTTAATGGCAGCGAACAGTCAAAGTGATTAGGCAACAAGGGTGATAAGGAGTGAAAATAGATAAAGGCTATTATGCCCTTTGCCCTGAGGAAATGAATCAATATTGTGTAGTGTTATGGATGAAGCCTGTTAGTCTAATGCGTATCACAACAGGCCCCGAAATACTCCTAAGTGCTTAAATGCCTATTGAGTTTGGTGCAGCCCACTCCTATTTCCTGACCATATGATAGCCAGTGATGAGAAATAGAGAGAGAGGGGGTTCCTGTCTGCCTGGATGAGAGGAATGGCAACATGAATCTCACTTTCTGTCATCCACGGTGGAAAGAGAGAAATGAGAGGGCTGTTCCTCGGGTCATTGACTCTCAGACAGAAGATGATGTCTGATGTGAACCAAGCGCATGCAGGTCGTTCTCCTGTTCAGGTGTGAATAACAACACGGTTGCACTCTTAAAAGTAAAGGTTCGGAAAGGGTTTTGCAGCCTGACACCACAGGAGAAGTTTTTCAAAAAGTTTCAGAAAGAAAACCATCTGTGTACTGGTGCTCTAAAAACCCAGAAACCAATAGACTCTTATGAAAAATGGATTCTGAATGGCAGCAAATAAGGGTTCTTTGGCTTGCGGAAGCATTTTTTTGGTGCTGATTAGAAACCTGCTTTTTAGGTTTTATGAAAACAAGAGTAAATTGTCATCATTCAACACATATACTTCCAGGTGGAAGATGAAGACAAGCGTTTTTTCCTTTTATAAAAATAAATAGCATAATGAGTTATTCCCAATAAGACCAGAAGCGTGCATGAAGAAGGTAAATATGGCCAATTTTGATTTAATGTTGAGCATAAACCCAAACACAAAGAACTATTTCAGCATAAAAGGGCTTTAATATGGTTCTAAATTATTAATACCATAACCGCCTTAGACAGAAACGCTTTTATATGTCAAACATAACAGCAGTAAACACTAGCAGGTTTTTCCCTTCACTGAAAAGCACATAAAATAACACTTCATTTCAACATTTATTCCCCTGATCCAGTCCAGTTTCCAAAGTTATCAAGAGAATTTCATTAAGTTACTGCAACTTAATGTTTAAAGAATTCAATTAACACAGAAATTGGAGTTTAAATTACACACAATATTAAGTTAATGTAATGATCAACATTATTATGTCAACAGCGCTCAACAAAATGTTTGCAACTTAAAAGGTTTAATTAAATAAATAAATTGCAATGCATTTATTTAAGTTATGGTTATGGTCTCCTGAATTATTTTTTAGAGTGTTTAAAACTATGACGTCATTTATTCACCCCAGGGTTATCAATAAAACCGAAACCGAAATTTAAAATAAATAAACATTTAACATGATGTGCAAAAATATCTTAACCAAAAACTGAAATTATTAATAAAAAATAAAAAAACTATAATAGTATCTCAATGGTACTAAAATAACACTGACTGCCCCTCATGTAATGTCAAACCTCTATGAAAGAAGATCATTTGAAAACTGTCTCAGAGTTGTTTCAGACTCAGAAAGACATATTCTTTAAAAGTACGGTTTTTGGTTCTGAATATTTTTACACTACAAGGAACCTCCAGATGTTGAAGGTCCTTCAACACACCTCAAGCTCAACAGTGTAGTCTAGTTAAGGGTTAAGGGTTAGTTCAAGAAATAGTTCACCCAAAAACCTGTTCTGTGGAACAAAAATACGAGATTTTGAAGAATGTTCATAACCAAACAGTTGAGGTGAACTTTGATGTTGTCGTACAGGTTTGGAACGACGTGAGGTTTTCATTTTTGGCAAACTATCCCTTTAAGGTGACACACTGAAGAACCTTAAAGAAGAGCTTCATGTGTCATTCATTTTGGGAGATCCCCCAACACTTCTCAGTACAGTTCATCCGTTCCAGAAAACATGTTGACCACCTTGCGTAACTGTCACATACACAGCAGGTTTCCATCCGCTTGTACCCCTCCTCTTGCAATGCGTAGTGTTAATTATTAAGGGATTTTCATACAGTCATTGCGTCTGGTGCCCTAAACCCTCCGTCACACATATTCCACTCCAATCCATAGGGACTGTTCATTTTCCCTCCCACTCTCTCTCTCTCTCTCTCTCACTCACTTCAGCTCATATCTGTCTTAAGATACAGAAGCTTACGAGTGTTACTTGATCCTGAATCTACTTTGACATCAGCAGTGGCAAGAGTGCATGGCGTGCATATTAAACCCACAGCGCCTACACAGAAAGCATATATAGAGTACAAACTGACCCATTCGTGCACCTTTAGTCTAACTCAGAGAGAGCAGGTTTTGCATCCTACTCGACAGCATGACGGTCTGTCACGTCACACAACACAGACGAGGTTGGTCATGTGGTTAAAAATGCAGCCACCATAGCCTGTCTGTAAGGATGTGGCATGTTTAATATATAAAGAGTCAAGCAACAGAACAGAAGAAAGCTGCTGGTGGGCCTTAAGGGCCATTTTGAATGTCTTGATAATGTTTGCGGTTTATTTTACACGTGGGCTTAATTGCATATGTGCGAAAGAGTGGTCTGTATTTGTACAGGGACTTTCATGCACCTTTTTCAAATTTTTACATATATATATATATATATATATATATATATATATATTTAATTTTTTTTTTTTTTTTTTGGGAGGATGTGCGAGTGGCAGTGCTGGTTCACATGGTGCCCTATGCAAGGCAAAAACAAAGAAAAAAAGTGTTTATAACGTACAGCTTCATTTTTTTTTACATTTTTGTCTAGTTTTTGATCGGAGAGCAAGGTAGCCTGGTTTAAAATCCTGACCTGATATATTAATAATAATAAATAGATAATCAGAATAAAATATTAATTCATATTAATCAATAATCTGTTCAACTGCAATTTTGCTTTATTAAATAAAAAAATATTTCTTTTGAAATATCAATAATAATAGTAATACATATTATTATTAATATTTAATCATGTTAAATATATTAATATTTAATTATATTAATTGACATTTCATGAGAAATTATTATTTCTTTAATAAAGCAAAATTGCAGGTGAACTTGAAAGCCACCAGGTTTGACATTTTGATAATAAATCTTTGTTTTGAGTGGGTACAAAATTTTCAATTGAAAGACTTGAACTGCCCAAACTGTGAATGTGAACGGTTAATTTCTGTCCTAGCGCTTTAGACAACCTTTTTTTTCCAACCAATAACAACAATACAACTTCTTTATCAAACACAAATATATTTTTTTTCTGCTGATGACTCGAAATGTTGCTGCTTTAATTTTCATTATAAGGTGCAAAAGACAGTTGATCAGTCAGTAAACCCTCAGTAGAGAGCATATCTCTCTCATACACTCACACACAGTGAGTTTGAGCTGCAGAGTAAGAGGATTTCATTCATCCATATTCACTGTATTGGACAGACTCTTGCAGTTTCTCGGTCAGCGTGCGCTGGGGGGGGGGGGGTATGGGGGGGGGGGCATAAGCTCTTGGTGTTAAGTCACTTTCTTGCTTAAATAAAGTCTGTCCCGCTGGGTCTGGAATAACTGAACACTTAGGGATCACACACCATTAATTCCGCTCTCAGAATGAAGACATGAAAAGAGCTGCTTCATCACAGGATGCAAAAAAATTAACTAAACACACTGTAATAATACTAACTACATCAAACCACAGCATTTGACAGTATTGTAATGCCATCAGATATTAATATAGATACTGTATTTACCATTCTACTAAAAGATGACCATATTCAGTATCATTTTTGTCCAAAAATACATTATACCTACAAAAAAAAGAATGGTACCAACATGGTTTTTGAATATGTACTATGGTACCACCATGGTATTTTGGACATGTTTTGTATTCTAATGGAGTACCATATCAAATATTATTAGTTAATGTAAATATTTCAAAGCACCATAGTATACCATCGCTGTACCATGCCATGAAAGTACTTTTTTGAAAGGGATGGTAGTTCATGGCATTACCATGGTAAATATACATAAATCCATGGAAATACCCCCCAAAAAGACATGGAAGAACCATGGTACACATTCGCAGAAAACAAATGGTACACCCAAAAAATCAATGGGGCATATCCAATAAATTATGGTAGTCCATATGGTAGTCCCATCAAAAAAACTTGATAGAACCATGGCATCCACACAAAATAGGTTTTACCATGATAGCCTACTTTTTGGTAGTTTTTATAAGCAAAAGAAGAGCAGAATTTCACCCTGAACATTCATTCAAGAGGACACACTTTAAACCATCTTTACCTCAGTATCTTCCCCTTCACCACCCCTCTCTCAAGAAAATACAGAATCAATAAGAGCATCGATATGAGCTCAGAAATTCCATTCAATGATCTCGAGTCTCCAGAAAAAGACCTCAGCACAGCCTTAACCGCGTTTCAGACTGACCGAGGCTGCTACAGTCTGAGAAATGTCTACTGAAACCAAACTAGGCTATACAGAACGTTAGTTATATAAAGTAACAAACATAATAAGAGTCATGTAAACTTCTGCTCAACAACCCCCCAAGCCAAACACTTATAACGCGTCCAGACGACGGACGAAACCCCCTCAAAGTTCGACGTGTAATGACAGGGTCAGTGAGGGAAGATGAAGCGCGCTTACCGTGCGTTTGTTTCACAGAGCCAGAGAGAGTGATGCGGCGCGCAGCATCCCTGCCATCCTCAGCGAGAAGAGAAGAGAAGAATAGAGAGGAGAAGAGAAGAGACTTCTACTCCTCAGCTCTCCTCCAGCGCACACAGCTGCAGGCTCAGGCTCACTATCATGGCTGCTCTTCTGCTCTCAGTTCATCTGCGGTACACTGCCGCCTACTCTCTGATTGAGTTTAGAGAGCGCAGAGACTGCGATGATCGCTCACTTTCTCCGGGCATATGGATGGACCATGTGATGAGACTCATCCCTCCATCTGCGCGAGCCCGATTAGCGCCACCCAATGGAGAAATCACGCTATTCATCGTGTTGGGCCGCCCAATGGAAAATGAAACGGCCCAGTTCTGAGAGATTTAGCGAGAGAGAAAAAAACTCCTCCTCCATTTGAACAGGTTTCCTTAACATTTGAAGTAGCCTACCATTTAGATTTAAGATTTATATATATTGCTTTTACATATAGGGGAGAGTGGAGTGGCTTTATTCTCAAGAGCTTTAAAGGGGTGATATAATGCCCTTTTTTACCCCACAGATATTTTTATATAGCATGTTAAAGTTGTCACTTTTTGAGGGTGAGCAAAAACGCACCGTTTTGCGTCTGTTCCTTAAATGCAAATGAGCTGCTGGTCCCAGCACAGGGGGCGGAGCTTCAAGAGCTTGTGTCCTTTTATCTCACATGGACATGCACTGAAAATTTCAAAAACGTTTAGCCTTTTATGTTCAAACAAAGTCAGAAAGATGGAGAGACTCAAGAAGAAGTGACAACATGTAGACAACATTTCTTAATGGTTAGTTGGTGAATGTATGTAGCTTATGTGTAGTTATATTCTAGTCATTGATTAGCATATTCTGTCTTGATAATCTATAAATCGCATTCCCGGGGGCGGGGTATATGTAAATTTTAGGGTTGGTGATGTCACTGTTTGTTGTAGTCCTTAAAAAACTATTTCTTTAAAAGCAAATATCTCCCTTTGCTCTGAACTTTGAGCGTTGTAACTTTGCAGATGTTGTTTATGCTCAAATAGCAACATTACACACTAACTAAAGTTAGAAAAGTGAAATCATAATCAACCACCTCTTCAAGGTTTGGCGTTGAAAGTCTTTACAGAAATGGCATTTCTCTTGCAGTTTTGTATGTTGGTTTCTATGGAAGCTTGTTTTTGCCACAGAATATATAATATAAAAGAGGCAATTGTCACTTTATATCTCACAATTCTGACTTTTGTTTCTCGCATTTGCGACTTTATCTCACAGTTCTGACTCTTTTTTTCCTCACAATTCTGAAGGAAATAGAGTCGCAATTATCTTTTTTTTTTATTGTTTATTCCATGGCCGAACAATAACCTCCAAACTAAAATTACTGTAGGCTATGATATTTTTCTAATAGCTGTTGTATATATATATATATATATTTTTTTTTTTTTTTGTGGCAAAATCCAAATAATGAAGGTAGATTTTAACCTAAAGGCTGAACTTTGTTTTATAAATGTCAGGTTGCTGACACACATAGCCTATTTCAGTTTGTAATATGCCTAATAAAAAATTCATTATTTACAATATCTGTTCTGTTGTTTAAACCAATTGTTTGACTTTTTGTACGTTACTCTTACACTTGTACGTTACACATTTTTGTTGCATCATGCCTTTTTTTTGGGTGCTTCATACATGGTTCCCTCTCTGTGACAACTTACCCCATAGCTATATACGTCAAACGTGTAAAAAGGAAAGCCAGCTGGTCTCCTGTATTGAAACTGTAGAGTGAATACTTAAAACGTCACGTTAAACAGAATGAGCAGCAATGGCTTGGGCTGTTTCTAAGAAGTTACTGGAGTCGAAGGCAGCACAACTGTGTGACATCACTTTGTTTTATACAACAGTTTGATAAAAAAATTTTTTTAAAAGTTAATGTTGAATAGCTTACATTTTAGATAAAATATTACTATAGCTGCTTTGTCTGTTTTTATCAAAGAAAACATTTCCAAACAAAGACACATCAGCACATTTGCACCACATAGTAGCAGTATTTTGTTCATTAGTAATTCTGTGTTTTGAACAAAGTGGTTGAACGAATCATTCAATGACTCGCTCATAAATTGTTTAGGCTGCATCCAAAATTGCATACTTCCCTAAAAACTGTGTGTGACAAAAGAATCATAAAAGTACCAGGCAAAAAGTAACTTGATGACCTACTTCTGGCGAGATTCTGAAACGTGGGATCAAGATTGCATTGAATATTGCATATTACAGTTTTTCTCGATTGCTTAAACACATTTCTTGAAACTATGCCTCGTATTCTCAAAACTATAAACACAAATCCATAACGTCTCACCCAATTCCCCAAACATCCTATTTTCAGGTCAAAATGAAGCTCTACACTCAAAACCATTCACTCTTGCTGAAAAACCAAACTTTGCCCTCAGACAGGACACACAAGCCCTCAAAATCACACACACTACAACATAGTCTAACCAAGCGGCAACCTCCCCGTCTCTCTCTTGAAACCAACACGGAAGTGAGTTAAACTGCAATTCGTTGACTGGCCGCTTGAGGCTGTTGTCAGAAGTGAGTCAAATCTGTATCTCCCCCATGTTAAAATGCCAAATTTTACAGCAGAAAAAAACGTGTTTAAAGCCTGGTGTCTGTATGTGGATTTGGTCTATACAGCTAATTTTGCCCTTCATAACAACTGTGAGGGGGGTGAATTATTTTATAACTCGTCCGTTTAGTTGATTAATATTTAAATTTAAGGGTGTGGCCAAGCCACTTGAGTGACAGATGGATTGCCGCTGTCAGTGCTAGCCGTTTGTCTGCTGTTACCATAGCTGTTACTAGCCGTCACTTCACGTCAGCAATGTTAGCTGCTGAACTTGCCATCTCTGCAGTGTTTGTGCTTTTTTTCGGGATTATTATTTCAAACAATTTAATAATTGGGTAACGTTACAAAGCCCACGTCTTTGGATTCCGTCGTTATCGTTCGAGAGAACAACCAGCGCTGTATTTCAGTTGTTTTCCTCTGTGAACATGCACTAATGGATGTCTGACAATTTCGTTGCTTTTTGGGGTTTTCAAATTTAAAACGTCAATAAATGCTCGTTCGTTCTGCTCCCATGGAACAGATGGATTATAATATGCTTATGTAAGTTACCGTCAGATGAAATCATGCGGGCGTCGGCGCTTTCTCCGTCCGTGAATGTGCGCGGATTTTCTAGCGCATTTACTTGCACTTCAAAGGCAATATATCTATGGTTTAACGGTTAAACCATAACCCATTTGAGAGACGGCCAACATCAGAATTTAAAATGGACTGAATAAGCTCTCTACGAACTTGAGCGATGCCGCGCTGACGGACCATGAAAGAGTGACGGACATGTATGCACATAAATCACTGTCACACACAAACACTCTCGAAGTAATACACAGTCTCACTTGTAGCCATGTCTTTTAACTATTATAACATTTCGAAGGGCAAAAATAGGAACGTTTAATTGGCTTTACATCATCAGCTAACTCGATCACGTCGAGCTAGGTGATTTCAGATAGCCAGGCCAGGCTCCTCAGCTCCACGCACTCACGCCCCGCCTGTTTGCCTATTTTCTGTTATCCGGGAGTGACGCAAGGCCAAGATGGCGACGGCCGGCTCCGCCCACTTTAGGCTTCAAAAATGCTCTTCAGAAACCTACGGGTGACGTCACGGACACTACGTCCATATTTTTTTACAGTCTATGAGTCTAACACACTGGTGCAATAAATTCAAAACAACATTTCCAAAACTGGTAAGTTATGTTGCTTGTGGTTCCCCCCTCACAAACCTTTTCACATGATGAACACAAAAGACACAACCAGTGGATACATTGGCACATTTTTATCCATACACAGAAAACACACACAAAAAAATATTTTTTTTTCCTGGTTTACTCTTTTTTTTTTTACTCTTTTTTTACTCTCTCCTCTATTTTTTTTATTTATATTTACTTACAGTAAGATGTGTGTGACCAACATATGACAGTAAAAGAGCACACACAAACCATATTCTAATATGGAATTCGAATTGTTTTGGACTGGTAAAGAGTGTTGGACGTGACAGGAGGGCCTCCACTCAAGGATACAATATGATGAACACGTCTATGAATGTTCCACATATGGTTGAAATACCATAATTTGCCTAGAAAGATAACATTCTGGTAGTCAAGACTATAAAGGAGAAAGGATGCCCTCCCTTCACTGTCACACTCTGCAGCCACTCTGTGTGACTGTACGACTGCTGGCCTTTTCTTGCAAGAAAATACACCTCATCAAAGACTATTGGAAATGTTTGTCTCTTATTCAGTGATTTTGTTTGCCACCACTCCTCCCTGAAGGCTCTCGAGGCGACGGTAAAGCGACTCAAATTTGGCCTTACTCGTAGCCCAGCCTCCCTCATAGTCAAACCATTGATAAAGACATGGGCAACTAGAGTGGCTTGAATTTCATCTGAGACTGCTTGTCTTCTTGTCCTTGCCCTTCCTCCTCCTCATTCTTATCCCTCTTCCTTCATGTCATTCTGGATCCATTGTTCCAAAACGCAATAAACTGATTTGGGCCCTTTTATCTATTGAAGGTTCTGATTGATGTGTGTTAAATTTTGACTCTTAGTGTTTCCACCTGGGTAATTGTGTGCTAACTGAGATGAAGCTGTGCTGACTTGAGTGAACAATATTGAATGCTAGTGCTTTATACATGACAACATGGTCAAGGCAATGAGAAATTAAGGGATTTGTGTGTAGAGTTTTGCAGTGAAAGTTCGTCAAATCTGACTCATGTGTCAAAACAGGGAATAGTGTTTATAGTTTAGTGAAATGGGTGTGCTTTTTGATAAATGGCGTTATGGTTTTGAAATTTTAGTTCAAAAGCCTGGTTATAGTGTTTAAGCAATCGAGAAAAACTGTAATACCTCAGTGTACATTACACTGCATGTTTTATAAGATGTATTACTCTTTTAATTTACCAAATGCTTTTTAGGTCTTCACTTAGTCTCAGTGTCTGCTTCAGTGTTCTGTTTGCCTGCGCTAAACTGCACCTCTGGGATTAATACAATGAAAGTAGGCCTTTTGTATTGTCCTGCCTCCATTAGACTGTACCCCTTTTTTGTAATGTGCACTGTAGAACTCAATAGTTTTAATCAAATAATAGCTGTCACACTTTACGTAAATGTTTCAAACTAATTACAGAATACTCAGTAAAGTAAGTACTGGATAAGACTAATGAGCAATGTGCTTGTTTTCTGAAGCAGCTTCTAACTATTGCTATATGGTGATGTGGGCCTAAATAATGCACAGTAAATGTTTGTTTGTTCCATCCACTAAAATAGACATGACTGTGTTTAAAACTAGCCCACATACTGTGTATAGACAACACTTACTGTATCACAGCTGTTTTATGACTGTGTGTCTTCTTTGCCAAAATAATCAATGAGAGCTCACTTTCTCTGAGTGCTCTTGTGCTTGTGTGTGTGTGTGTGTGTGTGTGTGTGTGTGTGGGCGGGTTTTATACTCCTCTGTCTTTGTTGGAGTCTCATTGTGGGCTTTATTCATGTCTGGCTCATAGCGCAGGTCTCGTCTGCTAACTGGCCTGTCGGTCTGCATTAGGTCTTGCTGTTTGAAAAGTGCACAATACGAAGCCCCGACCCTCCTTTCAGAGGAGCACACATCAACACACTTTAACTGGAGAGAGGTGATGATTCAGATTCAGATCAGATCAGACTCTGAGGTATAACCCAGTTTGACCTTTTTCAATTGCTGGTGTTTGTGTGGGTCAGGTTTTGCCCACATTGACCAGCAAAGCAAGCAAGAGGCTGTGCAGAGACAATGTTGATGTGTTTAAAAGTAAAACTAACAAGTCATATCAGAACATCTGGACGAAACGAAACAAAAATAGAAATGAACAAATAAAAATCTGTAGATGAAACGAAACAAAACAAAAAAACACGAAACGAAAACAAAACAAAAAAATGGAAAGGAACAAATAAAATTTAAATAAATCATAATTATAACAAACAAAAAACAACTAAGGATCCCAAGTGCACAAATGTCCAATTTTTTCAAGTCATTGTTAATATTAAAGGGACACTTCACCCATTTGCATTAAGCTTTGCATTGTTAGAAACCCAGTCATACTATTGAATGGTCGTGCAACACTCTCTCATTTTCCCCTGAGACGGGAGAAATCTGTTATTTACCTCTTACACTTCCTCCTACAATGACGCAAAAATCGTCATTTTGCGTCATTGTAGGAGGAAGTGTTAGAGGGGGGGATTTCTGTTAAGACTACAGACACTAGTTTCTCATCTTTCCCAGGGTGGGGCGCGCTCACGCTACAGACCTATTACAGATCAGTAGGTGGGACTTTATTCAAATTCTTTATTCAAAGCACTTTGAATTACCGTTGTGTATGAAATGTGCTATATAAATAAACTTGCCTTGCCTTGCCTTTACTCTCTGAAACTGAAAGCAATATCCTCCATCTTGTTTGAAGCTAAGCTAACAGGCGCTGTGGAGACAGATATGACAATAGCGGAGGAGAGTGCTCAATATGATATAGAAGAAGAGGATTTCGGAAGTCTGATGCTTGAATCAGGTGTTTGTGGCTACCTTTACAAGCCGCATTATAGCGAAGAGCAGCCGAGGCAGAAGACCTGCCTGCCGCGGACGAGGAGCCCGGACTGGCTCGAGTTAGGGCGGACTGGTGGCGCCGGTGATCTCACTATGCAGCTACGAACCGCTACGAACACAGAGATAGAGTCCGTCTGCGGCAAAGAATTTCAACGATGACAATTTTTCCTGGACGAAATCTCTGAATCAGACGAGGACACGGACGTTTGTGTTGAGAACTATCCAGAGGTGGAAAGAGTAATAAAATATTCTACTCAAGTAAAAGTACTATTACTACAATTTTTTTTTACTTAAGTACAAGTAAAAGTACCGGTCGAAAAATCTACTCAAGTAAAAGTAAAAAGTAGCTCATTTAAAATGTACTCCGAGTAAAAGTAACTGAGTTACTTTTTTAACAGCGGGGGTGGGTTGGGGAGTCCCCCGAGTAGGGTTGTAAAGGTATGAGATTTTCACAGTATGATAACCGACTAATATAATGGTATTAAACAACTAGATTAAAAAGTTCGTCGAGACAAACTTTAAGTTGGCTTGAGAAAGCCGGACCAGAAAGTTTGAAGAAGTTTGAAGTTTAAAGTAGTTTAAAGTTTAAATTAGTTTGAAGTATAAAGTAGTTTAAAGTTTAAATTAGTTTAAAGTTTAAAGTAGTTTAAAGTTTAAAGTAGTTTAAAGTAGTTTGAAGTTTAAAGTAGTTTGAAGTTTAAATTAGTTTAAAGTAGTTTGAAGTTTAAAGTAGTTTAAAGTTTAAAGTAGTTTGAAGTTTAAAGTAGTTTAAAGTTTAAATTAGTTTGAAGTAGATAGATAGATAGATGAGTTTGTTAGTTTAAATTTCACACACAGACATGCTCACTAACTCTGTCTCACACACACGCACACACGCACACACACACACACACACGCGCACACAGACACGCTCACTAACACACACGGACAAACACACACGCTCACTAACTCACACATACACACACTTTCTCACACACACACACACACACACACACACGCAGACACACGCAGACACGCTCACTAACACACACACACACACACACACACACACACACACACACACACACACACTAACTCACTCACACACTCACTCACTCAGACACACACACTCAGAGTTTATGAGTTTTGGGCGGTTGCTAGGGTGTTGCTATGGTGTTGCTAGGCGGTTGCTAGGGTGTTCTGGGTGGTTTCTATGTTGTTGCTAGGCGGTTGCTAGGGTATTCTGGGTGGTTGTTAGGCGGTTGCTAGGGTGTTTTGGGTGGTTGCTAGGCGGTTGCTAGGCGGTTGCTAGGGTGTTCTGGGTGGTTGCTATGGTGTTGCTAGGCGGTTGCTAGGGTGTTCTGGGTGGTTGCTATGATGTTGCTAGGCGGTTGACAGTTACAGTAAATGGGATGAAAACAGTATTTTTGGAAACATTTGTTTTGTTTATTAAAATTTCAATAAAACATGTCTAATCAACTAATTTCAATAAATGATTATGAATTTGATTAAAGGAGTAGTTCACTTTAAAATGAAACCAGCCCATGATTTACTCACCCTCAAGCCATGTATATGACATTCTTCTTTCAGACGAATACAATCAGAATTATATTAAGTCAAGTCTCCTTCATTTATACAGCGCTTTAACAATATAGATTGTTTCAAAGCAGCTTTACAAAGATAATAGGAGATTACAGTAACAGAGAGTGTTTTGGCTTTACAGCCGCTCTAGAATAAAGTTATTGTCCAGCTAAAGTTAGTTTTTGATTCATTCATTTTTGATTGATTCATTCGTTGCGAAAAGCACATTAGTTATTAACTTAGGGGCCGCTAACACGACACCGCTTTAACAGAAAACAGAAAACTTTAATGTGTTCTGGCCGTTCATTTGCACGACACTACTTCTGACGTCATGAGTTGCATAAGTTGCGTTTAAGGTGTAAGTAGACTGTGTATGGTGTACTTTTTTGAGCTTTAAACTGATGGTTGCAATCCACTGCCATTATAAAGCTCAGAAGCATCAGAGTGTTTATTAATATAACTCCGATTGTATTCGTCTGAAAGAACAAAGAAGAAAGTAATATAGCCTACACCTAGGATGGTTTCAGGGCTGATAAATCATGGAGTAATTTTCATTTTCATTTTAACTACTCATTTAACAACTTATTTTTTATCATTAATAATTTATTAAAATGTTCAAGAACAATAGACTTCTATGAAATGTATTTAATTCAGAAAAATCCTTTTTGTTTTTATGATTTAAAACAAATATATTATCCAAAACGGTGGTAATCAAATCAAAGTTTAACACATTTTTTTATCCTTTTATTTTTTGGCAAAGTGCTGCAAAACAGATTTACTCAATTCAACCATGGACAAAAATCCTTAAATAATGTTTAAATAATCTGTATTATTATTGTTGTTGTTAATATTATTATGAGAAGTACATTCTATTGTAGGCCCACAACAGTTATGTCATCATTTCTTCGTAGTTAAACCAAACTTTTATTTTGATGGGTTGTAATGAAGTCCTGTTTCAGAGTGTAGGCTATTTGACAAGGTTTTTCTCAAAGGTCATTCTCTCAGAGCAGCTCTGGAGATGTTCATGTTTTCATGTTCTCATTGTTTGTGAGATGCTGAAAACACTATTAGCGCGTCGCGTACTTGAGTATGTAGTAGACGAAACGGTTCGTCTCATTCGCACTGATTCACACAGACACGCATATTATACATTTATATAGCAGTCTCTTGTGCTTTAATATATAGACTACAGACCATGTCGCAATTTGATTTATTGTACAGCTTTACTTTCATGTGATTTACGTGATCTGCGTTACTGTAGGCTAAATTCCATTTTCATGATAATGAAACTCCGGGATTCCCTCTGCATCACAGAAATCCTTCGACCTTAAATTATAAACGGGACATATCTTAATCTGCACGGAGGGATGGTGTTCCCGAACACGTTCTATGTGTTTCCTTCTTTTGCAGCCAATTTGCGTCCACAATTTTTGCAAAATGAATAGGCTATGCTCGAGCCTCGAGGACAACCACGCGTTCGTTTTTCTATATCCAAAGTATCCCCATACTTACCAGGGGTTCGCCTCACGTGTGTGTGTAAAGAATCTGTGTTGTCCGTCTCCATATTTTTTGTGTTTTTTTTGCGTGTCTGTTCTCCCGCCCTTCAATCAATCAATGCTGAGCACGAGCGCGCGCGCTGTTTTACCCATAGTAGGCTAGTTCATTTTTTTTATGTTTTTTTTTTTTTTTTTTACTCAGTAACGGATATGTTTTTAAATGTAGCGAATTACAATACTTTAAACAAAACATACTTAAGTAAAAGTAAAATTACAGATTTTAAAAACTACTTAAAAAAGTAGAAATACACAAAAAAACTACTCAATTACAGTAACGCGAGTAAATGTAATTCGTTACTTTCCACCTCTGGAACTATCCTAGTTTCGCACCGCATATGTTCTGACTGAACATCCAGGTACCATGCAATAATTCACCTTTTCGAAAGAAATACAAACGAGGAGTAATGCACTATATGAGTTCGCCAACTAACTAGACATTTTGTGTGAATGTGAAATGAATTTCACGCTCTGGTGGTAGCTAGCCTTGTAGACGGAAGAGTGATTTCTCTTATAGGCAGATATGCGCTTTCTGGATTAGTGGGAGTGGCTTGCGGAGCTGTGCAATGTGGTGCATTGTGGGAGTTGTTGTCTTTCATACAAATGCGTTCTGAAGTTATTTTTTGTCTTTTCTCGGTCACGAAGGCACCAAATTCAAAAATTATTTTACATTTCGACTACATATATGACCCACTTTAAATAAAAAACAATGTTCAAATGGGTGAAATGACCCTTTAAATAATCTTTATACATTCAAATTAAATATTTATAAAAAATAAAGATCTTCAAACAAAAATATATATAGTGCACAAATCCCTCATCAAATTGTGAAAATCATTAATAACATTATTAAAGAATCTTTGTACATTAAAATAAATATTATATATAAATATTTACAAAATAACATTGTTCTTCAAACAAAACAAAAAGCAAACTAAAGCGAATTTTTTTTAATTGTCTCATCCTTTAGCATGTCATTGTTAACATCGTTAAATAATATTTGTATATTACATGTAAATGTTTACAAAACAATAATGTTCTTTAAACAATACAAAGCAAAACAAAAATAAACAGATAAAATGGAAATAAATAAAAATAATAAACAAACAAATAAATAAACTAATTGTCTCATTAAATTTCGCACGTCATTGTTAATATTAAATATTTTTTGTATATTATAATTGAATATTTACAAAAAAACAATGTTCTTCAAACCAAACAAGTGAACAAATAAAAAAATGAAATAAATAAAAATTAGATGAAGTGCACAAATGTCTCAAGAAATTGTTAACATTATCAAAAAATCTTTGTAAATTAAATTATTTAATATTCTTCAAAGAACAGTCTCTGCTGTTCTCTCATCCAAAAATAGCACAAAACTATTTATAGCAGTTTGTGTTTGAGTGTGTGTGTATGTGTGTGTGTGTGTGTGTGTGTGTGTGTATGTGTGAGTGTGAGTGAGTGAGTGTGTGTGTGAGTGTGTGTGTGTGTGTGTGTGTGTGTGTGTGTGTGTGTGTGTGTGTGTGTGTGTGTGTGTGTGTGTGTGTGTGTGTGTGTGTGGACATGTTTTTCTACACCGGTGGGGACTTAAACCTGAATGCACACAGACTCATGGGGACTCGTGTCACCGTGGGGACCTAAATTGAGGTCCCCATGGGTACAAAAGCTTATAAATCATACAGAATAAGTTTTTTTGAAAATGTAAAAATGCAGAATGTCTCCTGTGATGGGTAGGTTTAGGGATAGGGGCAGTGTAAGGGGATAGAATATACAGTTTGTACAGTATAAAAACCATTACGTCTATGGAGAGTCCTCACAAAGATAGTGCACCAGACATGTGTGTGTGTGTGTGTGTGTGTGTGTGTGTGTGTGTGTGTGTGTGTGTGTGTGTGTGTGTGTGTGTACTGTGTACCTGTTTTTCTATCCCGGTGGGGACTTCAACCTGAATGCACACAGACTCATGGGGACTCGTGTCACAGTGGGGACGTAAATTTGGGTCCCCATGGGTAAACAAGCTTATAAATCATACAGAATGAGTTTTTTTGGAAATGTAAAAATGCAGAAAGTTGTCAGTGATGGGTAGGTTTAGTGTTCGGGTTAGTAAGGAGATAGAATATACAGTTTGTACAGTATAAAAACCATTAAGTCTATGTAGAGTCCCCACAAAGATAGTGTGTGTGTGTGTGTGTGTGTGTGTGTGTGTGTGTGTGTGTGTGTGAGAGTGTGAGTGTGTGTGTGTGTGTGTGTGTGTGTGTGTGTGTGTGTGTGAGAGTGTGTGTGTGTGCGTGCGTGTGTGTGTGTGTGAGTGTGTGTGTGTGTGTGTGTGTGTGTGTGTGTGTGTGTGTGTGAGTGTGTGTGTGTGTGTGTGTGTGTGTGTGTGTGAGTGTGTGTGTGTGTGTGTGTGTGTGTGTGTGTGTGTGTGTGTGTGTGAGTGTGTGTGTGTGTGTGTGTGTGTGTGTGTGTGTGTGTGTGTGTGTGTGTGTGTGTGTGTGTGTGAGTGTGTGTGTGTGTGTGTGTGTGTGTGTGTGTGTGTGTGTGTGTGTGTGTGTGTGTGTGTGTGTGTGTGTGCGTGCGTGTGTGTGTGTGTGAGAGTGTGTGTGTGTGCGTGCGTGTGTGTGTGTGTGTGGCAGGGAGGAGGGAAGCTTTTAAGAGAGGAAGCAGAGGCTACAGTGATGTAACGAGATGTGACGTGTTCCATGGCAATACAGGCTGAACCTGTAAAAGATTCATCACTCTGCTTCACGCTCAGAGAGGAAGCAGACGCTTTTAAAGGCTTCTCTATAATGGATCAGCACAGACCGAGCCACAGCTGAAACAAGGGTTCGCACAGAACAACTGATATTAATAACACTAACTGCATCATTAATACCTTCAACATATGCATGTGTGTGATATTTACAGTGGTTTGACAAAGTACTTTGTTTAATATGTCAATAAATATGGATCTGAATATGTAGAGCAGGGGAAACGGGGGGTATGAAAAGGGAATGTAGGCAGATGGACTTATCAATACAGCAAAATGAAGAGTCTCTCTGAACAGACTGGGCAGTTATGTTTTGATAAAAACTTAATGTCTCTAAAAAAAATTGTCAATGCATTGCCCTTTAAGTGCATATTATCTACAACACCAGTCAAAGCAGCAAAGAATAAATCCTGCTTTACGCTCAGCACTGACTGCATTTCCTCATTTATTTGCTGTCTGGCTCATTTTCATACAGTAGATTTAAATGAAGGGAGAAAATATTTTAATGTGAATAATTAAGGGATACATAACACCAACAACTTACATTTAAAAAAAAACTATAATAGGGTGCAGTTTTGATAAACAACCGGCAGATGGCGCCTTGGATTTGGTAAAAGACTTCAAATAGGCGAACATTAGTTCCTTCTAAAAATCATAGAGTGCAGACTTTAAACAGACACAACTGCAGATACACAATGCATTTTCTGTCTAAAGTTTGTAACAGTACAGATATGACATGTGTATCTCAGCCAATGCTCTTTTTTAAACTCCACTTACGTTACAAAAGAAAAAAGAAAGAAAAATAATTATTAATTAAAAAAAAAACAGTGTTCGTCATCACCGTCAAATAATGAAACAGATAAATAAATAATGATAAAAGATGATCACACAAAATATATCTGTATCTCAGAGTATGAATATAAAAATATTTTGTATAAACCAGTGCTAAATGACTAGGCTAATGTTGGATTGCTTGTTTGTTAGATTGTTATATTTTCTGAATTGCAAAACATAATTATTGTGTTATCAATGCTGAAAAACATACACACGTCTAAACTGGTTTGCTGGTCTGGTTTCAACGAGGACCAGTTGGTTAATCTCTGGTGCTCCTCCTCACTTTTGTCTGATGTTTTACCCTTACACTAACTCTACACCTAAACCACATCACACAAAACTTTCTGCATTTTTACATTTTCAAAAAAAATAATAAAAATAATAATAATAAAAAAAAAAACTCATTCTGTATGATTTATAAGTTTGTTTCTTCTTGGGCAAATTCCCTTTAAACAGAAATTTTAAATAAAAATATATTATTGAGCAAAAATAGGCCTGCTTTAGTCTGGGAGGGGTAGCTAGGGTGTGACCCCTAAATGAGGAGCTAAACCCGCTAAAACCAGCAGACCATCTGTGGATGGTTTGTGCTTTCTTTTTTAGCAAGGACGTGGTCTCTAGATATGGTTATTAAGGGTTAAGCTTGTTTACTGGTCTTAGGTTGTCTCTCAACCTGGTATGTGGAGTTTTGGGCGCTTTTGAACTGATCAGGCAGGGATATCAGCTGGGACAACCAGCTCTTGTTTGGTTTAAGGTTTCCCTATGGTTCCTATACATTTTTAGGTTTCGAAACTACAACACTCACAGGATGTGGTTTATTCACACACAGCCTGTGAGTGTGTGAGGGAGAGAGAACAAGCCATTGTGATTTACATACACCCCCTCTGCCTGCTCCCCCGCCCCTCTTACCCCCGTCTACCCCTTGTTCTTCTTCTTCTTTTTCTGCCTCTTTCTTCGCACTTCACTCACTCACACCCGAGTCTCACACACTCCTCCCGCGACGCGACGCGCTTTCACACCTCCACGCGCGTTTCACTGAGCGCCGCAGGAAACAATGGGAACGGAGCCGCTTTGTGTCGGACAGAGACTGACGCGCTTCTCTGTGTTTGTTTAGGACTTTCTGCTCATAGACTCATTGCTATATTCAGGATCCCATTATTTCGCTTTAACTACACAATGGGCTGCTGCAGCGGACGGTGCACCCTGATATTTCTCTGCACGTTTCAGTTGGTAAGTTTGTTTTCTGAAAAAAAAAAAAAAAATGAGTGCACTTCACACCGATAATTATGTGTTCACCATGTAGCCAATGTGAGCTGTTTAGTTTATAACACACGCCTGCCTTTTGCTTTGTTGTTGTTGTAATGCCGCTGTTGCACTGGACACACATTGAGTAGCCTACTTTATTTAAACATTGTGTGTGCTTGCCTTGAACTCTTGTCTTGATCTGAGTTAAGCTTGAACATGTGTTTAAGTAGTTGGACCCTTCATAAAATAGCCCAGAGTTTTATGACCAGTTGAGTGCTTCTTGCTCTTGCACGAATGCAGCTTCAGTCATCCCAATTGAACTTTTCTCATACTGTGTCATACAAATTTATGAGTAGGCTACTGGATTACAACACTGCAAAAGTTCATGTACCAATGAATTGTTTTGGATAAATCTGTTAAAACAGGGTTTCTTTTTCTGGCAAAATGTGAGTTTGAATGCTGATCATTCAATGCATCAACGCTGTCAGATGCAAAACATACATGTCGAAAGTACAGTAATAAATATTTTCTATATATATGTGAAATAATATTACATGTTATAGCAAACCATACAATTATATTTATAGATTTTTGAATATTTTATAATGTAACGTTATGATTATTATTACAGAACTAGTATTCAGACTAGTAATCAACCTGATTTTCAACTGAATTGGCACCACTATTAAAATTAGTGTTACCATATTACCGTATAACCATATTGTTCATGTCACACATGAATTAAATGCAGAAGCCATTTTGTTTTTCTAGATTTGTATACATGTGTACATTAAATATAGACTAATCATTATTAAAACTACAGTTTATTAATTCAAGAGCAGTGAGTGATTTTATCTTGGTCTTTTATTGTTTGATTAACAGTAATGACTGCAGTTTATTAGGCTGATGTCACTTTAAGAGCTGCACTGATCCAATAAACTGTTACACACACATTTTATTTCTCACTTAAGACATAACCGACTGTTCATGAGGTTACTTACCAAAACGGCATTTCGACGTGTTTGTGTGTAGGCTTTTGACCGTTTAGGCGCGTATCTGAAGCCCACAGTATATACTTTAAGCGCGTTCAGCTTTTTTGTTTTTACAGTCTATGGTTTGGCTCCATCTCGAAGAGCCGCCTAGGGAACAGTATCTCTTTCGCGGCTTAATTCGCTTTTAATGACACTGTTTAATATCAGGCACGTGCCGTAGTTTAGCAACAGTAGACTGCATTTTACAACACTCACTTGGATGTTGAGTTTGGAAGGAACGAAAGCGCACTGCTTTGAAGGAAAGGAAGGTGCGCTGGACGGAATGGGGAAGTGGTTATTTTCATAATCTTTGGAAGCCAAAATCGAAAAATCAATTACGATCAATCGCACAGCCCCACCTCAGAACTTTTAATTAAAGGGGGGGTGAAACACTCATTTTCAGTCAATCTCATGTTAATCTTGAGTACCTATAGAGTAGTATTGCATCCTTCATATCTCCAAAAAGTCTTTAGTTTTATTATATTTATAAAAGAAAGATAGGCTGTACCGAGTCTTTCCGGAAAAAACCGAGCGGCTGGAGGCGTGCCGTGTGAGCGGAGCTAAAGCTGTGCTTATGCGCCGATAGCTAACAACACAAAGACAGAAGCAGATTTACTCACCGCCTGCGGTTCCAACGCACCACCGTGAACCTTTAGTTTATCGGGACTGCTCCATCCTTAAGCATTAGATCTGCAAATCCGGCGTCGAACTGGGCTTTGTTTATAAAACAATCATCGTCGAAATGCAGGTAACAAACAAGAACACTTGTACAACTCCGTTGATGCTCTGGAAAAACAAACTCCATCCACTGGTCCCTTAACGCTGGGTTCTTTGGGAATCTGTGCAGGGTTGTCTTGCCCTGGCAACTAAAAACCCACTTCTTTGGTGGCATTGACTTCCCTAAAGCCGAGCACAGCGCTTTGATGGGCGTAGTGCTTTCACTTTCTTCTCTCTCTGGTCTACGGGTGCGCCCGCGCTATTCCGGGAGAAGTGCCCTTAGGACCGTATAAGAAAAAATTCCGCCCCATCTGATGTCACACAGGCCCATACTCGAAAAAAACTTTCCGAAACTTGTGACAAACCGGAAGGAGCATTTTTGGTACAGAAATACTCCTTCAAACGTACAATTTAATTTTTGAAACTTTGTCCATGTTTAGCATGGGAATCCAACTCTTTAATAGTGTAAAAAACTCAGTATGCATGAAATAGCATTTCACCCCCCCTTTAATATCATAACTTCCAGTGAAAGGACAGACGTTTTTCTGGTGATGTATGCAGGACTTCTCCAATCATTTAGTCTGCTTAGACCCCGCCCCTCCACAAATGATAAGCTTACATTCAGATCTGCCTCCATCCAATCAACAACCTATGCATTAAACCAAGTCCTGCCCTACATTCTGTCGATAATCTGTTTTACTTAAAGGGATAGTTCACCGCTGGAAAGATTAATGTGTATTTAAATTGGGTAATTTATGTAGTAGAAATGTGAAATTATTTTAGAAGTTGGTGCCTTCTAGACTGAGAAAAGCCAGAGAATTTATGTGGATTAAAGACAACAACTCCCAGAATGCACTTGCTTCGCTGCCCTACGAGGCCACGCCTACTGATTACAGAGGGCAGTATCGGAAGAAATGATACAACTAAGCTACTAGTTGACTCGAAACTGAAAAGACGCCGTTTTATCGTGAGATCCCCCTATGGGTGGGCTGAAAACATGCGGAACGAACTCCTTCAACTGGCTGTAGTCTCGAGCCTCTGGACAAAAAAGCCTCAGATGACGCTAAATGACGATTTTTGCGTCATCTGAGGGTTTTTTTTACAGACACACAATACAGAAATCTCTCGTCTCAGGGGGACATGAGGGAGGGAAGCACGGTCATTCGAAAATACTACCGGGTTTCTACTGATACAAACCTTAATGCTAATCGGTGAAGTATCCCTTTAAATGTAATGTTGAAGAAAAGATTTGTCACTACGGTTTAAGAGAATTAGTATACAAAAAAATACCTACAAACTTTCAGAGCTTTTGCAGGCTTGTTGAACTCATAACAAGTGAAAAATGGAAAGAGGACCTTCAGGTCAGGATGAAGTGTCTATAAATATCCGACTGTGTTGACACAGAGGGTATTATGTTTACATGCTTTTGAACAATAGTTTAGTATGTGAAAGTTCATTGCAAGGACTCTACGGCAAGCACCCCGGCACTAAATTGATCTGTTTACACTCTAAATAGAGTTGGCAGGAGCTTTCAGTGGTTAGTCATTAGTTAGATCTACCCATGTTCCTGTCAAAGAGAGAGATGTTCGTCTCTCCTCAAGAAGCTATTACACTGTAATTGTCGCTTAATCTTTATTGCAGCTCGCTCTGGTTCATCGGATACTCTATCCTAGCTTAAGTGTTCATAGAAGTTGTATGTCAGTGAAATGTTATATTGACTTCAAAGTCAGCCATCAACATTCTGCTGTGAGTGGCTGTTGTCCTAATTTCCATACGGAAAGTATTGCGGCTGCTTTTTGCATTGTTTCACTCGACCTCCCCCATCCGCAATCCCAGTCTCAACAACTGAACTGATCCCACGACAATGTAAACAGGCGTTGTACGCCTACACCGGTAAACAGCTGCAGGGGACTGATTGCACCTTATTCAAATCTAACTGCTGTTGACACTGTGAAGTAGACACTTCTTGTTTTCTACATGGCACTGCTTGCGTAATGCTCAGTCGAGGTGCTGTCCATTCTTCCCACAATCCTCTCTGACAGGAGCATTAAAAAGCCGTGGACACCTGCCCCCCTAAAGACAGATGTGTAATACACCTCGGTCCACACGTCACACTGTCAGACCTTCTGAGCTTGACAGGGTCCGTCTTCTTTTCATTTTAGGCACCTCGGGGGGAAAACATTCCTGAGCTTTGATGTAGTTCTGCTCTCTGTCTTCCTATGAGATCTTATTATCTTGATGTCACAGAGTTTGCCGAACGAGTCGGCAGTTACTACTGTTCCCACTCGTACTGTTCTCAGTGGAACGATATCACAAAACTCTGTTAGACTAACTGCGAATATTAGTCATTTACTGGATGATTGGTGGATTGACGCTTTTCTTTTTATATGATCAGTAAGTTATAACAACATATGTTTTTACATTGCTTTAACTCATCAAAATAAGTTAAGCAATTTTTATACCCTAACCCTACTTCTAACCCTAACCCTAAGTTATACAAAATGTTATATCTCTGTTTCTGTTCGGTTTACGTCTTTCAATATCACTGCATCCCTAACCAGAATATCATATACACTTAGGAGTGAGTCCAATAAGCAAACCCAGAAAGCATTAGCAACCACATAGCAATGCCATTTGATTGGCATGTACAAGTTTAGCTAAGGACCTTGAATGGCTCTTCATTGCTCAATTCCACATCCTATTCCTCTTTTTACCCTTTGTTGCTCTTGAGGAACATCTGGTTTGGTTCCTTCTCCATATCTCTGTTCTCGCAGTAATAGATGGGGAGTTTGTTTAAAAGCACATGAAACTGTCAGCATCTGGTTTAAAGACTCCCCGGTTGTTGCTTTTTTCTTACAGGCATTCTCCACTTGGACCTGACTTAGTAATCACTATGTTTGAAGTGAATTGGACAGTTATCGAGTTCATTGTAATTCTGAGATGTTGTTCTCCGTGAACCATCTCTCATTACCACATCTCTCGCATGGTTGGGCTGTGCGGGGACTTGTGGTTAACCAGAGAGGAATTTAGTCTGTATCCAGCCAAAGCTTAATAATGAGGCTTTCTTGATTAAAAATTCTTTCTTTTGTTAACAAGCAGCTTGAATTTTTATCTTTGACCTAAAGGAAAATTTCACCAAAGAATGAAACTCTTGTTCCAAACCAGTATGACTTTTCTTCTGTGGAACACAAAGGAAGAAATTTTGAAGCAGGGCTTATTTGTCGTATGGAATACTACTTTTATGGTGCTTTTTGGTCTCTGTGCATTATTTCTATGGAAGTCATGTGGATTTGGAACGACATGAGTGTGAGTAAATTTCATTTTTTTGTGAATTAATCCTTTAAGTATGTCAGAGGTGGAGATTATGTCTAAAAGTGCACGCACATACACAAAACACTGCCTTGTCCAATAAATTTCCTCTACAGTATTTCCTTAAGAGACTAAACAAACTAGGGCAGAAATCAAGAGACGCTTTGAAGCGAGCCAGAAAAGGAGGCCTAATCAGTCAAAGAAAGAGAGTTGTACTTGCCGTGTTGTACACACTGGTGACTAGAGAGGAAAAGACACACTTAATGGTGAAAAGAGAAAGTGACTGATGGACTGTGGGTAATGTATGGCAGTGGCTTTGACCTCTTTATGGCAGAGCAGAAAGACAAGTGGAGAGATACAGTAATGAGGTCAGGAGGATCGCACACGTCAAATCGAGGCCTGGATGTTGAATAGATCTTTACATTCAGATTCAAGGAATGTTCTGCATTGATAGCATTATAATCTTCATTTCTCCGAAAATTGAATGAATTAACGTATAATTGAGGTCTAGTTTTTAAACCAAATATATGTACTTTTTTTGTTGCTAAACCCATATATCTTCTAAATCATCCTTAGTAATGGCAGACAACATCTGGTTACTGTATGCATTTTCATCGTGATTCTTTTTAGTTGGCTTTTTTCTTTATGAGTCCCTTTCTGATAGACTTGCAACCGTCATGCAAAAGTTTGCCGGCTTTTCAAGGTCATAATAGGACCTTGTAATGTAATATAACTGTGCACACAGATCAGCACAAATAAGTCTTGTGGCTAGTAGGGATACAAATCACTATTAAGTAATTCATATTTGGAAAAAGGAAAGCAGTTCCATTGTTAAATGATGAGATGTTCAATAATGAATGGTCCTGCAATTTCCGCAAAAGATTAGAGATGGTATGAGCTCCCAGTTAGCTGAAAGCTGTATGTTTTTTGATTCACTAAAATGAACCATCTCATGAAGAACTGGCAGCGATGAAAGACAACTGGGTTGTTGCCTCATGTCATCTGTGTCTAGGCTGAAAAGTTGCACCTCAACACACCGCAAAGACTATACAGCCAACGGCCAGATGACATCTGTTCTGTGCGAACATGAGAGGAATAATTCTCCATGCCAGCAGGGGGCGGTAGCCTGTATTCATAATTTAAAAAGGCAAACTAGTAGAGCAGCTGTTGCTTACAATTTTTCCATTTAACTTCATTGTTTGCTTGCTTTCATCGCTTGGCGTTTTACTTCTTGTGCAATGGTTCACTAAGCTGAACATCCAATCAGTGATCTCCTACACTGATCAAAGGCTGCGTCCAAAGATTTATAAATGCTGCTTTCGGAGGACGCATTCCAAGGTAATAAGGGATCAAAGCAAGTCCGAATGCAATGTTAGTTTCGCTTCCTTTCTCCTGAGATACCTTCATCTGATCGATTTTTGGAGGCAGCATAGATGGATCCTTTGCTGCCTTTGATATCCCAGCTCTCTATTGAAAGTAGTGCAGGAAACTCTTTTAAAGTATGTTTCGTCCATATCAGGTATGGCATTTCGTCCATATCAGTTGAGAAATACATGTGCACGAATCGTTAACAGAACCGAACACCATTCAGTTCTAGTAGTAATTGACTGCAGTGATTCTGTGGTAATTGACAGTGTGTCACCGATTCTGTGACGAGCTTAACTTGTATTGAACCGTTCCTGTAATGTACACACATGTATAATAAAGGTCCTGTCAGCATGCCCACCAGGCCCCCTCTTTCCTCTTGGTCCATCTATGAGACGTAAAGTTGACATGTCATGTGTTTTTACTCTTAACCCCCCACTGAGAGGCAAATGATCTAAACAAACAGCGTTCCCTTTGGAAACGAGAAGCCGCGGAAATGTGGACCAGCAGACTTCACAAAGTCAAAGACTCTCGCGGGAGGGCAGTAAAAATGTGAGGATGGGGTAATTTGTGGTTTAATTTGCTCAGGAGGTGTCATTACAGGGCTACAGGGGTTCATTGGTTATGTTGATGGAACCTTTTGCCCTCCTGTAAAGGTTAATTTGCCCCTGTTGGCTATTTCACGACAGCTAGGGGAGTTAGAAACGCCCGCCGGTTTTATGAGACCCGACGGCAGCCTCTATCTCCCAGACAAATGAGCGCAGAGATGTGCGGCTCTGTTTATCAGCTGATTTGCATATGATTCAGCCCAACACCCAATGTGCATCTCCCAGCCAGACAAGCAGATGAATATTTATAAAACAAAGGATGCCACCCTCTCTTTTCTCTGTCCCTCACTCACATCTATGTACTCTGAATTACCAACTTTCATTAATGCACTCAGGCTGTTATTAAGTGTAATTTGTGGACTGAATCAGAATGAGACGGCAGAAAAAGACACACACACACACACACACGCTTCTAATGCTTCTGTGTAACTCGGGAATGCCTGATACGGGTTGATGGATAACATGCCCGTTGAGGGATCCAGCAGAGAGAAAAACTGCAGCAGCTCTTGACCAAAACAATATCGCCATAGTGCCTCAGACGTTTATTACAACCACACAACAATTGAGATGAAAAACATTTCTTCACGAATCTAGCTCTGTTCAACAACTCAGTGAGCTGCTTGCATTGGTAGCTGCCGGCCGTTGTACGTTCGTGTCAAAACTAAAGTATAATTTAAGGCATCATGTTCATCAGAACACTGCATTGGAAACAACTGGTTCCAATCAAGTTTGATCTTAGCATGTTGCTATGCTAACTATTTGATACTCAAACAGGTGTAATATACTTATCACACACAAATCTTAAAAAGAAAACAGTCATTTTTAATCCATATTTTTCTGAATTCAATAAAAGATGAAGACTTCTTTTCTCTTGATTGCATTCCAGATCTTGGAATACATTTTTCACAAAGTTTTTTTTTTACAGTGCATACTGGGAACGCTTTAACTGTAAAGGCACTGCTGTAATGCTACATCTAATGAGTTCATATATAACTATAAACATGGCCTGCTAAAACAAATACTGTGTGTATTTGACTGTTTAAGCACAATAAGCCTTGAAAAAGGGCTTAATTTGGTACTTGGACGTCACAAGCTGTTTAGAGATCTGAATGGTTTAAAATCCCTTGAATGTTTAAATTGGACTTGCAAATGATAAACTTTAGTGTCAATGCAACACTGGCCTGAATGGCCAACTGACAATTCTGTCAACTGTCCCGAAACACGGGCGAAAGTCTTGTATTACAGCGTGCAGCTCGCTTGTATTGAAGACATTCTGAATCCCTTAATCACTCATGCTATTTGTGAAATTACATCTAACAGAAAGTTTCCAAATTGACTGATTTGATAATCTGTGTAGATTAATTGACTCATTCAACCTATATGCTATAATGAATGAATGTTGGTGCAAAACCTGCAGGAATGAGTAAAATTATGTGCAATAGCTGCAATCCTGCACCAAAATTCAGGCCCTGAAATACGTTAAATGCATCTAGAAAGTCACTTTTGATAAAAATCTCTGTCAAAATGAATACATGTAAATGAAGAGCAAATGGAAATGGAAGCTCCTGATATGGTGTTTTGCTCATATCCCAGAAATTCTCAAGACACCAAATGATGCTAAAATGGATATGAATGAATTTCCATTTCTGTGCTTACCCAAGCTTGCAGTCAACACTGTCAATGCATATGAATCATTGCTTTATCAACACCCCACCAGCAAGCAAACAACCGGCTGATCTCTTCAACCTTTGACTTCCATCTACATTTACTGACATCCTGATCTCCCATTGTGACCATCAGTGTTGAGTTATAGATGAAATGTTTAAGCTTGAGAAGCAGCGCTCTGTTTCTCTCTCTTTCTCAATCCTGATTTCCCATCAGACTGTGGAAAACTGATTGTGTCAGGTCTCTGACTGTGAAGATTGGCCAGTTGACAAACAGGAGTGTCGTCTCGTCTCCGAGAACATTGACATTGATTGTAACTCCAACAAACAGCATCTTCAGAACAAGAACGGGCTAAAATGGAAGTGCGAGAAAATTTTATGGCCTGTTCACACCTAGAATAAAATGTAAGTGAAATTAAATACAAACAGAAAGTCATTCACATGCGTTATCTCGCTGATATCAGCAGCACTGTGCATCTGTCTCTCTGAATAGATGAATCAGATGCATTTTGTCCACATTGTCAATAATGTATTGTGGCTAAGCTAGCTGGCTTAGCCAAATGTTGCATGTTTGAATCATTACCCAGCCATGACTACTGATTTGGACCACCTGTTTGCTGAGTCCACAACAAGATGTTTCTAAATAGGTTCGATTGATGCCTTGAGTACTAATATTGACCGCTCTCTGAAAAATGTAAGCCCCTGTATTGAGTGCAACAGCAGGCCAGTCATTCACCCGTGTGCTGATCAATATTTCTGAGGGGAAAGGTGACTGATCATATGATACTCTGTAGAGGAGAAGGTGATGGGGGAAAAATTAGCTCACAGTGGTCGAGTTCAATTATTTAAAAACATAATAGCCTACTTGTGTGCCTATATTAGAATATCAAGTAGTTAGCTTAGCAACATGCTAACGGCAAACTCTTTGGGAATTAACTGTCAGTTAATCAATGATTGTTAGGATGTTTTCTTAAAGAGACAATTTTCACTTATTTTAGTTTGTATGTTCACTTGGTAACACTTTACCACAAGGTCTCATTTGATTTGTTAAAATTAGTTAACTAACATGAACTAACAATAAAGTGTTAGTATAAACTAACGGTTGCCAGAGTGTTCAATTTCTACCATAATGCTGATTATAGTAGACAAATTATGTTTTTCAAAGATAAACCTACCCTTACAATAACTGTTCTGTTAATAACCCCCTGTTGATCAGACTGTCTTATACAAATTACGAAAAGTATAATCTGTACAAAAGAAGTTTTCACAAAAGCCCTGGAGCTGTCAAAATACTTTTGCTGACAAATAAACAGAGAAAAACTGAGAAAAAGTAAACCTTTGTTCATTTACATAAACTACTGACATTGCAACAATACAAAGCGGGTTGAAAAGTTTGAACTTACACTTTAACTAATGTTAAATGAAACCTTATTGTAAAGCGTTACCATTTACTTTGAGGTCATTTATATTCTAGTGTACTTATAAACATTGTTGCAGATGTACAAGGACCAAAACTACTGATGATTACACAGACTTCTGTCCAATCAAATTCCAATACAACCTGCAACTGACTGGCAAGTAGCAAATCATGCCCTGCGTCTTAATATGCACACCACCCGACTATATAGTACAGGTAAAAAACAATAGGCAATAATGTCATTGGGTTTTTTAAATGAGTCGCTGGTAGAAAGTACTTCAGAATGGCTGTAGAGAGAGAGTTATGCTAGAGCTCTAAATGAATATTTTTTTATAAATGTAAAGGAGACTCCTCAATCTCCGTTCTCTCCCAGCATCCTCTTCTCTTTATCTGAGTCGGTCTTTAATTGTCTCTTTGACCTCCTCCTCCTCCTTGAACATGTGTGAATTATTGATTGGAGAGTGTGATTTATCAGTGCTTAGAGAGGGACAGAGGGCGGAGTGTGCTGACTTTCCGCTCCTCCTCGTCTCACCTTCACTGTTGAAGAAACCAATTATAAATCTGAACACTGAGACCAGAGGGCTCTCTCTCTTCAATGCCTTCTATGAGCTGTTTAGTGGAGAGGCTCCCATGGTAACCTCCCCAAATTATGCATCAGAAATCAAGCTATCATGAGGGATGTGCTTGTAATATGCAAAATAAGGAGGAGTTAAGTGAAGTGGTGATGCTGAATAAGAATAAATATTCAAATCAGCTTAAAATGTAATCTGTGTTTTGTTATACTGCTGAAAAAAGATCATAAAATGATAAAATGCTAAATTTATTCATTAAAATAAGCTTATTCTAGAAGTTAATTTCTTTGTGTGCGATCCACTTGAGTTTGGGAACCTTAGTTAATCAGTTTGTGTTGGGGTTGCTTGCCTACAATATATATTTTTTGAGGTACGTCATAATACCAAAGAAAAGATCTGTCACTATTTCCATTTCATTGTGTCTGTAAATGTCACTTAAAAACCAAGGACCGTAACTATAATAACTATGTCTATAAAGATTTAATAATCAGTGTCCACACCACAACTATACGATGACAACACAGAGGAATGATATTATTGAAATCACTTTCAGAACAATTTTACCCAGCTGATGAATGATAAAAACATTGACAGCTAATCAGAATTCACCCAACTTTAACGAACTTGAGCATTAAAAGAGACAGACCACAAAACTGCAGCTTGCACTTATAATAAACAGAACATTATTGTACATTCATGTGGATGCCAATGTAGTTCTTGGTGTGAATGGGCCTTTACATGTCAGTCAGACAGGTCTCTTCCTGTATAAATGGGTAGAATAAGCTGTGGTGTGAACCTTATGCTTATAGTCAAAGGTCTGGCTATGTGAGACTAAACAGCCTGTGAGCATCCACAGGCCTCCAGATGCAGGTCCGTTATCATTTCAAATGGTTGAGTTCTTCATTGATTTCCTGCTGACCTCGAGGTCTCTGAACTCTGAAGTGTAAATCCTCCACGTGCTCTGGCTTGAGATGAGAGTGCGTGTTTATATATGCATATTGTGGATAGATGGCTTTACTCACAGCAATAAACAAGCCCTCACCGTCTTTCTGTTACTGAACGTATATGCGTTAGTCTTTCATATGCAAAATTCCTCAGTGCAGAGACGTTTGTCAGTATGTCATTAAATATCATGGGTCTGAACAGAATTCGCTGGCTGAAAGCTGCTGACTATGTTGTACAAGCTGTAATCGCATGTTGTGATGTTCTAATTAACGGCTTTATCAACTGGACAGCTGACTGTGATTTGGAGCAGTTCATTACTGCAAATAAAGGCGAATTATGATGGATTTTACAATGATGAATGCCACAGGGACGTAATTACAACACACTTTGATGAAAGACATCCTGGCAGCTGTTGCAGTTTTGCTGTGGCTTGGAATAAAATGCAATCGCTGCGTTTAGCTTCAAAGGGAATGTATTACAATCTGGGTTTTCTTTTTTTTCCAGTGTTATCATAGCCTGTGAAATAAAAATTAATTTTGTCAGTTTTTCATTGAATAACATTGGGTTTGAAGTAATTCCCACAGATCTAGCTCAGAACTAGTGCATAAAATGAAAGTACTCAATTTTCTAATGTTCTAATTGTCATTGTGATTTGAAAAATCAAAGCTATGCTCTACTGGTGTTAAGCGGTAGTTTATTCTGCCCCAGAACCACTCACAGAGACCGTCTGAATAGCATCTGAAGCAGGGGTCTTTCCAAACCTGCTCCTGGAGGGCCACTGTCCTGCAGAGTTTAGCTCCAGCTTGCCACAAAACACCTGCCTGGAAGTTTCTTGTATGCATTGCCAAGACCTTGATCAGCTGGTTCAGGCGTATTTAATTGACCTATCGGTAAGCCCCTCCCCTTGAACACAGATGAGCCAATGGCAGTTGAGTATCAGTTGCACGGGGACCAGAACTCGGATCTTTAGGTTTCAGCTCCATAGAGAAACATTGGAAGATCCGAAGCTCTCATCGGTTTGATGGTGTTTATGCTACAAACATGGTAAAACGATGTGCCTGGTGTACTTGTAACACTGATTCCAGGTATCCTGAGAGGATGGGCATGGGTATTCATGTTTTGAATCACCGTACCGTGCACGCGTTCAATACGGTGTTTCAAAAGCGTGATAAGATTTGCGCGAACAGACCAATTATCTGCGCAATACGACTGAAGCCCGGTTTATTAATAATATCACTGATGTGGGAGGCAGTAACCTGGTTCCCTAAGGATTTAACCCCAATCCCAATGAAGATGAAAACCAGAAATTGCATTTTCTGGTTGTCATACTCTTATTAAGTTACAATTAAATTAGTGAGTCCATGCTAACGTACAAACCTAAATAGCTAACACATCACACAAAACAAATAAACGAAGGTCTACATTTCAGTGCCTCTCCATATTAAACTGGTTAAATGTACATTCATTTAATCTCACCCTGCTGTACATGAACAGTGTTGATCCTGGATGTTGTTCATCTGTGATCGTGACGAACGTAACATGAGGCGTCTTCAACTTGCATAGTGATCTGTAAACCCTCACTTCCAAATTAATCTTGTTACCTTCCATATTTACTTAAAAATCTTTTATATATCCCTCCCTGGGAGAGGTGGTCCTTCTGTGTCCAATATTTTTCAAAAAACGTTTTTCACACTGACAGCTGTCGTTTGTCCGAGTTCGCAACAGTAACTAAGGGGGGCGGGGCTTACCAATATGTCAATTGGGGTTGGAGCTTCAGGACAGTAG
The DNA here is from genome assembly GCF_964197995.2 of Scardinius erythrophthalmus. NCBI lineage: Eukaryota > Metazoa > Chordata > Actinopteri > Cypriniformes > Leuciscidae > Scardinius > Scardinius erythrophthalmus. Next base: position 16,581,617 of record NC_138235.1, read on the forward strand.
CCCTCCAGGAGCAGGGTTGGACACCCCTGATCTAAAGCAACCAACTACAGTTCCATTCAGACCCATTTTGTCCCAAGATTCCTTTGATTTCGGACTCTGGAGTTCCGCAACATGTGTAAAGCCAGCCAATCAGAGTGGAGCTGGTGATTTCAGCCAGCTCTTGCTATTTTATGCATCAGATGGACGGAACAAACTGTGTGCGGTCTGAGGCTGAGACTAATAGAAATGGCTTCATGTAATAGATTTCCAGCTAGTGGAAAGAAACGGAGGGTCATGGAAAGACTTTGAATTGTTCAGATTTATGTCAGTGTGATGTTTGTACAGCAGGCTTGTTATCAAGGATGGAAAACAGCCACCTCTTTATCAGTAGGAAGGATGGGGCAGAAAAGAGGTGACCTCCCCAAGGTTTTGGCTGATCTCTCTGATGTGGGTCAGAAGAAGGAGGGAGAGGGGACGGGATGGATAGATGGATGCCGTCACGGGTCACGGTCTGGAAATCACACCCTCGCTATCATTCAGAAACACAGAGGGTGGTGTGAGTGTGTCTCAATAGCTTTGTTAGCATATACCAAATGGTTTATGCTATTTCTGCAGGATACTACATTTGAGGAACGCTGTATCCCACAATGCAGTATGCTTGCTTATACATTTTGATGGTCGAATGAAGCAGTATCTAATGTGATTACATTTACAGTTGATTATCATCAATGTTGAAAACAGTTGTGCTGCTTCATATTGTTATTGAAACCGTGATACATGTTTGTCAGGATTCTTTGATGAATGGACATTTCAAAAGAACTGCATATATTTGAGATAGAAATCTTTTGTAACATTATAAATAAAATTATTAATCTCTTCAAAAAGTATTGCTGACCCCAAAGTTTTAAATGGTAGTGTATGTGATTAAAAAATGTAGCATAGTACAGTTCAAATGTTGGTTGTATAATTGCATAAAGTAGGCCTGTATATAATAGGATTTTTCTTGTTTACTAAAGCTGTGCAGATTTATTAGCGCTTAGCGGTGAACAAAAGCTCTTTTGATTGTTACTTGAGAGATGGAAAACTTCTTTCCCTCTCTTATTGGACTATTCCCAAATACCTCTGTTGTCACACCCTAGTAAAAATCTTCTCAGAATGATTTGAAGGATTACACACACACTTTATGGGATTTGCTCCAATTTAAACAGATGATTACCGCAGCGGCGCATGGCTTCATGGTAATCGATCAGGGACAAAAAGGTGCATTACACAAGTTGATTTGTGGGCTAGCTGAAGCTAATCTAGGGGAAATGGCTGGTTTAAGGAGCGGGAGTGAATCTGATATGATGGAGATCGGAATACTTTGCCAGGAACGTCTGCTTCATCTTTCAGCCCCTAAAAGCATTCCGCCATTCCTGCACGTGCTAATGAGTCCCACAAGTCAAAGAGAGTGTTTCCTCCTCCATCATTAGCTGTTTACTGCATGTGCGAAACACTAAACATGCCATCTCTTGACTTCTCACACTTTCTAGAGTATTTACTGTATAGTTGTAACTTGTAAGCATTGCAGGCCAGTGCCGGTGTAAAAATTGCTTTTGTTTAGTAGCATCAGACTTTGTGTGAACAGGCCTAATGCCCTGTTGGTACACATCCCAGACAAAAGATGACCATTTGTGGCAATTTCCGTGGTTGTGGCTCCTAAACGGTGCTCATACGTCGTACAGTGAGAGATTTTCAAAGACGGCTGTTGTCACGGTCTTACGACCAAAGATTGTCAGACAATTATCACAGACTGTGTCAGAAGGTGAGCATGATCATCTCACAGTGTGTTTGCTGCTACAACCCACGTCTACTGACTAACCAATAAAAATGCAACATGAAATGGCATATTGGTCAACGTGACATGGCACTAAATCTTAAAACTACTTTCCTCAAGATCCATTTGCAAAATTGCCATGCCAAGTTGGCCTCTTTTCTCCAACCATGACCGCGTCCATATTCTCCTCTTTCGCTTCCTCCTCTTTTTTTCAGCGCACATGAAAACCACAATTGCTAAAGTGTGATTCATCTGGCTCTATTTGTTTACCACTAGCGGATGATGATGACGTTTTATTCTTCTATACTAACTTGCGTCGTGGCCTATCATTCAATAGCTGTCATCATCGTACAGTCTACACATACATTCATTAGATCCATGTCGTACAGTGTGATTTGTAATCTTATTATAGGATTGCCGAAATCGTACAGCATGTAGCAGGCATTAAAGGGGGTGTTCATTGCTGGTAAGATGAGCTTTTCATAAAACCTGACTGTCTATGCAGTAGAAACTGATTTTCTTCTTTGAGTCTGTGTTACGTGGCTGGAGAATACAGAGAAAAGGAAGCCTGAAGCTCTCTAGTCCGACGTCTCGGGCCCCAGCTGACCCGACCACATTTTCTCCGATTAATCTGTTCAATCTGTTCTGGGACGACCCCAAAACCCAACACACTTCTCTATAGGCTGGATAGATCACACATAAACACCGAAGCCGTTCCAAAACTTTACAACCCAATCGCACCACCTGCCAAATTCCAACCTAATTCCAGCACTGACCAATAACAGTCTTTCCCAGATTTTGGCTTCTCAAACCATTACTGATGGTCTCAGTCGTCCTGTTGTGTTTTCCTCCTGTCGTTTTGATTTGTCTTCCTGGCGAGAACTTGGACACCATTAGCTTGTGAGTACTGCAGTTGGATTGTGGTCAGTATTCAGTGTTTCTTACTGATGGGTGAGAGTCTGGCCACTAAATATCTGTGCTAAATGTAAGTCTGAATTTAAAAAAAGCAATAGTGAGACCAAGTAAACATGAAATGAAATATGGGTTGGGGAAAATAGGCTTTTTAATTGATTTCTTAGTACATGGTCCTGGTCTTCTTGTGCAAAATATAACAACTTGCTCCATATTGTTGGCCCTTTAATTGAGAAATTACATGGCATATTTGTACTTTTGTTTATTTCTTTTTGCCACACCACCACTATTAAGATGCAAATAAATAGGAGGAGGTCCTAAAACAGGCTTAATGTATTATATATTAAAATTGGTGTATATTCAAATTTACTTTGAAACTATTTTCACTCAGAAATTTCACAAATAATTACACAAATAGTGACACACTGAATTAAACATGACGAAACTGAAATAGTATTTTCTTGTAAAATGTACTTCAAAAATCTTTATTGTAAGTATTATTTCTCTATTTTTCCCAGACGTACGAGTCCAAACTTTTGATTTAGCAAGGCATCACTTTCCTCATGCAGACACTGACTCTTCTTTTTTATTCTCTCTCTCCCTCTCAGTCATTTGTCACTTATTTTCATTGACATCCCACCAGTCTGTTTCCCCACCACTTCATCTTCCTCATTGTATCCTTTTTTCCACTTTCATTTGTGACCATTTTCTCCTCATCCGTCACCCACTCCCTTTGTTTTTTTGTCACTTCCTGCCCCGTCCACTCGTGTGTGCGTGTGTGTGTGTGTGTGTGTGTGTGATCTCCTCCTGCTGTCTGCTCCACACATTGTCCAAGACGTTCAGCTCTGATCAAGCCATCATGGCAGATGCTTAATTGTGTCTGCCAGGTCTGTGATGTGCTGACAGTCCCACAATCCCCTGGCACTCGCGCTCATATAGGGCGCTGGTCTTTGTCAGACGGGATGATGCGTTTCCTGGCATTAAGCTTTGAAATGTCAGCAAGACAGACAGGAAGTAAATAGAAGCGGACTAGTTTCTAAGTGCTTTCAAGTTTATTTGTTAAATTACTTGCTTGGAATGGTGCCTTAAGACGTAAAAGTCTGTTTTGATCATTCTGTGCTACTTTGGCTGGAGATATCTTTCCCCCCAGCCCTGCTGGTAACAAACATTATGTGTGGTTTCAATGTCTCCTACAGGGGTTAAGGCCTGTTCACACCAAGGTTGATAAGTATAATGATAATAGTATTAAAAATCGTTCTTCTAAATATAAAAGAATAGCAGAGTCCACATCACAACTATAACGATAACGGCACACTGGCACAGAGAAACGATATCATTGGAATCACTTTCAGAACGATTTTTTTTCCAGCTGATGAGTAACAAAACATTGACAGCCAATCACAATCCATCCTGCTCTTTAAAGCTACCAAATTACTAAACTAAATTCTACAATTTTTCCTTGTTTGAGAAGGTTTCACTCGGATATACAGTACATCACAATAGAAGACTGTTTCATGTTGACTTTAAAATATAGCTTTTGAAAAAGTGTTAATAATCACTGAAATTACTGTCATCTCCAGCTCGCCTACGTGCATCACTATGGTGAATTAGGCAATATTTTAATCTCCTTCTGTTTGACATTTAATTGGCATTTAAGAGTGCAGAATAATTCTCAGTGCAATTCAATAAAAGTGTAAAAGAGGGTTGTTTAATTAGACCAACACTGTTTCCATTTCATTACCATTTATCACAGCTTCATTTTCTTTTGCAAGCAGTGCAGGTTTGCACCTCTTTTCCTCTTTTCCTCTGTTCCTCTTTCATCTTCTCACGGCAGCCGTCGGCCCTCCAGCTCGCGACACACACGTCACACTCTCACTGGATTCTCATTAAACAGCGTTTACAGCAGGACGCGCTCACTTGTCTGTACTCACCACCCTTGTGTTCCTCTATCAGGGGACTGTCCACACACTCTTGAGTAACGTTGTTTGATGTGTTCGTTTTAAGGGCCACTTTGAGATGCTTGATTATTATTCAGAGGTGATTCTTCAGAACCAGCTGAAGAGCGTTTGAAGAAATAGCCATTACATTAATGCAAACTTACGTTTTATTGCGGAGTTTTTGAATCAAAATCTCTCTTCTAAACCACTTTCATGATGGGATTTCACACTGACTGCATATTTGTTATTTCTGCGATAACATATTTGCATATTTAGAAACTTAAAAATGTTAATTGGACAAGTGCATGAAAAGCACCGATGTTTTATAACTGCTTGTCCATTTGTGGGAATGTCTAATCACTCCAGCCTATCAAATACAGAATGTTCCCCTAATGTTAGTACAGTTCCCCTTTGATTATTTCTTTGGAAACCAATTCCTAATGTTCTTGGACTTAATGTATTCCAGAATGTTGCAAGAAGATTTGTGTGTGTGTGTGTGTGTGTGTGTGTGTGTGTGTGTGATATAACCTAATAAAAATGTTCTCCAATTGTTATTTTTGTATTTTATGTGATAATCAACAACAGTCAGAAAAGCAAAAATTGTTGACTAAGTAAGTGTACTTGTTATGTTCGATATGTTTAGACGCTGAATATTTAATGAAAATTTTGAGGAAGTCAATGATTGGTTGTCTGTTGCTAAACAACTCTTGAACCACAATTATGGCTGAAAGTCATGCTAACAGCTTTTTTAAAAGGTTAAGTAGGTTAAAAAGCCTGTAAGATGCAGGTAAAATTGATAGTCTGTATGCCATTATTGAAACGATCAGGAATTTTTCCGCTGACTCCAAATGTGTGGCGATAAAGATTGTTCTGTTCAAGTTTTGTGCGTCTGAAAGGTGTTTGATGTTGCGCTCCAGATGTTTTTATTATTATTTATTATTTCACAGATCATATGAATTTGAAAGAAACATTACTGAGATGTTCTGTCGTTCTAGTTTCTGCAAAAAGTGTTTGCAGTTTAAGAGTTTGACATATAAAGAAGTCTCTTTGTGTCAAAAAATAGTCCTCCAGCCAAAATGATCAAAGACTAAATGGAAAAAAATTATCATGCAAATTAGTTGTACCAGCATTCTTTAAACTTGTATTTCAAATCATTCCTCACATGAATCATTCATGTAAATATATGCTCTCTCTCTCTCTCTCTCTCTCTCTCTCTCTCTCTCTCTCTCTCTCTCTCTCTCTCTCTCTCTCTCTCTCTCTCTCTCTCTCTCAGATGGTGGCATTGGAGAGGCAGGTGTTTGATTTCTTGGGCTATCAGTGGGCTCCTATCCTTGCTAACTTCTTCCACATCCTGGTTGTCATCCTGGGCTTGTTTGGCACCATTCAGTACAGACCTCGCTACATAGTGGTGGTAAGTGCTGCTTTTAATTAGTCAGAACTAAGTAAATCTAACAAAAACTGTTCGGGTCACATTTTATCACCAAAATTTGACTGTGATACAAATAAAAGAAATGCGCACACACACAGACACACACACAAGTTTTTCAGCTAATAAATATATATATTTTATTTTATTTCAGCTTTATTTCAATTAACAGAAATGTTTTTAACAGTTTTTATTAAGGACAATAGCCCTAATGTAAATGTTTTTATTACACTGCTCTATGGAATACTTGATATACCAGCATTATGTTATTCCCTGATAACAACCAGTAAAAACTGATAACACAGGCTCATCCGGATTATTGAAATTGCTTGCTAGGAACGTTTTTTCTTCGTGGAAGTTTTGCGTTTGGTGAACTAATAAAAAATTGAAACTCAAAGCAATATTTTGTATACAGTTTTTTAATTGTGTCAAGTCATTTCACTCGGTGGCCATCTTTGAAACGCCTCTCGGGCATGCAAGTGCAGCTCCTATATTTTTGATTGGGGAAACATCAAACTCTCCAAAACTGTTGGCCAAGCTTACTATTAAATTTTATATTTCACATCACCAATGAAATCTGTCAACAACTGTCTCATAAATTTTGTTTAATAAACGTTCGAATCATGACAGAAAACAAAATTTTTCAGGCTGGATCAAGTTAATGCGCATGTGGAAGTGCATCTGACTGTTTCTATAGGAACCAGAGCTTCTAATGGCAGCGTGAGTGATGCGATGACTTTACCAATCGCCGATTGGCTCTTATTTAGAAGGCGGGACTTATTCCACCATATTGAGTGTTGCACTTTCCCCCATTCAAAACAACACAAGTGACACGTCTTGTGTAATTCTATAGTCTTTGCTTTAAAATAGTTTAATCTCATATCAATATCTTTATCCACATGGTTATTTATGTGGTGAAATGCCATGCAATAAGTGGTATGACTGTACTGTATCTCTTAAATGTTCGTCTAGTTTGAACTTGCCACTTGCTAGCAACTGCTTTCTCCGTGTAAGCTTTGCGTTTAAAGAGCTAATAAAATATTTCGTCTCAGATCGATATTTCATGTCTAATTATTTACTTATGTGGCAAGAGCTGTGTAATAAGCAGGAGAATGTATCCAGGCGGTTGTTATCTCAGAATAAATCCCTTCAGGGTGATGCAAGATGATGATGTACTGTACGTTTATCCCTTACACATTCCATCAAGATAATAGGACTTGTCATGAAATGCGCACACGCATGCACACACACAAAAAAAATCTTAGTGGTCCAAAAACTAGGCTTCATTTTCATCAAAATATTATTTAATATTGTTCTTGACAGGTTTTGTGAGATTCCCCAAACCATGCTAAAAATCAGTTTAATAACAGGTGTCAGTCCAGATCTGTTCCTTTATGACAGACAGTTTCTAGAAATGCATATATGCACATAATGTTTGCGGCACATGCAAATCTGCTTACTGTTGATCAAAGACAGCATGCCTCTGCTGATAACGGACTCCCCGCAGACACTGGACCGGCCTTATACTTTGACACATTGTATGACATTTTAATCCCCTAAATCTGCAACTAATTACCATGAATTAAATGATTAGAGTCCAGTTCCCTTCAGTTCCTCGCTGGGTCAATCCACGATGCAGCTTCACTTCAAGTTCAACAGGATTATCAAGCCTTTGGTTTAGCTGATGAGACGGGAAGCAAGCTATTTTAGGAATTTTAATATTCAAACAGTTCTTTAATAATCAATAGCCTTTAGTTTACATATAGCTAAACCATGGCTTTGTTGGAAATAGCATAATACTCTAATTATTATTATGGCTACATTAATTTAGATTATAATTTATTTATGAATATAGTATAGTTTACAAAGTATGCACATTTTCTGCATGGTTCGAAAAACGATGACCTACTAAATTTGGCAAAATGTCTATTATATATGGAAGAATGTATTCCACAATAAAATGTTCTTCAATTTTTAACGTGACAAATGAACTACAAGTGATATCAGCCACAAAATTTAATAATAAAAAAAATATTAATAACCCTCCCATCTAGATGTAAGAAACTTGAAATCATGTGACAACCAATTACTATTGTTTAAAACATTTATCATTGCAAAATGCATACTTTTTCATTTACTGTTAAAATGTACATTGTATTTTGCTCAGTATGCACTAAATACATTTCTTTAGTGTGTAATGTTGCTGTTTGAGCTGGAAAGATTTCTGCAAAGTCACTCCAAATGGAGTTGTTATTTATATCAGTTACACTGAAACGTCTCCATTGAGTTTTCTTTCTGGAACAAACGCGTCACAATATTCCTCATTTTAATAGTTCCTGCCCAGGACATGCGCTAAATATAGGGGACGAAGCCTGGTTGATTTGAGTTAGTAGTGTGTTAAAAAATGTGGTTATGGTAAAAGGGCGTGACATTTCTTAAACACGCAAGCGGTTGACCAATTACAACACACTGGTCCAGCTGACCAATCAGAGCACAGTGCACTTTTCAGAAGGGAGGGGCTTCATAGAGACAGGAACTAAACAGAGTGTTATTGACAGACTGGGAAGAGAGGAGCTACAACAATGGAAAATATGTGAAAAATAATGTGTTTTTAAACATTCAAGCTTGAAAACCTATTCTAGTAGAGCCTGAAAAAACACATTTAAAGGTATGCATTTGGCTGATGCTTTTATTCAAAGACACTTGATCAAAGATAATTTTTTGCTTTTTTTGGAATCAGATACATTATCTTTATGTTGCTAACGTCATGCTTTACTATTTGAGCTGCAGGAATACCCTCAAAACACTTCATTATGTGGCTTGTCATCCATTTTCAAGACATTCTTCACCTAAATGTAAATGATTCTACTACCTCTTATGTGAATAAAACTCTGAAACCATTTAATTGGAGTACACAGCAAGATCTTAATAAGCAATTATTTTCCATTTAACTTGCACTTAACAACACTGAGTTGTTCTTATACATTTGATTGCACTAAAATGTTAAATGAACACAAAATTCTCACATGGTGAGTAGAAATGTCAAGTTAACCAAAGTCATGTTGTAAAAAGTCGAGAAGCCACGAATGGAACAAAGCATTGAAAAAGTGTTGAAGACAGAAATGATAGACGAGCCTGGAAGCAAGACTTGCGGTTCTGAGACTCCTGGGAATGGTGAGGAGTATTGCTCAGGCTTGTGTCCGTGTCATGTGTTATAGAGACTCATTCTGCTTCACAACAGGTTAGAATTACACTAGTCACTATATAATAGTGATCTGACATGTGAATCATGCTGTCTGAGGTGTATTGTTTCCCTTCAAGACATTCAACTTCTGAGAGACAGATGTCTCCGTCTTGCTGACCTGTTTGTCTTTTTTTGTTTCTGAGTCATGAATAGATGCAGTATCCTGTCAAACAAGATAATCAGAGTTAAAAACAACTTAAACTTAATAAATGTTTTACCAATCATTCTATCATATTCAGGACTTTATTGGCCCGGATCTATATCTAATGATGAATCTGTAAATGCTGCAATAGTATAAAACTCTCTTGATATATTAATAAAATAAAGCATATTAAGTTTAATTTGAGCAGACGTGTTTTACCATCAGAGCTCATTCCCCAGTACATTTAAGCATCTGGCTCATATTCATCATCTCCACCATATTCTCTCAAAACTATCGGTTTCAATGTCTTCAAAATCAATATTTTGATCACTGACAGCTTTTTCACCAGATCCAGCGATCTGTCATCAAGTGACAAGAGACACTAATATTTGATATAGTTCAGTACTTGCTCTGCGGTAAATCGCTGAGCCATTTAAAGTTTTGCCTATTGATTCTTTCTATTATTTCTGCCTGCGTTAACAATGAGTGAAACGTCACTTCATCATTGTGTATCAGACATTGCCACCTTGCAGAATAAAGGTGAACATATTGAGTCATCAGAGATTCAATTATTGTTGTGCTGAAAAAATATACTTACACTATTACATAACTTGGGTCACTAGCGACCCTATACACTTTTTACAAACATTAATTAGAAAACAGACACATACTTTTATATGTATTTTCTGATTATATTGTTTATAATGAATAGATTGAGGAATACTGAGTAGGTTGATGTCTAACTTTAAAAAAATGAATGAACGGGAGGGTAGTGAATGACGTCCCGTGTCAATAAAGACTCTAGGTATGTGTTTGAGGGTTAATTGACTCATCCCTCAGTCAAAATTTAAGAGCATTTACAGTAACATGTTTACAGTCAGTGTAAGTTAACGAGGCAATTGAACCCGAGCGTTTACGAGCAGAAAAGCACTGTTAAAGTCATTGTTATTTGATCTGTAAGGTTAGCTAAGTTGTCCTTTGAGGTGGGACTACTTTTCTCTGTGGCTGGATGAATCTTTAGTAATGTTATGGCTAATGTAATGTAATGTTATTCTTTAATAAGTGGATGGCATTGGCTCCATATAAAGTTTTGCGAGTTTGCTCCATTTTAAACTTTGTAAGCTCAGTTATCCTCAATGCAAAAAAAGCCTCAGACAAAGTATTCCTCTGATCTTTGTATATCAGTGGAGGAATTCCCAGTGGAGGGCGTTATGAAAAATATCTCTTTTGCAGTTTGGTGAAACTTTTTCTATAAAGCAGTCTCAAGCTGGTCTTCCATAAGGGACTGACAGGAAACCTGAGATCCATTTTTACACTTGTGCGGCATACATTTCTGTATTCTCTTTAGACTCCCCATGAGTACTATCTGCTTCGTTATATTAACAAAACAAAACAAAATTCTCTTTCTGAGAGTTTATATACAAGCAGCACTAATTCAGATTTATATTTCAATGGGATTTATAGGCTTGTATTGTGTTTGTGTGTGGGAAACAAAAGTACAAACGACCAGGAAGACACAAGGCTTGGTGTTCAAATGAGATGTACTGCTATAAAAGAAGAACAAAGAAAGATACAAATCTGGAGTTAAAAGATAAGAGCCTGTTTAAAAGAAGGGCGTTAAATCCAAACACACTCACTGCGGATGTTTTCAAGCATCTACTTGTTTCCCGTATACTCTGAGAAAACAGCTCTGATGTTACTGGTAGTGGAACAGGTTAAGTTTGAACTAGATAGAGAATTGCCAGTTATCCCTTGCATAAGAGTACTCATATGTGATGGTACAGAGGCTCAGTGATGGTAATACCATGGTACTTTGATCTATACTATGGTACTGAATAATTGTATTGATATAATGTGATATAACATGGAAATTGTCAGTGTTTACTCCTGTGGAACGTAAATATATACAAATATATATTATTTTTATTATATGAAAGTCAATGGGGTCCAATGTTATTTTAGAGCTTTTTCATTGTATTGACAAAGTTCACCAAAATATCTTCTTTTATTCTCTGAATAAAATTATACAAGTTATATTTGCATGAGTAAATGATGACAGATATATTTTTTTGTGAACTATCCCTTTAAAACTGTATTTTATGTGTCACAACAAACCCAAAAACTTTGAATAATTAAGCAATATACACTGAACAAAATTATAAACGCAACACTTTTTTTGCCGCCATTTTTCATGAGCTGAACACAAAAGGCCTATTTCTCTCAAATATTGTTCACAAATCTGTCTAAATCTGTGTTAGTGAGCACTTCTCCTTTGCCGAGAGAATCCATCCACCTCACAGGTGTAGCATATCAAGATGCTGACTAAACAGCATGATTATTGCACAGGTGTGCCTTAGGCTGGCCACAGTAAAAGGCCACTCTAAAATGTGCAGTCCTATGTACATAAAACATCTTATGTTAACAAAGTACATTGTGGCGTATTTTCACGTATGTTTCATAGAGCATAGTCTGTGTTTTGAGTGCGGTGTGTTGAGAGAGTAATGAATTGTCCATCTTTTTGACAGTATACGGTGTGGACAGCAGTGTGGGTGGCCTGGAACGTCTTTATCATCTGCTTCTACCTGGAGGTTGGAGGTCTGTCGAAGGTAAGAGAGATTCCCGCCTAAAGTCACACATGGGTCAGCTGTTAATGTTTAGGAGTATGAGGCATTTTAATGACCCTGTTTTACAGATAAATGGCACCATTTAGGATGTTTTTACAGACTGTCTGACTAGATGTACTTTGTGTCTTTGGTTACCAAGTGTCTTACTCTTAGGTTTGTAATGCATCTCTAGATTTTGCACTTTTTTCCATTCCACTGGCATGCTTCTCACATTTTTAACAGCAAAAACCCATTCTGTGTGAACTAGCCTATTAAGTGTCTTGAAATCAGATGAGAGCCTTTTAGAAAAGCAATAGCAGAGAGCCGTTGTGTGTTATCCCTAACCCATCCCATGATACACTTCTCTCTACAAGTGCTGACAGGTCATGGACATAAACACTCTGCCCCAAGTGTGTAAGCAGTGAGAAACAAGCTCGCTGTATAATTTACACATTCTACTCTCGGTGTGTGTGTGCTTGTTTTTGACTCTTGCTTGGCCCAGTTTCCTGGACTCAGATTTCTTGTTCCCACAATGAAAGGCACTTATCCTCTTTCAGAAGTTGTAGTGAGACTGGATGAGAACATTTTAAAGTCTCATAGATGCATGCTGAGTAAATCTGGTACATGTGTAATGAACTGCTGTTATATCAGAATTAAAACTCTTTTTCACTGTTGCCACAGTTGCTTGGGGCGAAATGGCGCAGATTATCCCAGGACAAAGGGAATAATTGGCCAAAAATCTGATGCCTGGGTCATACTTATTGGATTTTTTTGGTTTGTTCATTGCTCATAAGGAAGAGGGCTGTTTAATTGGACTCACGACTTGGACCTTAACAACAAAAGAAATTGGAAAGCGTATGCTGTTACATTTCATCCCACCTTTGTTTTTGTTTTTCCTTTTATCCTCATCTTCTTCTCCCTCTGTCTCACACAGTCACGCTCCGTCACTCCCTCCCTTTTTTTTCTGTGCTGTCACAGGTGGGACGTCCTTCTCCCAAACCCCCCCAACCTCTGTAAAGTCAGATTACATGAATATTCATGAGCTGTTTCAGACAAATCTGCTGTCCAGAAAGCAGCGAGTAGAAGCGCATTGATCCTTTCTTTTCTGTCCGTGTGTGTTTATATGTGTGTGTGTGTTTTCTCCATTATCCGCTTGTCCTCCTGCTGTCCATATGTAGCAGTGAGGGAGCGCTGTGTGTCCATCTGTTGGGTTAATGCCTGAGCCCGGCCCTCTGCCACCTGCTCCCCGTAACACCCCATTATTCAGCCCGTTTCATTGACTCGGCCCACCACAACGCCTGTAAATATGACTGTCCCACTGCGTGTCTGTACTGTCATACAGAGAACGATACACAATATGATAATATCATCCTGCTTTGAGGACCCCCCCATTGTTAGATTGATTGCAACTGGACCGTCAGGAGAAGAATAGCAAACAGTCTGACATTACAGTAGATTCTGTCTGCTTGTTTTTCTGTCTGTCTCTCAATTCATTTATCTGTCTGTCTGTCTCAGTGTTTATCATATCTTTCTGTCTCTCTTACACACAATATACCAGTCTGTCTGTCTGTCTGTGTCTATCTCTCTCTCTCTCTCTCTCTCTCTCACACACACACACACACACACACACACACACACACACACACACACACACACACACACACACACACACACACACACACACACACACACACACACACACACACACACACACACAATATACCTGTCTGTCTGTCTGTGTCTGTGTCTGTGTCTCTCTCTCTCTCTCTCTCTCTCTCTCTCTCTCTCTCTCACTTACACACACACACACACGCACACACAATATACCAGTCTTTCTGTCTCACAATATTTGATCATATCTGTCTATCTCGCAATGTTTATCATATCAAGCAGTGGCAGTCAGTGCTTTTCAAAGATGTTTGTAATAAAATATAACAGCCTTGGATTCCAGGTAGTACAAAATACACCGATTGAAATCTTTGAAAAGCATTCAAGCACATTTCAAACCTTGTAAAAATAACGGTTAAAATCAAGAATTTTCTAAACTTCCAGTACTCTGTATGAATCCTGTATGAAATACAGGCAAAAAATTGTGTGAGATGAAGCCTTGCCATGGTCAAGAGGAAATGATGTGCAAATCAAAATGAATGAGTCAAACTTGTTCATATAATTCAATAAAGTCTCAATCAATAGATTTTTTGAGTGGATAAATTATAAAATGCACCTCCATGCCTGTCAGCATCAATACACTTGCAGTGTTTAGGAAGGGTTGAATGACTAATGATCCAAAAAAAAAAAAAAAAAAAGGTGACTATTAATAATGATACATAATTTCAGAAGAACACCACACAATGCTCTTTCTTAGATCTCTAATATTTCATGAGCAAATCGAGGTGGCTTAGTGATGAAGTTTTTTGCTATCATCGACACCAAAGCTGCATAGATCTATGTTAGCCTCGAGTGCTGCCATAGAAACAGAAATTCAGCGAACGCAATCAGAACGCAGACCACTGAGTTTCAGAATTACGATAATTCTGCACACAACATGACTGTGAAAAAAATCTGTCACATTCAGATAATGGAGTACCATATTAACTCACTGAACATGAGACGTGTACTTTTACTGAAGAGGAGAAGAATATTAAGTGGTTGGGACTCTCTCTTTCTCTCGGTCTCATTGATTGAGGTGTTTTGGTGGGGTTGTCCTCTCATGCATGGCCGCAGGCTGTGGCTGTCAGTCTCACACTGTGACTGTGATTAAATACGAGACAGGACGGTCTGTATCGACCCCCTACCCAAACACACACTCTTCTCTATGACATATAGTGACGCGTATAATGATAATGCCTACTGATGATAAAGGGGACAAACGCCTCTGTGCCTCCATTAGCCAGAAAGAGGTCAAGGACGAGTTACTCTCTAATAAGCACAGGAAAGTCCATAAGTTTTGGTTTTGACAAGTGTCATTCATCTCATGCAGCCAGAGAACTGTGTGGATTGACAGAATCCATTACATCTGATGTACACGTATCCGTGATGAAGAGCGTTTGCAGCAACATGCAGCGTTCAGGACCACGTGAACAGACACAGACACATAATTCACTTAATTTGCAGGAACATGTGAATTGGGAATTAGTTAAATTGATATGTTGTCGAATAAATAGAATAAATTGTGGTACAACTTTTTTCCTAAAATCATAGTTGGGCTGGGATGTAAAGGTGAAAATACTTTTTAACTTTGATGAAAGGTTTTAATATTAACATGCCTAAGACTTTTGCACAGTACTGTATGTATATATATATATATATATATATATATATATATATATATATATATATATATATTATATATAAAACATTTATTATTATTATTATTATAGTATAAAAATATGTAAAATGCCATGCACAAATGTCCATGAACTAATTGTTCATCTTATGCATGGCAATTAATGGTTTAAAAATAAATTTTATAGCTATTCTATTAGAGATGTTTTACTGTGATGGTAAATGATAATTGCTAAATAAATGGCATGTTAAAATCATCACAAAATTCACAATATTGGGTAATTTTATATTGCCAAAAATACACTGTCGTCTGGCCCTAACTAGAAGTAGACTTCTGTATTTTTCCCACAGCTGGATAAAAGTGATTTCTGGACAAATGATATGAGAGATTTAACAGCACATTGTAGATGGTGTGTGAATGGCAACAATACATGACCAGAGAAAACAATTGTGGCTGTGAATAACTGATTCATAACAGGCTTCATTACAGATTTTACCTCATTTTATTCGGTTTTATGTTTAAAACTGGTTCTAAATATAATCACAGCAAATAAATAATAAATATGTGTTTCCTTCCTTTTTTGTATATATACTTGTCTTTCCTCCCTCTCATGTTTATGGATCAGATTCTTTGTCTGCCCTGTGTTAAATTATGCATGCATGCTTTACAGCGCACACTCCCTTATCGGTTATATTGTGGCTGACGACGACGACTCCCCTCTTTCCTTTCAGGACAGCGACCTCTTGACCTTTAACATCTCGGCACACCACTCCTGGTGGAGCGAGCACGGGCCGGGATGTGTCCGAAAAGAGATCCCCTCCAGCGGAGATCGCGGTGCGGATGCACAGTCCTATATATCCATCATGGGCTGCCTGCTGGAGTACCAGTACATCGAAGTCCTCCACTGCGGCCTCCAAATCCTCACCTCCGTAAGTCACTCCAAAACACACGCACACAAACTAATGATATGCCAAGGCATGTAGAAAAGCTGAAACACTCAATAAGCATTCCTCAATAGTCCAACAACCCTGTTTTTTCAACAGTTTATGGTCACCACACACTTTTATATAGCATAACTGAAAGGGTTTTCATAATACAAGTTTTTCCAGACACACTTCCATCCTAATGGTGCTTTTTCATGACTGTATGAGAAAACGTTGCCTGTCTCTCTACACTCAACCAGTCTTTAAAAACCACACCAGTTTAAAGTGTGCCCTAAATACAGCACACACGTGTAAAACGCTGCTGTTGTGCTGAAGTGGCCCTCTTGAGTCGAGGTCTGGCACGGCTCCAGGTTTAGTTGGGCAAACTCAGTGGATTATAATCAGCAGGCAGCAAAACAGAAGGACTGTGAGCGCATTTTCTTAAAGGGATTTGTTTTGTTGACTTTAAGCCCCCCTGTGGTGAAAATCCAGCTTTTAATGTTGTTTATATGTTTATGTGGTGTTTTTAATGTGCTTTAAAGGATTAGTTCACCTCAAAATGAAAATTTCCTGATAATTTACTCACCCCAATGCCATCCAAGATGATCCAAGAAAACATTTCAGGATTTTTCTCCACACAATGGACTTCAATGGCAACCAGAATGTTGAAGTTCAAATCAGTGCAGTTTCAAAGGGCTCTGAAGTGCTTCAAAGGGCTCTGCACGATCCCAGCTGAGGAATAGGGTCTTATCTAGCGAAACGATCTGTCATTTTTCAAAAAAAAAAAAAAAAAAAAAAAAATATATATATATATATATATATACTTTTTAACAACAATTGTTCATCTTTTGTGCTGGTCTGCGACGCACCACGCATTGCGTCATCACGTTAGAAAGGTCACGAGTCTCGTCATCTTTCTAAGTTTTTTGTCTGTATACTCCGGTTCAGAAAGGTAGGGAAGGGTGAAAAATTCCATCTCATTTTCTCTTCCAACTTCAGAATCGTCCGACATCTTTGTTTTAATTTATTATTATTATTTATTTATTTTTTCGTGACCTTTTCAACGTGATGACGTAGTACATGGTGCGTCGCAGACCAGCACATGACGAACAATTGTGGTTAAAAAGTATATAATTTTTTATTTTATTTTTTAAAGGTGGACTAAGTAACTTTTTTACCTTAACCGAACAGCTTCGGAGTCATTGGAATAGTTATATGACTTTTTTCGGGTTGAATGGTGGTCGTCTCGCATCCCCCAAGCGCCTGTGAGCCGAAAAACCACCCTTGCAACTTTTGGCCGGCGGGCCGCCTCAGCGTCAGGAAGTATCGCGTGATATCAGGTCTTGCGATGTAACGAAATGCTTTACGCCATTAAAATTCGATCATTATTGCGCTCCCTCACACTGTTCGAACCCGAATGAAGAAGACGTTTTAAAGAATGTCCCATCTGCTTTAATGTCGTTGATCTATAGCCTCTGGTATCTGAGAGTCGCCAACGAGTTTTTCGACAGCGTTGTCAAATATCTATTCCGAAGCTGTAGGGGGAGCTCTATAGAGAAACCTGCGAGCAAAAAGCGAGAATACAGCGAAGAAATTCCCGAAACTGCATAGCCCTGCTTTAAATGGCCGATCGTTTCGCTAGACAAGACCCTTATTTCTCGACTGGGATCGTGCAGAGTCCTTTGAAGCATTTCAGAGCCCTTTGAAACTGCATTGATTTGAACTTCAACATTGCAACATGGTTGCCATTGAAGTCCATTGTGTGGAGAAAAATCCTGACATGTTTTCCTCAAAAAACTTAATTTATTTTCCACTGAAGAAAGAAAGACATGAACATCTTGGATGGCATTTGGGTGAGTAAATTATCAGGAAATTTTCATTTTGAGGTGAACTAATCCTTTAAGACAAACCATGTGCAAATTCACAAGTCAACACCATTGCGGAGTTTTTTCTCCTTAAAACTGCAGTGAAACAAAGACCGTCTCAAAAACGTGGTTTGAAATCGACTGGGGTTTCTGACGTCACAAACTACCTTGTAACCAATCAGGTCAACGTGTGATTGTCAACGAGTGGATCTCTGAGCTGGTGTGAGTGAGTGGAGGCCGGGCTCATTAGCATATTCATAGAACCACGCATACTAAATGAGGCAAGGGTGTAGAGTTACATTCAAGCTATTTTAAGGCATGAAGAAAAAAAAATTCAAGGAAAAAACAATTAAATATTTCATTTTGGCGATCAAAGAGGAGTTTTAAGGGATACAATTACTGACTAAAGGTTGCCTCCAAAAGTATATGGACACTTAAGCCACACTTATAATATCAGAATGTCATTGCAAGCTAAATATTAAACAAAGTGACATTTGCAAACACATGCCTCTAAACCCAACAAATCTGCTACGCTGCTTATAATATAATATAAAATAATATAATATACTGTGTGGTCAGTAATTTTTTTTAAAATAAATTAATATTTTTTGAATTGATCAATAAGGAGAGTAAAACATTTATTGTTAAAAGAAGATTTCCATTTAAAAAAAATCCTTAATAAAAAATATTAAGTTTTCAACATTGATAATAATCAGAAATGTTTCTTGAGCATCAAATCAGCTTATTAAAATGATTTCTGTGACACTGAAGACTGGAATAATGATGCTGAAAATTCTGATTTGATCACAGGAATAAATTACATTTTAAAATATATTCAAATAAAAAATCGTTATTTTAAATAGAAATATATTTTTAGAATGACATTTTTTTTTTTCTGTGTGCTATTTTACTTTCATCATCTTTGTCTCAAAACATATCACACAGACACTGAATCTGTTCATTCTTGTTGTGCAGTGTTTGTCAGAGAACTAAGCCAAAATCTGTGGAAATAAAGCCTGCGTGTTTGGTGGTCTGAAGGGTTAGGAGTGCCGGAAGGTTCTAGAAAGTGATGATTATCCCCTCATGTTCCAACAATGAACTGCTTGCTTCATGATGAGAGCTGAACAAAGTGGCCTTCAGGAAGTGGGAGTTGCGCACACACACACACACGGGTAAAGTTCATACAGGCTTCTTCAGTGGGAGTGCAGAGATTAGTTAGAAAAATAGCGATTTTTATCCGCATTGGCCAAAGTACACAGCTTGTGGTTCCTTCAGAATTGCGAAATTAAGTAAGAAAACGCTCAGAAGAATGGGAAGATGGATAAAGGGCCAAGTGAATCTCTCTCAGAAGTCAGATTACACCACAAAATCATTGGACCATTGTCAATGCAAACAAAAAAACTTCGCCCACCAGGCAAGACATGTTTGTGGTGGCGGGCAAGATTGGGAGAGAAACATTTGTCCCCCGTGTGAGAAATTTTGTTGCTTGGGATTATGAGAGCAAACGATAGAGCAAGCGAGGCAGAGTTGAGTCAGATACTTTATAAATGTTTCTGTGTGTGTGTGTAACTTCAGAACTAGGTCACTATCTGAAACACTTATAGGGAATAGTCATGTTCTCAAGCTTCTGAGAATTTGCAGTCACAAGAGGACCTTCAGAAAGTATCGTAGGACACACACAAGAGATGACAGGTGAACGACTGCGAGAGTTTCATGTACATCCCTCCCAGCGTCTGTTTTCCCATTAGTGTGACCCATGAGGGAGGAACCTGTGGAAACTTCAGACGCCACCTGCTGTTCTTCTGTTTTCCAGCCCTCAATGACAATTGTAGCACTATAACTTTGCATAAAGCAGCTCCTATAACATTTAATTTGACCTCTTGAGGTTGACAACCAACATATTTTGATGGTTATTTTGATCTCCTTTTACTGGCCTTTTAAAAATCTGTACCGCTTTCATAGTATGTGTCTCAGATTTCACTCTTACTTTTTCCATTTTATCAGCATATGTGGGTGGATGAGTTCATTCCTCCTCCATCTTAGTATCTCACTATTTTCTCATCTGACATCTCTTTCCTCTCATATCTCAGTTGCTTCTCTCTTCAGTAAAACACTGAAGTCAAGATAAGGCAGCTGCTTCAGACGGAGAAGAATATCTTGTCAGGATGGTATGGGAATTCATCACTTCCTTTCCCATCATGCTCTCTGCCCCAGGGAGAGACGATAGATAGCTGTGGAACATTTTACTTGAAAATTAGATGTTCAAGTCCATACTGAAAATCTATGAAACATCCAAAAGCTCCATTGGAATTTTTTTTTTTTGTTAAGTTATAATGCATTAAGGCCCTGATGTATTTACAAACACACTTTTTTTTTTTTTTTTTAAAGCTGCAGTCCGTAGTTTTTCCTCTTTGTCGCCATCTCTGTTCGAAATCTGCAATTACAGTTATTCGCGGAATTATCAACCTTACGTGGGTTGTGCCTCGGCACGGCACAGCGCGGATGAATCCAATGTTTTGAGGAGAATGTGCGGCCGTCAGTCACCGCCGGTGTGGATACTGGCATTCGCAATCACAGACTCTACTTTTTGGAAGTATGATCAACATAAGGATTTTCACTGGAAAATGTCATCCGAACAAGTAACATCCACTTTTGTTTTGACCAACTAAGGGAAAAAAAGCATTGTAGTAAATCGCGCTGATTAAATCTAACGATCGCTTATATCACTTCAAACCATGCAAATTATTCTTTGTTCTCAAATTGTTAATGTTAACAACATCTGCATTGCGTGACTAAATTTAATGCCCTTCCAATATTTATCCTTGTTTTTGCATTGGCCCGGTTGCAGTCTCTTTTTTTCTGTAGTCCGAAGTCTTTTGCGTTTTACAACAGGTGAATCTCCAGTTGTCACTGGTGATTGTCGTTTGAACCTTTCTGGATCCGCCATCAAATTGATCCAATATCCTCACACACAATATAGCCTAATAGTCGAGACTCCTTCTTTATGTGTACGGATGTGACGTAATGACGCAAAGACATTTCCGCGGAAATCCACCAGTACCACTGGAATTAAAAACATTATTACAAGCTTACCGTTTTGAATCGCGCTAAGGCAAGTGGATAGTTTTGAACACTGGCTGGTTATGTACTTGCTCAGAAATGTATTTTGGATCATTTTTAACCCAAAAAAGTTACAGACTGCAGCTTTAAAAACGGTCACGTATCACAAATTCAGCTTGTTTTGTGCCCATCCAGACTGTTGCTGCGTGCCTGAGAACATGATTAAGAAAAATTTCACTTCAAAGTCTCTCGCTCCCTGCGGTGGTTTAATCACTTTCCATGTACACACAAATGTAAGTGGATTTCGGATTGGACGTGGCCGGCTGCAAACTTCTGAGAGCCGTTTGTTTAGCATGGCAGGTGGAATAGTCTTGCCTGGTTTTTCAATCTCAGATCTGTTGGGTGTGAAGTGCTGTAAGAGCACTTTTGTGAAGTGATGTTGAGAGTGCTCTGATTCTGATGAGATATGGCTGTGAAATCTGCCTCCAGGCAACTGAGACACATCAGAACTGCTATATGTCTATAAATGTGTGTGCATAGTGTATGGAGAGGCGCACACACACTCATTCAGCTGGAC
Organism: Scardinius erythrophthalmus; assembly: GCF_964197995.2. Lineage (NCBI taxonomy): Eukaryota > Metazoa > Chordata > Actinopteri > Cypriniformes > Leuciscidae > Scardinius > Scardinius erythrophthalmus. Next base: position 16,603,387 of record NC_138235.1, read on the forward strand.
TCACAGGCACAGCAGGGTGACACGGGCGCTCATTATTAACATCAGGTTGTGTGTCAAAGGCAGCATTAGGATTTGTGACGTGTGTCCGTCTTTTAGGCCTGTATATTCACAGGGCTTTGGGTCTGTATTACTGCAGTCTCTTTCATTCTCTCACTCTCTCAGCTTCAGCCAGAGAAATCTAAGGCAGAAAACAGTATGTGAGAGCAGATAATAAATGGAAGTGTAGTTTTGGGACTAATGGTCCAGCTGGTGGAGAGAGGACTGCTTTCTTTACGCAACTCTTGGGTGTCCTTTGTGAGAAAGAAGTACACTTTAGCATACTTTTAAAAAGAGTACTTATTACGCAAATAACATACTAAAGTGTGGTGCATTCAGACTCTTAATTGCATGTTGTTTATTATTAAATGGAAATGTTATATAGTTTAAATTTAAATTAAATGCAAAACTTTAGAGAGTGTTTTTGACCCAATTGGGTAGGACTTAAGGGTATCTATGTATTTTCATAATTACTTTAATTGTCTTTGAAATATGGTTAAAGTGTACTGACAAGCATTTTTGACGAACTAAAAAAGTTGAATGTTATTCTATTAATGCATTTCACTTTAATATCAATGTAGTACATTTAAAATTATATTTTAATATTACTTTAAATGTATACTGAATAACAATTATCAAGTACTTTACATGTGCTTTAGTATATTAGTCTGCAGAACAATAAGTGTACTTCTTTAAAGCATGACAAAAGATTATTAAAACAATTATTTGAATTGCATTTTAAAGTAAAACTTTTAATTTTACATTATTATGAAATGAACTTTTTAAAAGTGTACTTTAGTAATAAGAAACAGGCATGAAAGTGAACTATGCAAGTACATTTAAATGGCCCTTTATTTCAGTATTTACATATTTAGAGTAGTTAATATTTACATATTATCTGCAAGTACAGTTTATATATTATATATATATATATATATATATATATATATATATATATATATATATATATATATATATACTTTTAAGATTTGAAGTACAAGTGAACAATCAATTGAATTAAGCACACTTTTTCATAAGGGATATATCAAAACTTTATAGTGATTATAATGATATGAGTTGGGGATTTGTCCGTTTTTGTATCTTTAAAACACTTAATTTTCAGCAGTATTATTGAATTGAATGCACTGCCATTATAGAGTGTGACGGTCATGTGACGGAACTCCATCAATTTTCTCCATAAGGAAATGGATTTTTAATGATAACTTATAAGCCTTTAAAGACAGACCTACTGTGAGCTACGAGGTTGTTTGCTTCTGTTGAAGCTGTCATCCTGCGTTATTTCACTCTAAAAAATGCTGGGTTGTTTCAGCACAAATTTGGGTCAAATATGGACAAACCTGACCATTGGGTTAAAAATGTAATTAAAAAAAGTTAACCCAACAGAGTTGGGTTCGTCCATATTTGGTTGAAACAACACAAAATTTTTTTTAGAGTGTTTCAACTTATTTATTAACATAATTGTGATTAACAGTGGAATTCCTGGTGACAAACTACATTACCCATGATGCTGTACAAAAAATTACACCAATCAGAGAGTCGAAAAGAGCAATGCGCTCCAAAATAGCTCTTTAGCTCCGCCCACTCCTACATAATAATTGAGTCGATCTCCCTACGCTCTCAAAATACTGAAATGTTTGTAGCCTATATATGCGCATATTTTGCAATAAACTTAAAATATATCAGCGTTTGTAAATGAGTGGTTTTATATTTTCCATAATTTTTTATTATATTTTGCCGTTTTCAATGCTTCATGGGATTGTAGTTCTTTCTCTCATTAAAGCCGTTAAGTACACAGTCTTGTACCTTTTGTCTTTTTGTACGATTTGCAAAACCTTTTTTGCATCAAAAGAAAGTTTGTAATGTGATACACCTCTTCGCTGGTTGGTTGGTTTATTGCTTATAACTCTATAACAGACTAAGACTATTTTAAAAATCTCTATGGGAAAAATGAAGGAAAAAATTCTTCCGGAATCAGCGTCGCTGAAAAAGTGGGCGGGAACTATTGAACTGAACTGAGCCAGACGATGACATGGCTGAAATGGACTCTACACGAACTGAGTCGACACTGAACTGATTTCAGCTGAACGATGACTGTTTACTATTGTCTTTTCAGAGCTGCTTTACAGCAGAATTGAAGTCTGTTTGCATCACTGATCATTATTTTCCTGTTTATCACTGTAAAGCTGAGTGCATAAAGGTGAATAAGTGGTTTATCTATTACACATGCTAAATATTAAACTTTTGTTTGTGCTACAGACATAAATTGTACATAAAAACGGATTATTGAGGAGAGATGTGCTATTATTAATGCTCTTTGAGATTCATAAGGATAGTAACTTTTGTTTTTTTAAGGCATAGAAGTTCTTGCAAGTGTTATCTGTGAAAATGAAACTCAGGCCTGTGATGTGATTTATGTGATATAGATTTTATACCCAGCATTACTTAGGTGTGTAAATAACTCTGAGTAAACCAGAGCTCAGATCAGACAGAAATGCTTTATGACTGTTGAGATCATGACAGAACCAGGTCGTGTGCATAGAAGCGGCGTTTGATCTGTCAGTCACCAGCTCTCTTTCTCTGGGTCTTTCTGCATCATGCAATTAGTTCTAAAGTTATTCCCATCCATTGCTATTTATATAGCTAAATTCGGGAAAATATAGGGAGATTCATGACAAGCAACTTTCTTGTTAATTAGAGACAATTTATAATCAGTTTCTGAATAAAAATGTATGTTGATTATCATATTACAGAATTCATGGTGATATAACCATCCTGTAATAAAACGAAGAATGAAAGTGTAAGATTCTGGAAAAATATCTATAATTATTTCTTAAAAACACTAGTTTTGTGTAAACATAATAAAAATGCTGAACACATTTTGGCGTCATTTTAAAGACCAGTTAGACTTTGCTTTTCTGATACTGGCTGAATTCCCAAGCTTAAACACATTTATTTATTTTATTTTCCTTTTATATTGCATTTTTAATGAGTTTTAAGCTCAAGGTAAATTCCCCAATGATTACAAAAACAATTTCGAGTTAATTCTGTTCATATTAAAGGCATTATGAAGACTAGACTGAGAGATTGAACGTTGAATTAGCTGGCATGAGAAACAGCCTGAGGCGGTTGAAGGCCACTGACCCAGAATCCTCTTCTCTCACAGCAACTTTACCCTTTGACCCGAATGATCAGCCCATGAAACGCAGGACTGACGCTTCATATTACAGAGAGAAAACGGGTTAAATCTGCAGGGCTTTCAGCAGAGAGCAGAAAGAAACTGAGAATCAGGAGGATGATTGTGTGGGCCTGAAAGAGTGAAGCAGAGGGTCCTGGCTTTAAGACTGTGACTTTAAAAGAGCTAATGGTTTTTAATGACCATAATTAAAAAGATATTGAGTCGTGCGCTAGATTTGGGCTTAAGAGCGGTCAGATCTCATGTGGAGAGCCACTCTTTCTGTCCTTTTCACTCTTCGCCTGAGATTCCCACGAGCAAGAATTAACTTTGAATTGATTAAATTTGGGTTTCATTTGTCTAATGGTCTCAGAGTAAGTTCTTCAGCAAAAGATTTGATATTTATATCTGAATAATAAATAGCCTGTTCTACGGTTGGCACTGTTCTTGTATGGTACTGATAATGTACAATCAGCCAGTTATTATCACAAAATATATATATATAGAGTATATATATATATAAATATAAATATAAATATAAATATATAAATATATATATATATATAAAGCAGACTGATCATCATGACCCTGACACAATGCAATAAAAATACAAATACTTTACTGTTTAAAAGTTTGAGGTCAGTAATAATTTTTGGTCACACTTTAGTTTCGGGTCCAATCCTTGCATTAAACTATAGCATGACTTTTGCCTAAACTCCTAATTACTACTTATTAATAGTTATTAATGTAGTTGTTAAGTTACGGTATTGGGAAAGGATTAATGGATGTACAATATGGTCGTTCAGAATAAGGCATTAATATGTGCTTTATAAGTACTAATAAACTGCCAATAACCTAGTAATGTGCATGCTAATAAGCATGAAACTAAAGTGTTACCAATTTTTATTTTATTTAATTTTTTTGGAGAGAAATGGATGCTTTTATTCAGCAATGATGTATTAAATTGATCAGTAGTTATAGTAAAGACATTTATAATGTCAAAAGACGTTTATGAATATCAATTTTCTTTTTAAAAAAAGTCAGTTTCCATAAAAATATGAAGCAGCACAACTGTTTTCAACATTGATGATAATAATAAATGTTTCTTGAGCATCAGATCATCATATCAGAATGATTTCTGAAGGATCATGTGACACTGAAGACTGGAGTAATGATGCTGAAAATTCAGCTTTGATCACAGGAATAAATTACATTTTTAAATACATTACATTTTAAATAGTAAAAATATTTCACAATATTACTGTTTTTACTGTAGTATTGATCAAATAAATGCAGCCTTGGTGACCAGAAGAGGCTTCTTTCAAAAACAGTAAAATGTATTAAATACATTTTTAACAGTACATCTATTGTAAACATCATGATGACAAACATAACAAGGTTTATAGGCCTATTGAAGTCAAAATTGAATGGCGTAAAACTGCATCCACACTAGGATCAACTCGAATGGACCCGAGGTCAATACCACATGCTGATACCGCTGCAGTTGGCAGACTGGCTGTGGACATTTCCTCTGATGCAATTGGTATTTTGCCACTCCTTCAGTGTAATAGAAGTTGATTGGAGGTCTTAACCACTTTGCCCCGCACACACACACAGAGAGAGAGAGAGAGAGAGAGAGAGAGAGAGAGAGAGAGCACCTCAACACAAACCCACACCTGCACTATCAGCCTCACGGGCTTCATAGACTCTCATTTAGGCATTTAAGTTTTTGTCATACGTTTCTCTCACTCTCTCGTTCATATGCAAACACACAGCATTCATTTTTTTCTTCAAGGTATACATGTACGCCTGGCCGGCTGCCCAATGACGGATTAATTGCTTTGGAATAGTGCCACTCTTTGGGAGTTGAGTTTACCCTGTGTGTGTTTTCATGCAGAGCTATGCCATCTGCCTCTGTGGCACTGCCATAGCCATCAATAACACACACACACACACACACACACACCAGTCCCCGCTTCACTTGGCACAGGACTTTGTAAAACTCTCTCTGATGTCTCTTTGAGTAATGTATTATCGGCCATGTGTTTCTCATAATGAATGGTTTATAAGATGTGACTGCCATTCCTGCTGAACACACTTATGCTTAGGGATTTCAATAAACCCCGAACACTATAGGATTAAACTTTACTATGTATCTATTCCCACAGCATTTATGCTATGGAAATGAATGATACCTCCCAATTTACATTTATTCATTTAGATGCTTTTGACAAATAAGGAACATCACAAGTAATTTGAGGAGAAGTGTCATTTCTTTTCATGGTAAACAATATAAACCTGTGGAAACATGATCTCCCCTTTATAGGGTTTGAATTTCCTTATTCGACCAATAACGTCATGGAGGTTACGTTGGCACAGGCAAACAAAGAAAATCTAGTTACAGAATAAATATATACTGACATCAGTTGAAGACATGGACCGACAGTAAAATGTGAAAAGCTAGTTCTGACGTTTTGTGAGCATGATTTTCTATGTCTCATCTCTCTGTGGATTTACACTCACATGTCTGTGTGTTTCTCCTCAGTTGCTGGGTTTCATCTACGCCTGCTACGTCATCAGTGTCATCACAGAGGAGGAGGACAGCTGTGAGTATCTTTACTGTGTGTGTGTGATAAGAGAACAAATTTAAGTCTGTCCTACACTTTCTTTCTTGTTTATGTGTCTAAAACGGTTACTTTTTTATTTTATTACAAAGAAATGTTCCTGTCTGATTGTACTATATTTGTACTCTGTGTCATTTCTGGCTTTGTTTTGTGAGAAATATACCTAAACCATATGAATTCTCAATGTTGAAGAATATGAAATATTGACGTAAAAAGCCATTTTTTGATCCATGGGAAGGGGAGCACAGTACTTGTGAGAAACACTGTATTATTTGCTAAACTCACTTTGTAAAATGGTGTGTGTGTGACTCATGGAGACTCGTGAAAAGGTTTTCAGTGATGGGTAGGTTTAGGGGTAGAGTTAGTGTTAGGGGAGAGAATATACAGTTTGGACAGTATAAAAACCATTATGTCTATGGAGAGTCCCCACAAAGATGTGTGTGTGTGTAAAATTCTTGGAAGATGTCAGTACAGACAAAGATGGCCAATCAGATCAAGAAAGTGTTTCCAGTGCCAACTGTTAGCAGTGATTCCCACTGTTTTGGAATTTCGTTCATGGATTGACCGGGTTCATAGGATTGCACTTCATTTCAATAAATTGCGGTGCATAAACAGTGAATATTTGCTCTTGGCAGAATAGGCTGTGTGGGAGAGGACCAGAGTGAAGCCCATGGGATGAGATAAGCCACTGCCCTGTTTGTACACCAGCCTTCTTCTGATTATTAATGTTTCCCTGTTCCAGAAAAGTAGGAGTTACCATTCTTTCGATCTCCATGACTAAACGTTCCCCGTTGAGCTGTACCTCGCTGACAGGACCGCACTGAAATAATCGACTTTTATCCGTTACAGTCACTTCCTGTTTGCCTTTGTTTTCTGATGGCCTTTGAGCGTCATCGCTCAACAGGAGGCGGCCAGTCTTTTTTGTGTTTTATAGGCAGCGCACATGTGCTCGGGCGAACTCTATATTTATGCTCTGTTCAAATTTACCACCAGTAAAGTGATTATAAGTGCACAGAGGAACGTTTTATTGCTTCGAGGTTTATTCATGGCCCAGGGGATTTAAAGACCACATGACATCCATGCTGGCTTTTATGCCGGTTCGCTTTGAGGCCATCTGTATAGCGCACTGCTAAAAGTTTGCAAAATAAACTTTTAGTACATGTGAGGGTATAAAAATGACTATCTTTCTCTTCCAGACCAAAGAAATATAAAAGCACAGACTTGTTCACAGGGGCAAATACAAATTTGTCCAATGAAATGCTCTCTAGATTGAAAAGGATTTGCAATAGCAAGTAGCAAATCACAGTTAGTTGGGTGTCTTCAGCTGTGATAATAATGCTCGTCACACTCTCTACCCACATGTCACGATTCTATGCATATCACGACACTGGACTCACGATACAATATTATTGCGATACACTAAGACATATGGTAAAGGGTATTACATTGTGTGGGTGTAAATGAATAGGCTTGGACTTGGTGATGGTAACCCAATGCACAGGACAATACTGACACCAGATTAAAAATATTCATGATTCTGAAGCTGAAAATCCAGAATTATTTTAGATGAATGCTTGCACTCTGTCACTCACTAGATATATAATAGGTTTAACTTGTAACATAAGACATTTGGCATTATCAGGAGCCACAAATATTCCCCCATTGCATTATTATACATTATATTCAACATTACATAATGTAGTACTGACACTAAAACTCTGAAAACTTGATTTTTTTCTCACACAGTCATTTTCATTTTGGGTGTACACACTGTACACAATACATTTTGCCACTATCCATGATAAATGCTGTTTTTATCGCTATTTTTTTTTTTTTTTTATCACAAGGTCTCGCTGGAAGAAAAGATTGTGATATCTCAATGGGATCTTCCTGGTTAAATAAAGGATAAATAAATAAACAAGTAATAGTGGTGAATTCAGGTCGATTGGGACACTTTTTGCCATTGAGACGACTGGGAAAAAGTGTCCCAATCAACTTGAATCACTCCTATAAATAATCTTTCAGGCTGCAGTAAAACAAGCTGGCATTTCACAGCTTTCAGAGCATCAAGTGCGCGCAAAGGAAGTGGCTTGAAAGTGTTTGAAAGTGTCTTCATGGGGTTTTGCAGGTCTGTGACTGACAGAAATTGCAGATTTTTGGGTATTGAAAATATATGTATATACTTTTCACTGGAAAAATGTCAGGAAAGAAAACATATTAAACCATTTCATGCGATTTTTAATGGATGTCCCAGTTATGTTCCAGTAAAGCATCAACTTTGCCTTAGATACTTCTCCTAAAATATGTATTTTAGGTACCTTAGGAGATGATTGTTAACTTGTGGTTGCGGGGAAGGTTGAATTTTTAAGCTAAAGCACTTTTTTCTTTCCTTATGCTACATTGGTGTGTGTGTGTGTGTGTGTGTGTGTGTATGTGTGCGTATAATCAGCCCAGTGTGTCTATTTTGTATTTTCTATCATGCAAAGCTGTGTGTGGTTCATTTACACGCTCATTTGAAGTGGAGGATTTAATTTCTCCACAGCACTTCCTCGCCTCTGAAGTTTCCTCTCTCTCTCTCTCTCTCTCTCTCTCTCTCTCTCTCTCTCTCTCTCTCTCTCTCTCTCTCTCTCTCTCTCTCTCTCTCTCTCTCTCTCTCTCTCTCTCTCTCTCTCTCTCTCTCTCTCTCTCTCTCTCTCTCTCTCTCTCTCTCTCCCTCTCTCTCTCTCTCCCTCTCCCTACAGGTGATTTGAATAATAATGTGTCAGGCTTCATTTTTTTATCATTGATTATTCTTCTACCTTGTTCGCCTTTCCTTCTCGTCTCTCTCTCTCTCTCTCTCTCTCTCTCTCTCTCCCTACAGGTGATTTGAATAATAATGTGTCAGGCTTCATTTTTTTATCATTGATTATTCTTCTACCTTGTTCGCCTTTCCTTCTCGTCTCTCTCTCTCTCTCTCTCTCTCTCTCTCTCTCTCTCTCTCTCTCTCTCTCTCTCTCTCTCTCTCTCTCTCTCTCTCTCTCTCTCTCTCTCTATCTCTCTCTCTCTCTCTCTCTCTCGCGCTCTTTTTCTTTCTGTTTTAAATGACTTGCATCCATAATTAGTGCGTGGTCTCAGTCCCGCTGTTATCGTGGGCTCATTAAAAGCAGCAGCCGTCACTTGTGTGAATCTAATCTAATAAGAGCGGACAGGTCGTCCCAGGCACCAGCTACGGGGACGCGTGGGCTCCTGGGGACTGATCTAAGCCCGGATTCTCAATGAGACCTGCCTTCACCAAAAGAAAACGCAATCCTGGCTTGACATCAGAGCGGGAATGGGAGAGAGAGAGAGTGTGTGTGGCACCTCGAGTGTCTGGTTGGTTATCAGCGCTCAGCAGATTCCTATGCAGACTCAAAAAAGAGCTGCTTTTTATGAAAGTGGGTCAGAATAGTGTAGTGCTGAACGTTAGCGTGAGCGCTTCCCCAATGTAAATATGTTACACTATCCAGAGAGAGAGAGAGAGAGAGAGAGAGACAGGTGAAAACAGGACACAGAGCAGAGAGATGGGCATAAGAAGACAGGCACACACACACACACTGTAGAATTAAAGAGAATTTGTTATGTGAGTGCTGGATTTGTCTGATTGTCTGATCTCTACCTCTGATGCAAAGCAAAACTGACACCAAGGCTGAGTGTGAAATCGCCCCCTACACCCTTAAGTAGGACACTATTTGAGGGGACAGGCAGCCATTTGTAGTGGTGTCCAAAACCATAGTGGACTTTATCGAGTGCCCTCATTCAATCTCATAATGCACCGCAATAACGAGTGTACAACCGATGTACGCTCCACGGCTAAAGAATACCCATAATGCACTGTGAGAGTCGGGCGGCGAATGAATTACCGCGTCTCGCCAGAAGATGGCGCTTGCAGCCGAATCATCCATCCAGCCAACAGGTGTAAATTCATTTTTAATTGATTATTAAATTGTTTAATACGTTTTAAATATGCTAGTTTCCATGTCAGAGTTCGAGATAAATCTTTCCATCACTACTGGAGCTGCCAAGTTTCAAATGATTATTAAACAGCAAACACAAACTATGCAGAAACAGCAGCCCTTCCCACACACTCAGTGTCCGAATTCACTCACTCGTTTTCATTCACTCACTCAAATGTCGGGAATAGTGAATTAGAGTATAGATTGTGAACACTGCCCAAGACTCAAGTCTCCATATATATATTCTGTTGTTTTACTAATACTCTAATTAGAGTTAGTTAACATGTAGTTGCAAAGTTATTTATAGTTAGTAGAATATCTAAAGTGGACCATCGAAATAAAGTTTTAGCAGTTATTAGATAGCCGTATATTTAATATTTCACCCTCAACTCCTGAAAGTGGCGTGTACCATGCGGATGAGTATAGTGGTTGTCTAAGATGTGGTTGTTTGCTCTGGAAGTGTGTGTTTCACGCTGTAAGTACGAGTGAAGTCGTCCATTTGCCTCTGCCTTCCCAGCATTCCACACATAGCAGCGCAGCTCATGGTCTCTGGAGCTCGAACGCTAATGACACATTATGAGCTCGAAGCCTGTCGTTTATGATACACAAACCGGCCCGCTATTTCCAGTCCTGCTGTATGTTCAGTGTGTGTGTGTAAGCATGAAGCTGAAATTGCTCCTGAGATTGCCTTCGGTCGCAGTTTTATGGATCGACTGAAAGGTTTGAGCTTTCATGAGTCACAGCTGAAACTCGGTCATTCGCACCATATTCACCAACGAAGTATACACTATACACTAAAACGTGTGCACTGGTGCCTTTGATAACCGCACCATCATAGTGCTCTTGATGCCACTGATGTTTTTCACTGTGCTTTTGAATAAGTGTTAACAGCCACTACCTACACATATATTTGTATGTGCAAGAACACCTGTTTTTGTTTACGAAGGAAAGAAATGAATAAACGTTGTAGCGCAGTGGGTTGTGGGTAAGCATATAACTCCCAGCAGAAATCATGCATCATTTACACACGATGTTCAACCTACTGTGCTTTGGGGCTCATTTGAATCTCGCATACTTATTTATATTTAAAATAGCTGGTATTGGAATTGGGACACAGGGAGAGTCTCTCCCTCTTTTCTTGCTGTATATAAGTTAGAAATGAGAGAGTGTGTGGAGTCTGAATCACACTGGGCTGAACGAGGCCTGACATCTGATCATGAAAATCACTCATTCAGAGACCTGTTATTCATTCCGCTGTGTGTGTGTGTGTGTGTGTGTGTGTGTGTGTGTGTGTGTGTGTGTGTGTGTGTGTTTGTGTGAGAGTAAAATTGAATAGAGACTTGTTCAGATACAGAGAATACAACTTGACTTCAGTCAAGCCGACATGAGTGTGTGTGTGTGTGTGTGTGTGTGTGTGTAAGAGTTACAGTGTGAGCATATCAAATCTCACGAGACGCTGTTCATTGTTAATGATTATGTCTGATTTGTGTAGTGTGGTGTGTATATTCCAGTGTTAATGTTCACATTGATTCATATTTCTGTCAAACATTATGTCTGTTCATGTTTTTTTGCTTCAAGTGATTGTCATTTTATGTTTCATTTGTTCTCTTCATGGCTCATTGTCCTGTTTCATTTCTTTCATTCTTTAATTTCATCTTTTGTTTGGTTTTCAGTTGATTTTATTGGTGGATTTGACCCATTCCCTCTCTACCATGTCAATGAGAAACCATCTCATCTTCTGTTAAAGCCCGTGCATCAGTAAGTACCCGTGTGTGTGTGTGTGTGTGTGTGTGTGTGTGCGCGTACGTGCATGTGCATGTGCATGCGCGTGTTAGAAAGTGTGTGTGAGTGTGCGTGTGTGTGTGTGTGTGTGTGTGTGTGTGTGTGTGTGTGTGTGTGTGTGTGTGTGTGTGTGTGTACAAGCAAAATCTGACAAAAAATCCCCTTGGGGACAATTAGGAATATCATCAGTTTGAAAATCTTTTCATTAATGATGAAAAATATAAGTACTATAAATTATAAATCTACATTTTTTAAACATAGGGTACATATAGATACATTTACAGGCAAAATAAAAACTTTTTTTATTTAAAATGTCTTTTTTTGTGTGAGTGTGTGTGTGTGTGTGTGTGTGCGCACACACTCTTAAAACTCAAGGTTGCAAAAGTAGGTTTTCTGTGAAACTATTCCTTAAAGTACCTTTCAGTGAACAGCTCTTAAAAGAACCATTATTTTCTAATTGTGAAGAACAATAATCTGAAGATGTGCAAGGGAAAGATTTCATGGTTTATCATCGATGCCAATAAAGATCATTTATGTGTGACTGTGAATCCAGTCACATACTCTCCGTGTGAATTAAGTCAAATAGATCCTCTTACACATGTCCCTGCTTGCCCTTATCTAAAGCATTAATTAAAGTTAGTTTTCTTTTAATTAGTGTAAGTTCTTAATTAGTCCATTCATTAAGCATTCTGATCTTGTCCAGCGAGGGATTAGTGAAACTGTCTGAAGCTAAATCGAACAGTAAAGAGCTTTTATATCAACTATGACCAGTTTTTTTTTTGGTATTGTTATTGGCAAATATTATTAGTATAAGCTCAACAAGTTTAACATGAAAAAAGTGCCATGTGCTTCCAGGTTACATTTCATTTTTTACCACGAGAACTACGCCAGATCTTGTTTTAAACGTTGGCAGTCGGAAGCGGCACAATGTTTGGCCAACTTTCCTCGTACTTTTATCATTATTTATGTGCCAAGTAGAATAATAGCATCTTCTGAAGAAATAATAGTCTGTATTACTTCACAAGTCAGACTGCTGAAACTGGAAGTGTAAATGCGCTCATCAAGCTAGACGTTCAGAGCAAGCCATTTTTGTGGTTTAGTTTCAATGATGCATTTTTATCTGGGGAAAAGGTTTTCATTTTAGAGTCGTACAGTATGTTTTCTCTTTTCTACCTTCTGCTACCCTCGATCTTACGTGGTTTTATCTTGTGCATATGGAGAATATGGATCAGTGGAGTGGTCCCTCTGAGACCGGGTCTGGCCTCATTTCAATAAGCCTTAAATTATGCAGAGTCTGTAATGAGCGTCTACAAAAGAAGCCTTTTCAATATGTGCACATGGAGGTGCTAAATACGTTATATTTGCCCTGGGGACATTTTTCATGACAGTTTAATCAGACAAGTTGCAAATGAGAGAAGTTCTTGTCCTGTCTCTAGATACACAACCATTTCACGGTCTCAGGGAGTTTAATAAATCACCCAGCAGGTGTGTGTGTGTGTGTGTGTGTGTGTGTTGGGAAGTAAGTTTAAACTTCTAGTACTGTAATTAGAGGTTGATGGAAAGTGGATTTTGCAGATAAAGATGTCTAAGGTGGGAAAACATGCCAGTGACCCAATGAATCGCATGATAATTAATATGACTGAATAATATGAATGAAACCTTGTGTAAAAGAGTGCTAAATTTATCACGCATTTAACAATAATGACTTAACCATAAAATATATTGTAATTCTTAAATAAAATCAAATAAAAACTGCTGTGAAAAAAGTTTGGGGTCAGTAAAATGTTTTTATATTTCTGAAAGAAGTCTCTTATGCTCAGCAAGGCTGCAATTATTTGATCAAAGGTACAGTAGAACTGTAATATTGTGAAATATTATTACAATTTAAATTAACTAAAAATTTGTCTTTTTATATTAATGTATTTTAAAATGTAATTTATTCCTGTGATGCAAAGCTGAATTTTCAGCATCATTACTCCAGTCTTCAGTGTCACATGATCCTTCAGAAATCACTCTGATATTCTGATTTAATGCATTTCTCATTATTATCAATGTTGAAAACAGTTGCTTAATATTTTTGAGGAAGCCGTGATACATTTTTGTCAGGATTCTTGAATGAATAGAAAGTTTAAAAAAATGCATTTATTTGAGATAGAAATCTTTTGTAACATTATAAATGTTATCACTGTCACTTTTGATAAATTTTATATGGAAGCTTGTTTCCGCCACTGAATAATAAATAAATAATAATAATTGCGACTTTTTATCTCACAATTCTGACTATTTTTCTTACAATTGCAATATATCAAGCCAGAATTGTGACTTTTTTTCTCAGAATTGCGAAATATGAAGTCACAATTGTGAGAAATAAAGTCGCAATTCTGAGAAATAAAGTTGCAATTGCGAGATATAAAGTCGCAATTCTGAGAAATAAAGTTGCAATTCTGAGAAATAAAGTCGCAATTGGGAGATATAAAGTCAGAATTGCATGATATAAAGTCGCAATTGCGTGTTATAAAGTCAGAATTGTGAGATATAAACTATTCTGAGGTAAAAAAAAAAGAATTTAACTTAGAATTTAATTTTATATCTCACATTTCTGAGAAAAGATGTCAGAATTGCGAGATATAAACTCGCAATTATGTGTTATAAAGTCAGAATTGCTTGATATAAAGTTGCAATTGCGAGAAAAAAAGTCAGAATTCTGACTTAATATCTCGCAATTCTGACTTTATAACACGCAATTGCGACTTTATTTCACACAATTCTGACTTTATATCTCGCAGTTCTGAGAAATAAAGTCAGAATTGCGAGATGTAAACTCGCAATTGTGAGATAAAAAGTCGCAATTATCTTTTTTTTTTTTTTTTGTGGCGTAAAAAAGCTTCCATGATTTTATGTATCCTTGTTGAGTAAAATATTAATATGTCATCTTACTGACCCCAAAGTTTTGAACGGTAGTGTATACATTCAAATTGAACCAAAACACATAAAATAAAGTGCAAATAAAGTCAAATAAAAAGTGACACAACAATTAACCAAAGAACTCTCCAGATAACAACCGTCAGCAACCAAAAAAAGCAACCATCAATGTGTTAAACCGATACATTGGTAAACTCTAATAACATTTCTCTGTGTTTGTGTTTTTCAGGTCTTCGTAAATGAAAGCGTGTCCCGAAGAGAAGCCGTTCTGCCCGTTCCTCCTCTCTGCTCCTCGTCTTCCTCTGTTTAAAAGCGTGTCAGCTCTGGACGAAACACAGTCGCTCCATCGCCTCATTTAGACACTTCTACAAGTGGCCGTAAAGCATATCTAAACAAAAAAGGTCCTGTGTTCTGACCGGTGTTGTGTGTGTGGTCTGTGCACTTGAGTTATTGAGAAGTTCCAGCTCTGAGGAGGGCCATTGTGTGCCGTTTACCTTCACACAGGATGAGCACAGTAAAACAGAGGAGCGAGCCGAGAGGAGGACAGGGGTGCGGCCCCAAAACACAAGACAAAGCCAGAGAAACTCCTGTGCTAGTCAAAAATAGAAGCAAAGAAAGCATAACACATAACAAAAACAAGACAGAATTAGCTTTTCTGAAAATTGTTTTATGTCATAGTGTGATGTACCGTTCTCATGATTCACTTTCAGATTCAGTTTTAGTTTTTAGTTTTAGATTTATGCAGTGATCCCTGTATTTGGACACTCAAATCACACTAAACAGTGTATCGTTAGATCAAATATAGGTTATACACACTCAGTGGGGGTCTTGATCTATTTTAAAGAACACTTTATGCCAAAAAGGTTCTACAATACTCTTAAAAATAAAGGTTCTTCATGGGCATTGATGGTTTCTTGAAGAATCTTTAACATCCTAGAAGAACCTTTCCATTGCACAAAGTGGGAAAAGTTTTTTTAGGAACTGTTCACTGAAAGGTTTTTTTGGGGAACCAAAAATGGTTATATTATGGCATTCCAGTGTTGGGGCTAACATTACAAGTAACGCGGGGTATGTAATCAGATTACTTTTTCATGTAACTCATGTAAAGTAACAGATTACTTTTAAAATTACAACAAAATATCGTAGTTACTTTTCCAAATAAGTAACGCAAGTTACTTTGTTTTCCCATTTATTGACTGACAGCTCTCCTGTTGAGAGAAATCAGAAGTGCAGAGCTTTGTGTGTGAACATGATGGTTATTGTAGTTCTAGACTGAGATGTGATGAAATGAATGAAAACAGTCAAATGAAAACTCTGAATATTACGCAAACATTAAATAGTACAAATGTACTTTATGTATTTAATCTCACTTTATTAACCAATGTCTTTGCTGCTTACCTTTGATGATCCAGTTCAATCATACTAATAATAATAAGCAAAAACCTTTGGTGTGAAACAACAAGCAAGCCCAGCCCAAGTGAGAAAAAGTCATTTTTTACGTAACACATTAATTTACAGAAAAAGTAACTAAGTAATGTAATTAGTTACTTTTTAGGGAGAAATGCAATATTGTAACGCATTACTTGTAAAAGTAACTTTCCCCAACATGGATGGCATCACTGTAAATAACACCTTCTGGAACCTTTATTTTTTAAGAATGTATTAGGAGAAATGTCTTAAACGACTGCATAAAACTTTCATGTTTAATGGGTTATTTAATTTTTTCTAGCGATAAAGTATGTTTTAGCTGTTTAATTTATAATAAGCTGTTTATTGAATTGAATCAAAAAATGCATTAAAACTAAATTAGTAATCAAATCCCATGATGGAACCCCTAAAAGGTTCTATATATGATGCGTCTGACGGAACCTGTTGAGGTTCTATATAGAACCTTCTAAGAGTGACTGAAAATCGCCTTGCCACTTTTATTTGCAGATGATTCTTGCTTTGATGTTTTGTATCCGATGCAATTAAATGTGTCCAGTTTAAGTGTGACTTAAGCGTTCAAACATTTCGGGGTCACTGTACATGCCGTCAGTATTTTTTAATGTTAATAATCATCATTTATTGCACAATGTGTTTGTATAATCAGCCTTTAGATCTAACAGAAACTAATTTGGGCAGTACAATATACTTCATAACCTCATTCTATTCAAACTGAAATGTTTTTCATTAATATTGTTATAGGACTGGCTGATATTATGAAACAGAAAGGGGTTCTTTCATTTGAATGGTGCTTGTAATCAAATATCAGTTGTTTGTGAACAAAACGTCAGCATGTCTGTATATGAATTTGAAAACGGTTGAGTGGCTGTCAATGTCTTTCACTGTAGATGCAGAGCTACTGTAGCTTTTTACTGGAAACATAAACCTCAAAGCACAACTGATTGACCTGACATGCAACGTTACATGTATCATAGTGTGTGTGTGTGTGTGTGTGTGTGTGTGACTGTTTTGAAGAGAGGGGCTGTCTATTTCTTTCTAAAGTGAGATGTGAAAGCCAAAGGTCAGTATGAACAAGCTTGTAATCCCAGATGTTTCATATCATGAGATTTGTTCACTGTATTGGCAACATTTTGGGTTCTTGTGGCCTTTAATGCTCTTAAAGGAGAAGTTCACCATTGCTCTACCTGTATGTCCGGTTGGAGAACTTTTGAAGAATGCGCACGTTGCTCTTTTCCATACTGGAAGAGTGCATTTTCAGATTGCGCTATGAAGTCATACGATTGCTTTGTGCTTTCGCGTATGGGAAAGAGTCGCGTGAACATTCTGCTGAATATCCTGTTTTGTGTTAAATCAAAGTTTGTAACAACATGAGGCTGAGTAAATGATGACTGTTTTTATTTAAGGTGAACTACTCCTTTAAACATGGCAAGGGTTCAGGGGAAGTTTTTTTTTAGCATTTATTTTATGAGTGTGTGTAACACTTCCAGCTTAATAATTTGGGCTTGCTGTAATGGTGTACAGTGTTCTGTTAGGTCATCATATTGGCCATGGATCTATCCTGCCCCCTAGTGTTTAATGTCCTTCTGTACACAACATCTCAGCTCTAGGAACAGGACCATTTTGTACCACTCTCTGAAAATATTCATGTACATTTGCAGTTGTAGATTTTAGGATATTGAATATAAGCCAGCAATGATAGTCTTCTGCATATGTGTTATAATGAGAAAAGGAATGATAAACATTTTTATCACACCTTTTCCCCTCGTCTTAATGGCTCTGTCTCTTTTCACAGGTGTTTTTTTAAGCCCTTTTTGTATCTCTTTCCTGTGTCTTTTCTCCATAGTTCTACATTGACTGCCTGTCCATCAACACATGTTTGCTGACCACAGTGTAAATAGATGTTTGTTAATAAAAGTCTGCTTTTCATCTACTGATCACACGTCTTGTTTTTGTTACACATTGCTGTCCTGTAATCTAACGAATAGCTGGGGATTCACCGCGCCTTAAAATGAGTCCATATGAGATGCATAGACAAGTAGAGAGAGGCACTTCAAGAGAGTCCACACACTCCACCAAAGACAAGAGTTTAACCAAACTATAATCTAACGGTTAGATTCTAACCAAACAGACATGCAACGTGTTGGACAGGAGATTTCAAGATACTAAAAATAATGAATATTTAGTAGATAAATAAAATGTTATGTTCTTGTGGATGGATTATTTTGATTTGATTAAGATAGATAGATAGATAGATAGATAGATAGATAGATAGATAGATAGATAGATAGATAGATAGATAGATAGATAGATAGATAGATAGAGATACAGTAGATGGATGGATGAATAGATGGATGGAGATACAGTAGATGGATGGATGGATGGATGGATGGATGGATGGAGATACAGTGGATGGATGGATGAATGGATGTATGGAGATACAGTGGATGGATGGAGATACAGTAGATGGATGGATGAATGGATAGATGGATGGATGGAGATACTATAGATACATGGATGGATATAGATAGATAGATAGATAGATAGATAGATAGATAGATAGATAGATAGATAGATAGATAGATAGATAGCAGGGGCGATTCTAGGATTTTCATTTTAGGGGGGCTCAGCCCCCAATGAGGGTATGATGTAAAAAAAAAAAAAAAAAAAAGAAAGTTAGTTTATGGTCTAATGCTCATTATTAAGTAGTTTCATTCATTCATCCAGTAACATGCATATATGGCACGGTTTTATAATCACTGAGGTACCGAATGTGAGGTATTTAGGGGGGTTCGGGGGCATGCTCCCCCGAGAAAATTTTGATTTCTCTGATCTACATATGTGCATTTTAAGATGTTTTGAAGGCCAAAAAAATTGGATAACAATAGCTTTAAAACCATGTGCGGGCAGCTGTTTATTTTTCACACCTCATCAGCATCACACTCTTTTTCTCTTTGTTTTTATCTTGCTCTGTCTCTTCCCCTCCTAAAGCTGAGCTTTGACTGATATAGGCTTTTCATTTTTGTCTGTCAGTGAAGTAAACATAGGGTCAACTGATAGGTTGATTTATGAATCATTTTCTTAGACAAAGCTACCAGGAAAGCTGTAACTAAGTTTATTAAATTCATTCACAATATGTACACATTCATTATTGATCTAGGCCTCATACATGGCCGTAGACAGGGCTTTATAATCAAAGAGGTCATAAATTTGAAGTTGTTATGGGGTTAAACATTTTTATTTCTCTGATATGTGCATTTCAAGACGTTTGAAGGCCAAAAAAAGGATAAGAAATACCTGCTCTCTCCTCATCTCCATCACTTCGTCATCTCTGTCTTTTTCTCTCAGTCTCCTGATCTTGCCCTGTCTCTTCCCCTCCTAAAGCTGAACTTTTTTAATTTACTGAAGGCTACAAATTGTATTATATTAATTCTCAACATGTACACGTGCATTATTAATCTTGTGCCTATGAAAACGGCTTTGTTAATGTTTCTTGTCCCCTCACAATGACATAATTACACGTTATAGGCCTATTTTCAGCTCAAAATGGCGAAATTAGACAAAAGTTTATTAGTTTTCTAATTATTTTTGTCATTCGTTTAACATTTATGACCTAAAAAACTGTCAAATATAAAATGTTTAGTTTAGCTATTATATCTTCTTAACTCGCACTTGACCGTAAACTGAAGCCTCACGAGCGTCGTGCTACTAAAATTCCATGTAAAATTCGCGCTCAGCAGCTTCTGTGAACATAAAGCCCGCCTACTTTGATTTGATTGGTCATCTCAAATATTCTGACATTGACGAGAAGTGAAAGACCAATGAGGCTCAGATGAACAAACACACACACACACACACACACACACACACGCCTCTGTTTCTGACCTGCGCTCTGCTTGGCGCTGCTGCGGATTGAAGATGAAGAACATTATTTAACCTTGTCAAAGACGAACAAAATTTTTAGAATAACAACATTTCTTACTCCAAGTTTTAGGGGTGCTGAGCTCCTTCTTAGGGGTGCTGAAGCACCCCTAAAAAGGGGCTAGCCTCGCCCATGAATATAGATAGATAGATAGATGGAGATACGGTAGATGGATGGATGGATGGATGGATGGACGGAGATACAGTGGATGGATGGATATAGAACAGATATGCTATATCGAGTTTAATAGATTAATATGTTATTAAACATATTTAGAACGATCAAATAATATTTCTAAAATACACAAATAATAGTAGCTTAAATTTTCACCTAATGCTATTAATGAAAGTCGCTGTAGCCTGATAGATCGGCCTATGCAAAAATATCACGTAGGCCGGGCAGTATTTCAGATACATGTATTTAAAATACGTATCTGAAATACAAAATACTATTTTGTATTTTGTATTTTAAAGCCTTTGGAAAAAATCAAATGTAATTTGTATTTAAATACATTTAAGATGAGTATTTTTGTATTTTCAAAATACATAAAATACTTTTTGCCAGTCAACCTCTTTATCAGGGTATTGATTTTGTGCATCAACTAGTTCAGACATTCACTAGCTGGATCAGCGATTTTTTTTCTTCTTTTTTATAAGGTGAGAATGTCATGATCAATTCTACTTGTTGATTAAAGGTAAAATAGTGCATTATTCACTTTAGTTAACATGAAATAATAAAAAAAAAGAATAGTTGATTTTTATCATGTGTTTAAAGCATTAGGCTACTGCATGTTAGGGCTGGGTGATATGACACTACATATCATAGCATTGATATAAAGTGTGAATTGATGGAACTTTTTCGAAATCGTTTACATAGATGGGCCTATTTGTGGGGTAAGCAAATATATCCGTGCAGCTTTTAGGAATTATTGGAACGTTGGAGTGGAAAAAGAAGCACTGATGAATGATACTCCACAAAAAATCTTCAGCTTTTAGTTTTATTGCACATAAAAAATAGTAATCAAAAAGGGGTAAATAGTGGCAAATGAATCTAAATTAATTCTAATAAATTTAAGATACACTTTCTAATTTAATAAACTTATAGAAAATAAATAAACTTTACATACATTGCACTTCCTGCAAAAAAAGTTTGAAATTCAGTTTATGCTGTGGAATCAAAACTGATATTGAGAATTGTGAAACTATGATATTGTTACTGTGAAGTAAAATTGAGATTTTGGTCATATCGCCCATCCATATTCTTTGCTAGATAGCAAAAAAGGTTATACAGTATGAATTTTTTAATAGTGTTCACCACAAGTAGACTACATTGTAACCTGAAATAAGTATATAAATGGCTGCTATTATGTATAAGTTTATTTGTAATTGAAAGAAAGAAAGAAAGAAAGAAAGAAAGAAAGAAAGAAAGAAAGAAAGAAAGAAAGAAAGAAAGAAAGAAAGAAAGAAAGAAAGAAAGAAAGAAAGAAAGAAAGGGCAGAGATGAGGTTAGGAATGTAAAGTCAGTAGGCCTATGTAGTTTCTCCATTCACTGTGACCTATCCCTGCACTGGATCGATGGCAAATTTCACATGTATTTTGTGTATTTTCAAAATACAAAATAATGTGTTTGTATTTAAATACATTTTTCCACACAGTATTTTGTATTTGTATTTTAAATAAATTTCCATGTCTTTATGCCCATCTCTGCACGTAGGCTTTATTTGATTATCCACCGATTCAGAGTGCTCCGCTTTTTCATGTCAACATTTGCCCATGTCTTCAGTCGGATGCAGATGCAGATATAAAACTCAATAGTTTTTATTAGTCCTTTGAACGTTAGTTTGACTTTTTCCACGGCTAGTCACTGTAAGAGCTGCTAGTAACCAGAACTGTACTTCAGGTGGCGACATTGGCTGAAGTCGACACACACACACGGTTGGCATAGAAGAAGAGGTTTTCTCGCGATTTAATGTTTCAATATGGCTGCCTCCTCGAGCAGTGCTGCCACCGTTAATCAGACTGATCATTCTTCATTAGCCGAAGAACCAGAGGCAGAAACAGAGTTTTGTCCCGGATTCAAGGATGTCGATGCATTTGTCAAGGTCGGTTGGTCGTTTCAGGGCGTAAATCCCGCTGTAACTAACTGTAAACACAAGCGCAACGTGGAAAGAGTGGCCATGCGTGCATACGCAGTAACGCTTGGGTGTTATATTTTCGAAATGTGAAGTTGCAGTGAATCTATTGGAGTGTTGTTTGTTTCCCCAGCATGGCCTGGGAGCGGTGGTGTCTTCCACGAAGGCGTCCGCAGCTCTTCCCGCAGCCGGAGATGAGTTTGACCTGTACCGAAGCTTCCCCGCCTTCCAGCACTTCTGCGCCTCACAGGGGGACCGACTCTTACACTGGTACAACACCCCACTCAACACTGGCCCAGTGGACACTCACGGTCCTATATATATATTAGGAATAAGATCTCGTGGGTGTCTGAAGCGAGATCAGCTCTAATACAACATTAGCATCTGTTGGACCTCAACAGAACTGAGGGGTGGCTGAATGTCATTTTGTACTGATATCTGTGTGTTTCTCTGACAGTATGAGCAGGATCATGCAGCATCATGGCTGTAGATCTCACATGAGAGACAGGAACAAACTGACTGGACAGGAGGACAGGTTTGACCTGGTGGTGGACTCGAATGATGCCATCCTTGAGAAAGTGGTACGAGTGTTACTCTAACAACAGCTTTAAGATCCAAGCTTCTGGTGTTATTGTTTCTGTCCATATAGGTCTATAACCCTAACCCGTTCACACCAAGAACAATAACCATAACAATCCTTTGAGAATCATGACACATGACAACAACACACACCACACAGAGGAATCACTTTCAGAACGTGTTTTTTTCCAGCTGATAAACAACAGAACATTGACAACCAATCAGAATCTATCCTCCTTTACTGCTTTTCATAGGCTATATCTGTTTGATTTGTGACTTGTGTTCAGGGTATTCTCCTGGACGAGGCCTCTGGTGTGAGTCGCTCCCAGCAGCCGGTGATGCCCACCGGATATCAGCCGCCCAAGATCGTCGTGTCCAGCTGGAATCGCAAGGTTACTTTCTCAGCGCGTCATCCTCCTTTTGACCTGGCAACATTTCTGATCAGGAGTCGTTATTTGAGGACGTGTAGAGGGGCAGGTTCAGGCATGACGGCGGCTTTTCTTCTCTTTCCAGGGAGGAGAACGCAACACCGAGACCTTTCGCCTTCTGCATGCTAAAAACATCCAGCGGCCGCAACTCAAGTTCAAGGACAAAGTGGATAACAGCAACACTCCTTTCGTCTCTAAAATCTTCATCAAACCCAATGCGGAGAAACCTCTGCCATCATGTGAGTGTGTTAAAAAATACTTTTTTTTTTAAATGTAAATTTCTCTGCCTTTGCGGCCAGCAATGTAACCAAATGTGTGATTTAGATTTTGCCGACAAACACATTCGTAAGGAGAGACCGGAGGATTTAGATGTTCCTGCTGCGCTGGCGGATTTTATCCATCAGCAGAGAACGAAAGAGCATGTGGACGACATGTAAGAGACGTTTCTGTCATTTATCCGCTGTAAAGCCATCTAGTGTGTTTATGTTAGTCATTTGCCATCAGTGTTTAATGCTGGTCTTGTTGTAAATGCTGTTTTCCAGGTTTTCTCACCCCTACCAGTATGAATTGGACCATCTGGTCATGCCAGAGAGTCTGAAGTGTAAACCTGATGCCCAGGTCAATGTCGTCTTCATCATCTGTGTTCTTCTCAGGAACTGTGACTGTTTTCATTTGGATTTAACATCAGTTATTGTGTTTTTTAGATGTATACACCTATTGCTGAGTCCGCTTGTCAGTTCATCAATACTTTAGAGGATCTTGTTGCTATGAATGAGAAGTTGGCCAAGATGTCGGAGTTCGCTGTGGACCTGGAGGTATGAGCGTGTTCAGTTTTTATGATGCTTGCTGATCACGGAAGTTTTTAATTCACACCAGTTCTCCGTCTACAGCATCATTCCTACAGAAGCTTTTTGGGAATCACGTGTTTGATGCAGATATCGACGCGGGAGGAGGACTTCATCATAGACACGCTGGAGCTGCGCAGTGAAATGTACATCCTAAACGAGACTTTCACCGACCCCACCATTGTGAAGGTGATGCTTTTCTAATAAAGTCTCCCACTTAGATTGTATGTGTTTCTGCAAGGTGTAAATTAATAGTTGGCAGTTGCTTGTCATGAAGTTTGCATACTCATATCTTAAATTCAGCATGAAACATAGCTGTGAGAATCTGTTCTTCCCTATTGTGACGTGCATCTGCATGAAACTGAACATTCAGCATCCGGTTGGATAAAACGTCAAGTTCTGCATGTTCAGTGCCATGTGTTTATGTCTTCATATTGTTGATGTTGCACGTGGCGCTCTTGCAGGTGTTTCACGGCGCTGACTCTGACATTGAGTGGCTACAGAAGGACTTCAGTCTCTATGTGGTCAACATGTTTGACACCCATCATGCCGCGCGTTGCCTAAACCTCGGCCGAAACTCCCTTGACCATCTCCTGAAAGTCTACTGCAACGTGAACTCTGATAAACGCTACCAGCTGGCAGACTGGAGGATACGGTAATACATTCTGTACATTAATACAACTCTCCTTTATTATTGAGCCAAACTCATTATGTAGGGCAGCATTAACTCAGTGTTTCTGCTGTGGTCATTCATATGGTGTGTGTTGTGTCTGTAGACCGTTGCCAGATGAGATGATGAAGTACGCTCAGGCTGACACACACTACCTGCTGTACGTGTATGATCGAGTCCGAGCTGACCTGTATGATATGGGCAACGGGCAGCCTGCCCTCATTCAGCAGGTCTGGGCGAAAAGCAGAGACCTCTCACTCAAGGTGTGGGCGAATTTCTTCATAGCAAACACTCTAAACACTTCCTTTCATATTTTCTGTGCATTTGATCACTTTTTGTGTATTTGATTAAGATGGAGATACAGTAGATGGATAGATAGATGGAGATACAGTAGATGGATAGATAGAGAGATAGATAGATGGAGATACAGTAGATGGATGGACGGAGATACAGTAGATGGATGGATGGAGATACAGTAGATGGATGGATGGAGATACAGTAGATGGATGGATGGAGATACAGTAGATGGATGGATGGAGATACAGTAGATGGATGGATGGAGATACAGTGGGTGGGTGGATGGATGGAGATACAGTGGGTGGATGGATGGATGATGGATATAAGGTGGATGGATGGATGGAGATACAGTGGGTGGGTGGATGGATGGATGGATGGATGGATGGATATACAGTGGATGGATGGATGGAGATACAGTGGGTGGATGGATGGATGGATGGATGGATGGAGATACAGTAGATGGATGGATGGAGATACAGTGGGTGGATGGATGGATGGAGATACAGTAGATGGATGGATGGATGGATGGATGGAGATACAGTAGGTGGATGGATGGAGATACAGTAGTTTGATGGATGGAGATACAGTAGTTTGATGGATGGAGATACAGTAGTTTGATGGATGGAGATACATAGATGGAGATACAGTAGATGGATGGATGGATGGAGATACAGTAGGTGGATGGATGGAGATACAGTGGGTGGGTGGATGGATGGATGGATGGATGGAGATACAGTGGATGGATGGATGGAGATACAGTGGGTGGATGGATGGATGGATGGATGGATGGAGATACAGTAGATGGATGGATGGAGATACAGTGGGTGGATGGATGGATGGAGATACAGTAGATGGATGGATGGATGGAGATACAGTAGGTGGATGGATGGAGATACAGTAGATGGATGGATGGATAGAGATACAGTAGATGGATGGATGGAGATACAGTAGATGGATGGATGGATGGAGATACAGTAGATGGATGGATGGATGGAGATACAGTAGATGGATGGATGGCTGGATTGATGGAGATACAGTGGGTGGATGGATGGATGGATGGATGGATGGAGATACAATAGATGGATGGATGGATGGAGATACAGTAGATGGATGGATGGATGGAGATACAGTAGATGGATGGATGGAGATACAGTAGATGGATGGATGGAGATACAGTAGATGGATGGATGGATAGAGATACAGTAGATGGATGGATGGAGATACAGTAGATGGATGGATGGATAGAGATACAGTAGATGGATGGATGGAGATACAGTGGGTGGATGGATGGAGAAACAGTAGATGGATGGATGGATGGAGATACAGTAGATGGATGGATGGATAGAGATACAGTAGATGGATGGATGGAGATACAGTGGGTGGATGGATGGAGAAACAGTAGATGGATGGATGGAGATACAGTAGATGGATGGATGGATGGATGGATGGATGGAGATACAGTGGGTGGATGGATGGAATCAATTCAAAAAAGTTCAAAATAGTGATTCGTTGTTTGACGTGAATATTTTCAATACTTTCTCTTTAGAAATACGTGAAGCCTATCTTTACGGAGGACTCGTACATGGAGCTGTACCGCAAGCAGAAGAAGAGCTTCAACACGCAGCAGCTGGCAGCGTTCAGACTGCTGTACGCCTGGAGAGACAAACTGGCACGACAGGAAGACGAGAGCACCGGGTGACGCCCCCGACCGTCTCCACGAATGCGTCTGTTGACTGATTAATAGTTACTGTGATCATGAACATGTTGTTTCTCCACAGGTATATCTTACCAAACCACATGATGATGAAGATCGCAGAGGAGCTTCCAAAGTAAGTTTTAAAGGGCCCTAAAGTTCATTTGTTTTAATTTTCTCTCCATAAGGTGCACTGTTCTTCAAGGTTTCTTGCTCAGAAAACAGTCATACTTTAAGGCCTGTTCACACCAATGACTAAAACAATTAAGATGTAGTTCTAAAAATCATTGTAAATATAAAATAATTCACACAACAACTATAAAGATGGCGATAATTTACTGTGTAACATGTAATTTCATGGAATTTTGTCAAATTTGATGAAGAAATAAAAAGCAGGTCAGGACACCTAAATTAAGTCACGAAATAAGAGTAGTCTGTGAATATTAAACTGCATGGAGACTGTTTCATTATGAATCATGGATGTTCTGCGTGTGTCTGTGAATGGTATAAATGAATGGTATTTTTCACACACAAACACTGAAGCAAGTGTGACGTTCGCAGTGTTTTCAGCCTCTGAATGCATGAACTTCAGCTCCAGAGCCACTCTGAGAGTCACTTCATCAGCAGTTTACAGTTTCAGTTGAGAAAATCTATCATCATATCTTAAACGCACAGAAACTCAAAGATCTTCAAAGCCGTCAAAATAAAAGTTGTTTAACTTGAAGAAATTGACAAATATATTACTGTTGCACTGTAGAATTTAGCTACATCTCAATGTAATAATAACACGAACACCAATAATAAATTATTAAAACTTTATCTTTAAGGAATAATCAAATTTTTCTTCCATGTTTTAATTTTAACTGTAAAGTTTGTGAAGCACTTTGACAATTTTTTTAATTTCATATCATTAAAAGCTAATTTGAAGTAGATTTATACCTTAATTTGATAGCTAGAAAAATCAAAATACACCACAGAATTTGAAACATAATCCAGAAAAATTCGAATGGTACTGATTTCATAGGACCCTAATATAACTGTATTAACTGTCCCTAATATAGTAACCGTTATAGTTATCATTCTTGGTGTGAACTGGCCTTTAATGAGCATTTTCAACCATCTTACTGACTCTTAGAATCACTAGTGACAGTAAAGAAAATAATCTTGAAAAAAGGTAGCATGCACAACCGTTTTCAACATTGATAATAATGTTTCTTGCAGCAAATCATCATATCAGAATGATTTCTGAAGGATCATGTGACACTGAAGACTGGAGTAATGATGCTGAAAATTCAGCTTTGCATCACAGGAATAAATTACATTTTACAATATTTTCACATAGAAAACAGTTATTTTAACCGAACAGTAGTGTATGTAAATGTCCTCTGTTATGATTGGCTAACCTCCAGCAGTGTCATAATTTGCAGGCATTTGCTAATGATCGTTTTTCAAATGGTTGTTTTTCAGATGTTATGTAGACATGGGTGTTGAGTGACGTCACAACCATGGTGATTTCTGAACAAGCTGTTTAGTTTCAATAAATGGAGTGGACTAGTGTATTTGAATCCTGTTTTTTTTCCCCTATGATATATCCTTTAAATATTTAATTCTATTGTAAGCTGTAAGGCGGCTGCTCTCTCTCTCTCAGAGGAAACTGTATAAACGGATGTGTTTTCCCCTACAGGGAGCCTCAGGGCATCATCGCTTGCTGTAACCCCACTCCACCACTAGTGCGCCAGCAGATCAATGAGCTTCATCAGCTGGTCAAAGAAGCTCGAGAGATTCCTTTACTCAAGGTGTGCGCTCATACACAGTTACACACACCACTTAACTGATTGACTATCACTAATGTGATGTATAAATGTATTAGTCCTATAATTTGCAATATCAATATGAAACCATGACTACTACTAATAATGTTGTCTCTCTTCAGGCAGAGGTACCTTCTATAAAGAAGAAATCAACGACCCCTAAAAGAAAGGTAGGTGTGTGTGTGTGTGAGAGAAACTAACTGCCATATAAGAAGCTGTATTATTGAGTAGCTCTTGCTGTCGTCTTCTAGCCACAGTTGACTTTATTCGGACCGCATGACACCTCCCGCTCGTCTGAAAGCGATTTCCTGGACCTCTCTTCCTTTGGTAGGTCTAGATATTATCCATACCTTAATTTGCCTTTCTATTTAGACATGAAAATCGCTAAATTGTTTTCTCCATGTGTCTTTAGAAACCCCAACCAAACCAGGAGTGTTGTTTTCAGAAGAGGAGAATGAAAGCGTGGACCGAGAGGGACAATCCTCGCATGGGCTGATGGCTTCAGCAAAAATCCGACTGTTTGCGGTAGGACATTTGAAAAGAAAAGTGTCGTTTTGCATGTTTGGGTGTGCTGACGACAGAGAGGCAGTGTGGTTAAAGGCCCCTATATATTTCATGCGAAATTAAAGAATGAGCCGCTGTGACGTCATTTCGAACAAAATCAGGCGAAAATGAGGTTCGTTTGGTGTTCATTTCAGGAGTTCGAACCCGCTTGCCAAAACTAACTTTCTAAAAAAATGGCTGGTAAAGGCTCTTCGAACTCCCATTGGTCCGTGGCGATTACATAATAGTTTGGTGTGAGACTGAGGCTCCGCCTTTTACGTGGAAGGAGGTCAGACGTCCGTGAGTGAAAACGTGAACACACTGGAGAGCCGCTTTATAGTAGAAAATGTAGTTGTAATGGTAATTGACAGACACTGGCACTGTTTTTCATGTGTAATACCATAAAGCTGCTTGCTTTACAGCAATCTATTGTATTAATAAAAGTGACGTGACACGAGTGCTGAATTGCCGAGCTTGTGCAAACATCCACATCGCTATGATCAGATGCTTTCTTAACTGCGGTTTTCTCAACGCTGTTATGTGCATTTTGTGATTGTGAGGAAAGTGTGCAGTACATATTCATCAGCGTTGAGATGTTTTCAAACAGTATATCACTGCAAAGGTATTTCAAACTTCTTTACCTCTAAATGAAGAAAGAAAAAGAACTTCGCTGTGAGTATATCGGGGCCTTAACAGGATCGGTTATAGTGTCAAGCAGAAGTTAGGAGTTAAATTTGTTAAAACATGTTGTAGTTGTAATGCTCTTAGTATTGATTTGGGAGTGTTTGTGAGAGTTGAGGATGTTCTTTGTCATGTGTTTTTGAGGATGACGAGGAGGAAGCAGCTCCTGCTCATCTGACAGTGGCACAGCAGAAAGCGCACAGCATCATGGACTCGTTTGACAACCCCTTCCGAATGGTACAATACTTCAGTCTAGCTGATGGGTTTTGTCTAAAGTATGTACTTGCACTGATATTTCAATGCTTGTTTTCAGTATTTACCATCAAAGGACATTCACATATCAACGAATGCCAAATATGACCCGTCTTCAAAGATTTATGAGGTATAGTTTCTTTCTTTTCTTTTTTTCTTGGTGTTGTAGTGTATTTGATATATATGGTTTAGTTTGGATTCAGGGAGTCTCAGATATTCCAAATTGATTCTAGATGCAGTGAAGGAGCTCTGGTTGTGTTGACTACTGACTTCTATTGACTATTTTCATTGTTCTGTTGAAAACAGATTCATAACCGGTGGAAATTACAGAGTATTGAGCAGCAGCAGAAGGAGGCTCAGGCCAAGCAGCAAGCTAGAGAACAGGCCAAGAAAGCTCAAGGTACAAACAACACAAGAAACTCTGTGAAGTGTAAAGCGATTCTATATGTGCGTGATTGCTTGTGTTTGTCTTTCAGAGGAACGAAAGAAAGTCAAAGTGAGCTACCAGGAGTCGCTGAAAAAGGTTCACACCGTCAGGCAGCAAGTAATGGTGAGGAAGCTTCGGCTCGCAAATTTGACAAGCGGCTTCTTGTTGGTTTTACACTAACATCTTGTGTTTTTAGGAAGCAAAGCAGGCTGGACAGAAGAGAGAGAGAGCTGCCAGTGACGTTGCTGAAGATAGTCCTAAAGACTCGAAGACTGAAAGCGAGACGTCAGTGGCCGATCAGTCCGCAAAACCTGCGCAGAAAAAACAGAAGCAGAAAATCGTTCAAGAGCCTGAAGTTCCTCAAGAGTTTCAACCTTATGACTACAGCCAGTCAAATTTCAAAATGTTCGACGGTAAGAGTTTCTGTCATTTATTTTTCCTGTTGGTGTCCTCAGTGTATTGTCTTCATTTGTTTGTGTTTTAAACGCACAGGTAAATTGAAAGAGAGTTCACAGTTCGATCCGAACGGACAAGCGCGTGGACCCAAGCAGAAGGTTTGGAGTCTGCAAGCTTTCACCTTTCCACAATTCTCTCAGCTTTGCATGATCTCTGATCTAATCTTTAACCAATTTTGATTCTCAGAAAAAAAAAGGACAGAAGAAAAACACTGGGGGAGGAAGGAGCATGTCTTACTTACCCGCCAAATCTGACAGGTACTGTGACGCTCTCACTGTAACGGTCATCGCTGGATTAAAAAGGCATTTATATGTCATGTTTGTTTCTGTTTGCAGAGGGTTTCGCCACAACTGGCCCAAGAGATAGGAGTCTTCAACTGATGAAGTACAAGCCACCCCTTTTTAAAAGCGTCCTACATGTTCTGCAGACTGAATTTGTCCTGACAGTGCTTGTATACTTATTTTGTGTAATTTGATCCGTTCTCCTTCATTAAAATGAGATTTTAAAACAGTTATGAAGGTCGTCTTAGATGCTTCGTGTTTCTTCTGGAGTCTTTGGAATAGTTTTTTATTTTAGTACATGAATTAGGAGTGCCAAAAGTTATTTAATTATATCAAATAAAGGATTGTTGTGTAGTTGCTTTTAGTGGCTGTATGTAAATGTGTTAGATTAGCTGTTAATCACATCACTTATGATCCACTGATGTGACAACCACAGTGTCAATACTTTTATAACGGAAAGCCTTTGAGTGTGTGCTTGCTTTTATTTGGGTAACACTTTATTTTACAGTGTCTTTGTCACATGTAGTCACTATATATAAATTATGCATAATCATATGCAACTAACCCTAAACCAAACCAAATCCTAACCCTATAGTGAGTACATGTAGTACTTAAATGTATAATTACAGTGTAACAAAAGCACCTTAAAATAAAATGTAACTTTTTTTGCTTAGGGAACAATTTTCCCTTGTTACATGTAATTACTATAGTAATAACCTTACACACAACTAACCCTATAGTAAGTGCATGTAGTTAATATTGCGCCGTATGTATAACTGCACTGCAACAAGGACGTTTTTATAATTAAAAATCATGTGTATCACTTTCTTTATAATAAACTGCTTGGTTTGATATCTCCTACACAATATTCACAACTCTTATGGCCACTGTACATATTAATTTAGTGCCAATACACACTACCTCCTCTAGGTGGCACTGCAGTGTAATTGAGCTCTACCTGTCTCATCATGCATGTGACCATGCCAAACATTCACGATCACATGTTGAGGAACATACAGCCTGTCAACGGCTGTTTCCCAAAAGCTTCAAGCCTAAGTTGATCATAGAGACCATTGGTGGCAATAGTTCTACTATCTACTCAAGCCTACGATGCTTTTGGGAAACGCAGCCAAGGTTGTTATGTAAAATGGAAATCTTTATGTGAACACATAAATGCTTCTGTCGTCAGTGATGTGAAGGAGAAACTGGTTTGATGTAACGGATAAAAAGATGACAAATTAATTTCTAAAGATTGTTCTCTGAAGTGTTCTGTAACATTTCTAGAGAACTTATTTGGTATAAATATTCCGCTGCAGACCGCACGCACAAACCTTCACTTCCTGCTGCTCGACTGCGGTTCTCTATTGAACAATAGGTGCAAACACTGACAGGAAACACCTCATTCAAGATGCTCGATAAACAGATTTTCTCTTTTGAGTTTATTTAAAAGAGCATAACTGATGTTAAGTCCATTAAAGGGATAGTTCAGCAAGAAATTAAAATGGTCATCATTTACTCACCCTCGTTCAAAAGCTGTATGCCTTTCTTTTTTTGTAGACGTTTTTTATAAATATCAAGAAAGTCAATAGGAACCAAAACTTTTCTTTAAAATATATATTTCAGAAGAAAGACATGATGGTAAATCATGGCATTTTTGGGGTGAACTATCCCTTTAAGGAACTGTATATATTTACAAAGTTTCACAACATTCATGCCATTTGGGATTTTCGACAAAAAGCGATATCGCAGTGTCTTTGGTATCACGGATAAAGCTTCTCTGGAGTTCTTGTTACGCATCTCGCCATTCTGTGATTGCGATGATATTTGTAACAAATGCAAGTGGATGATAACGTTCCAGAAAGTGTGAGAGGCGTGGAAATGGATGCATACGCCACCCAGCTGTGTTCCCCCTCCCACACACACACTCCTCTCGTTCTTTCCTTCAGTCATGTTCTCTTTCATGTCCGCCAGGAACGATTGCACACAGGAAACTCTGACGGCTTTGTCTCCAGCATCACCCACTCTGGAAGAACAGCAATGAGTCAGTGCGCTTCATCGGCCGGGAGCTTCACCCGACGCCGCTTTCGCGCTTAAACAATTTTTACGCATCTCTTCAAAGAAATACACGAATGAAAACAGACGCTTAGATGCATTTTTGGGGTTATTTTTCGTTTCTGGGTCAGTTTCTTTATGTATGAAAGTGTGTCATCCCAGATCCCAGCATCAAGAATCCAAAGTCATTCAAACACTCGTCCTCAAAGTCTCACTGCGATCGTCCTGTCATGTTTCCCAGAGCTGACAGCAGTCCTCGCATTCCTCCGTCATGTAGAGGTACGAGTTGATGGCCTCCTTCAGTCCTTCGCTCACCAGAGAGTCCTCCGCACCCTCTTTACTCTGCCCGAAGATCATGGAGCTGTGAAGAGAGCTCGATTACACACTGCTCTACTAGGTTTTCATGGCTCATTGTGAAGCCCTTAAAGGGATAGTTCACTTCAAAATGAAAACTCTGTCATCATTTACTCTCCCTCAAGTTGTTTCAAACCTGTACGAGTTTCTTTCTTCTGCTGAACACAAAGGAAGATATTTTGAAGAATGTCAAAATCCAAACAGTTTTTGGACCCCATTGACTTCCATAGTATTTTTCTCCTATTATGGAAGTCAATAGGCTACATCAACTGTCTGGTCACCAACATTCTTCAAAATATCTTCCTTTGTGTTCAACAGAAGAAAGAGACTCATACAGGTTTGAAACAACTTGAGGGAGAGTAAATGGTGACAGAATTATCATTTTGAAGTGAACTATTCCGACTGGTTATGATGTGTTTGACTCACCTGTCCACATCTTTCCAGTTTATAGTGGGCCTCTTCATGGCAATCGGAGGGGGGCCGGTTACAACGGGAACATTGTTAGATCCAAGGATAAAGCACGGCTCCCCGAGAGTACAGCATAACCCGTCCGATACTTCTGAGGGACAGTTCACAGTTAAACTCAGGCCACAACACTTACACAAAAGTGGGTAGCACTTTATTTTACAGTCCTGTTCCCCATGTACATACTTATTATAGTATAACTGGGTAATAACTAGGTACTATATGAGTCTATATGATGTCTATAGAATGTCGTCAGAACTATTAGTGCATAACCAAGTCATGTATCAACCATAAAACCCAGCAATGCCACAGAATAATGAGTTAGGCCGTGTGTTCACCAAAGCGTTCTTAGCTTGCTGAATGTGAGATGTGTTCAGGGTTGCTAACACACCCAAAAAAAGGCTTAAACTAGCCCGACCCTTACGAAAATGAACCATGGTTGTTTTATAGTAAAAGCATAGTAACCATGTTTTTTTGGGAGACTGATTAAAATTTGAATAACTGCCACGGTTAAACTATGGTTAGTGTAGCAAAACCATGGTTATTTTGTGGTTCACATGGTTTAACCACAATAACCATGTTCTTTTGTTTGTTTTATTTTTGGTAAAAATATGGTTGGAGGTTTGGCGGTAAAAATTGCGTTCCAGAGGGTAACATTGAGTTATGGGGTGGGGGGGGGGGGGTCTCTTCAACCTGCGGCAACAGTGTAAAAGTAGCCCAATACCGCAAGAAACCTACAGACTTGTACGTTGTACAAGCAGAAATGTGACGGTTGGTCAGTGTTGTGTTTGTCCCGCCCCTCCTCCACTGTGATTGGACAGCTGAGTTAAAAGTGACAGTGATGAGCGCTGAACAATCTTCAACTCTCGCCGACTGGTACAAAAACGCAGTGCTTCTATTGAAAACAATCGGACACGTACGCTAGCCTTGGGAAAACCCACTTCGGTGGACACACGGCCTTAATGGCTGTATCTGTGAGTCCGCGTACCTGAATAGTGTGCGACCAGGTCCGCGAGGCTCCTGAAGGTGAGTCCGGGTGAGATGTAGACCCAGCCGTTCTCGAGGCTGCTGATACGGTAGTGTCCGACAGTAGAGCGATGCTGAGAGCCGTTCCTACGCACTGACAGAGAGTGGTGACCTGGGGAAAACAAACAAACAAACATGAGCAATTCGTACAAACTTAGATTGGACATTTTCTAAAGAAAAAATACACTTTATAAGGTACTATACGGTTATCCGAACCACACGTGACCACAACCGCTCTTGGTCGGTCGTAACCCCAGTGACGGGTAGGTTTAGGGGCGGGGTTGGGGTAGGTCATCACATGTGGTCCGGATAACCGTATAGTACCCTTTATAATACACTATGAGCAAAAATAAAATGTTTAGTTTTATCGTTGGGAAGGTGAAACTGACAGGATAGTATTAGCCAGCTAGCATTAGCGTGTTTTCTACCTGGGACGGTCTCGCTCTCTCTGATAAGGAAGGAGCCGGGCTGATTATGGGGGAGCATCAGAAGCTCCTCTGCTTTCTGTTTGCTGAGACCCGAAAACTGCCACCTACACGAACACACAGATGATTGATGAGTGTGAGGTCAAAATCAACAGAGCAGAAGGAAAAAGCAGTAGGTAGAATCTTTCGTCATGTGAGTAAGCGAGTGATAAGCAAGGTGATTGTGGGTACAGTGCGTCCCCAACATGAGACTCAGATCACACTGTATCCAGCTGTGCCCACTCCACACCCCACTCAAAGATAACCCCACTACAGCTGACATCATCACCACCGCCTCTCCCAGACCGCCTGACCATGGCGGTGATGACGTCATGAGGTATGCACTGCAGGAACACACAGACGGAGATGTTGACTTGTGTGAGTTCAGCTCACCTGTTGTACACTTTGGCAGTGTAGTTGCTGGGGATGTAGCTCTCGTTTCCTGTGGCTGACGAACTTACTTTCCACCACTCTCCTTCACTGTAACACACACATTACAGCGTCAGATTCTCGCACGGAGGATTGAGGCGCTTGTCTGTTATGAGGTTGTGCAACAGCACACTTACTCTGACAAAATGTTGAGCCTCTCTCCCACTCTGATGGCACAGTCTCCTGGACCTCTGGACGGATAGTCGTACAGGGACACCACCACGAATCTACCGGTGTCTGAACACACACACACCAAAACAACACCTTTAGGCCTGTTGCTGTGCTCATATTATAAGAGCACCTCCAAAAACACATGCTTACAAATGACCTAAAGTAAAAACCTGTTAAAGTTACCCTAATATTTATAGTGAAAAATTATAAATTGTTAAACATCGTATTATATGCAATCTTTCCTGGTTTTTGGAAGTAAATTACCATACAATTTCATTTAAATTGATTTTTCTTTTATACCAAAAATCATTAGGATATTAATTAAAGATCATGTTCCATGAAGATATTTTGTAAATTTCCTACTGTAAATATATAAAAAATATATATTTGTGTGAGTGAATGCAGCACAATCGCGAACATAAATGGACAACTTTAACGGCGATTTTCTCAATGTTTCGATTTTTTCCCCCCAAATAGTTGTATCTCGGCCAAATATTGTCCTATCCTAACAAATCTTACATCAATGGAAAGCTTATTTATTCAACTTTAAGAACTGATTTATAAATCTCAATAAAAAAAATTGTGACTGGTTTTGTGATCCAGGGTCACATATTTTGAATTAGTTATATATATATATTTTCTGGATTTCATTTTAAATTTAGTTGAAGCTTTAGCTATTTTTTTTTTGTTTTTGTTTTTTGTCTGTATAGTTTTAATTAAGTTTTAGTTCTTTTGTTTTGTTTTAGTTATTTACTTTTAGTTATTTTGGTACTTAAACTATAAATGAAAAAGAGAAATGTTGCTCTGGCAACTATCTAAAATAAAATAAGCAAAAATTGTTGAATTGTTAAATACTATTTTATTATGAGTAATGAAAATGTTTTTATGGTTTTAGTTTTAGCTAATGATAATAAACCTGTGTATCGCATTTGATTATATTTTATTTATATAGCATTGGTTTTTATTTTCATCATCAGTTATGTAGATTAGGGTGTTTTGTGCCACATTTTGTATTGTGTTCATCTATATACGCTTATTGGTCATGTTTTATGGACAGGACACTTATGATGAACTCTGATTAATCTTGCGGCTTTTTATTTGTTCACCTGTGCTATTATGGCAGTTATCAGTATGTACAAATCATATTTTGGTAGTTCAGATAGACTAATTTGTTAATATTACTTCGGTTAATGAAATATACAGCTGTTATCCTGTAATACCTGAACATTGTCAATATATTTTTTACCGTGAATTTTTTGCAACCTCAGCCCCCAGTTTATTACCATAACATTAACAAGATGTTTTTTTTTAAATACACAGTAAAAAGTGATCAGTTGACTTAATAATTTTAAGGCAACCTCACATTTTTAAGGTTTCCTCACTTTTTTAAAAGTAAATAAACTTTATGTAATTGAAAAAATTAAGTTATTTGAACTTAATTTCACATAACTTAATTTTTTCAATTACGCATAAAGGTTATTTACTTAATTTTAAGGCAATGGGTTTCCTCGCTTTTTTTTAAAGATGAGTCAACTCATCACTTTTTACTGTGTAGTCTATCATTGGTAACGCCGCGGGAAAATTTACACACTGAAAATCCTCAACTTACGAATGAGTGCTTGTAAAGCGCCACTGAAAGCTGCAGTTGCAGCATTTACCACAACCCCACATGTATATCTACACTGCTGTTCTACATGTAGTGTTGCCTTTCTGAGATCAGTGGGGCCTCATGCACATATGAAGTGTGTATTGCAGTGCTGAACTCACCCATGGTTAGCGGGTCAGCTCTTTCCTCCGTGTCCAAGAGAACAGCATGTGCGCTGGATCCGCGCCGGTCTTTACTGGGCCGACTGCCCATGCTCCTCTGGAGTGTTTAGGTGCACAATGCTGACAGGAACCAAAATCTAAGGACAGAAGAGCGAGATTTTTTTTTTAGCACTGAATGATTTGTATTGATTCTTGATATTCATAAA
Source organism: Scardinius erythrophthalmus (assembly GCF_964197995.2). Classification (NCBI taxonomy): domain Eukaryota; kingdom Metazoa; phylum Chordata; class Actinopteri; order Cypriniformes; family Leuciscidae; genus Scardinius; species Scardinius erythrophthalmus. The sequence goes on from NC_138235.1 coordinate 16,641,308, forward strand.
AAAGCATAAAAAACTAAAACGACACGCACGAATGAACCAACAAATCAGTTTAGTTCGACCATTGCTTTCTTATGTCATGCTCTGAATGTAAAGAGGAAGGATGTCGACAAACCACTTGTGTACTTTGATAAAAAAAAAAAAAACTTTCCATCAGCACTTTCACTATCACACACTTTTTTAACTTGGATTAAAAAAAAAATAAGGGTTGCCATTCTAAAAATAGATCTGGTGCAATGCTGAGAACATTCTACTTTTTTCTGTCACGCTCAGTTACATCACAACGGCACACGATGAATTTATTTATGCAAACTATGTGAAACATACAGCGAATCCAACAGATTAAAATGATTCAGAATGCAAATACCAGGTAAAATATCACAGTCTGAGGTAAAATCATAATATAACGTGACTCATTCTCTTAATATGACTTATGTTATGATAAAGCGACAGTAAAGTGCTGGGTACAATTTTCCACTGCGGTGTCCTTCACATGGTGTGAAGAAAGATCACTGTAAATCTTTTGAAGGAAAATGAATCGGATGATCTGATGATAAAAAACAAGCTCAAAAAGCTTTTTTTCCTCGGCTAAAATACCATCAACACATACATTTTCCAGTATTTCTACATCATTTAGTCTTATTACATGTTATTACATTGTAATAACCTTCTAGTTCAATTCCTGCTATTAATAATTTTAATGATTGCACAATGTCACTATGATTTCAACACCCTCATAGGGCTACTGTAGCATTAGTGATCTTTGAGGGCTATTCTTATTTATCATATTGTAATGCGGTGGCACTGGTCCCACATTACCGAGCAGATGGTCACCTGGTACCACAGATGGGTCTCACTAGGTCATCAGGGTCTCCAGGTCCAAATTACAGACCTCATACCCTGGGCACCGAAATAACACATGCGTAACTGATTACATGTGCTGCATACCAACACAGCCATCACACACAAACCAACCAACCGACAACTTAACGGCAGTGTCATATATATAAAAAAAAATTATATCATTAAAACATTATATCTCATAGGTATGGCGATAAAGATTTAGTTACAGATTAGAACACGGTTACTGACTTCCTGTTGTGGTAATGCAGACAACATTTAAGCCATTTAACATGACTTTAAGAGATCTCAAGTCTGAACTAGAAAGTATCAAACAACTTCAAAATGGCACACAAACCCGCACATTTCTTTGAAATGCCTTTGAAGCAAGGCGTCTGTGCAAGCGCACACTTTTTAAGATGATTCTGACTCATGATTCAAGATTTAAGATTATAACTTTAAAGTCTGAGCTTCTTGTGTTTACATTATGAACATAGACATTCTTTTAGACCAATCACAAAACACATTATTCTCATTACACATTATTATACACATTAAAAAAAAGTGTTAAAATGGCCAGACTTTCTCCCAACCAAAAACTATTTTATTTCTATGAATCTAAATTGACGTAAGGCGCTTTGGATAACCCTGCTAAATGAATAAAAGTTCATAGCGGTCAGCAAAAACAACTTTAAATAGACCAAAATGTGAGCATAGTTGCGTACTCACCTCATGTCTTCAAGATAGCTTTGGTGACAATCCTTCTTTTCGAGGAAACAGACCTCCTCACCTGCGAATGCAACAGGCCTGAAAACTGAGAACGCGGAGTTAGGAAACTATTTGGAGTGATTTTGGCACAGATCAGAGGCTAGTTGTCTTGTCTCAGTAGTTGAGCTCGGCTTCAGGTGAAGTGTTACTGTGTGATGCTGCTGTGGTCGTCTCTGTGTTTTAGCAAGCACACGGTGGAAGGCAGACTTATTTACTACACACTTGTAGTTTCCTGTGACGAACAGGTCTAACTGTCACTCCTTTGCTGACGCACAATGTCTGACAGTGAGAACAGACTAGAAGATGCTGGTTTGATCATGTTTAACCTTCACTAACACAACACAGATGTTGGTGGAGAGGAAGGTTTTGAATGTCATGATGTCATGGGCTAATTGACGCAACAATACAGATGCCGATGGAAGCGGCTTACGAAATTCTTAATAGGTTCAGAAATATTATGCACATATTAATTTCATTATTCCCAAATGCACCAAAGCCAATTTCCATAGCAATAACTGCCATGGAAACTAAATGATCAGTTTGGCTCCAGATCAGCATAGATGCAAAACAAGTCTTGCTACAAATTACTGCTCATTTACACATTTTAAACCCCAGCTGAAAAAAAAGAAAGAAAAGATAATTGATGCACAGTTTGCATTGGGATTCATAAGCCCAGTGTTGGATTTTAGCACGTTAACATATCATAGTTTAATTTAAACTGAACTTTCTATGAATTCTGAATATGTGCATTGCATCATCTGCACTCATGACCTGTTAAATTCAGCATCACTTCTTACTTAATGTTGAGTTTTTTATTATGCAGCTGAAGATGTTCAAACCCTAGTTCCCATGACAAATGGAGCGAGTTAATTAAAGTCGTAGTGGGATGTCATCCTACCTGGTTACAAAAAGTGGAGGAGAATCAGCAAATCTATATGGTAATTGAAAATGACAAACATAAAGGAAGTAAATCTCCTCTAGCTGAGTGATCATGTATATCAGATGGAAAGAAGACTCAGCATAGATGTTTTCGACTGATCCTTTCGGCTGTGGTCAAAATGTGTACTTGAAGTCCCTGAAGTGTGTATGCCACAGTTTCTATAAATAGCTTCCAAATGTGTCATCTCTGACCGCGTGCAATCAACAAAACCTGTCTTGCTAGTGATCGGAAACTTTCTCAGCTGAGATGACAGAAACAAAGTTGACTGAGATGGGTTGTGCATAGAAGTGCACATTGAGTGCTATTACTCAGTGCATAAAGTTGTGCTTTGAAGTGATTTGGGTCACATCATACTTTGTTTTTCCCTGAAGTCTAATTATAATGTTAGTCAAGGTTTTATTGCCCCAAAAACATTGTTTTCCCTGACCATTTTCTACACTCTCCCAGCTCCTTAAAGGTACCCCAAAATGTAAATTTTGTACTTTGTTGAACTTAACCTCAGGTTGTTTCAAACTTTCTTTCTTATGAAGAACACACTAGAAAATATATTCACTTTTCCAAAACTCTTCACATAGTGATTGCAACAGCAGTCAACGTGGCCTATGGATCACTTGCATTCAATGACTACTACTTTCAAAATACATGAATTCTCTTCAAACTTAAACACAAACACTACTAAAGCTCTATGTACCTAAAGGTCAATTTGCATGTTAAAAAAAAAATTTGAAAAAAAAAAAAGTTTAACTTAACCTCAGAATGTATAAAGTGGGTCAAATTGACCCGGCATGCTGTGAATTTTGAAACATATTATCAATGAAAACATTTATTTATTTGATATTCCATGAATTGTTGTTTCTGACCCTCATGAATGTCATCTTCATATTTCTTAGACATAGGATGAGAAAAAAATAGTTTTGTTACCTGTTGCTATTGTTTTTAGGGTTTGTTATAGTGCTCTGAAAGAGACATGTATGGTGTGTTTTGGTAGTTTTACTGCATTTTGAATGTGAAATTTACTGCTGTGCCAAGCTGAAAGTTGGCAAAGGGAATTGTGTGAAGAGAAAACGTGACCAAAGTACTGAGAATTGTGTCCTAGCAACTGTGAAAAACTGATAAAAGCAATAAATCAAATGAAGAAACAAAAAAGTTTTATGTACAACTACTTTATTTCAATATTCGTACAAATTGATATACTCAGCAGACAGTATGCAGTACAACGCCCCCTAAATGCTTGGAGGACAAAGCACAACGCATCAAGGCAGCGGTACAATCAGCAATCAACAATTTACATCCATTGAAAGAATAAAGAACAAAGACCAATAACAATAACACTTCAGAAGCTAAGAGAGTAGTCAAAACAATATGAGGTTATTGGGATATCAGTCCACTGTACAGAAGGAATGGAGAATTTTTACCAAAAGCCTACAGGTTACTATAGTGCATTCAGAGGAACCATGCTGTTTTCATACCTCTAGATGCCCTTTATGGTACATATAACTGTTCTTTGAACGAGCTACAGATCTTCTCTTCAGCTATTGGCTTGTTTTGGTGCAGCTGATCTCCAAAGCACAGATTGTGAAAAATATTGTACATGAACTTATGTGCAAACCTAAGCAAAGTCTTCACTATTGAGTCTAAAAGTCTAGTCTAAAACTCAGTACAGTTCTCCATGTAAACAGAATCAGATTGCTTAAATTCAACCAAAGTGAATTAACCATTGCAGAAAGATCTAAACATAATTAATACTAATATAAATGTCTATTGTACACTTTAAATAGGGGCATGCTAATCAGTAGCTTTTTCGAAACACTACAAATAGCAGACCGTCAATCAAAATCAAATCATAATAGATGATGCCGTATGGTGACAGAAGTAGAAACCGTCTACAAAGAGGAAGTGAAGTGGTTCGGTCATCTCTAAACACAAGGGGCAGGAAGACCTTAGAGAGAGCAAGAGAGGGAACGAAAACTCTCCAGCTACAGACGAGAATACCCTCTGAACGTTCAATATACAACAGCCACCAGCTAAATATACACACAAGAAGCATATCCAGTGTGAAAATGAATCTTGGAAGGATGACACAAATATATATATATATAAAAAAAATTTTTGTAATAAAGTAGTAGGCCAATCAAGATCAAGGTAAAAACATCAGCAGAAAAAGTTAGTGTGCGTCCATGCAGTGGAGAAATATTCCAATATGTTAAATACATGGATTACAAGACATCAAACAATGCATCCCTTCATTAGACCCGCTTTAGTTTTTTGTATACTTGTTCTCCGGCCACAAGGGGACAAGTAGACAAAGAATGAAAGACAAAGCCAGAGTGGGGGGAAAAAACCCAAAATCGGACAGAAAGCGGTCTGAGGTGCAGAAGGGCAACACGCGAATGATCCCAGGTCAAATGGTGGCTTGGTTCTGGGTGCTTTAGTTTAGCAGGACACCTCCATGGTTTGCGGTCTGGTCTGGTTGTCGTGGACTGGGCCGGCAGTGGCGCCCTCCATCTGTGAACTGGTATGAGCGCGGCTGCGCGTGCCGTCCGCTGAGCCCATGCTGGAGGCAGAGTGAGTGCGGGACCGGGCCAATCGGGTCATACCCACAGTGGGCACTGAGAGAGAGGAGAGAGAAATCGAACAGAGCTGAAAACATGTACAGACTAATGCTGCTGCATGACAGTTGCAGGATCCTGAGTGAAGGGCGTGTGCTTCACAGGAAAGTCCGTTTCACACCCGGATCCAAACATATGGAGATCCAGGAAGGGGAGAATAATGAGTCTCCTCAGAGTGAATGAACGCCCGCACATCTACACATCGCTGACTGCTCAACTAACGCTGGACTGATTGAGATACTATGACAATCCACTATGGTTGATAAGAATAGTAAGCTGATCCCAATTCATATACTTATACACCATTGATAGAGACTTGCAGCAGGAAAGCTAAATGGGAGCAGGACTGGGTTTCGAACTGGTTAAATTTAATTCATTAATGTGCATTTTGATTAAATACAGTATCTGTCTGGCAATGTTTCAAATCGATTCAAACCAAGAACTATTAAAAGAGCTCGTAAGAGTCGTTTTGTTTTAGGAATTGGGCAACAATAAACGAGCTGTTTATGAATCAGACTACAGTATTTGCATTGTATGTTTGGGCTGTTTACACCTGGTCACTTCAAGCATCTGATTTGTTAAAATGGTTCCATTTACACTTATCACTTTACACATAAATGTGTCTCCACACAACAAACATAAATATGATCTTCGATTTTCACACTATATGCAAATTTAACAGATAAATTTAACAAAAAAGCAAGATATGAGCTGCATTTTATCATCAGCTAATTTCAAGATCTAAAGACAGCAATAGGAGAAAGAGCGGCAATCAGCACTGGTAAGGGCATTTCATATAATCTTTAATCATTTAATCTACTTTTAATGAAAACGAGAGTGTTTTGAACTTACTTTCAGTTTCATTTGCAGCAGTTTGAGCTACTTGAGTGTTGCAGTAGCGCTGTCATATCTGGCTATAACAGCCTATAACACGCTCTCACACATTTGTTTTAACATTTTGGGAGGAATAAAATTTACAAAAGTGGTGCATGCATTTATTCTTGTCCAGTTTCATCTGGAATGTGTCTCAGACCACCTCCTGAAGTGGCTTGATTGATCGGATTTAAATCTATCCCGAAAGTGTTTCGAGGGGCATTTACACCTGGGGTCTCATTTATAAAGCGTGCGTACGCACAAAATGGGGCTGGAAACGTATGTACGCCAGTTCCCACGCAAAGGTTGTGATCTATAAAAAACAAACTTGACGGGAGAATGTGCGCACCTTTAAGCAAACTTTGAGCCGTGCGTACGCACATTCTGGAGACAAAGGGAATTGGCGACACTGATGGTGAGCTGGAGTTAAGTGTCTTTTTGGTCACTTTTAGACAGAAAATCTAAAGAAAATTAAACATCTACAGAAAGATAATACAAATATAATTTCACTCACCAAGCCTGTCACTTGAAGTAAATATCCATCCCTTCTTAAATGTCCGCACCAGCGAGCGCGTTGGGCCGTTTAGTGAAACTGACGCAAATAACAGTTTAAATAAATAAAATAATGATTTAAACTGTTTTACTTCTGATATAAACATTTAGATTAAATATGCCATTCAAATTAATGGAGTTAAGCACTTAAACATGAAATCATTACTGAGAAGTTACAACATTGTTATATTCAAATTCAGTCAATAGAAATATTTGTTGTGGATGCGGTGTTTTTGAACACTTTTCCTCTGGCATGCTGTGTTTTAATGTTTTAACCACAGAGATAACTGCTTATCATGATAATACCAGATTGTCTGAGAAAATAGTTTTGTGCAAATAATGCCCAAGGCCTATCTGTTTCCATTAAAAATATCAATTAAAAATACAATTCGGCCAGTGGAAAAGATTGAGAAAAACTTTCTCTGAAATGTATTTTACACTATTTGATTTATGTATTCAAAAACAAGGCAAGGATAGGCAACTACTCGATTTTTATTAATGTAATGTGTCTTGTACCATTAAACGTTATCACGTGGATGAATAATCATATGCAAATGATATGCAGATGAGGATATGCATAGTAAAACAAGGCGTTGTAAGCTCCATATATGGTTATTTCGAGGAGGAGACGCATGTACGCACAATCTTCCGCTGACTGGGATTTATAAAGTGAATTCTGCGCAGGTTCTGGCGTACGAACGGTTTTATAAGTCTGAATATTTTTTTGCGTACGTTTTATAAATGAGACCCCTGGTCTTTTCACGATCAGATCTGATCATCCGATCGCAGAAGACGCTTGAAGTGAGCATGTGTAAACAGGACACATTACGAAAATCTCAAAAACCCATCAGTAACACTTTGACTAACTACTTTTAATACACTACGATTCAGAACAAAGTAACTTTAATTAATATTATACAGGATGGATAGTATGCAAATTTGGGATTCAGACCTACAGTAGGTAACCCAAAGGTAACCACTTAGAACAAAGTCTCTTCTGAATACATGGTCTAAATAGAGTGCTGAAAGGATGATGCATTTTTATAGGCCAGTCTGGAACTTCGAATCAGTGGTTCCCTCAACTAGGATTTTTCCATTGGTTTTTGGATCGTTACAGAAAATAGGCTCTGTGAAGCTCTGTGACCCGATCATCAATATAATCTTCACAGACGAACACAACTTTAATTGATTTTGAAGACTAAATATAATCCCCGGAAGTAAAAAGACAAATGTAGACTATAAACGAAATAAACCACAGTCGCATGACTTCAACATCACTACTGTAGCTCAATCTTTCTTCAGAATTTACAAGTTGGAAAGTTTGAGTCGGAATAGAATGGAAGAGTGCGAGTATAAACACTACAAGGCTGTAAAAATGAGTAGATAAGCTTTTCTCGTGATGACGTGGCCAACAACCTCTCCAGTCCCACTTACAGTAGACACTTAAAAGCCTGAGAGAACCACGTGGGCTATTACTGATGTACTAGAGATCTCATTTCAAGCATTTAACCAAAAACCCATTCAAAAAACCCATTGACTTTGGGACGATAAATTGTTTCCAGGTTTTAGGACTCATTCCTGCAGCACTCTTTAAATAAATATCAAAATCTTGAGGCGACGCGACCACTGTTTAGACACTGCATTCATTATTCTCCCATGAAGGAAAGAGAGATCTCGTGTCAGGATCAAGCTCAAATTCATTTTGCAAAACCATTGCAGCAAAATGAATAGTCAACTTCAGTCAATGCAGAATGCGGCATGCAAAGTAAAGGCATGTTTCTAGGAGAATCATAAAAGAACATAAGATAGTGTGCACAAACATTCTCTCAGACAGCTTATGACAATAAACAAACATTAACACGTATGTCTATTTACCATGCTTCAAACGTCATGATGCAGAGCCACAAAGACATTTGTATGCACATGACTGGGACATGGACGGATAGACAGTGAGGACAGGAGGCACGGGAGGTTAAGATGACAGGCTTAGGTGCAGCTAAAGGTGTTGGCTGATCTCCTGGTACCTGATTCGCTGTTCAGGTGGCTGAGTAGCACATGAGGGACTGTTGGCATTGGTTGTAGGGGTCAAGAAAGAAGATAGGGAAAGGGAATGCAAGAGGAGGAGGAGGAGGAGGAGGAGGAAAAAGATGGGACAGAGGAAAGGGAGAGATTATTTGGTAGTACTTTTTGAAAGAGGGAGGATAGAGAAAAGGAAAGATTAAGTAGACGCTACAGGAGAAGACGCAAGGAAAGTAGGGGACGTTAGATCGGGTGATGGGAATAGCCTTGACAGTTAGACTGTTAAAATTTCAAATGCAAGAAAAGTGAAAGCCAGAGGCCAGGGACATTTTTCTGAATGGTTATGATTCCCTTTTGCACATATCCGATTGTGTCTTTCAGGTGTCAAGGATATTCACTACAAATTGAACAAAAAACTAAATGTGGTGAGAGAAGACTATTACTATATCATTCATACTTGAAAACACAAGAAAATATTGTTCTTGATTAATATACTTTTTCAGACTGTGGTAAAGGAACAATTAAACCCTGAAAGTGCAAAAAGAGAAAGTGAGAGAAGCTCTGCAGAAGGGAAACTGTCTTCAGCTGGGATAGTCCCTCATGAGTGCGGGTTTGTACTAAATAAATATCACACCCGAAACAGTAACCAAGAAAAGAACAAAAACACACTTAACAGACTCAAAACACAAAGTGGAATTTACCGGTGATACCCTCCCTCTACTGCAACACAAACATGTAAATGACAGAATCAGCCAGTGAATATTACGCTTTCTTAATGACTCATTCTACATACACTAATATTTCCACAGACAAAAGAATTACACCCATACAGTTGCATGTTAGGTACTTTTCCTGTCTGAATCAAAAGTTTACACATGTATGAAGGGTCAAATGTGTATGATAGCGTGTCATGGGCATTTTCACACCTCACTTGTTTGGAGTGTTTGTTTTGAAACCTGGCATGTTTTCCCCCTTAGTTCGGTTCGTTTGGGCATATATATGAACATGGCTAATTGGCAATCGCACTCGGATCCACACCAGAACAATCCGTACGAGATCGCCTGAACGAGGTGGTCTCGGCCTGTTTGGAAAACTCTGGAGCGGTTTGCTTGTGGGGAGAAAGCAATCCGACCCAAAGGACCAATGATCCAGGCTGTATCGCAATGTATAATGGGTGTTTTGTATAAAGTGTTTGTTTTGCTAATGCTTCTCAAAATCGTGGGTTTACATGGAGCAAAGACGAAGTGAAATGCCTAATTTAAATTTGGTCAAACATATTTCAGATCAACTGTCCAAAACACACAAAAATATCGTCGAAGTTTACAAGGTGTTTAGTGAGCGTCTCTAAGAGAAGGTCTTTAATCGACTCATTTAATGCTAACGGATGACCGCTATGAGCAGAATCTCAGAACATAAACATAAATGGACCGTTTACTCGCACATGACTTGTATAATCAAATTTTGGTCAGTTTAGAAATGCTGCCTTGTGAAAGCCAACAAAACTAAGAAAAAAATGCAACATCGTAACAATTTTAATCCCCGTTTCGGAACAAAGCAAATGATCTACGGGTCTTAAAATGCCTTGTCAACAAGTAGGAACTGCTGTATGCTGGGTTTTTAAACAAAAATAAAAGTAACATTTCAAACATCTGGAGTGTAAAAATGCACTGGTGTTTTGCGATACATCACATTCAATAATGAAAATGCCATGCATTGATAATGGATTTTAATAGTTGACAATTACTGTAATAATTCACAATGTATAGACATTATTTTATTTTTATTGCATATATTATTATTATTATTATTTTATTTTCAAATCTAATATTCATGAACTGCGTAAGCTGTAAATGCTGGTTTGTTGTTTTATGGTCAATATGCAGTGAATTTTTTCCAACAATTTATGACATTATTGACTATTTCATTAATCAATAGTATCATAAATTGTTCCAAAATCATTGAATTGAACTGACCAAATTTCAGAATCACTGACAATAATGAAGTCAGAGCAAGTTGTACACTTCACACATCTAAAATAAAAGTAATTCACAAATCTCTCACAGTGTGCTTGTTTCCTAATGGGGGGCTGTGTTTCTCAGTAGAAACACAAAAATAGACTTACAAAAAGGTCAAGCGATCTCAGGATTAGATTAGAGATTATGGAGGAGAAATGTGACTGTGTCAAAATGTGGGCATTTTCAAATGAGTCAGGCCGCTTGCGATCACGTTCCTCTCACTCTCAGAACACCTAACCACTAATAACTGTTGCTAGTCGTGTCAGACAGTCACAGAAACACTCTCTGGACGGTCAAATCAAAAGCTTCCCAGGGCTGCACTAGCACTCAAAGGTTTGGGTTAATAAATAAGTAATACATACTTTCATTAAGCAAGGATACATTAATTAATCAAAAGTGACAATGAAATCAACAAAAAGTGACATTTATAATGTTAGACTTATTTCAAATAAATGCTGATCTTTCGAACTTTCGAAAACTTTTTCGTTCAAAATCTTTCTTTCTAGTAAACTCTGTGTACACAAACAATGTTCTCAATGCTCGAGTTCATGTGTAGAGCCCCTGGTGATACTTGTGTCGAGCCTTATTAGTGTTTTAAAAATTGCGATTTTAATGCTATCATAGTAGTGCCCCAAGCCCTCCCTTTCAAAAGGCAATTTGACCGAAAACGAAAATACAGTCAAACTTGAAAGTGGAGTTTCCATTCTAATTATGCTTTTAAATGAAAGTTTGCCTCGAGTAGATTAACAAAAAGACCCAAGGTTGCATTTTGGTGAGAGTTACCCTTTAAGATGAATGAGCCCGTTCGGTTAATTTCTATTTTTTATTGGCAATAATGGCAAACAAAGCCTAAAATATTGATTCTGTTGACAGGCTCTAATTGAAAACCAAGTTTCAACACTTGCAAACCCTTAAAAGTGAATGCATATATGAAAATATCTGTAGGAACTTATGGAAATTTGAGGGTATTTCATTTTCTAGGTGTCAGGTATGATTTGCATAACTGTACGTAAAACATAATAACAATCTATATTGTTTAACAAGGCAGAGGATTTTAAGAGAACTTTTGGGATTCTTTATAGACTCGCCAAAACCTTGGAAAAAAACCTTCGGAAATCACACACTTCACCTTTAAATGGCAAAAAAACAACTTCATTTCATGTTTATATTACTGAATAGAAATATATTCTAGACATAACCATATAAACATTAGACAGAGCTGAATGAAGCCAAGGTCTGAACGCTTGAGGTTTTAAAGCAATAAAGTTTCCATGCTATGCAAAGCACTGAGCAGTCAAAGGATCTTTTAGGGCACAAAAGATATAAAACCTGAAGATCAGAGAAGTCACACAAGGCTCATGCCACACATCATGCTCTTAGAGGAAGACTAGTGTACTTACACGCTGAAGAGCGCATCACTGAACGGCCACACGGAAGACAAGTCATGTGTTAGTGCATCCGAGGGCTGATCTGAGACCTGCTTTACTCAAGAATACGGGCCTGACTCAGATCAGCAGTGGATAAATGATCCACTGAGGCAGATTATGGTTATTATCATGTTCATAACATCTGAGGGTCCGGGATTTGCTCTCTCACCCTTGACTGTGTCATATTCCTGCTGCTGTTTTAGACGTTGCTATATTCATGACATACATTATTAAAGCACTGGGGACATACAGTATGTAAGTTGAGATGATGCTGACATCTCTCTAACAACAAGATGCTTTCAGACACGAAATGCAAACAAGAGACAAATTTAATACAAACAGTGAATATAAATATAAACTGAGAAAGATGATACGATCAAACGCTCAACATTAAAGTGGCCTATGAGAAGAGAAAGAGGTCAGAGACTTACTGTAGCCCATTCCCTGGACAAAGTACTTGAAGGCCTCAGCGAGTTTACCCGGCTAAAAACAGAAAACATCCACATTTAATACAAGTCAAAACTACATCAAACTGATTCTGTGGCAGACATAATGGTGTTGTCTTTTATTCTTACTTGGACAACTTGGGGAAGTCCACCACAATCTGCCATCTGAAGAAAGGAGGATACAATAATAAATACATTCTGTCATAATTAAAGAAATATACACATAAAAAAAAAAAAAAAAAAAAACAGGGATGCAAACTCATCAGGGGTGAAAAAGGTGTCAAAAAACGACCCAGAGAAGAAAATGATTAAATATCTTTAAAATGTGGATTTACGGTCATGTGGATATAGGGAAAAAACTCACCCTAGAACTTCATAGTCTCAGGCTACAGTAACACTATTGTTTTTATGGAAACCATTTAATATGACTAAATAATAATAATAATAATAATAATAAATGTATTATATTATTAAAAGCAAACAAATCAATATATTACTATAGTTATAATACTATTGTACTGTAAAATGAAAATAATAATTTTATTTTACAGAACAAAAGTAAAATTACAATATTAATATTCATTCATTTCTTTGCTGTCAAACATTAAATCATAGAGCTTTAATTTTGAAAACTGCAAGGAGACAACACATTTAAAAATGATTCATATTACAAATTTGTGAAAATAGTTGAGTGCTTTGGGTTTTCAAATGCATAAATACACAAAATACAGGCCATTCAGTGAAGTATCACTTATTCCTTGGATAGTTCACCCATGAATAAATTATCTAAATATCTTTTGTGTTCAGCAGAAGAAAGAAACTCATACAGATTTGGAACAACTTGAGCGTGAGTAAGTATTTTTGGATGAAAATGTGAGCAACATCTCTTTATGTGAATCCCTTCATTCAGAAAATAGTTGTACAGCTGCAGCTCACATGCATGGAAGTTGGGTTTGGGGGGTCTGAACTAGTTGAAACAGGAAATCAGCAACCTAATAAAGAGGTTGACTGGAACAAAGTACTTTATGGATTTTAAAAAATACAAAAACACGAAACTTATGCATTTAAATACAAATTAGATTTAAAGGCTTTAAAATGCCACTCCCTGATTGATGACACAAATTATATATTTGAACCAAAATTTAAATTTTAGCTGAAAGGTGACAAGTTTGCATCCCTCAATCAAAACATTGTTCTAGAAGGGGGAAAAGCTGCCATGCCTTGAGTAAAGTAGTCTTGGTTGGATTTAACCTCGAGTTGCATTCAACCTGTGAAAAAAAACAGATCAAATCCCACATGGTCAGTTTAGAAACAGAATACAAGAAAAAGACAGATACTCTGCACTAAACCAAACTGTTTAAAGTGCCACCCTTGTGTTATTTAATAGGCAAACTCAGGAGGTGCCAAAACTTTAAGTACAAAAGCTGTTACTTAAGGATTTTAGCACAGATGGAATTGCTTTATTGGCCAATCTGTATCAAATTTTATTCACTTTCTGCACATGTATGGACAAGTGTGTAAGCAATCAGTAATTCAGAGGTGCTTTGCAACAAGCACAAGTGCATAAGATGTTATGATGATTAGCCCCTTTTAGGATGTGATGTCACTGTTACAGTCTGAACAGAAAAACGGAACAATGAGATAAAACACACTGAGCCGTTTAGAAAGCACACGGTGTTCTCTTCCATAGACAGAATGGCAGTGTTTTTGATGTCACTCACCACAGCATCTACCGCTGGTGACGTGTCACCAACTATTAGCAGGGAAGGACATCTAAACAGCAAGAGAAGAGAGACATAAAAGTGAAAGGAAGAGGAGACACCATGATTCAATAGCCATAAAATAGACAACCAATTAACATACTTCAGTGTTTTGACTGTATTTTCATTAAGTCCCAGGACGGGCCTCTCAATCTCCAGATCTTGCCGACTGTAATAATAAAAAATAATAAAACTTTTTAATATCAGCTCATATGACAAGGATCAGTGTGTGAATTGGTCCTAGATCAGGGTTTTGATGATGTCACCTGTTGTATGACTGGCAGAAAAGAGCCAGGTTGTCCTGATTGATGTCCTGAGCGATGTGCAGACGGTATGTTTGAATGATCTCCTGGTTATCTGTCAGCTCGTCCTGAGGTACAAAAACTCAGCTCATCAACAAGACTCTAAGAGATGTTCAGAGAGAATTATCTCACAGATGCTGTGGTCAGTATCATATTTAAGACCTACCGTGCTGAAATGGTGTGCCATCACAATGTCTACTAGATTGCTGGTCCATCCAGACAGCTGAAGCAGAAACACACAGACACAGTGCAAAACAAAAGCACAACCTTTAAATGAGATGTTTGAGAAGATCACACAAATCTTGTTCCCAGCAGCTCCACCCAATGTTCACAATCCACAATCCACTGACTTGAGCACTTTTCATCATCGTAGCAATCTGACCTGTAAGGTTATTATGTGCTTTACAACAGGGAAAATCTTAAGAAGATCAAGCACACTAATCTGTTGAGAAATCTAAAGTATGGAGGAATTATTAGAGTTGGTTTGTAGCTAATAATGGAAGTATAATAAAGTATTTTCTGGGAATAAATGTGCATAATAGTCAAATAAGACACAAAATATATATATAAATTAATTACATGAAACTCTGATTAAATTAAAATGCAAATAACCACCAGTATCAACACTTTTTTTTTTTTGAAAAAAAAAAAAAACTTTTAAAAGAAGATAATGCAAAGACTATTGTATAAGTCTACTGTGGCAGATGGGTAAACCATTATGTACCAGTTACACAAAAAGCCAATATTTTGTGTGCTTTATTTCCATATTATTGAATGTAATTCCATCACTGGCCTACAGTCCACAGATTGCAGCTTGTCATTGGGATAATACCAGAATACATTTTTGTGTTATTTTATAATTATTAATTTAATAATTATCGGCACTTAATTTGACAGTGCATTCATAATCTTACCTTAGAGGCAGCCCAGTCGATCCAGCCCTTAGCACAGGGGTCCACATTGATGAGAACCAATCCCTCCACCAGAGCAGGCTCATTCAGCTAGAGAATGACAACACATGGATCAGTCCATCATTACTGCTAATACTGATCTTAACCCTCAGGGCACCTACTGACTGGGAGGATTAGGCGCATGACTGAACAGACTAATGAGACAGATTCTTTACTTTTTTTGTGGTATTGCTATCTATAGACCTGTCTGGGTCTTACACATTGTTATAGAACTGGGACCACAAAAATATCACATTAATTTAAAAAGGTGTCAATAGTCAACATAAAATCAAAACTGATTCCATTTACATCCTGAATTCTCATTCCCAGTCTTATTGTGCATTCAAGCATATTATTCTAAAGGGTAAAAAAGGTTTGCCTTCAAGAATTATCATCAAAAGCATGTAAACAATCTGCAACATGTTTTCTTTTTGGTGAACATGACCAATTCTGATGGTTACTGGTTAATGTTGAATCATGTTACTAGCCAAGTAGTTGTTTGAAGAAACATTTCACCCCCAAAATGTAGATTTTATCATTGTCACCCTTTTTTTGCCCTTTTTTTATTTGTCGGATTGGTGTGAATATGTTGCCATCTGTCGGAGCTTGTTTTTGCCAATCGCTGAATCGGCGTTAGAATGTCTGAGAAGTGACGCGCTGTAATCTGGTGACTGTCGGCATTGGTCTTCATCTGTCGGTGCAGTGTGAATTGGCCTTAACTAGGGCTGTGCCAAATTCTGAACAAATTGTGCCAAATTCTGACCCCCGTCAAAATATTACCCCCCTAATATCGGTAGGTTTAGGATTAGTTGTGGGGGAGGGGTCAGGATTAGGGGTGGGGTTAGGATTAGGCAATCAGATGCTGACTTCAATGAGGGGGGTAATAATTTGTCAGGGAGTCGAAATTCGACACAACACTGGTAAACTTGACAACGGCACCACCGCGGTGGCTGATTAGCACCAGCGGTGGTCCGCCAGAACATATTTTTTGTATGAGAATTAGGGATGTCAATTTTCACAAATTCCCATGATCGATCGTCGTTTAAATTAACGATCAATTAATCGATTAATCGTTAGCCTTAATACTGCGATATGCATCAACTGCAGTGGCATGTGGCCAACAGCATGACAGGGTCTGCAAATGCTCATGTTCCTCACCAAATCAATTAGAATGGCTTTAAATGTAAATAAAGGGCTAGTAGGATTGTAAAATGTTTCGATGTGATTGATAATTAAATTAATTATTTAATAATCAAATATAACTACTAATACAACGCGTCACCAACGCCGCCTCATATGCGCTAGAATGTGTGACTGTTGTGGACGCGCTCTTCCTGGAACAACTGCACGCGCTGAATGAATCTGCTACCGTTAAACTGGAGCACTTTGCTAGCACGTTATTTATCTAAAAGAAACGCATCCTATATGAGATTAATCAGATATATTTAAAATAAACATAATATTACAAATTATATCTGCACAAAATGACGCAAATTCATGCACAAGTGAACTTGAACTAAGTTACGTGCCATTCATTCAGAACTACTCATGTTGTGGACGCGCTCTTCCTGGAGCAACGCGACACGGCAACTAAACCCAAATAATTCACAATGTTTTATTACAGTATTGTTCTCTTTATAATGTTATGTAATATTACAGTCCCAATAGTCATTATTAGTCGTGCACTGCCGTTTGAGCTGCGCGCGCTGAAGCTGACGCTTTACTACAGTGTTCTTAACCAAATGCATCCAATATGAGATAAATCAGATATAGATAGGCATACACAAAATAAACAGTATTACAACTTACATTTGAACAAAACAAAAGGCTGCGAATGCACACGCAAACTTACATGATGATGAAGGTGTAAAATGGTCCCAAACATAACTCCGGCGCGCTCGCTTTACATGTTTCGCGGTTGAGCAGCGCGCCGCGCACGAAGACCTGATTAATCGATGATCGATAAGTTCTATCGATTAAATGTATTATCGACAATTAATCGATCGTCGATTAATCGTTGACATCCCTAATGAGAATGCTGCTTTACATGAATATTATGACACGAGGAAAGCACAAAGCTTTGTTTATAAAATAAATAATAGGTTAGCAATTAAATGTTACATCGCAGCCATGGAAACATCATGATGAATGAGAGAGTTGTGCATGAGCCCATAAATTTAAGCTTTGTATGGTTTGCGATCTGGTCACCCGATTATCAGCGAATTTAACAATATTCCATTAGTTATTCCACTGGACATGGAATCTCGTTTCTTTTCCCAAATCTTCACTCACGCCTCATTCATTTTTGCTTTTAATTACGTCTATTAAATTCGCATTCTTTACTATGGTAAGGTAGAAAAACGCAGTAGGACAGATAGCCTACATTTTTACTTGCACTTCAAATTATTTTTAACAGTTTGTGCTTATCATTAGATATGTTAAGGTGCGTCAAGTTTAAGTTTTTTTGAGATTTTAAGTTTCGCTTTCTCTGGCAGCGCAAAATCAAACATAGCCTAAATGTCTTGTCCTTGTGGAAGATAAAGTTCGCTCTTCAGACCTTCTACAACAAGTGGAAAAAATGAAGATATCAGAAAAGAGATCGATGGTCTCTTTCCTGCTCGTGTCCCACATCCCTCTCAATGCGCAGAGCGGTATGTGTGCAAATATAAAACAAATGTTTTTTTTATAACCCCCCAACCACGCGCCACTGCCGGTAGATGGTCCATTACCACCACGGTGGTAAAAAACTGCGACCGTCACAGCCCTAGCCTTAACCTTAATTTAATAAATATTACAGGGCTGGTGTTGGGGTAATTGGGATGTATAGATCCTCTCAGGGATTAACTCAGCCAGTAGACTATAAAGTGGGTGCTGATGATGTTCTGGCCTACATTGTCTTGTTTAATATTCTGTTTCACCCCCAAAATACGTCACATTACAGAAGTGAGAATGCAACAAAGTAAAGCCGTGCAGCTTTAACCTCTTATTTAACCTTTTATTGACGTGACCTAACCTGCCATTGACACCTTAACCAAGTTCTCAGTATGTCAGAGCGCTGACTTACTGCAAGGGCTCACACTTGGTTTTAAAGAAGAAATTCAGCTAGCCTATAGGAAGCCGAAATATATCAAACGTCTTGTGACCGTGATGGTAATGGAAAATGATTCAGGTTTCACACCTCTTAGCTTTCGTCTCTGAATAAGGCCTATCACTAGAGCTAGAAAGACATGCAGAGAAACGCAAGTATTCTAGGCAGTTCTCATGCATGACCACATGTCTGCAGACAAACATGTGATAACCAAGGTAATTCAAATGATTTTAAATAGTTTACATGTGCTGCAGTTAATCTGCTGGACTGCGTAGGTGTGTGTTTGTTCCAATTGGCCGTCTGATTTCACAGGGCTCGACGAGCAAGCACGTATGCAGCAGAAATACGAAAATGTGCACCGCAAGCTGTTATAAGTATGAGAGTGTGATATGCTGGGCTGAAATAATGAAGTAGTGAAAGAAGGCCATGGAAATTTCAGATAAACTTACATAGGAAAAATACCCTTTATACGTTGATAATAACCAGCAGGAAACATGAGCGAGTGCGTATGACGTCGTAATGAATGCGTTTATGAGGGCATCCACCTCCAGCGTGAATGTTTCTGAATAGATGGTGAATGAGGGCTTTGTGTAGGGTGAGAGTGTAAATGCATGTGTGAACTGTGAGTTTCTTATTAAAGCCTGAGGACAGATGGTTTTACTGCAGACATACTTCAATGATCTTCACCTCTGATGAACTCAACTTCATTCAGCTGCTCAATTAAACATCTAATGGCTCGTTACCACAAGCTACTCCAAACATACAATGACTATTTGGTCATTATAACAAAACAAAATGGAAGATATTTTACTTACAGCGAGTCTAGAGAGGATATAAGCTCCTGCGCCCACGCCGATACCAATCACACTGTTGATTCTGTTAAGGCATTTAAATCATCCATTAACTGGCATATCTTACTACAAACCCACAAATGATTTAAGACTTAAATTTTGTGAACATATGGGATTTATTGTCATCTGATTGTACTGGATTGAGGACATGTGAGGTTCGGACTCACTTTAGCTGAGTCAGGACTGAGGGCAGCATTTCAGCAAGCTCATCCATGGTGGGGTACTGGTACCTGAGGGAAAGAAGATAGAGGCAAGAATGAAAAAATTGTTCCAGCTTTAATTGTTCTCAAGAGAATGTGAAAGAACTGTATCAGCAGTTAAGGTGTGGTTACATTAGCAAACTTTAGTGGGCAAAAGGTTTGTCTATTGTTGATAGCATAGCCTTGCATGAAGCAGAGCTCACACAGAAGTGTTGCAAAATCTGCACGGGAAAATCATTTGCCTTAAAAACTAACATAGAGTTGGGCCGACACTGCCAGGGTGTGACTTTCAGGTTGCAGACACTGGTCATAAAAGCAATTAGTACAACAGATGAGTGAGTTTTCATGGTAGAACATTTTACGATTAGCATCAGGGTACCCCCAGGATCCTCCAACTTAAATTCAAGGCTTTTTAAGACCTTTTTAATACCACTTCAAATGAAATTCAATGCCAACTTCGTACCAATTCCGACAGAAGTATGAGGGGAAAATGTCAAATCTGTATACATTTTAAACCCAAAAAAATAATTATGTACAAGTAGACTATTTGAATTAAATAAAACATTTTATTTGAATTATCAGTCATATTTAATACATACGTGGCAGCGTTGTAGCGTGCACGTGTGTAGGCCAATGTTAATTTTGGCAGCCATTTTTGATTTAGTCTTACTCTTCATCTTCAGACGAAAATGCTTATTGGTCAGTCACATTTGAGTCATTCTGCCTTTCATAGTTTTAGTTGACGAAATGTGTTTGCATTTTTTGTCAACTTTTAGTCATTACTTTTAGTCAAACTGCAGTTACTTTAATTTTGGTAACTATTTTATATGTAGTCTTTAGACAGAAAATGTCATAATTATTCTCTCTAGGCCAATTCGATTAAGCTTATGAGAAATTAAAATTAAGCTAACATTGCACTTGTATTAACATTGCACTCTTTAGCAGTAGCACTTGTGCAATTCTACATAGGCCTATCCCTTTTCCTTAGTTCTTCAATTTTTTAGCGTGCTGTACTCTTCCACGACTGCAGTCACATCTTTCCATTAAGGGACAATATTTGTCATATTATTTGCCAATCAAATAATATTTGATTTTTCCATTTCATTTTTCACCTTTATAATACTTTTAAAAATAAATAATGCTTTGAATAAAACAATGTTCAATAAATATTCAATGTTAAAAAACGTTTAATATTAATACAAATATGATATTAAAATCGCCAGTAGGTGGCGGTAACTCATTGTCTTTGTCAAAGCCACAGATTTTGTTGCAAAATAGAGCAATAAGCCTGTTTAAAATTTAGTACATCACTTAATGTTACCCTTTTTTTTTTTTTTACTGTTGTATAAAATCAATGTCACATTTGAAATCGTGTGGATAGTTGGGAAACATTGCATTCTTGCTCGCATAATGATCAACATTAAAAACACTGCTGTATATAAGCCTGCATTTTGATCGCAGATTTAGTCGCACAAACAGCACAAGCGGCTCGTGACAGATATTCTCAAATGAAGATCGCTGAACTCCAGCTTGTCTGTGTTTTCAGATCATCCGCGCTTCTTCAACAATGTAGAGAGAGCGCGCGTGGATGGTTGTGGCCAGATACTACTGAAAAGACCGGGTAGAAAACATGCTCTTTTAACAGAAAAGCTCTGATTAGTAACCATCGTAACGGGTGCGCGCGCTTTCGCGCGTTCTTCTATGACGTGAAGCGCGAGGTGCACTCAACGTTACGCGACTAATTTTTAATAAGTCTACATTAGTAACAACAGCTAATTTTGTTACGGTATGAATTTAATCATAGAAAAGGCAAAAAAAAAAAATTAAGACCTTTGTAACGAAATTCAAGACTTGTATACCAAATTCAAGGCTTTTAAGGCCTTAATTTGAGATGATCAAATTTAAGACTTTTTCAATGCTTTTAAGACCCCGCGGGTACCCTGTAGCATGCATTAGCACAGACCAGTTTTGTGACGTTAGGCTTGGATATATTATGGTTTTGAGACAGTCTGTCTTACCCGGTGGGGAAAGGAGGTGCAGATTCTTGCTGGCCTGGAGCATCAACATGGACCACAGCAAAGTGCTGGGTGATCTCCTGCATGTCCTCGAAGTTGAAGAGTGTGTTGAAACATGACTTATCTGCGTTGCAAGAGAACAAAACACTTGTTTATCATCAGACACTTCTCAAACACGTTTTCATAAATCAATATCAGACCAAAAGAAAAGATCCTTTGGGTTCAACAAGACATTTTTGAACAACTGTTTTTACTAAATCCAATTTACTACCATCGTCAGTGCCCTGTAAATCAGTTTTCTGGCTTTCAGTTTGCCATTATAATGTTGTATATACATGAAATCACATTCTGTCTGAGTAGGTACTATATTTGATGAGGAATTAACTTTGCAACCATTAAAAACTAATGTTCTACATAGTGTAAAATCCGGATGTACTACATTTGTCATGTACTATGTAGGGATGGGACGATACACTTAAACTCACGATACGATGCACCTCGATATGCCAGGGTCACGATACGATACGTCACGATACGATATCAAAAAAGAAAAAAATATTACTGTATAACAACAACTTTATTATGGTGACGTTGAAGGTGGTGGTTCATGTTGGATGTGTTGGATGTGGTGTACGGAATGACAGCATGGCATAGCTTACAGACAGTCCATTGCACACTGAGTCCGAAATTTTCGTATGCGTTTTTTCGTGTTCGTCAGCCTTAAAATTCGTCACGCACGGAAACCTTGCACACTGAGTCCGATGCGTATTTATTAAACCTTAGCGCAAAAAAATACTAAATGGATTCGTCAAGCAGTGAGGATGATTTCGTTGCCCTCTTTCTTCTTAAAAAGAGAAAAAGAAAGAGGAAAATATTGGGTCCATCCAATCCTGAGATTGCGCCGAGAGGAAGGAGAGTTTCACCTCCGAATCAAGGAGTTGCGAAATTATCCCGAGCAATTCAAAATTTACCTCAGAATGTCAGTGGAACAGTTTGATGCTTTGCTAGCGATACTGGAGCCACATATTAAAAAGAAGACGACCAATTTCCGTGAACCAATCGATCCTGAACAGAGACTGGCAGTATGTCTAAGGTATGGACACACCCACACACACACACACACACACACACACACACACACACACACACGGCCGGCGGAAGCGCTGGGCAGACAGAACCGAACAGCTGGATTTTGTAGTTCGCTTGCACGGTGGCTCTGAATTGTCAAACACCATTCAAAATACAGGCTGTGGATGCGAAAAACGCAGAAAATCGAAAAGAAAAGGTGAAATGTGACGTTCAGAGATATGTCTTCCTCAGCATAGGTCTTATGATACAATTTCCGGTTTCTTCGTGTGGGAAAATCACGCATTTATATTACACTGTTTTCTATTGCAGGTGCTCACTGAGACTGGGGTTCGAATCCAGCTAAAGCCAACTTTTTGTAATATTTATTATTGAATTAAATAAGCATTCTTTTTGAATGCATACTGTTCCAGTGTCAATAAAATATACATATTTTATTACATATACTACGCAAATCATGCAGCAGTGCCATCTATCTTTATTTCGCGATCCATTTTTTTCGACCTCGATGCGTTTCGTCACGTTTTGTATCGCGATATTTCGTCAAACGATATTTCGTCCCATCCCTAGTACTATGTACAAAGAGTATAGAAGCCCAAGAGGCGAAACTCTGTTGTGTTATGGGTAACAGTCTGTAGATGGCGCTGCGGAGGCGCGTCCGCCATTATGGACTGAAAGCTGCTGAAATCGTTAGCGCCAGTCAATGGCAAAATCCATTTTAATAGGCGTTTATAGTTCATGTGTGCACTTGCTAGATTGCACATCTTTTTTGTACCTTTCCGCCTGTAATAGGACATTCACAGATTGTTTTTGTTCTTCCCATTGAAACGTTTACTGTGTGCACTTTCACTGAAGATGTTGAAAAAACAAGTTAATATTTTTGTGATATTCTATGTAAAATATTAACTGTCTTTAGAAATGTTCATTTATAATTTTATTTATTTATTTATTTTTCCAAATCATATATATGGTGATGTTCACTAATTTCAAAATCAACATTTGAATAAACATCTTATTACTTATATCTTATTACTGTGTGTCTGCCTATAGCCTATATTATTTCATGAATTTCTGTTAGTCATATAACTAGGAAAATGCATAATAGAACATAAATATTGATAGATTAAAGTTTTGCAGTAATTTTATAATTTTATCTTTGCAAACCGTAAGTGGTAGGCTAATGAAGCCGATTCGGTGGGGGACATACCCTTACTAAAAAGTACTATAGGAATCTTATAGTATTTTGGGACAAAATATTATAGTAATCTTATAGGAATACTATAGTAATTTGGGACATACTACAGAAGTACGATAAGACTACTATATAAATACTGTAGCAGCTTTAAAATATTATAGAGGTATTACAGAAAATCACAGAAGTATGTTATGTTCTGTAATACCTCTATAATATCCTAGAGCCGCTATAGTATTTCTATAGTAGTCTTATAGTACTTCTATAGTAATATTTTGTCCCAAAATACTATTTTCCTAAGGGTAATTAGGCCATGCATAACCAACACATAGACGTATATTTTCTGTCATTTAACGTCATTTAACGTCGGTCATCCTCATTAATGTATTTTAAATTGTTTTCATATTGAGATATGACGGCCAGAAAAAATTAAGTTATGTTAAGTTTTTGTTATGTTAAGTTTTTCAGTGCCATTGACTCCCATTATTTTTCGGCGTTTTCCTTCAGTTTTCAGTCCATAATGGCGGCCGCGCCGTCACGTCATGGGGGCAACTGTTGCTATGGAGCGTTCTATTGAGTTTCGCCTCTTGGGCTTCTATACTCTTTGCTATGTATACACAATGTCAGTTTATGACCTCCAGGAAGAGGGCTGAGAAACACTGATCTAGACCCCCCGTCCCTGTATTCATCAATTAGGTGAACTCAAATGGCACGTTCTGAGACTGGAAACACAGGAAAATTGAATATACGTGACAACTTACGGTTGAGTCCGATGTCATGATAGGTGAGAATGACCGGCCGGTTGCCTTTAGGGGTCCCTCTCAAAGTCACGTGAAGGACACCGTTAGGATTCTCAATGTCGTGCTCCTGCAACCAATCAGATGATGACATGTGAATTACCAATAAAAGCACAAAAACGTCAACTGTTTACGCGGAAAATTAACTATACCCGGGCCTTTAATCTAGTCACGTGATAAGTGAAATCTGACAGCTCGTGCTATATGGAGCAGAGCAAACACTTACAGTATATAGTTGTTACGTCCATTGTCCAACTGAACTAAATGGTTTTTATTTCTATAAAAAAGCAGTGCCTTGGTGGCCAAGTAATGTAATCGGTGTATGGCTGAACACAGGAACACAGAGTAACACAGGTAACACCGTCTACCACAGAAAGCCTATCAGGCGCAGGCTCACAATTAACAATGTTTTTTCAAGCCTGTTTCCAAACAAATGAATGTCAACGTTAGTCACCCTCTTGTGTTTCATTGTGGTGTAGGTTTCGGCCCACCGTTGATGTTGTTTGTTGTTGCACATCACCACAACTACCACTGCATTATACGTCAAAGTAAAAAAAAACCTGCCGCCTCGGACAAAATGGACACCTCAGCTACAAGATCACACAAACAGGATGAGGTTTGAACCACAAGACTGAGGCGAGAGGCTAGCAGCACAATTTAGACTCCTAAGAACAGGAGAGCAGCAGGTCCGGCTCTAATCTCATTCCACACACAGCGTGAGGTTTCATTATTCTGGATATATCTGCCTGCAGGTTCACCAAAAGCAGCTCTGAAACGCGCCATAGGAGTCTGACATTATTTCGATGGAAACCTGCAGACTGCACACACACTAAATACAGAAACACACAAGACCTCAATGACCTTAACTGAAGGTCATTATGCGCAGGCGTGTTCGTTAATAAAAGGCAAGAAGAGAAAGCTAAATAATTTCTCTACTCATAGTTGATGTTAACAGACACAGGTAATGTCTCTGATAGTGATGTCTTAAGCAGGAGATCTAGAAATCATGCTAGCAGCTGACACCTGTAGCAAACCACAGCCGCACCGACTGAAGGCAGCAGATTTAAAAATAGACAAGGCGGTTATGTTTGAGTGTGCACACACACCTATTGCTCTCCGTGACATCTCATGTTCGGTGATTGTTTGTCTGATCTCTTGATGCATCATTCAAACAGTCTTCAGAAACAGGTGTTTCTACAGTGGCACCATTTCTACACTGGACGTGAGCAGCCCGTTGTGACATGACAAAATGTGATCACTCCCCTTTATAATCAAAGCTGTGCACAATGGAAACGGCTGTTGCAACCTGCCAATGGTTGGTGGACACCCAGTTTATTTTTGACGTGCTGCACAGCTACTCGTCCATCGGAAATAAAAATGTATCTAAAGAAAAAGCAAGTCTAAATTGATTGCTACCGTATGCATTTTGTATGCTTATAATAATAATAATAATAATAATAATAATAATAATAATAATAACAACAACAACAACTTGTGTGTTTTTTTACGTTTTAATGAAGTCTATTATGCGTAACAATGATTATTTAATTGATTAAAAAAACCTGTAAAAATGTAATATTGTGAAATATAACTACAATTTACAACAATAATTTTGTATTTTAGTATACTTTAAAATGTAATTTATTCCTGTAATGGTAAAGATGGTAATGAATTTTCAGAAAGAAACATTTCTGATTAGTATTATTAATGTTTAAAAACAATTGTCCTACTTATTATTTTACTGGAAACAGTGATGCATTTTTTTTTCTAAATTTTTTGATGAATGGAAAGTTCAAAAGAACAGCATTAATTTTAAATAGAATCTTTTGTAACATTATAAATGTCTTTACTTGAACTATGCATTGCATCCTTGCTGAATAAAAGTATTAATTTGTAAAAAAATAAATAAAAAATAAATAAATTATAAATATATTTTAAAATGTATATATACACATACATGCATACATGCAATAAACATACTGTTTAAATTTGTTTTTAATTAATGGATACTGGTATTACATAAGTCATAAGTACTTCAACCAGCAACAACATGATCACTTCTGTTGTGTTGACACTTGCTAAGTTGCTATTTTAATTTATTTAGTCAATTCAAGAACATATTGCAACAAATAGACTCAGTTACTAAGACAACATTACACCACAACAGTCGACCACAAGCAGCAGGGCAGACATGGAAAAGTAAGCGGTTTGTATGAAGCTGAAGGTACAAAAATGGCTAAACACTAAGCTTTTAATTGTTTTAACCACAAATCATTGATCAGGAAATTAGCTCAATTTAAGCAAATGCACTACTTAAAAAGCCATTGTTGTCTCAGAAAAACATCAAAAACAGAAGAAGTTTTTGGCAGATTATGGGAAGTTTGATTCAGAGTGGTTTAGCAGAGTTGTGTGTGGACTGTGGAGTGATGAATCAATGAAACACGAGTTTTATGGTGATGCTCCAGAGCAGTGTCTTTGAAAATCTGCTGAAAAACATAATAATAAATACATCTCCACCACAATGAGGCCTGAAGGAAGAGACTGTGCCGTTGTGTGAGGAGCTGCTGGTATTACTGAGCTACCTCATGCTTTGGAGTACAGGAGAATATTGCAGAATGATTTGCTTCCCACAATTGAAAAGCTGTTATCTAAAGAGGAATGATCAGAAGTGATTTATCAGCTAGATAATGCCCCTGTCCAAATTGCAAAGACAACCCAGAAGTGTTTTGAGAACAAGTCCATCAGGCTCATGTTTGGCCTGGTCAGAATCCAGATTTGAACCCTATAGTGAATATTTGGTCTCACATTAAACTCAAACGAACTGGGAGACATTTTCAACTACTCATGAACTGTTTGAAGCCATTAACACTTAGAGGAAGAACACTGATTCTTCTTCCTGTAAAAAGCTGTCTGCAAGTTTACCTTCATGGCTTAAATATTTAAAGAAAGCAAAGAGGAAGGCTATTTCATGTCAAATTACTTTATCTAAAGTATTTCTGAAATTCTTGCTAATTTCCTGACCAGTGATTGTTAATAAAATGGTTAAGACCATTAAAAGACCACTAGGCCTAAATATTTTGCCACTTTTTGCTTGCTGCATTATTTTTTTTCACAGAAGTGTAGATGTGGTTGCGCCTGAGGGCAGCTCAGACATGTGTCAGGGATCTGTCAAAGACCAGCACTCTGATAAGATGGTAGAAAGAGAACTTGACAAAGAGATTGGGCAGCTGTCAGTGTCGTATCTGTTGCAGAGAGAGTCCAAATCTCCTCCAATCACAAGGAGCTGTCTCTTGTTGGTCTGTAAACCACGAAAACTCTTTAGATCATGACATACTTTTAGATCAACTACAAAACTACACTGGTATTCAGAGACAGGCATTAAGGTGGTTTAGATCGTACCTATCAGATTGTATTAGATTGTATTTTGTTTATTTAAAGGTTGGGTAGGCACTTCTTTTTTCATAAACACTTTGTTATTCTGGTTGAAATTCCCTTTACATCCTGATAGCAATCAATAATAGAAGTGGTCTAAATATTTTTTTAAATTACATATCTCTTCTGTGGAAATCTCAGGACCAATAAATGTTCATCCAGTCATTGCATTTGGTCCAAATGTAATGATATTATGTGTCCTACTTGCCTGTCAACATATGCCTTTCCAGACATCGCACATCATCAGCGCATTTCTTGAGGCTATGCAGAGTTAGACAGTCACCGAGCGCCACAAACAGCAGCCGCTTTAACAGTTCCTCCTGAACCAAAACAATGAGCTTGTGTTGCGTTCACACCATGTCATCATGGTTTAGCTTCTGTGTATTTAACCGATCTTCTATTGTGCTTCAATCCATCACACTCTTTAAGGTTACACAACTCTGGACTTTCGGTAGTACCTAGAATATCTAAGAACACTAAAGGAGGAAAATCTCTGAATCAACATGCACCACTGACAAATTTTCTATATTGTAATCATTATGATCACAACTTGTTATAACTGCTTTAATGAGATCATTGTTTCTGCCTAAATTAATACATGTTAGCTAACTGCATGATTTGTATTATCTTAGAACTGTACATTTCTGGACATATTGTCTTTACTTGGACACAGTCCCCTCTGATAACAAATTACTCTAAATTGTAATGTAGAAACATGCACTTTTTGTAAAGCTGCTTTGAAATGATATGCATTGTGAAAAGTGCTATACAAATAAATGTGAATTTAAAAGCAGTTATTAAATTAGGGAGGTTAGTAAACCTGTGCATAGCTTCTACAAGACACAGATTTTATTTGTGTCTGTTCAAGCGTAAAACAGTAAGAATGTGATCTAAATGGGCAAACTGACAATCCCAATGCAATTACTTATACTGATGGAAAATGCATTACATTGATACTGGAGAGGCATGAATAGTTAAATTTTATTCCTTTCAGCTTGCCAATAAGATGACCAAAATTTGATTTAAGTAGGTGTCATCATTTGATTATCCATGCTGCATCTCAAGTGGCAGTATGCAGTAATAAGCAGCACTTAATTAAAATTTTGAAGGGAAGAAGAGGGATTGCTGACGGCAGCCAAAAAGTGGCTTTAAAAACGTAGAACAAATTATTGCAGTTATTTTACAGAAAATTACTAATGAATATCATGTATACAGTGCGTGCATAATAACACCTGGAATATGTGTTAAGTAAATCATTTAATTGTTATTAATTATATTATACTATTCACATAACATATACATTTCTTTACATTTATGCATTTGACAGATGCTTTTATCCACAACGACTTGCATTACATTCAATCAATAAATTTTTATCAGTTGCATTCCCTGACAATTGAACCCATTGCGATCACCATGCTCCACTGTTTAAGTAACACTACAGCATCACACACACACACTCACACTCAAAGGCCTCCCTTTGACACTACAGACACATGAAAGCACAAGATAAAGCACACACACCACACGTAAACAACCGTCAGACAAAAGGCAGATAACGCCCATCGTTCACCCACACTACCTACGACAGACACGACTCAAACTTGAACTGTTCTCATCTGCAAAGTTCCCGCTGGTGCTTCAGAGGGAGCGCAACAGGCTACTCCGTGACAAAACACACTCTTTCCGTTAACACTCACCACGGCAGTCACTGCACAGGAAACCTGGTCGATGTCCAGCTCTGCTGTCATGTTTCATCCAGCGATCACAGAACAGACGCTTTCTCCTGTTCCCTCTTCTCACTCTCCACAGAGAGAGGGGCGGTGGCAGGAGGTAAGGGAGGGGGCAGTCGCGATTAAGAGAAACAAGAGAGATAGGAACAAGACAACAGGGCAGCCCGTTGCTTTGAGCACCCACCGATAACAAATAAAAGGTCTTTTCCCCCTCAATTGCAGCCGACGTTGCAGGATAAGAGAGGGATCCAAAGCAAAGCAGACGCTTAAATGCCCGGAGAGTGTGTTTGAGAGCGATGAGTGTTAGATATGGAGGGCACTCAAGCGGCTCTAATTGGATTTACAGGGTCAGGTGGAGGGGGTGGGCTGTGTAAATCTCAGCTTCTGTTTCAATGTGCGAATGTGCAAGTTGATAAGGGTGATTACTAGGAAATGTAATTAATAGAGGAGGATAACTCCGTCCAAAAGTGAAAACGTCAAGTGAACAGAACAAGTGGTAACATCCAAGCTGCTGTTGCCATAGTGACGGGAATGGACGGGAACTCCATATGGCGACAATGCATGCACGAATATCGCCAAATGTCTACGCTATTGTGTTTCAAGACAGAAAATGTAAAAGGAGAATATATTAAAGGTACTGGTGTGGGAAATGTGTTTGTCTTCCACAGTGCAGGGTTGGTTAATCCTGAGCTTAACCTCCTCTGGTTTTCCCGTCCGGAGAGCGCAGCCTGGCTGCAGCGCTGGGGAACTGTGCTGAGCAATGAGGAGGCGGTGTTTCCAACTGCAATTTTCTAGTGGAAATAAGATGACACTTTCCTACAGGTATGAGGTTTTCAAATGTTTAGCATTATGATACAAAACCATTTCTGGCTTGCATCAAGAAGTTTCAATGACATTTTTAGGCACTATTTCACTCCCTACAATGTTGAAGTTCCCAACACATTTAGGAGAGCAATAAGTTAAAGGTAGGGAAGGCAATTTCATAGAGCAATAGCAATAGCAATAGCAAGCTAGCTTTGAAATCATGAGATCCCACTCTTCCTTCAGTGTCTCCACGCCTCCTCCAAAACACAAACGCACACAGCAGAGTCTGCAAAGCGTCAAAGGTATATTTAAAACAACAAAAAAATAACTTTTCCCAGGTAATATAATATTATTTAGATTTAGAAACAGCAATAAACTCCAGCAAGATAAAGTCCTTTTATGCAAAACCATAGACCTTTATCTACAGATCAAGTATAGGCCTAATAATAGAAACATTGAATAATCTTGGAGAGAGTTTCATCGAATGCTGAATGGAGAATGACAGACAGCCTCAGCTTGGAGAAGAGTTTATGTGAACTTGAATTTGCCGACTTAGATATTCACCTGTACCTTAAACCATGGAATGGCTCTAGACCCCGTATAATATAGTGCAGTGTTTCAGGCAAAAGGTTGAGAAACCCTGGTCTAAAACACAGTGCTCGTGGCTCCCATATACTTCCACTTTTGCCTGGATCGGGTATCGGTCAGACAAGACCAATCCAAATCCAATATTGTGCGTATACTATTCTGTGTTATTGTCAAGCCCAACAAGAGGCACAAAAACATTAATAAGCACCACAAAGTTTATGTGCACTAAATTTAGGCCAAACGGAGGTTAACTAAAAGAAACCGTTCTGCCAGTTATGTCCAGCCTCCCGAAGCAAAACACAGTCATGTACAGGTAAGAATTAAAACTGTTGCCGTATTGTTCCATTTTTACCATAATGCTGTTTAAAGAGTAGATAAATGATGATTTTCATTGATACAATTCCTGTTCTGTTAATAACCCTCTGTTGATCCGACTGTCTGTGGGCGGGATACAAAAATGAGGAATAATATAGTTTTCATGAAAGCCCTGGAGCTTTCAAAATACTTTTTGGTGACAAATAAATATGAATTTCTCGGTCCAAGAAACATAGAAAATGAGTAAACATTGTTCATTTACGTGTACATTTACTACTGATACTGTAACAATACAAAGCAGGTTGAAAATCGGTGGTTAAACTTTAATGTGCACATGTATATTATTACATTGTACTTATATTTTAAAATACCTACATATATTACAGCTGTAATTAATTTCGGTAATTACATCTATAAATGATCTGTTGACCTTTTCCTTATCCCTTAACCAGGGCTTGACATTAACTTTTTGAGGCACTTGTCCTTCGGACAAGTAAATTTATGTTTTACTTGTCCATGCACAAAAGTCACTTGTCCGGGTTATAATTTTATCGTTTATTTTTTTTTTTGTGTGTGTTTTGTTAATGCAGAATTCGAACAAACCATTGAAAGCATCCAAACACTATCAATATTAATAAAATTCAGTTGAAACAGTAGAAAGGAACGTGTCCCAAGAACAGAGTTCCCCTTCAACAAGAAATAAGGATCGCCAGACTCCATAATACAAAGTAATACTTTGCACGCTGGTGTGCAGTGTATCAACCAGAGGAAGTGGTGACTCTTGTAGGTATCCTCAGTATTTGCAAGCTAGCTAGACTTTCTGTATACTATACCTAAAATAATTTTGTAAACATAGAGATGCACCGATTACAATTTTCTAGGCCGATTCCAGTTTTTCATTGAGTTTGACCTGCCGATTCCGATTTATTTTTTTTCTAACCACTTTACAGCACACACAAATATTTATGTTTGATCTTTTCTTTAACCCTTTCACGCGTAAGTTTAAAATATTCTAACTGACACACGACACCCCCCTCCCCCCGAGTGAGTTTTTTCAAGGCGAACGTTCCCTTTAATGTTTCCATGGCGACGCGTCACGCGATACACCGCAGTCACTGTATGAATGACTGATGTGTCGCTTTTATTTCGCTTTTCCTTTTTTATTCAAAATATTCACAAACTTGCTTACCATGTCATCAATCATCCAATCTGATATTCCGATTCTCAAATACGTGTGAGTGAGTGTGTTTGGTTGTTTAAAAACCTTTATAAATAATCGATCTATAACATGAGATGGGCGCCACAATGTTGTCCTGTCAGTTGGATTTACAGCACGTGAAATTCATCAGTTTCTCCCGAAATAAATGCAAGAAAGTGGCCGGTGAACTGAGAAGAATAGAGTAAACTTTATAGTTACTTCCACTATGTTTGTCTGATAATAACACATGTCGGCAAATTATATTTGAATAGATTGTTATTGCTGCTTCCACAGACATCAGTGTGTATTTTACAAACTCAAAATGTATTGTTTTACTCGTGCTTATGTGTATTTAAATATCTGAAACCTAAAATAAACATTATGAGGTTGAAAACACTGCTTAGTTGTGATATATGACAGCGCTGAACGCGTCCGACTCTGGCTCAGCGCCAGCCAACGCGCGAAAGCACAGTTTGAATCTGGCAGTTATGCGACGTCTCAAATCGGTAAAATTAAATCTGTAAAATTATAGACGTAATGAGCGGCACATGACGTGAAGTAACATGGCATTTTATTTTGTTTGAAATTTAACTTGTCCAGTGGGACAACTAATTTTCTCTTCCACTTGTCCTACAAAAAAAATCCACTTGTCCCGGACAAGCGGACAAGCCTTAATGTCGAGCCCTGCCTTAACCCACCCTTACACCTAACTAACCACAAAACCATGACCTCTGATGGAAACAGACCTTGAAGACAGTCAAACACAAACCACCATAAGTAAATATTATATCATCATTCCTTTTGTTCCTGTAATGAAATCACATCAACATTCTGTGATGCAAATTTCCAATCACCGCGTTTGAACAATAAAAACTCACAACAAAAAGCCTGCGAGCTGCAACAAAGGCCATGAGGATCACAAGCACATGAGGAATAAAACCTGCATGATGATCAAGAATGTAAATGATCACATATGAGCATAACCCAAAAAGATGGGTTAACCCTTGACATTTCAGCCGGTGTAACCTTGTCCCAGGATGCACCTGAGGCTCTGATGGATGAGTGAGTGGGGAGAACAAGGATTTCCCTCCAAAGTGCAAAGAAAGCCCCCCGTGCAGCGGCCCACGCGTGCACACCCCAGTGCTGGAACACACCCCTGATCAGTGTAACTGTACGCAGGAGTGTGTGCTTGAGAGCGGCCACATCAAGCAGCAGGTGTATCCTGCACAGCAGCAGTTGAGCATGCTCCAAATCTGACACGCTGTCAGACAGAGATGAGAGAGCCAGGGATGTTTGATCTCAGACATTAAAATGTCAGCTCTGTCTCTTCAGTGTCTGACAACTACAAAGCGTGATTTTAAAAGAGAACGCAATACTCTTGATGACCCACAGAGGGCAGCATGCATCACCACACTACTTGCCTTTATTTCCATCACAAAATGTCTATTGCGGCAAGCGCACTTGGCAACACAAAAAGGTTCGTTTTGTTAATATAAGTATCATGAACTAAGACTAAAAAAATGCTTTTGCTATGCTCTGGCCAAAAGACTGCATAGGCCTAAACATCATTATAAAATAGATATTATAATACTCACTGGCCAAAATCAATGCCATGGAAAGATCATGCTAAAATACACAGTATTGAAATACCTTGTCACTTATTAACTGTAGTTTAATGACTCTTTCAGGGACTATATCTTCTGAAGGAAGCAGGGATGATCAATTATGGCAAAAATCTTAATTCACGTTCATTTTAGTCAACACCGAGTTATTTAAAAACAATTACTCATTAACTTAATGCATTTTTTAAACTTTATAAAAAATGTTTTATGCGAGACGCTACGGGCAAAAACACTTTTTTCATGCATCTGTCATTTTTGAGATTTTGGGCTTTTTTGGCTTTACATTGATTATTTTTTCAGACTAGTCACTAGTGGAAGGAAAACATCCAAAATACACTTTTAAGTGTATCTTTTATAGCACTTTATCTATTTGCGTTTGTAGATTTCACTTACAGTACATACCTTTAAAGGCCGTTTTCTCAAAATGAGTTTCAGTAACACGTACATACACCAAACTTTACAGTTTTATTCCTATCTATATTCTGAAGGTTTTTACTGAGTGGTTTGTTTTATACACATAACATTTTATTCCTAAAAAAGAATAATGAAAAAAAATGTCAGGCTCTTTCAGACAGTATCTTCTGAGTTATGGAGGGATAAAAAGAGATATCCAATCTACCTTCTGTAAAAACCTGTAAATCCAATATGTCGACAACAAAAAATACAAGATTTTGAACCTGACTTCATCCAATGTTCAAAATTTTGTTCTAGAAAAGTATGCAAATTAATGCAGATTTAATTAGATAATGCCTCGTTTTGCCAAATGTTTGCAATTCTTAATGTGATCAAACAACTGGGGAGGAAGTATGCTGATATAGTACTTACTTTTTTTACCGTATTCACCTGGGGTGTTATGTATAGTTGTAACAGTCTTTCAAAAGGCACTCGAGATTGTTATTGTGGGGGGAAATGGCATAGGGTGCAGTCTCTCATACCTTATATCACCAGCTTTGTGAATTACATAACTGCAGCTAGAGATTAAACTCATAACCCGTAAACATGTTTTTGTTTACGAGCAATAGAGGAAGAAAAAACCTGTAGCATACAGCAGATACGATGGTAATAATGAAAGTAAAGGGTCATCTCTTGTGCCTGGCCTTTTCCGGTAGAGTGAGCGTCACGCCTGACTACACACATCCGCTGCCCCGTGTGCCATCTGACCCAATGCCACATCCCTTCACAACCAATGCTGTGTTATCAGCTAGACACTGGGAGAGAAAAACAAGCTCGCACAGCTAATGATGCTGTTTGCTATTTGTTTGGCTAGAAGACCAAACGGCATTAACAAAACAGATGTCATTTAGGCTCATTTAAGTATCTCATTAAAAAAAAAAATCTGAAACACACTGTACAAATCAAGCACAGAACCAAACAATGCGTTGTGTGAGAACAGCTCGTCTGTTCCATGTATTTACACTGCCCTCTTCTGGAGAAGCCCAACAGGTGTCAGCTTACATCATCCACAGAGACCCATTCACATCTCACACTCCACAGCCACACCGTCACCATAGCAACTGCTCTTCAAAACGCTGGCAACTATAAAAGCTAAGGAAAAGATCAGGCATTATGGGGCTTCAGGGAACCGTTCAGCCTAGACTCTTCAGGCAGAGTTTAGATGCTAAAGATTTACTTTGGTCCATTTTTATAGTAGTTTCCTCTTTCTCTCTTCGGAGGAGTTCAGAGATGTTTTGTTATGTAATAGTTCAAGTCCTCCTGTTGCATAGTTACCAGCTCCAGTAGAAACCCGATAGAAAAAAAGATGAACTTTTCCATGTACAAACACTATGGTTTACGACTCCATTTACCCATCTCTCCTCATCATCCTTGTCTATATTCCATTTGTATGTCTAGTAACACACTCAAGCATCCTCTCAGGTTTGTGAATGTGTGATGATGATGTAATTCTCGCCTGAGATGCCGATCTAAAGTACCTGGCGAGGTTAAATTTAAACCTGTGAACGTTGGCATGATCCTCGCTGGTGCACATTATGACAAATTACGGTGTAATTCACCACACTCTAAAAATACTCCAAATGAGACTCACTACGAGTGCTGAACCTCAGATAAATGAGTCTTTTCAGGGAGTTGAAAGATCTGAAATTCTGATAGTCAACGGATAAGGGCAAGTTCTACAACAGTAGGTGTTTAGGCTAAAAATAAAAATAGAAATCGATTTCCTTTTGTTGAAAAAAAGAAAATTCATAAAATGATTTTTTATATCTGAAAATATTTTTTAATATTGGTGGCATCAGCCATTTCAGTTAAAAAATATGCAAATCATGCATTATATAACTAAGAAATGATACAAAGAAATTCCTGTGAAATGGTAATAACATTTTTTTTAAAACACAACAACCAGCAAAATATGTTGTATTCAATGAAAAAAAAGCAAATAAATCAGTCAATCAATAATCATTGTTTTATGAGCAAAACATCACTTTAAGAAAATGGGCATTAAAATGACACTTATGCTAATTTACTATGTAAAAACCATAAAAATTAAACAAACAAAAACACATTGGTGGCTTGTTTGGTCATTTTCTGGAATTTGCTAAATGCTGTGGAAAGTCAAAATGGTTAAATCTAGCTAAAATCACTTGGTCTGGCATCGCCTCTTAAAGGGGGACGGAGAACACTTTTACTTGTCTTGAGAAAACCCACGTCACTTAGAGCCGTGACACACCAAGCATCTGTCGGGCTGGTTTTGCAGTGTGTTCCACACGTCGACTCGCGTCAGGGGTAGTTCGCCCGATTCAGCAAACACGCAAGAGAGATCACTCTGATTGGCTGTTCAGTTTAGCGAACGAGTCAGTACACGAGAATAAAAGCAAAAGTGATGAAAGCGAGCAAAGTCCAGATGGCACAGACATAAGGCTTTTTTTATTTTATGTCATCTTACCTGAGCATTCAAATATTTCATAACAACATGAGCCGCCTGCTATGAAGAAAGTGATCAGTATGATTGATATTCAAAATGGTAAGCAAGCGCCGGTTTGTTTACAGTTTGTATATCTTTCAATGATGATAATAGACTACTGATACCTGCTGCTATAGACAGTTATTTCCTCACACGCAGACGCAGAACTAGTTGACAGTCAGCCCTAGTCCTTTTGGTTTGTTCAAGAGCAGATTTTTGCCAGATGCAGCTGACGCGAGGCGACAACAAAGTCGGCTTTCGTAGCCAGTGGTTATTTGTCGTTGGCTTGGTGTACCATGGCCTTTAGGACTTGCTTTTTCCTGGGTGAAATTGGACTACAACTGCCCTACACCTGCTAGGGCTCAAATGTCAATCTGATCAGGTTTAAGACAATGGAGAATGCAGAGGACAATGAATAATGAAGAGCTGGTGAGCAGCACTGACAGCAATGTGCTGCTATCTGGAAAAGATAGAGCCTAGGGTAGGAGAATAAACACAACCGAAATGAGCAGTCAATTGTGACAAAACCCTAAAAAAATAAAAATTGTTAATATCAGGACAAGGGAAGGCCGGAGTCTTGAAGGAGAGCGATTCTGGGTAAATGGTGTTCTGCACCACCGGGCTTCAACACCATTGGCCAATTAGGCCATAGGCTAAATGTTGTGATTCTATAAGGGCTTCAGGATTGGTTGGAGAAAGGGGTTTCCCTTAAAGGGGAACTTGGCAACTCTAGCCATTTCTTCTGTGGGGCGTATATTTCACAACACTGTCGTAAAAAAAACTCACTTGCGCCACCCTCCTCCCCTTTCTACCGCTGCTCATTTTCAATTGTTATTATCGGAGCCGGCCAACTTTATCGTGTGGAGCTATGTCTACCGAGGTGGGTAATACATCATACACAGGATCATAGAACGTGCTTGTTTATGTCGAATTGCCGTAAAGCAGTTCGTGTTTCTCTCTCGTTCTCGCTTCTCACGAGACTTCCTATTTCCAGCTTACCGGGACGTTAGTCCCCATGTTGCAAGGTTGGTTTTCCACCTGGGAACACTAGGGGGAGCGGGGAAAGTCACCATTTTCACCAGAACAGGTTATTTAACCATCCAAATGATTTCTAAACGGTTTTATTAAGTTGAAATAGTTGCCAAGTTCCCCTTTAAAGACTCAACTTCAGATGTAATGGTAAGTGAACTGGTAACAAAAAACAAAAAAACATGCTATTCACAAACCATACACAAAATATATTTGCCTAATCCTCATGAAATGATATAGTAATAAAAAATATTGTATAACTGATTGTAATTTAACTACTTAAGTAACTACTGATTTGTTTTAACTAATTTGCACACAGTTAAAGAAACAAAGTTGGCCCAGTTTAAAATCTGTTTTAATTTTTTTATGGTTTTATTATAGTTTTTAGTAATTACAAATTTTAAATTGTGTTGATAACATGGAAGTTTCCACCACTTTCGTGCATTGCATTAAAATCTGAAAATTGTTACTGCATTCTTATTGGTACTATTTTGTTGTATACTGAATGACTGAATGATTGCCACTGGAGAAATTAATAATTAAAAAAAATTAAGCGAGAAATTATAATGGAATAAGCATGATGATGAAGCGTGCTAAGATCCTGAGTCCAATCCTGCTCTTCAGCAGATAACACACAGCAGCTCAACTCACCACCCACAAACACTCCCACACACCCACAGAAAAACAAAGAGACACAAGAGTGAATTTCACTGCTCTAGAGTGAAGTACAGGTCAAGAATCTTTCACCACCATCACACAGTGCTGGGAATTCAAGCAATAGTGCTGGAGGAGTAGATTAATGACTGTGGGTGAATGCTTCAGGAGGTTATATGGAGTACATGAAGGCCTAATGATCACAAGAGACTCTTACCTGACAATCAAAGTCCTGGAAGTTCTGTCCATTCTGTGTGGAAAGAACGACAGAGAAGAGAAGAGAGAGAAAGAGATCAGCTGTGCTGGTCTGAAGGGTTAAGCATGTGACGTTAAAACGTCAGATCATGTAAGACACAATGTCCCATGTTACACCTGGCATTAACATCAGTCACAGATGAGCTAATTACAAGCAGACCACAGACAAAGCTTTCCACTTCCACATGCCATTAATGTACATAACATTAACATTAAAGGGGTCCTATTATGCCCTTTTACGAAGTCTTGATTTTGTTTTTGGGGTGTACTAGAATGCTTGGGCTGTTTTCATGCTTGATTGTTCAAAAAACAATTTTTTTCCCACATATTTTACATTACAGCAACTCTTTTCCCGGTCTGTCTTGAACGTGTCATTAGTTCCTGTTTCGATGAAGCCAATCCTTCCGAAATACGAAATGTGCTGTGATTGGTTAGCTGGCTCAGTCTGTTGTGATTGGCAGCGCTTAGTGAGTGTTTGGGAAATGTCCCACCCCTCCATAACTAAGTTCTGCTCTAGTGTAAATATTAAGGATGGCGTCAATTTCAAACCAATTCGAGCCTGATTCAGACCCTGACAATGTTAACGAAGAAGAGGATCATGCAGAACGGATTTCACAGGACGTTTCAGAGCGGTGTGTTTTTTGTAATTTTCTTATACATTATAGATACAATGTTATCCACCAAACAAAAGGGTTTGGAACTGGGGTGTGGAAAAAAAAAATAGCAACACCACCGTCTTCTCTAATGCAGCTCAACCAAGCCTCATCCCCTTTTTTGTGTTTTCTGTGGGCAGGGATTATTTAAATGAGTAACATTGTGACTTCATAAGACCCGGAAAAATCACGTTCGTTTTAGCCGTTTGCAATGAGCCTTTGTTGTAGTTCTTGGAAATTGGATTCTGTTAAATAAAGATTTTTTTTCGGACTATTACTTCAAATGTCAGGCTTTACAGGGTTAATCCGAGACAGTTCAGAGAGCCATACGGAACAAACAAAAGGAAGTACCAGTATGCATCCTTTAGACAGTACACACACACATACAACACCAGCTCATTTTTGGCTCTATTTGAAGCTGGTGATTTCAGAGGCTTTGAGATCAGGATCCGATGAGACTCATACATCATCTCTCTGATCTCATTGCTCCGGTAAAGCTTGGTATCCAAGGGAAACCGGCCCTTAGAAGAGCGCCTTGAGGAGCCTGGGATCGAGTCGTGCTATTTAGAGTGAGAGAACTGGAGTAGAGGGGTGAGATTTAGTTAAAGATAGAGAGGGGATGCGCTGACATTCACAATCAGACATTTGTATCAATAACATTTGTAACAATGTGTGTGTGTGTGAGTGAACTTACCTTGTCTGTCAGGAGGGGTTTGATCTCAGTCAACTGCACATCCTGTAACTCATCCATCCTCAATCCTGACAGCTGCCCGTCACTGCAGAGAGAGAGACAGGATAGAAATGGATTAGTACATCATTACAGCCAGCAATGACTTATTGACCAACAGGGAACAGGGCTCAGCATGCCAAATGCTCATGAATACAGAATTACAGTAAAGAGGGCACAGAGAGAGAGAGAGAGAGAGAGAGAGAAAGAGAGAGAGAGAGAGAGAGAGAGAGAGAGAGAGAGAGAGAGAGAGAGAGAGAGAGAGAGAGAGAGAGAGAGAGAGAGAGAGAGAGAGAGAGAGAGAGAGAGAGAGCGAGAGATGATGTTTAACATCCCGCCTAATAACCACCACAAAACCCCCATTGTCCTTGCTAGCAGAATTCAGATGAGCTCATGTTGAATTCATGGTTTAACTCCCTGTGTCAGTCCTGAAGGTCAATGCATGCTACTGTCTCAGTATGGGCATTATGTAGGCTTATGTCAACCTTACAATGGCGCTGGGGTGAAATAAAGGTTTTATGTTCCTCTCCATCAGGGATGAAATGTGCTGCTGCAGAATGCAAGCATGCAAATGTGAATTCTTGGCCAATACACTAAAAGCACATGGACCATTTGGGCAAACTGGAAGAGATGAAACGGCATTGGCAACTGATTTTACTACTGTAACGTGACTCATTTCTTAGTCACACTCGTATATTCAGAAAAAGAAAAAAAAAACATGTTGGGTGACTATATTATCCATCAGGAATTAACTGGATCATGAGAAGTGGACAAACTCTTCTAGTACAGGCCAGCACAGTACCATTCAAAAATTTGAGAAAGAAGAAATTATGAGAAATTATGTTCACCAAGGCATTTATTTGATCAAAAATTCAGCAAAAACAGTAATATTGTGAAATATTATTACAATTTAAAATAACTGTTTTCTGTTTGAACATATTTTAAAATGTAATTTCTTCCTGTGATGGCAAAGCTGAATGTTCAGCATCATTACTAGGGGTGTGCAGCAGAGCCAATATTTGAATCTGTATTTGTAACAATCTCAAAATTGATCGTATCTGTATTTGGATGAAACTGGAAGTGGGCGGGGCTTTAACCAGAAGTTAGTAAACTTACTTGAGAAGGCAGTTTTAAATGAAATTCCGTTCCCTTTATAGCTATCATTTAAGAACTATAACTTCATAAAAAAATATTTCTAATTGTCGAAGCCGATAGCCTTGAAGGCAGTGCTTCGATGTAGTGCAGTTGTGCTTCAGGCGACCCGAGTTTGAGACTCTTGAGGAACATTCCAGATTTCGATAAATAAATATCCTCTAATTAAAACAATAACACTACAATAATACATTTATTATTATCAATGTTGAAAATGGTTATGGCTTATGCTGCTTAATATTTTTGTGGAAACTGAATCACTTTATTCAGCGTTCTTTGATGAATAGAAAGTCAAAAGAACAGCATTTATTTGAAATAGAAATATTTTATGATAAATGTCTTTGACACTTTTAATCAATTGAATGTGTCCTTGCTGAATATAATTAATTAATTAATTAAATAAATATTGCACTGACCCCAAACATTTGAACGGTAGTGTATTGCATATTAAGCCTGAAAAACTCAAAGCACATATTCTGGAAGACAATGAAACATTAAATCATGCTTGCACTCATATGTTTGCTGTATGCTTTAGTTTCTGATCTGAAACCACTTAAACTTTTTGATACAAAAGGATGGACTTGCTGTCCCAACATGATTGTATAACTGTTCTGTACACCTTGAGCTACTATGCCCAGGTCTCTGTTTCCCTGTTTAAAGGCTTTATCCACATACGTAATGACTTGGCATTTAGTAAAATTTCTCGGTTGTCTTAAATCACACACATGCCAGGTCACGTTAACTATTGCCTTCAGTAAGTTCCCTTGGACCTTGACTGACTATCTATCGGGTTGAGGATGCGAGAGAAGATGAACAAAAGGATCCAAGGTGAACACGGGGCTTCGGATGGCGTCCACGGGAGGGCTGACAAGTGTTGACAAGGTCACAGTCAGAGACAGAAAGCCATGTGTGTGTGTGGTAGATGGATTAGTGGAGTCACTCAGAGGGAAAATGTCGATCTGTCACAGTGTGTAGGGTCAGTGATCTGTCAAAAGACACAGCTTGAGAGACAAGAGACACAGGCTTTTGCCTATTTATAAGTTTCTAAATGTTGACCAAAAGCCCCCCAATCATTTCAATCAATGCAAATTTTGCTATTTGGTGTATATCAAGGTTAGGGGTGTGCAAATCTACTACAACAATAATAATATCGTAATAATAGCTTTAACAATATGTCAGCTGACATTGTAAAGTATGTCACACACTTTGCAAAAAACAAACAAAATCACGCATTGAGAATAGCCGCTTTCACTGTGTGACGTAGCCTAGTTCAATGCCGGTAGAATGCTCTGAAATTCAAGATATTTAGGGTAATTTTTCCCTCACAAAGTTCTGTCTTATATCAAATTATATAGGCTAGTTTTGCAATATCACATGAACAAGAGGGCTGTTTATCATAAATACCTGCATGATTGCGAATGTCATATTGATTTAATAAAACAGTTCAATAAACCTGTTCAATAAACAAGTTAACATTGAGTTAATATTCAATATTTTCTGTTTCTGCTTTTTCAATGAAAATGTTCAATGAAAATGAAAAACTACTCGCCCTCTGAAGCAAAGAATTAGCGAACACAAAAATTCAATAAGACGAAATTATATGAATTATCCTGTTGCCCGCCATTTTAAATAATAACCACTCGCATCCTTTATCCTCCCTCAGGTTTCAGGGAATAGAACAGGTTACTTCTCAGAGAGGAGGTGATGTTGACAGGCGACTATGTCAGAGAGAGTTGTATTGGATCTATATGTTAGAAGCTCTACAACCACTGGGTCTCAATGAGGAGTTTGATATGAGCGTGTTTCTTTAATCTCATCACTATAGACTATTCTATGCTCTATGATGGTCATAGCCTGATATTTGCATATAATAGTGGTTTCTTTCTATTTGTGTCGATGCAATGTAATCTTGTAATGTTTTAATCTATTTGAAGTTTTGATGTAATTTATGTTTTTTGTTTTCAGTAGACCCTGTGCCTATAAGGCTATACTTGATATAGGCTATGTTGAACTACATTTCCCATGTTCCCTATCCCTGTAGCCTTAGCCATGTTAACACAGGTGTCTGGTATTATGCAATTAGGAGAGGTGATTGGCAAGAGCCCTTTTGTATGGCCACATTCACTTTGTTTGTATGCCTGAAGAAGGTCGCAAGACCGAAAGCTTGCTAATAAATTGATCTTGCACAGTGCTGTATTTTTACAATTTTCAATGAAAATGTTCAAATGAAACCACAGCATAGCCGTTTTGCGTCTCTGAGCAAAACACAGAGTGGTGCTTCTGTACTGTATGAATCCACACTTGGAATGAATTTTAAATGAATGATTTAATGACTGAATGAATGAGCTGTTTGAGCAAATCATTGACACAACTGATTAAGACCGTGACTGGTGGTTTTAGATTCATATTTTTATTTTTATTATTAAATCAGTTTAAAGAGGCAAATATTGCTTTTTAGTGGAAAACGTCTCCAGTTACTTTCGTAACCTCGGTTCCCTGAAAGGCAAGGAACGAGACA
Organism: Scardinius erythrophthalmus; assembly: GCF_964197995.2. Taxonomy (NCBI): domain Eukaryota; kingdom Metazoa; phylum Chordata; class Actinopteri; order Cypriniformes; family Leuciscidae; genus Scardinius; species Scardinius erythrophthalmus. Next base: position 16,685,632 of record NC_138235.1, read on the forward strand.
TTACGGATGTCGTATATGGGAACTCCTCTCATCCTTCACTTCCGCTGAAATCTTATAGGCTAACGCCAGCAGAGCTGGCCAATTGACGCAAAATATGCAAATACTGAACCTTGTGCAGTATAAAGCAAGTGCAGCGTCAATTCCATTTCAGAATCGAACAGAAACGCTTAAATCAAGCGAACACGGCGGCGAGTGTAATGTCTCGTTCCTTGCCTTTCAGGGAACCGAGGTTACGAAAGTAACCGGAGACGTTCCCTATCAAGGCTACGGAACTTCGACATTACGGATGTCGTATATGGGAACTGTATAGAATCCCGCCGTGGCCGCATAACAACCACAGAACACAGAACCCAATACCGACACCGCCCCCCCAGCATGCGAGCATCTGATACGCCGAGATCGACCAAGGCGAACCTCTAACCTCTGATAGGTCCAAAGGAACCAATCACAAGCTCACAAAACACTGCCATAATTTGCATATCCCGAGCAGTGTAAACTGGGGAAGTTAGCACTGTTTAGCACAACAGGGCAACAACAGTAAGAGAAGGCCAACGCATAGCGGTGACACATTCTAAAAACACACATAATAGCACATAGAACATCTCTTGGGCAAAGCGCAGAGCAGCTCTCTCAATGCATGTGTAAAACAATCAACTCACCGAAAGCACTCGAGACGCTACAGAGGGCAAATCCAACTTGTAAAACCTGGCGAATGTGTTCTGAGAAGACCAGCCAGCCGCAAGACATAAATCCTGAATAGACATACCCTTAGTCCAGGCCCACGAGGAGGCGATTGCCCTAGTCGAATGGGCCTTGACGTTAAGGGGGCATTCCTGCCCCAGGCATTCATAAGCCAAAACAATAGCGTCCACAATCCAGTGAGCAAGCCTCTGTTTAGAGACCCCCCGTCCCTTACTGCACCCACCAAAGCACACAAATAGCTGGTCCGATTGACGAAAAGCGGCCGAGCGAGAAATGTATTCCCGGAGCGCTCAGACTGGGCAAACAGCACTCTGAGCATCCGAACCCTGAGAGGTTGATGGCTCAGCGGACAGGGCAGGCAGAGAAACAATCTGCGCTCTGAACGGGGTATTGAGCGATTTAGGGACGTAACCCGGCCTCGGCCTGAGCTTCACATTACAGTTTCCCGGTCCAAAGCGAATACACTCTTCACTTACAGAGAAAGCCTGTAAATCCCCAACCCGCTTCGCCGAGGCGAGAGCGAGAAGCAGCGCCGTTTTAACCGAAAGCTCCTTAATGGCAATCGAAGCCAAGGGTTCAAAAGGCGGCCGTGACAAAGCCTCCAAGACCAAAGCCAAATCCCACGGCGGCACCGAAGGCGGCCGTGCAGGGCACAATCTCCTAGCTCCCTTGAGGAACCGTGTCACCGACGCATGTCTACCGATAGACTGACCGTCAACAGGGGCGTGAAAAGCGGCAATAGCGGCCACATATACCTTCAGAGTGGATGGCAGGCTCCCTTCATCCATCCTGTACTGAAGGAAGCGTAGAATATCCGACACAAAGCAGCTCGCTGGGTCTATATCGACATCCTTACACCATTTTGAAAAAACACCCCATTTCAGAGCATACAGGCGCCTAGTGGACGGGGCTCGTGCTTCCGCGATGGTATTCAAAACCTGCGAATGCAGCGCATCCAGCCCGCTCAGCGACCCTGCAGCGGCCACACATGTAAGCTCCACAGCTCGGGGCTGGGATGCCAGATCGATCCGCTCGCCTGAGACAGCAAGTCCTTCCTGAGCGGAATCTCCCATGGCTGCCCTGACAGTAACTCTATCAAATCCGCGAACCAAGGCTGATTCGGCCAGTACGGGGCTATCAGAGTCACTGCCGCCTTCTCCTCCCTGATTTTGCACAACACCATGGGCAAAATTTTCACCGGTGGAAAGGCATAGAGACAGACTTTCGGCCATCGTGCAGTTAGCGCGTCCATCTCCCAGGGGGAACGGGACAGTGAGAAGAACATCTGACAATGCGTGTTCTCGCTCGTTGCAAAGAGGTCGACCTCCGCTCTGCCGAAACGATTCCATATCAGCTGAACCGTCCCGGGGTGAAGCCTCCATTCCCCTTGAGGAATCCCGTTCCTCGAGAGCATATCCGCCCCGCGATTTAGAACACCGGGGATATGTGCCGCTCTCATCTCGAGGAAAAACCGGTCTGCCCACAGCAGCAGGGATTCCGCCTGCTTGAATAGGGCTCTGGAATGTACACCGCCTTGGCGATTTATGTACGAGACCACAGACGTGTTGTCGGTCCGAATCAACACATGCCGCTGCTCCAGCCGAGACCGGAAAGCTTTTAGAGCTAGAGAGACCGCTTCCAACTCTAAGCGATTTATGTGCCACTCCATTTGCTTCTCTGACCACCGACCCGAGGCAGGCTTGCCCAAGCAGACCGCTCCCCATCCGGTGGACAAAGCATCCGTCAGGACCTCCACACGCCGTGTCACTACACCGATAGGAACACCCGAGCTGAAAAGATCCGGGTTCTTCCACGGGGCCAGGGCGCGGGCGCATCCGTGAGTGACCATAATGCGCTTGTGGCCGGAATACCACGCACTCGGGGGGACGCGCACTTTCAGCCAGTGCTGAAGCGGTCTCATATGCAGTAACCCCAGATGACACACTGAAGAAGCCGCTGCCATGCGACCCAGCAGTCTCTGAAACTCTTTCAGTGGGACGAGCCTGCCAGGTCTGAAGCGACCGAGAGAAGAACTCAGAGCCTCCGCTCGCTCGGGGGTGAGGCGCGCTCTCATTTTCACCGAATCCAAGCATACTCCCAGGAATGTGGTAGTCTGACTCGGCGTGAGCACACTTTTCTGAACGTTCACCCTCAACCCAAGCCTCTCCAAGTGTCGAAGGAGGGCTTCCACATGGCTGACCAGTGTCTCTCTCGACTGCGCGAGAACCAGCCAGTCGTCCAGATAGTTCAAGACGCGCATCCCGCTCGACCTGAGGGTAAAGTGCTGCGTCTACACATTTCGAAAATGTTCGGGGAGCCAGGGCTAGTCCAAACGGAAGCACCGTGTATTGGTACACCGAATTTTTGAACGCAAACCTCAGGAATCTCCTGTGACGCTTTACTATCTGAATGTGAAAGTAAGCGTCCTTCAGATCTACTGAAGCGAACCAATCCCCGGGGCGAATTTGCGCGAGGATCTGTTTCAGAGTAGTCATCCTGAAGGCGCGTTTGTGAAGCGCTCTGTTGACGGGTCTCAGATCCAGTATGGGGCGGAGACCCCCTCCCTTCTTCGGGACAACGAAGTAGCGGCTGTAGAACCCGCTCTCCCTCTCGCTCGGGGGAACCGGCTCTATCGCTTTCTTCTCGAGCAAGCTGCACACTTCTTGCCTCAGCACATGAGCGTTTTGGGGCAGAGTTAACGACTGGATTACACCGCGGAAGCGGGGTGGTCTGCGTTTGAACTGAAGTGTGTACCCGTGACGAACTATATTTAACACCCATGGTGAAATGCCCGGAATAGCTTCCCACGCTGCCTGAAAACGACTGAGCGTGGGCTGATCTAAACCTGCGGTATTCACCTCTGCGGTCATTGCCGCTATATAAGGGCTGGGAACATTCATGTCTATTGACCGTGACTCTGCGCTGCTCGAGGGCAGGGCGGGTAACACAGTGTGAGGTGCAAGAGGGGAAAAGAGCTCTGTTTGTGAAGTGGTAATTTGCTTTATTGAACAAGAAACATTTACAACATTCACAACATAACTGCTCGTGTCGCTCACAGAACATTGAGGGACAGAGTGCATTCGAGCGCGTCGCTTGGGCGCGGGGCCAACCTGGCGCTCTCTTCTCCTCTTGCCCGAGCGGTCAGGAGGACTGCTTGGGCCTCGCGGGGGACGCGGTGGGTCTTCTGCGCGGGCTCCTCCGAGCCGTTCTCTTGCTACCCGCTCCCTGCCACTGGCCTCTTCGGCCTCTACTGGCATCCGGTCCCGGGCGGGGCGCTGACTGCTGTCTGGCCGCAGCCTGGGGTCGACGGCCCGAGGCGCAAGACGAGCGAGAGCGAGGCTGCTGCGGCGGCGGGGGCGCCCTCCGCGGAATAACGTGGCTCATAGCCTTTGCCTTTTTCTGGGTCTCAGAAAAACGCTCAGTGACTTTCTCGACGGCGTCTCCGAACAGGCCTGCAGGGGAGATAGGCGCGTTCAACAGCGTTTTCCTGTCAGCTTCCTGCACGTCCGACAGGGTGAGCCACAGGTGTCTGTGGAGCACCACCAAGAACCCCATCGAACGGCCAATAGCCTGGGCCGAACGCTTCGTGGCCAGGAGCGCGAGGTCTGTGGCCGAACGAAGATCCCGAATGGCGTCAGCATCGATAGAGGCGGCGCCATCCAGGGACTTCAGCTGCTTTGCCTGCAGCACTTGTAGTACGGCCATGGCGTGTAGTGCAGACACCGCCTCCCCCGCCGCACCGTAGGCTTTGTTAGCTTGGTGGGCCAATTTCTGCAAGCTCAGGACGGCAGGTTGCGGTCCGAGCCCAGAGCGGGAGCCGACGGGCAGAGATGCGCGGCGACGGTCTCCTCGACGGGGGGGATGCGGAGGTAGCCGTGGTCCCCCGCCTCGTCCACGGGGGCAAACATGGCCTGGGTGGAAGTGAGGGTACGCGCCGATTGCGGGGCCACCCACGACTTCACCACGTGCTCATGCACATCAGGAAAAAATGGGGTTCCTCTTCTCGAAGCGGCCTGACGGCGGCTCGATTGGAGGAACCACGCGTCGAGTTTGCTCTTCGACGGCTCATCGGGAGCTTTCCACGAGAGGTCCAATTCCTCAACGGCCTTAGAGAGGATGCGAAACAGCTCGTCCTGTAGGTCCGCCGGGGCCTCTTGCTCCGCGGCCGCTAGCGGTGCGGCCTGCTCCGCACCCCACTCGTTCTCGGAGGCAGACAGAGACATGGAGTCATCTTCCTCACTTGCCCCGAAGGACACGAAGTCGGCGACCTCGCGGGGGGGGTGAAAGGTGGGGTCGGGAAAACTCACCGGAGATCGAACCTCGACTCTGCGGTTGGGGGGGGCTACCAGCGGCTCGAAGGCGGCGGTAGGCCCAACCCCCGCTGCTGCGCGAGCTTGGTCCCGCCTGGCCTTGAGGGCTCGCAGGGACATGTCTGCGCAGTGGTCGCAGGACCCTTCATCTGAGAGGGCTGACTCAGCATGGGCCAGCCCCAAGCACGCAACACAAAACAGGTGCGTATCCGGGGGCACGATGGAGCCCTTGCATAGGTTGCAAATAGTCGCCATCGGATGCAGGAGACAGTGTAGTATCTCTGGCGCACCTTCGACGACGGCTAAAAATCCAAGTTTGTAGTATCAGCTTTCTAGCACACGATTTGAGCGTGAAGAGAGAGATTCTGAAATGGAATTGACGCTGCACTTGCTTTATACTGCACAAGGTTCAGTATTTGCATATTTTGCGTCAATTGGCCAGCTCTGCTGGCGTTAGCCTATAAGATTTCAGCGGAAGTGAAGGATGAGAGGAGTTCCCATATACGACATCCGTAATGTCGAAGTTCCGTAGCCTTGATAGGGAACTTAATTTGTGTCACTGCTGTGAATTAACAGAATATGTAGAAAAAGAAAAGCTCTGGATATAACACCAGTAAAACAACACACTCAGCAAAATATTAATTATCATTATTGACAAAAATCCCAGAAAATATTTGATCATTTTTCAATATTCACTGCTTAAAGCTTTTGACATGTTGAAGTGATACAGAAATATCAATGAGCGCATTAAGGCGTGAAAAAGAGCTTGTTGGAATGCTGACTGACACACACCCGAAACACACACATGATGCTGCGATTTTATATTAAATAAACAAATTAGCGCTGTTAACGCAATTAACGCAGCATCTGTTAATTTTTGGCATCCTTTGGCTAGTGTTACATGATCCCGCTCTTATACCATTCATGCACGATAAGACAAAAATGAACGCGCTGCCTGTGAATGTCCTGACTGTGAAACACAGAAAGACTCACGCTAATATCGCGCGTGCGCACAAAACAGCATGCCAGAATACAGCTCTCTTTCGAGCTTGAACGAACAATAACACACACAATTATACCAAAATGTCTTTTTGTCGAGTATCTTCATAACATAAGAGTAGTCTTATGATGAACGTGAAGACTCATGAGAGAATGAGGCGCGTGTGAGATCCGCGTCTCTGACAGCAGCGGCTGGTCTTAAAGGGACAGTACACAGTAGCCACTAATTATATCTGTCGCTAAAGTTAATCAAAGAACAAAGGGAACAGAGAAAAACACTCACTGCTCTTGACTAAAGAACTTTTTTTCTTTAGGCAGATTATCACTAATCTGTGTGTGCATTTATTTTCCTTGAGAACCAAGCAAGTGGACTCATGAAACCATTTGTTTATTATATCGCAATCGCAATATTGACCTCAATTATCGCAATATGACATTTTCCCCAAATCGTGCAGCCCTAGTATTGTTATTGTTAAATAAAATTACTCATATCTTGATTAGCCATATTGCCCATTTTCCCCTTCATTATGTGCACTGCCAAAATCAAGACAAAATGGTTTAATTTAGTTTCTAGATCACTTCAAATCTCCCTTTCTCCTTTCTCCCAAATCTCCATTTCAAATGGTTTATTTTCTGAAACATTATCATGTACATCCTACAATACTGAGAGAGCACAAAAGTCTGAACACTTACTAGCATTACACATTAGCTAAGCCTGTTAGTTTAAATCCGATTACAGCATGCACATCTTCACTAGTAACTATTTTATTCCAGCCAATTTGGACTGATTATTTGCTGAAGTTGTACTTTCCAGCAGAATAATACTAATTATGTTCTACAGGCTGTGTGTGGAACGCTAATTACAGGGCGTTGGTGAATGCGTGTGGGTTCAGGTCATAAAAAAACAACCGAAGGGCTCCTTTCTTGCTTAACTGTTCAAATCACGCCTCTCTGAATAAATCACGTAATCAGCAGGAAGCAAAAAATATCCTTCCTCTCGGTTTCATTCAAGAGAGACCTTTCAGGCCTCCGTAAGCTTCCTTTATTAGTAGTAATGGTGCTATAGGCTTGTGAAGTAGAAAGATAATTGCAGATTTGAGAGTAGCTTCAAAGAGATAGTAGGTAGGCTAGTTCAAATAAGGGAGGAGGAAAAACCAGCTTCAGAGAAAGAGCCCACTCTCCATTCATTTCAGTCCAGTCTGAAGTCAATATGAGCATGTGATAGAAACTTTACTTTGGAGATGTGCAGCTCTGAAGTAGAGCTGGGCAATTCCACACAAAACTGTCACATCCATAACGGCAACTAAATACCATGGCATTGTGTTGGTGTTATGGATGTGACAGTTTTACGCGGAATTGCCCAGCTGGCATTTTTAAAACGAGATTGAGGTAATGGGTTATGATTCCCGTCATGCCATATAAGGTGCACTGTGATTATGTCCTAGGGCTGCACGATTCTTGCTAAAATGTGAATCACGGTTTTTCTCCATGGGAATTGAGATCACGATTCTCTTACACGATTCTCTTTTTTCTAACTAAAATTTATTGCACTCAAGTACAAAAAAAACAACAACAACAAAAAAACACAGGACATTCAGTATAATAAAGTGCAGGAGTAACAAAAAATTGTCTCTTTTCTTTATTTTAGACTCCTTAAAGTGAATAATTTTAAAGCTTTATGTTGTTGAACATAAGGGAACATTACAATAATAAAGAACCTGTGCTTTTTGCTCCAATTGGCACAGAACCTTAAAGGTTCTTGGCCAAGAACACTAGTGGTATTTTGAGGTGTGGCTCCCTTGTCTTTCATGGCTAACTCGTACTGTATTTTGTGGTGACGTTTGAGGTGATTGTAGAGATTAGTGGTGTTACCTTGCGGGGGGGTTTGATGTACATAGTACTTACATCTACTGTGTGTATACGGGAATACTCGACTTGGCAGTTTTATGGCATTTCTGTGTTTATTTGGCCGTTTAGGCGCGCAACTGAAGACAAAGGCTACTATGCTTGTCCGCGTTGCGCTCGGAGCGCGCGCACAGCGTCAGCATCCTGTCAGTATAATTCAGTTCTCTTTTGCGACTTATCGCGCTTTTAATATTTCTTTTCAATATAAAGCACATTCTGCTCTTTTCTTTATCTTTCATTCATGATTTGTTATTAATAACTTTAAACAGAATCATCAACTGAAATCTGCGCGGATTATCAAAAATACGACACATTTATAGGACATAAGGGTCTCTGCGGCAAAAGTGAAAGTAAAAGCACAGCAAAGCACCCGGTTCAATAAAAGGATATATTAAAGTTTATATAGCCTACTTTTACATTTTCGCTGCTGTTCTAAAATGATTTTCGCCATTACCTTAAACAAGCTGCTTGAATCCCAGTGCAGGAGCTGTAGGTTACAATTTACCACAGAAACGTAAGCGGTTAGTTGATTGCTGTGGTGACTCGTGACACTCGCAAACAGCACTGAACACGCACTTTTACCGGTACAACTTGAATATTATTATTATTATTATTATTATTATCATAAAATAAAATAATACACGGAAAAGGAAATACACGGAAGTGAATCGCCATCATTAAGAAATGAGATCGCATTTATGTTTGAATCGAGATCGTGATTTTTTTTCGATTAATCGTGCAGCCCTAGTCCTGATGTCAGGGTCCAGACCGATGTCCCATGACAGATGACAGACAGGTAAGACTACAGTAGAGAATAAAAAGTGTAAAGATGCAGAAAAGTAAACCTTTTCACTTTAAGTAAAAGACACCTTTATACAGCTATCAACTAAGCTATTAGGAAATATGATATTGTGTTATGGCCTAGTGTGATTATCAAATCAAGAGGGCTGATTATTAATAAATAATTACTGTATGAGCTGTGCATTTCAGAGTGTAGAGCAACACTGTGTTTATTCACACACGTCAAGCTCATGATCTGGTATTTCACAGAAATTGACCCGAGCCGCTCTGACCATTAAAGAAAGAACTGAAAGAATACATCATGAGTTGCTCGTGTGAAACATAAATGAATATATTTCTTAATTTGTTTAATATTCTATTTGCTAAAATTATAATAAAAAACAATTATTATTTTATATTATTTATAGCGATACTGACCGGGTCAACCTCTGTAGACTTTATGGTTACTGAAAGAAGTTTGAGTTGGTTCTTTTAAAGAGAAAAACCAAGTGTGAATACCCAAGTTTTCAGGTTTCCCCCAAAATCGTGGTAAAATGAATTCAGATTTTTTAATCTTCAATAGCTTTATCTCTGCAGATGCACTCCCCCAACAGAATCACCACAATCATTCTACAAAAATGACATTTGTAATTGTAATTGCACCAAATTTTCTGAAACTAGGTGCAATGTGTCAATGTGTTCACCTAGTTTTCACAGGAGTTTTCCTGTGGTAGTAGTGATGAAAAAAGTAATTTATTGTACCATTACCTTTTAAACTCTGCAAAGAAGAAATTATTCGATGACCAATGCAATGCAGAGAAGCGAAAGAGGCTGTGGCGTACGAGTAGTAGTGATGGCCGTTCATAAATGATTCGCTCAAAGTGTTTTAAAACGCGGACTAATGGTTTCTACGCACTTGATTATACATAAAATAAGCTCTCCATAAGTTGTGTTGTGTGTAACTTTACCCATACGCAGCAGTGATAGATCAGATAATTGACTTGATTTGAAGAATTTGAATTTCGCTCAACAAATCAGTGCCTACTAAATAATAAAAGTAGGGATGTGCGAACGTCTAATTTCATTACAGTTTAAATGGAAATTTTGCATTTTTTGAGATAGTCTGTATATGTGATCCATTTGAAATAGACTACTTAATATATGAACAGTCAAATCCTAAAATATGTCATTTTTATATATAATGGGTCCTTATCTTGTTTAGTTGTCTCTTGTCTGTTCAGAATTGAGTGAGAGTCGCGAAAAAAAGAAGAAGAAATTCATGATTCTCAATTCATCCAGAATCGTGCAGCTCTACTACGAATGTTTCACATCAACAAGTGAGCAGAGGTTATTCATGGGCAGAATCAGATACAAATAAGGAGCTTCAAAACATGGAATCGACTTATGCAAGAGATCCATTTAAAGGCAAGTGCAAAACTAACCTATGCATCCGGTAATTAATTCAGCTGGTTTGGTAATAAACGGCAGCTCATGGAACAAAGAAATAAAAGAACGTGTTGACCCATATTCTACATAGTATGATGCTGAGAAATGCAAAGCCTGATTAATGCATCCAAATAAACTAAAGCAAACAAAACACACTGACCAGCAGCGCACTAATCTGTCTGTGCTCTAATCAGCTCATGGGACAAACGGAAATCTAACCCTTCAACAGTGGATTTGAGTTGATGGGAGTTTAACATGCTTTGGGATTTTACGCAAGATTTGAATTTAAGTGGACCTGACTCCGTTTTAATTTGAGCCAGCTTAATCAGAAAGAAAGGCATTTTCACCCACTCTCTCCACATTAGGAATAGGCCTAGGACACACACACACACACACACACACACACACACAAAATCTAAATTAAGTAACTATTTACTCTCTCATGTTGTTCCAAATATGCATGACTTTCCATATGACTGACTTAACCCCAGCTCTACTGAAAAGGTAGCCAGAATACTCTTCAAATAAAAAAATCACTTCACTCCAGAGTAAAGAAAGGGGGGATGAAATCTTGAGGATGAGAGAGAAAATTGGTTTGAACATCTGCCTTTTTTCTCAAGTCCATGTCCATTGTCCATCAGCTCCACCCATTTGATTATTAGCCACAACCAGCTGATAATTCATCAAGAGGAGAGAGAATGGCAGTAATTACCCCATCCTTCTGCCAAAGTATCTCTAAACACACCAACATTATCATTATGACTATCACTGTGATCCGTCATTGCAAAAATTACCATCACCACCATCCACCACATTTATCAGGAGGCTTGCCGTGAGTCACGTCAACACGCTCTTCATCAGAAAAACTGAGGCCCTTTTCTAGTTGTTTACCGGGTGCAGAAAAAAAGCTGACCTAGACTTGACATGCAAAGGTCTATTTTCATATGAATTAGATGAGGGTTATGAAATATGAGTCAGCTATTTCATTTTAGCAAACTGCAGCTCAGTTACAAAATCTACTGAGTTGCTTTGCTGCTTACAAGCTTCTAGAACAGCGTCCAAACTCAAATAAAACCTTGATTTAAAATGTTCTACACCAGCATCCACACTGCCTTCAGCACTGGACACACACGGAGACAGTACACCGACTCCACAGAACTGGTAGGGACAAGCAGACTATGTGGCAGGAATTAACCAGCAAAGTCCTAAACTCATGCTGGCCTTAAATGATGACTGCAAAGCTTCTGAAAATATGTCAACATCTACTCCCATCTACTCAATATTTCATGAAGCATCACTGCCTGTCAAGAGTTTCCTCACGTACTGGCAATTCAGTTAAGACTGCGAGGAACAGAAATGTTGGCGAAAACAAAGTCATGTTTTAAGACTGCAGTCTCATTGTGCTCTGCTCCGAACCGAAGTACAGTTCCTCTACAACTGCCCCTTTATTTGTCTCCTCTGCGTGTTGTTGTTCATTAAGGTCTCTGGCGTCATTCTGTTAGCGATCTCATTAGTGGCTTCCTGCCAGTGGCAGAATGGAGCAGCTGCTGTGAGACGGCCTGCCCCTCTAAGCAGAGACAACATGGGCCGAGAACAAGCAGATGTGATGCCCTGTGGACTTACCAAACCTTTGAAGCAGAGTGTGTGGCCGTCTCCTGACACCTGCATAAACTGGGCCACTTGGGCCGATTTAGGGCACTTATTACAATAGATCAACAGAAACGATGCTGGAAATGCTGTTGCGTTACTGCTTGAGATCAGAGACAAAAGAGACACTGCAGTGAAGCTAATTACCAATGATTTCTTGAAGACAAAGCTTCTGAATTATTACTCAGTGTGAGACTGTGCAGCATTAGTGGTGAGACCACAGATTGAGGTTAGCCCGCAACCTTTGATTTACAGACCCTCTCAACAAATGGTTCTCTATTACGGCTCCACCAAAGCCACCAATCAAGTTTTATTGCAGACAAAATATCGACCACTCTCCACATTACTATTTTCATCTCTCACACATTGATTGGTCTAGGCTCTTAAAAGGGATAGCTCACCCAAAAATGAAAATTCTGTCATAATTTGCTCTCCCTCAAGTTGTTCCAAACCTGTATGAGTTTCTTTCTTCTGCTGAACACAAAAGATGATATTGTGAAGAATATGAGTAACCAAACAGATCCCACTGGCTTCCATAGAATTTTTTCCCCTCCAAACTATGGAAGTCAATGGGATCCATCAACTGTTTGGTTACAGACTAGGGATGTTAACCGATGACCGATGGTTGACCGTATCAACGTTAACCGATCAAAGTTGTCGGTAGTCGGTTAAAAAAAATGTGATCTCTAAATTAGGCTATTATAGACAGTGGACTAAACGCTACTACAGTTAGCCATCTCATTCCAAGATCTTTTTGTGTGAAGTGAACAAATCCCTCACACTCAATTTTTCATAACTCGCCTGTTTGTACTTAATAAACCAATAAAAACATTTGGCGCGAGGTCACAGCGTTTGGGTTCGCGCGCTCACAAGGTTTGCGAAAAGTAAAGGCTACAGGCTAAAACACTCAAGGTTAAAGCGGCGTCTCTTCGGAGCTGTCATTTTCTTCAATGAGCTGCGGCAATGTTTCAAATGAGCTTCTAAGGCTAGACAAACACCTTTATTTTCAACGCGATCACCTTGTACCCAAACCATTTCAAAACTAAGGAGCCATTTGTCCTCCGATTACATACAAGCTCCTCGGCGCCGCGTTTGCGGGACTCATGTTTCGCGCTGTAGGGGATTTAAAAAAAGTGACATGAGTGTGAGTGTGTGTGTGAGCGGGAGGTAGAGCGGCAGTGAGATGCGACGCGACAGAGTTGCGAAATTGCAGGCGCGGCTCGAAACGGTTAACCGGTTTCAACCGGCTAATGAGGCTCGGTGGTCGGTCAAGAATATTTTTAGTTTTCGCCATCCCTATTACTGACATTCTTCAAAATATCTTTCTTTGTGTTCAGCAGAAGTAGTTTAGTGCGTGTCCATTGACAGACGTACTCTGCTCTCCGCATCCAATTCACACCAATATTTTAAGATTATCCTGGCTGCTCTTTTCAATATGACAAAGTAAATGAAGACTACGGCTGTCAAGCTTAAAACATACAAAAAGCCATAAGCTATTAGAAAAGAGTGTAATTCAATGATAAAGATAGGCGGTGACACCCCTGGCTGTTGGGTGGATTCAGCATTACTCATTCTGCAGGCACCTGGCTGTAAACAGAGCTGACTGTGTGAAAACACTTAAACTGTGATTAGCTTTCAGCACTCTTGTCATGTTCACAAGTGCCAGGAATGCTACAATGACTAAATCTTCCACTAAATCTTGGATCAAAAAAGAAGAAAATTCTGTCATTATTTAGCCTACTCACCCTCATGAATGTTAGTAACTAAACATTTTTGTTTACAATTGTCTTCCACTGTGTAGCATCTGGACCAATCAAACACACACAAATTATTCATTAGCCTATATTTAATTAATAATCCAGCAAACTCACTCTCCCAACAAAGGTCTATGAAACTTCCCCCCAAAACTAACATCCCAAATGAAGCTAACACACTGTCAGAACCTGGTGTCCTGTTACAGGACACATTAATGGCTCGTTTCCACTGAGCGGTACGGTACGGTACAGTACGGTATAGGGTACTTTACGTTCGAAAATCGATTGCACAATCGATCGGACCAACCAACACAAGTTTCTTAAAACGAAAATGGGGAATCGATTTTAACGCCCTTCTCTCGGAGCGTATCCAGTTTGTCACGATACGCCCGCAGCGAACTGCAGGCTCTGACAAACACACATAACAGCAAATTATACTTCTGCATAATGTGTCTCTTTTTACAACAAAACTGTGAATTCTGCCGGTATTCAGACAGTCTCATGCATACAGATACAGATTCGGGCTAGAGTCGCCTACATAGGCGAAATTTGTTTGCCATTTCTATAACACAGCCATGTTGAAAACTGCAGTAATGTTTTTCATTGATGTTATGGCAGTCCACTCGGCTTATTGTTTTTCAAGAATGTTGCACTCCTGTTTGTCATTGTGCACGAACCTTAACGGCAGTAAATCATCAGAAATATTGCTGACTTGTGCGCGTCTCAAGCGCCCTCTTTACGTTCATCCTAATGCCTGTTAGTTGTCCGTGGATTTGCCTATATTTGGCATTGAAAATGGAAACATCTTTAGACATCCAAAATCGATTTTACAATCGATTCAATGAACACTAATGTCTTAAAAATTTAAAAGGATTTTTTCATAAAAGTGACAGCCCTAGTACGGTACGGTACGTAATTATTTCCGTTTCCACTGTCAAAAGTTGTGAATGGTACCAAAATGCCGAACCGTCACTTTTTCGGTACCCTTCCGTTGGGGTACCTAGCACAGTGGTACGGTACTAAAGGGTGGAGCTAGAGTCACTGCAGAACGTTGATTGGTTGACAGAGTATCGTCACTTGCGTGTGCTACAAGGGGAATGACAACAGAAGCGCCATTTTTTATATATTACAGTTGAAATATAATACTGTTACTGTGTCATGAAATGTAGTTTTAAGAGTTTTTCAGGCGAGAATGTAGGCTAAGTTGTTTAAAGCTCAAATCTGTGGTATATTTATAAAGATTTATGAAAATTTTATCCAGGTTGTGAGATTCAGGCGATCACCAGGCGCTCGGCACTCATGTACCCCGCCTGGAGCAGCCTTTCCTCGGCTAGTCGTTCTGACGTTTGCCGCTGACTCTGACGTCTCTGTAGTGGTTAAACATGAGATATAATTGGTCTTGTGTAGGATATCTAACGGGCGATATTTGGTCTCGTGAATCTATAATTTGTTCCCTGACCAATCGTTTTGGTTGAGGGCTAAGTGAAGTTTCATAACTTTATATATTTAAGCTATTTAACTTTACCGTTGTAAGGTTAGACGGCTAGAGCGCTGACTTTGTATGTTTGACTGAATTGTTTGCTTTATTTCATATTGTATAGCTTCTTGTACCTTTTACTTATACTTTTATAATGACTAATATTGATAAAACTGAAATTTACAAAAAGAGACTGGGTTGAGTTTTGTCATTTGTAATGTTGTTTTACTTTACTGAAACATCTGTTGTTTAGTACAAATGCACATATTGCCTGGACTATATTAAAATGTTTAATATTTTATATTATATTTAAACGAAAAGAGGCAGGGTTGTGTTTTATATTTCGTTTTGTTATAAACAGGCTAACGTTACATGCAGTGAATATAATCAATACGTGTTGCCTGAACCACATTTGTGTGGCTATAATGTTTAAGATTTCTTTAAATGAAAACGAAAAAAGGCAGAGTGGCGTTTTATAACATATTTAATTTTATTGTTGCCTAAAATATACAGAGATAGTAGTAGAGCGAGCTGAGTGGCGCTTTCAAGAACGTGCTGTTCCATTTGCAGAATTACCGGACTCGCGTCCTCGGGGGTCATTCTCCTGAGTCGGACTTGGCAAGTCCAAACTTTGCATACTTGGTATTGAGAAACGCCTAATGTCGGCGCTTGTAACAAACACGCAGAGAAGCAAGAACAAGATCTGCTGTATGCCATCCATTGTTGTTTATGTCACTTTCTTCTTCACGCGAAAATGAGGTCGATCACTTCTTTCCGGCATAGGCTACACCACGCCTATCAAGTAAGGGTACTGTTGGCAGTGGAAACGCAAGCCGATTCATGGTTTACCGACCCCAACCGTACCGCTCAGTGGAAACAAGCCATAAGACTGATAAGACTTTTTACGACCCCAAAAGGAATTTGCAGAGAGTTGTGACTCTCACTTAATTCTTGCAGAGAAGGAGAAATAAACCCTTTTAATCCTATATATTCTATATAACCACTTGATAAATGTATAAACATGTAGGCTTATCTAATTTTCCCATCTCATGATTTTCCTTTTATGTGGTTTGGCCTATGTATTCATTCTCTCTTTTAAACTCTTTTGGATTAATGTTTCAGACTTGCATACTATGGTTAACCAAAATCATTTGTGTAGCATGTTTAGTCTCTATAAACTCCAATCTTCATCCCCCATTTGTTAATTTACTTTGTGACGCATTAGTATTATAAGAATCTTGAAGATTCTTTTGTTAAACACCCAATCAAATTACATGTGTAAAGGCCTGCTTGAACAAAAGGTCGTAAAGAAATTCCCTCCAAAGGGAACAACTTCTTACTGGCTCACAACCCTCCAGAGGGTGTGACATCTTCACACTTTAAAAATCACTGATCACAAGATCACGTCTCTTAGTCTCTTAAGCCTTGTTTTATACTTTCGCCTGGCTCCGCACCGCGAGTCTCCGCAGACTGGGCCATACCTCCCCAAACGGACGAGGCGTTATACTCGACGCACTCGCCGTTGTACTATTCTGTGAAACAACAGGGGGCGACTCAAGTAATTGTCCTCTTAACCATCAGGAATCAACGGTGAGAAGAAGAAAGGTCCACACGTGACAATGTTTATTTTAGTACATCACCACCAACACCACACTACAAAAAGAATCGTGTAAAATCCAGTAAACCCTGAGATTATTAGGCTACTTGTGACATTAGAACAAAATATGTGGATATAAAAACATGTATGTAGGTAGGCTATACAACTAAATGAACGAGCTCTTAAATATTTTCCAATTTCACTAAACATTTCAGTAAGTTTTGTGAACAATTTTTAAAACATGCACCTTTGTTTTTATTAAAATGGCTTATGTCTGCTTACTACAATAGGCTCATTTTGTAAATGTAAGCAACTAATTTAAGACGCACAAACTGGGTGCCGGTGCAGTGAGACGTACATGCTCGGCCAGATTCGGCTTGAAGTCGTGCATCTTCGGATGCGGAGCCGCGCGTGCTGTTAAAAAAAAAAGCCGTGCACACCGCCAAGCGAAATGGTGTCTTGCGCACCCAAAGCGCACGACCGCCCACACCGCAATGAAGGCATTTTTGCCGCGCGCACCATCGCCCTCGTGCGGACAAAGCAAGTATAAACCTAGCTTTAGTCCCTTTCTGAAATCCTGATATGAAGAAGATGCTGAACTACGAGCTTTCTAAGGACCCCCAAGCTTGTGCCAGGCTGCGGCCTTGTCTTTCCATTCACCAAAGATCCTCTGACTCCCACTGGTTCTCTCTCATCAAGACAACATCAGCAAAGATCAACTGGAGCCTCAACAAATTGCATCAGGACAGTTTAATTCAAATGGGCGAGACATGCAAGTACCAAACTTAAGTCTCATTATTTGATACATTAAGTATCCTTACCCCTTTTAAAGAAGGGCATGTTAGAACTAAACTGATGGTTTGCTCAAGGCTGTTGATCGTGTGAATTTCAAACAATGCTTTAACTTATTGCTTTCCTGTATTCTGCTTCAGCTCTCTTTCCCTTGGTAAACTGTATGCATGCATGTGTGTGTGTATGTTAGAGTAGTTTAAGTGTTTAGTTTACTTAATAAAATCTTGTTCATGTCACACGTAACGTTGTCCATGTTTCACGGTCATATATACTGGAGTCCCTAATCATGCAGATTTTGATTACTTGCTCTTAATAGTACTGTACAGTAAGAAAGACATTTCCCATATCCCGGAAATGTACATTTCTTAGAATTAATAAACCATTAACACGGCACAAACAGGTTAATTGATTGTAATATTAATTTTACTACATTAAGTTAATTCTATTAACTGATCCAAATATTCATAATCAATTAGGCTATAACAAGTTGTTAATATTTCTTTAGAACTAATTTGCTACAACAAGTGAGACTTAAAGGTGCACTATGCAGAAATTTTCAGTTACTGTTTGCAAGCAAAACATTCAAACTCCCGCCCTCACCTGTGCCACACATCGTTATTGGCTGGGATGACACACTTCCTGGCCAAAGGTTGCAGCCCAAAAACCTCCCAAACACAGCAATAGAAGAATAAAATACAGAAAATACAGGCACAGGGCAGTGACTCATCATCACCACACATTTCTAGTGGATCATAAGAAATGACTGAGAGGCATTATTTTTGTATGAGTCTAGCCTATACTTTTCTCTGGTATGGGAAATCAATGTTTACAGGGTATGAACGAAGAGGAAAGGACACTTCTGCAATACCTATGTGCAGCATAATATAACAGTAGCTCTCCCTTGGACAGTGAGTGTCTACTTTCTTTATTTCCAGGATCAGGTAACTGGACCTCAGAAAACCAGCCCTTTCTAAACAGTACAGCAGAATCTACAATTACAATCGAGCTGAAAGACACACACAGAGAGAGAGAGGGGGGAAAAGGTAGGACAAAAGGACTGTATGTTATATAGAATTCAACAGTTGCCAAACACAAACAAAATGGCCTCTTAAGATTATGAGAATTTTACAGCCGTGACAGAAGCCTTTTCTTGAGAAATGAGCTCTGTAGAGTTGTAATCTGGTTAACAACTGTATTGCCTCCCAATGGATATCGGAAGGCAAGACAACGGTTCAGCTGTCATGTTTCAGATAAGAGAGAATTCTGGATGATCTGAGGATATCTTCTTATATCCACTTATATAAGAGCTCCACTCTTCCACTCAAACAAGGGTTTAACAGTCACATTTACTGAATGGGAGACTAGTTATAGGGCATATTTAAAGAGACTGTATGGGAAACAAACTCCCACATGCTTTTTTATGATGCAATTTTAATATTTGCTTTCCATTTTTTATACTCCGTCTCCTAGTGCCTGACTAACTTTATCATTAATTGTAGTTACAGCTAAAGTGTCAAGGGACCCAGTCCTGAGGGGTCCCATTCCAGCAAAGCTAATTTCAGATTTGCAATCATGAGTTTAACAAAAGCAGACTATTATTCTATTTTCTAAATGCATGTTATTCATCTTATTGTGAACGATTCATCCATGTATACAATTAATCTTTTTTTTTCTTTTTTCTTCTTCTGGTAAAACAAATTTCTCTCTGAAAATGTATGCAGGACTTCTCCAAACATTTAGTCTGCTTAAACTTTTTCTTACAAACGACTGCAAGTTCATATCCAGACCTGCCTCCATCCAATCAGTAACCGATGAATTGAAACAAAACCCTATTCTGCATTTTTTTCTTTTTCAATTAACCATTTCACTCAGATGTCAGTCACAATACCATTTTAAAGACCCAATCACTTTGAAACTAATTCTTACCAAGTAGGCCTTCATTGCAAAACAATACCAGTTTTATTCTATACATTAATTTTTGCCTGTGTTTCCAAACAGCTTTACAGCTTTAATTCTTATAAGTTACAGGTTACACATTAACAAATATGGCCAACCAACATTTTGACCATAAAAGTACAGACAGACTGATAATTGCTTGGACTGGATTTGTTTTTTTTTACAAATATTATTACTTTGACCTAATCAGTTCTTTAATACTGTGCTTACTGACAAACAGGACCATTGGGTATTTACAGCTAAAGTAACTTATTTCATGTATTTATTGCATTGACACAACCCCTAAAAGGATGAAAATAAATTCAGCCATTTAGATATTGCTAATATTTTATGTAGTTTAAGTCTAATGATTATTTGTTATTATTGAGTCAAAAAGGAGAAATATTGGACAATTAGACAATCAGTATAAATCATTCTCTTCACATAAAGCTTAAAGCATGTCCAGTGGAGCTAAATGAAGGGTGGCGTAGCATGTCAATATTAAGGTAATCCAACTGTTAACAATACAAAGTTATTGTTATTGCAAGGCGTTCAGTGAAGGGGTTCTCATTTAGTCACCTTTATTTACATAGTGCTATTTACAATACAGACTGTTTCAAAGCAGCTTTACAGTGATAACAGGAAAATAATGCAACAAAGTTTGTTTCGGCTGTACAGCTGCTCTAGAAGAAAATAGTGTCATAGTCCAGCTTAAGTTCGTTCAGTATTGATTAATTTCTGTTATAAAAAAGTTATTCATTTAGTTAATTTATCTACAGCCTCTCTGGAGAACACAGTGATTTCATCGCCCAGCTCAGTTCAGTTCTCATTCAATGGTGTCAATGCAGGTAGATCAATAATATTGTTGAATATAAGTGTCCCCAACTAAGCAAGTCATAGGCAACACCTACAATTTGTCCTAATGGTGCGAGAGAACAGACTTTTCTTCTTCACGCTGTGCCACCTAGTCAGACGTTCCCAGATCAAAGAAACAGGGCTTAGTGACACACACACACACTCGTGTCTGAAATGATATGCTGCTACAGACAGATCCTAATCCACAGGCCTGTCCTGCCAGCTGGTTTGAGTTGTTAGCTCTGAGTATGTCTATACAAAAAGGATTCTGAAATCAATTAAAAGACTAAAACAACTGAACATGAAATTCATTAGACAAAGCGTGTAGCAGCATTCTGATGGCAGGCTTGAGTGCCAAGACAAAGAAATCATGGGGTTTTCTCTCTAAAAAAAACATAACCTAATAATCCAATCAGGATTATGAAAGAAAACTCCATCAAATACTTCCACTTCTAGCTGGATTGCGATCTGACAGCTGCTTTTTTCATCTGGAAGTGATCAGATAGGTGGCGACAGATAAACAACAGCTCTGCCCGTGAGGAGCCTCGGTTGCACCAGTCTACCTCTCCAGGAATCCAGCGGAGGCCATGCGCTCCGGTCCTCCCATGGGGGACGCCACCAGAAATAGAAGCAGGCGTGGATTGATTGAGGCCTGTGAGGAGCACAGCCAATGGAAATTAAGGAACCAGAGTAAACACACAACAGCTGTCACCCGGGGAGGTTGTTGGCATAGCAATGGGAGGAGAGAAACCCAATCAATAGAACAACAAGTGCGACCTGTCCAGCAATGTGCTTGGTATCCCTTCCTATAGTGCTATCTATAGAATGAAAACGGTAACATTAAAACATCCAAACAGTGCGAGAAACTATGGCTCCTTTAATAAACAAAACAAGGTCCAAAGATTCTCAGCAAAAAGACCGAAGGCCTACTTAAAGCTCCCAGCAGTTTTCCGTCAAAACAAAAGGTTGGTGGTTTAACATTTGAAAATGAATTAAGACAAAATGAGAAATTGTTGTAATGTGAAATACATTACATTGATTGGAGAGAGAGAATCGCGATGAAAATCTCAATGATCGATCCAGAATCGTTTGAAGAAACACGATGCCTCGATTTATTGTCCCAGCACTACCCCCCACTGTATTTATTTTAATAATAAAATGAGTATCGTAAACATTCACGTAATTGACTATTCGTTTAAATGAACATAGAACCTAAAAACATCCATGTGCTGTCATCTCCTGTAGCCCTGGCAGTAAATCATCTCCCCTGCAGGAGTGAGATTAGGCAGATAACACAAGTCCTCCTGGGAATCATCTCCATGGGGGCACAGGCATGATTAGGCTCTTTAAAACACGTCTGTGAAGGTGCGCTGGTATGCCATTCCTGCCTTCTCTTGTGGCACCTGAAGTAACAGCTCACACTGATTTGGACTGATGGAATGCATGATCTACTTCATGAGACAGTGGCCGTTTAAAGTGTGCCAGACTGATTGGCACGGCTTACATTGAATGTAAGCTATATCAAACATGTTTAGGAATGTCCATCAACCTAAATGCTATGAATTATTGCAGAGGACCCCACAACTTAAAGTGGTTCCTTAGAAAGGTTCCTAATTTTGTTTTGGAGGTCTCCAACAATAGGGTTTACATGCATCCAAGAGAGAAAAAAAAAAAAAAAAAAAAAAAAAAAAAAAAAACGTTCACTTTATTTTTGTCATAATATACATTGCAGCTTTACCTCTTTTCTCACATTGTCTAGACTCTAGACTAGAGCATACCCTGCTGCTCTGATTGGTCAGATGACCCAGTCTGTTGTGATTGGTCTACTCTGCTCTGATTGGTCAGATGGCCCAGTCTGTTGTGATTGGTCTACTCTGCTCTGATTGGTCAGATGGGCCAGTCTGTTGTGATTGGTCTACTCTGCTATGATTGGTCAGATGGCCCAGACTGTTGTGATTGGTCTACTCTGCTCTGATTGGTAAAATTACCCAGTATGTTGTGATTCACGGACGAGTTTAAGTACTTGGGATCATACATAGTGTCGACCAAAAAAGATGTCAACAACCGTATAGCTTTAGCTTGGGTCGCATTTACAAAACTCAAGACCATCTTGAGATCACCCAAGCCGCATGGAAAGTTCAAGATGCGCCA
Organism: Scardinius erythrophthalmus; assembly: GCF_964197995.2. Taxonomy (NCBI): domain Eukaryota; kingdom Metazoa; phylum Chordata; class Actinopteri; order Cypriniformes; family Leuciscidae; genus Scardinius; species Scardinius erythrophthalmus. The sequence goes on from NC_138235.1 coordinate 16,707,982, forward strand.
ATTCAATGCATCGTGCATATCAGTGCTTCTTTACGGATACGAATCATGGGCGCTCACTCAATCCCTTGAAGAAAAGCTAACCATCTTTGCTAGGAAGTGCTACCGAATCATGTTGGGAATCAACCAAGCAGAATCTCACATGACAAATTAACAACTTTACAGCACAACTCAGGTCAACAGCCAATTAGTGATACCATCAGGAGAAGGCAGCACCAGTTCATCGGACACTGCCTTCGCATGGGAAACAATGAACCAGCGCAGATATTTGTTCTTTACAAGTCGGAAGTCACATCGAACCGGCGGGGTAGACCAAGAATATCATACAGGGACTACGTTTATCGGTACTTCGAACATCTAGACCTAGATAAGGAACGACTGCAAGAAGAGCTGACCAGCATGTCAAAAGAAAGAGGACTGTGGAGAAATATCGTCGCGCCTAAAAAGCCCGCCCGATGATGATGATGATGTTGTGATTGGTCTACTCTGCTCTGATTGGTCAGATGGCCCAGTCTGTTATGATTGGTCTACTCCGCTCTGATTGGTCAGATGGCCCAGTCTGTTATGATTGGTCTACTCTGATTGGTCAGATGGCCCAGTCTGTTATGATTGGTGGTACTCCGCTCTGATTGGTCAACTGCTTGCAGCGAATGTTGAAAATTAATTTAAGTTGGAAATGTCATTTTGGGGTCTATGCCCCAAAAATGGGACTGACTGACAGTTAAGAGGTCAAATATATCATACAACTGCTATCTATAGCTAATATCCTTCTGTTGGCAAAAGAATGTGGCTCTGTCCAAATAATTTTTTTTATTTGGCCCACTTGTTAGTGAACAGCCCTGTTCTAGAGCATCTGGACAGATGGCACTAATCAAATAGCTTTGCTGGTGTGGTGTTGTTTCTCTTGCAGTATTTTGGGTAACTAGGTTAGCAGACCTTTTATAAAACACAGGCAGAGATGCCCCACAATCTGCCCTGGGGTATCTACGGCAATACAGTATGTATTACCAATTTACAACTGATCCTAGGGCTTAAGTTGTAAGTTATAACACATTTGAGAAAGAATATTATAGAATGACGCACACCGACTGACTTCAGCAACAACGATACGAGTTTCGACTCCATTTTTTTACACCCTCTGCTTCTAAAACATATATATTTCATCAACAAACACAAAAATCGTACAGTCTCCCACCCTGAAGAGACTAAAGTCCAAACAGCATTGATCCTGGAAGTGCTCGGAAGAAGTTAAACTTAACAGTTCTGAGTGCTAAACACGCTCAAACAAACAAAACAAACACTAAATAAAAAGAACAATCAAATCATGAATCAAATGTTCCCAATTCCATCGAATAGTCTGATTTTACAACAAATACGTACGGTCTAGATATGACAGGACTAGCTGCTGTCAGTTATCAGTCTTTACACATCCACGCTTCAAGCAGTAACGAGGAAAGAGGCGAAAATGATACCGCTACCTTCCTCCATATCTATTATTGACAGAATAGCTCTATTATTAAGAGCGTCCGTTAATAAAGCCGTTAGTCTCATTCTTTCGATGTCTAGCGCTAGCCTGCTGTTAGCTCGCGTGCAGCACGCAGTGCTCGCGCAAGAACTGACCAACTCACTGACTTTATGATATACATTCAAGCCAGGACTTGAAAAATGAAAAGCTCACTGCTTACCCGTTCTCGAAGATCAAAATGTGCTGGATAAGACCTGAACGCGTTGCCCGGGGTGAATTGTTCAGCGTGTTGTGGTTGTAGTCACTGGAGTATGTGTGTGTGTGAGAGAGAGTGATCTAGTTGCTTCCTCGCGCTGACGGAGGAGGAGCTCACGAGACACTCCAGTCAAACACGCGCGCGCACACTCTGGACAGGACAGGTGTCGTCATCATCATGACTTCAAAAGCCCACATTTTACTTACTTTATATTTATATATATATATATATATATATATATATATATATATATATATATATATATATATATATATATATAATAGCGTGTTGCTAAAACATTAAAGACATTTAAAAATCTTCTTTTACCACACACACCAGTAAGTATCAGACGTGGGATAAAGGGCCTAAATAAACTTCCACCAAAGTACTTTGTGTATATTTTTATGTATTTTTGTATCTCCTTTTTTATGTGGTATGTTGTGCTATATGGACCTGTGTCTGCAATAAAGCTTTATAATATGTTATAATAATTATAATAATACTATAACCGGTCAATTAAAGTGCGTTTTTAGAGTTTTCTTTATCTATAGAATAAAAAGTTGGATTTCTTACAATTATGAAGATGTATAGGGTTTGAAATAATAGTACTACTTTGCAATAAGGTTCATTAGTTAATGTATTAACTAACGAACTAACAATGAGCAGTACATTTGCTACAGTATTTATTAATCTTTGTTAATGTTAATCAATACATATACAGCTGTTCATTGTGTTCATGTCAGTTCACAGTGCATTAATTAATGTTAACTAATACATTTAATTTTAATCATGTATTAGCAAATGTTGAAATTAACATTAAATAAGATTAATAGTTGCTGTAGCAGTATTGTTCATTCTTAGTTTATGTTAAATAAGTTAGTTAACTATAATAAAACCTTATTGTAAAGTGTTACCAAAATAATTAACGTTAATTTAAACATTAGATTTACATTATTTATACATAAGTGCTAAAATTATCATTCTGTTATATCAACAAAGTGAAAACAAACAACTTAAGTTTAAATGTTTGCATTTATTTTCTGGCATTTGGATTATGTGTCAATATTTCGCAGAACTTATAGATTCCCAGGGGACCCCGATGCAAAAAAGATGCCAACAATGGAAAAATTATATGTAAAAAAAAAAAAAAGATTGCAATACTTAATCCGTAGCTAAATTTCCAGTGCCTTGAAAGCAACAGGGCAGATATAAAAATACAATAGACAATACTGAGTAACAGTCAATAGACTGCTCACTAGCTGTACAGAGAAACACAAACCCTTCAAATACCCATCGGCAGGATTTTATAAATTCACAGATTTATATCAAATGTAGTTTGTGTATCTGAGGGTGAATGACACTCGAATTGGCCTGAAATAAGATATCAGGTAATTTTTTTTTTTTTTTTAGGGTCTAAAGAAACGAAAAAAGAAAAAACACCAAAGGGCGAGAACACTAAAAAGACCCCAGCTTTTCTCTCGTTCTCTCTCTGATCATACAATACTCAGACTCGCACTGTATAAAAGAAAACCAATGGACAGAAGTAAAAAGGTGGCAGAATCAATAACTTAAATTCACAATTACAATAACTTAAAGGCATCTAATGTCTTAATCAAAAACAATCTTGTAGACTTGAAAGCAACAGACAAAAATAAAATAAAAACAGAATCAGAAACAAGTTCAGAATCATTGGGAAAACAAGAAATACAAAGAAAGAAAAATATACATACAAAAGTTCAGTATGCAAGATTTCAACATTCTGTGCTTGTTTAAAGTACCAGTGGAAACAAAGCCCCGCTGTTCTGAAATGAAAGCAACATCAATTGTGTCAAAAAATTCGAAGGTTATAGGCAGAAAGCCCAAAACTACAGTATTCACAACAGATCAAAGATTACAGAAAGTCTTTACTGTAAATACAAGTTTAAATCAGAAATAAACAGAAAGAAAATTGAATAAGCAAATGTTTGGGTTATTTACAAGATTACTTTTAAGTACAAATATAGAAGTAAAATGCAAGTATTTTCAGATTAAAATATATTTTCATATTGTTATAGTCATATTTAACATTTTTTCTCTTAACTACAGCAAAATACCATCCGGGTCCTTAAGCTCTATACACAGAGCAAAGGCGTGCCGAGAGAGTCCAAAACGATCACTTATGAATTAACATAAAATGATTATTTAGCATGTCCAGGATACAGAGGAAATTACATTAAAAAAACAAAACAAAAAAACTCCTAAGTCTATGACAGACACAGCTAAGTGCTACAATTAAGCATTAAATTCCACAAATACAAAAAATAAAATAAACTGTTGTTTGCATCAGATATCTTTCGTCTCAGTCTTTTCTAACCGTTGACCACACCAGTCACTCCAACATGCATGTGCCACAGAAACGGTCACATCAACGTTAGCTTGATTCATTTAAGGGTTTTCTCTCAAAAACCAGGCACACATAATCATTTCCGCAGTTTCTTGCCAGACTTTAAGGGACTCCATTGTGCATTGGATTCAGTTTGAGCCGTTCGTATGTCCTCTGGCGCCCTCAAGAGGATGAGGAGCAGAGTGCGATCTGCTGGACTGTTCCCAGGTCAGTCAGGAGTTGTCTGATGCGATGCTTCAGCTGAGGGAGGCGCGCAAGCGGATCTGGAGGTTCCAGCTCACCTGTGAAGTCTAGCCAACTCTCCAGCACTGCATAGTGAATTCAACATGTTAATATGAGCAAAGAATTAACCACACCCATCTGAAATTACATTTATTGTTTGAATAGTTTTAAACCAGAAATGTTTAAAAGATATTGTAGAGTCTCACCGTCTAGTTCTCTCTCAATAAGGTCCATTCTGTGTGTGACTTCGTCCTGCACTGCTTCGATGTGCTCCAGCAGGTTCAGCTGCCACTGCTGGTGCAGCACAAGATCAGGGTCTGGCTTGGGGTCAGGGGTCACAGGGTCAGGCTCCTCCTCCTTGATTTCCACCACACAGCTCTTTTCCTGCTCAGCGGAAACCAGTCGCTTCATACGGCACTCCAGCTCCTGAAAACAGAAACTAATGAGTCGTATCTTTGGCGTGTACTGGTGCTCTCGCATTATTAATAATTTGAAATAAATGAGATGGTTGTTCATCCTAGCATCCCAAATGTCTTTACGCCAATTTAATTAGTTCAGGTTTTATGCAGAGCAAAACAAAATGCATGGTATCCAGTGATGATTTTCTAGTGTGCGCAAATGTAAGACATGCTGTGACTATTTGCGGATACTACGACAGAATTTGGTTGAACTGGTTTGAAAACATTTCAAATTAGTTTGAAAACTAATTCTGAACCGTTTAAAAAACAGATCTTAAAATGGTTTGAAAATAGATTGGGAACCGTTTTGCAAAACAGACTTTGAACTGATTTGACAACAGATGAATTGGTTTAAAAAAACAGATCTCAAACTGGTTTGAAAATAGATTATGAACCGTTTCGCAAAACAGACTGAACTGATTTGACAACAGATGAATTGGTTTAAAAAAACAGATCTCAAACTGGTTTGAAAATAGATTGTGAACCGTTTTGCAAAATAGGCTTTGAACTGGTTTGGCAAAAGACATCAAACTGGTATGGAAACAGATCTCAAATTGGTTTGGCAAAAGATCTCAAACCGGTTTGGAAACAGATCTCCAACTGGTTTGAAAATAGATTGTGAACCGTTTTGCAAAACAGACTTTGAACTGGTTTGGCAAAAGACATCAAAATTGGTTTGAAAACAGATCTCAAACTGGTTTGAAAATAGATTGTGAACCGTTTCGCAAAATAGGTTTTGAACTGGTTTGGAAACAGATCTCAAACCGGTTTGGAAACAGATCTCAAACTGGTTTGAAAATACATTGTGAACCGTTTCGCAAAATAGGTTTTGAACTGGTTTGGAAACAGATCTCAAACTGGTTTGGAAACGGATCTCAAACTGGTTTGAAAACAGATGTGCCGTGCAAATGTGCATTGGCCGACAAGCTTTTGTCTTATAGTGTGCACTTGGCCAAATAGGAAATAAGTTGCTTGCAACTTACCTTACTAAAAGAGCGGTCGGCCAGCTGAAGCTTGTGCTGGTCGTGGTCCAGAGGCATGCTGTACCTCTGCTCGGCCATCTCTAGTAGGTCCTCAGTGCTCCTGAGACTGTCCTCCAGCTCAGAACCGCCCCGCGTCTCCACCACAAGCCTTCTCTCCACTGCTGGGTAGTACGTACGGGGCTTCTGGTAGCAGTGCTCGCTGCTAATGTACGAGTCTTGGAAAGAGACATGCGTCTCCACGGGCGACGGGACTTCGCTTTTCATTGTCTCAAATTCGCTCACTCCCATTTCAGGGGGTGATGGAGGAAAAGGAGTAGTAATGCCAGAATCACTAGCCGCCTTCCTCCGTAGGCCGTCTACAGGTTTCCAGGGCTGCCGCCAGAGTTTCAGGTCTGGGTGGGCTTGTGTCCTAAAACAGGGGGCAGCTTTGATTTATAACTGAAGCTCCTACTGCACTTTCACAAATTTACCTAATACTCGGTCACATTAAGAGCATTAGACAAAAGGAGTTACTTACTGTAAGATGCTCATCTTGAGCTGAAGACCGTTCAGGACCTCAAACACACGGTGGACGTCCCCTAGAAGCTGATGGGCGGCTGTCACTTTCTTACTGTTCTGGTGGGAGTAGTTCTCCTCCAGGAAAGACAAGCCATACATGTGACCGCTGCTCAGCCAGTCTTTATCATACCAGAACCTTTGACTCTGTCTCTGGGCTGCATACAGACAAAAGCACATGTAAACATAAAAAAAACAAAAAACAAAAAGACAACAAAATGTATTGATGTGGTTGTCATATTTTGATCGGAATCCTTGTTTTGTTTTGCCAACACACACAGTCCAGAAAGACTCATTTCAAAATGAAAGAAAATATCCACTAAACTGAGGTGATTTTGGGGGGGAAGTTCAAGTCTCTCACCTGGTGGGTCTCTGCAGATGTAGCAGCTGTAGCTGTCTGGGACACTGTCCTCATACAGACCCATACACGTCCCATGCTGCCAGCACAAACACTCATCACACTGCAGAGAGCACAGGAAATAATTCATAATACACTTCAACTTAATGTGCCAGTGCATAACTGGTTTAAATTCCTTGTTCTGATTTTTTTTTTTTCATACTACAACTCGAAGTATGTCAGATATACTCATAGATTATATTTTTTATAGCTGATTTTATAAATGTATAATTATTTGCATCCAATTTATATTTGTAATAAATATATACTCAACCATAAATAAATTATTTATGATCAGGGTTTTTCCTGCATTGAAAATATTTTGGCATCCGTCAAAATGAATCTTTGTCCCGCCAAATTCTCAAACTAGCCGACTGCTTTAAACACTCTTGGCTCTGTAGCAAATCACAGAAATATCTGTTACACTTTATTTAAAGGTGTCCATGTTTCAGTGTAATTATACTACATTTAAGTACCGAGTAATAATAATTAACTACATGTCCTTGCTATAGGGTTAAGAGGACTAGGGTTTGGTTTAGGGTTAGTTGCATGTCATTATGCATAATTTATAGTTATTACTATAGTAAATACATGCAACAAGGACTCAACAACAACATGTAAAATAAAGTGTTACCGAAATATCTGTTGAGCATATGGAGGCAACACCCAATCAGATGTGTTTAAGTTAGTCAGAATCCACTCAACAAATATTTTTATTAGAACCAACAACGTATAAACATGATGTCAATAAGAGATTGCTCAGCTTCATTGATTATAACGGGAGTTTTTGCAAGAGCGCAGCGCATTCAATGATTATAATGGCCGCCTTTCTTGCATTCTGTACATACCGTATATACCCGACTATAAGACGACCCTGAATATAAGACGACCCCCCCATTTTCCAGACTTATTTTTGGGACAAAAGGAGATTTTTGTGGAAAAAAATCTGGATTTAACAGAAAATAATTGTATTTGAAAATTCCAGTGATAATTCATTCTCTCTCTTCCAGCGCGTGTGCGCACGCACCTCTCTGTCTCTCTCTCGTTCTGCGTCTCGCATGGCAGAGGGGAGCAGCGTTTTAATTCAGTTAAACACAGATATTATGTTGCTTCTCTAATTTTACATGCAAGTATAGCCGAAATCATTTGTCTTAATGGGTCGCGTTTCTGTCACTATTTCATATTTATTCCGTTGTTCCTTCTCCCTTTCCCCCCGCGATTTTGTCTATATCGCGAATATAAGACGACCCCCAATTTTTCAGCCTATTTTTAGGACAAAAAACCTCGTCTTATATTCGGGTATATACGGTAAAAAAAAATTTTTCATGCTGCTAACTACACATTGCCAAGTTTCTGGATTGACAATCGTATTTAAATGCGCGATTGAATCCGATTGACAGTGAGAACCATAGCAATGGATGCAGCAAAACAATCTGATCCTGTATGTCAAAGTCAGAGGCTTGAGGTCTTGTCTGGTGCAGTTTCAGAAGGTGGTAGTTTACCTGTATCATGAAGTCGTTCTCCTCCTGCACTTCACAAATACAGCGTACGATCTCCGAGCCGTGAGAGACGGTTTCCACACCCTGCTCAGAGAGGGGCATGTTCAGATCCAGCTCAGCATCAGACTCGTCCTCACTCCATACAGGACTGTCTGAAGACAAATCACTGCTGCTTTCTTCGCCTGCCGGAAACGAGAAGGACCCCAAATTTAAGCAGAAGATTTAATCAACATATTTATACTACAGTCATCCATGCAAGATAATCAGCCAGTCCAATCACACATGCACACGCACGATAAAAACAACTCCAGAGAGGTAAATCTACACAGCGGCAGTGACTAAACACAGCTAGTCGAGACACTGAAAGACAACAATGCAGGAGAGGAACACAAAGCAGGCAGCTGTGAGTTCGGAGGACCTGCGTTCTCTGGTACCCACCCTGGCTGAGCATCTTTTCGGGGCAGTGTCCCGTGTAGGATCGGTGTGTGAGGGAGAGGGGCAATTTGTGGGCCGAATTCAGATTGCAGGGGAAAGGCTTTAGGCCAATGCTCTCCTCAGTGCTGTAACAGTCTGTCAGAGGAGGAAGAGCAGACGCCACACAGGGTTAAACACAGACCGAGCAGTTCCTCACCGACGAGGCGGCTTGTAGATCTGATTCAGTGAGTTCTTGATGCTGTCAAGAGGAACTGGTAACTGAAACGTTCCTTTTGTGGGTGGCTGTGCACTTTGAGAGTCTATTAATAACTCAAGAAGAATGACACATAGATTTGGTGTCCCAATGCAGATAGAAAATGGTTGAGAATCTCAGTATTCAAAATTTGTACCAAGACAATTTGTACCATCATCTTGCCACAACTTTGAGTCTTGAAACAGTGAACTGTGCCTGATTCATTATATATATATATATATGTATGTATATATGTGTATATATATATATATGTGTATATGTGTATATGTGTATATATATATATATATATATATATATATATATACACATATATACATACACATATATATATATATATATATAAATAAAAATGGCATTTTTTATTTCATTGACAAATTGGCAAAACAACAAAGAAAAACAACTTTCAAATATTTGTTAAATATCAAATTTAAAATGTGCATTTAAAATGATTTAATCAATTCATTATTTTATTATTTAAATAAACGGTTCTAAATATGTCCATTATTTTGTCCATTTAAAAAGGGATTTATTTCCAATTTTATTTTTTTTATTATTAAAATGTAAGTAATTATAAATAGAAAAAATGCAAAGGATAGGCTTTTAAGGCTTATAAGTTTAATAATTTATGAACAGGCATATTATAAGTCAGAATGTTTTTCTACCTTATGTGAGGCATTTAAAAAAGCATGTGCATATTTATTTTGTGTACAAAAGTAGCGGTGTGCGATATCACGATTTCTGATCGTGGACGATTAAAATGTCTCCACGATCTGCTTTTGAAGAAATATCGTAGCAAATCACTTTGGCCTAAATGTCTGCCACTCTTTTTTATTTAATATTTTGTTACCCAATGCTTTGTTTTTAAAATAGGGACATTAGTTTGGCTGTAATGCTCAGTCACTTGCAAAACAGAAAAACCAACATGAAAAAGAATCGTGATATGATATTTTTGCCATTTCGCCCACCCCTATGACAGCTCTGTTTATCATATGTCTCAAGCTATGTGAATTTGTTGAGTATCTAAACGTCACCAACTGAGAATAAAACATGGAAGAACGCTCTGCATTAAAGTAATATGTTTTAAAAAACATTACTTTAAAAAGCTGCCTAATTTTCACATTTTAAATATATAACTCTGAATAGATTATGTATAGATTTGCATAGTTTATTATGCATTCAAAACAGAAACCCTAGAGCGTGACATGATATCCTGCTAAAATATATTGCTGGGTCCAAAATAATTTGATGTGCTCAGTTTAGTGAAACTGCCTATTTAGAGAAAAGTTGTAGCAACAGCGGACACACAGAGGGGACAGCAGAGAGCCGAAGACAGAGCCACCGCTGCACTAAAACTGCCGTCTCACCTGACTTAGACTTCCTTTTCTTCTTCCTTTTCTTCAGTTTGATGCGGAAGAAATCCCTCTGCCGCTTCTCTCTCAGCCTTTCCCGTTCTTTCACCGCTTCAGATGAGAAAAATAAATCTCCATTACTGTCATGGCCTGATTGTGGTAACATGCAGAGAAATCAGCGAGAGCATGATCACAGAAATAGATGGAATGATCACGATGCTCTCAAATACCTGTTTCCTTGGCAACCCAGTCTCTGTCGTCATGCAGCGAGCGGTTGAAGTGTTGGTTCTCTTTGCTCCTTTCTGCGCCCAGTGTGGCCGAGCGCTGCCGGTGCATGCTGCCAACCGCAGGGGGCGACAGAGTGTGACCTGACTTACTGTCACTCAGAGGAGAGGGAGTATCTGTGGGAGATTAAAAGGACACCTATTATGCTTTTGGATTTTACCTTTCCTTTAGTGTTTAGTATAGCCGTTTGTGCATGTAAACAATCTGCAAAGTTACAAAGCACAAAGTCCACTCCAAAGGAAGTGAATCTCTTGAACAGAAAACTCTTGCCTGAAACACCTTGTTTGTAGCCCTGCTATTATTTCTGTTACTAAGCCATGTCACCATGTGACACATAATGCCTGCCTACTGGCTTCTTTGTCCCGTCCTCAAATCTTGAAGAGACGCTGTTTTTGTTTTGTTTTTAGTACAACATTGTAAGGACTTCTAATAGAGTGCAACACTCAGGTTCTGGAAGTAAAAACTCGTTCATTTTCTCCTAAAGGAAATTGATTTTAAATGTAAACTTCTAAACCTTTAAAGACAGACATACTGTGAGCTACGAGGTTGTTAATCTATGGTATTTGCTTCTGCTGAAGGGTATTACAGCCAACGTCATTTTAGCATATTTTCATGCTGAAATAAACATGTAATCGTGAAATAAAATAATAGTGTTTTTACAGGGGAATTCCTGGTGAAAAACTTCAATACCCACGATGCTGTACGGAAAATTACACCAATTAGAGAGTCGAAACAAAGCAACCCTCCAACCCTCTTTCCGGCCACTCCCATGATGCACAGCAAATTATGTAATCTCTCTACGTTCTTGACTTCTACATAATTTTTTATTTGATAATGCTGTTCGCAATGCATCATGGGATTGTAGTTCTTTCCCTCACTAAAACCATTATAGGGAAAATCCACCCAAAAATGAAAATTCTGTCATCATTTACTGTTTATGGGTAACCAAACAGTTGATGGGCTCCATTGACTTCCATAGTATGGAAAAAAAAAATTATTATGGAAGTCAATGGGTGATATTAAAATTAGACCCCTATGTTAAAAAAAAAACAGACCCAGTGCTGCAGAAACAGTTGGCCAGAAATGTTGCACTCTATACCGACGCCATAGTTACCATAGATGTTTACAGCTGCTCATTAGGCGTTGGGAACGGAAACACAATTATGATAAGGGGCATTTCCGACATATGCTCTAAGCACTAGACCAATCACAACAGACTGGGGCATCGGACCAATCACAGCAGAGTAGACCAATCACAACAGACTGGGGCATCGGACCAATCACAGCAGAGTAGACCCATCACAACAGACTGCGGCAGCTGACCAATCAGAGCAGACTGGGCTTATCAGAAAAGCGTGTTTTAAAGAAATAGGAAATAAAACAGAGCGTTTCAGGCAGCGGGTAAAAGAAGTGCCGCAGAAATGCGCAATATGAGAAAAATGTGTTTTCTGAACTTTAAATCATATAAATGTATTCTAACAGACCCCAAAAATAAAATTATAAGCTCATAAATGAGCATAATGTGGACACTTTAATTATGTTTTAAATATTATGAGGCCAAACACACACACATCTGAACAAATCAACCCAAAAAAAACAGCCAATAGACAAAGTGTGCACTAACGGTGGGAAGCCGAGACCGTGCGGCGCCTGCGAGGGGTCTCCTGGCTGTGGTTCTGCTTGTCTGAGGAGCGCTTCTGGACGCAGCGAGGGGGGCTTGGGTCGCTCTGCGCGTGATAATACTTCATGTGGTAGTGCAGCAGAGACGCCTTGCGGAAAGACTTGAGGCAGCCTGCGATCTTGCATTTGAAGAGGTTATGGTCCAGCTCAATGGACAGGATAGGAGGAGGCTGGTTTTTGATGACCCTGTACACTGAGGGAGGAGAAGGGCAATGGGGTCACATAACAGCAGGTTTTTATACTGGACTGGTGAGTGAGAGAGAGAAACTGAGGGTTTGGGTACTCACATGGTTCTCTGCTGTACTTGTTTGTGGTTGGAAGGTGGACTTGCCGTTTGAGCGCTGCAGCTGAGAAAGCAATGTCTCAGTTAGCACATCATATACATGCATACGTTTAATTAACATCATTTGTACATATTCTGAATACAATGTGAGAGGTCCCTGTTTGTGCAAAATTCACTCCTGCAATAGCAGGGTGTTGTTGCTGTTTGCCAGGGTATCGCCATTTTCTTACAACCAATACACACTACCCTTCAAGAGTTTGGGTCAGTAAGATTTTATTCTTTTTGAAAGAAATTATTAGCTTTATTCAGCAAGGATGCATTAAATTGAACAAAAGTGACAGTTAAGACATATATAATGTGACAAAGGATTTCTATTTCAAGTGAATGCTGTTCTATTGAATTTTATATACATCAAAACATCCTGCGAAAATGTGTTGTGGTTTCCACACAAATATTAAGCAGCACAACTGTTTTCAACATTAATGATAAGAAATGTTTCTTGAGCACCAAATCAATTATTATTTCCAATAAATTGTATATATTACATTTTAAAATACATTCAAATTGACAACAGTTATTTTAAATAGTAATAATAGTATTTTACAATATTGTTGTTCTTACTGTATTTTAGATCAAATAAATGCAGCCTTGGTGAGCAGAAGAGACATAAAAAAAAAAAAAAAAAAAAAATTATATATATATATATATATATATATATATATATATATATATATATATATATATATATATATATATATATATATATATTATTGAACCCAAACTCTGTAGCAGTAGTGTAGATGACTTTTTACAATAATTATCACAAATATTAATATATATTGCAACTATGCAACACCAAAAGATTTATAAGACTTTTAGTATATTGTCTTGTGGTTGCTATGTTCAAATCTCTCACACACAGTATGAGAAATAGTAATAATGATGCAGTCTTAGCAAACACCTCTGATTATTAAACTGAAAGACAGAAGGATGTATACCATGCTCAGGTGTAGATCCTGCCTCTTCTGCGGATGCTACATTTCCTGCAGGAATGGTCGGGTCATCCTTACTTTCTGAAGTCTCTGGGACAGAGTCTGTTTTAAGTGGTTTGATTTGAGATGGACTGTTTTTGTCTATGAGGGGATCAGAGACACAATGTGGATTAATAACTAGTGAAAAAAACAACAACAAACATGAGGAATAGGGGCTTTAGCACCCTATCTAGCTCCCATGACAACTTGCAGGGCTACTTATCATCAAGGCTGAGAAAATAACAACATCGCAGACAAAGGCGACAGGTCAATGCAGTTAACATTAGCTTTCTGTATGTGTATTTCTTATCGCTGTTTTCTATGTAAGTATATGTAAACTGTGAATTTAAAAAAATGGCAGGTGTCGATGTTTTGTATGGCATGCGTTCGGCGATCAACGTACACTTGGGTCACTGGTAGTGCCTATTGTGCTGGGTTAAATCCTACTCTAAAGTAGGAGGTAATTTAGTCCACCCAAAAAAAAACTATGAAAACATTCCTCCGGTTGAAAGCCCTTATGATAGGAGATGGAGAACTAACCTGTGCTTGAATTGGCTCTGCTTCTTTTGGACGGTGGTATCTGTCCTGTTGATGCACGTCTCTTCCTCAGTTCTGGTCCATTGGGCCTTTCCACATCTTTTGCTGAAAATGACAAGCCAAGAATTTCAATCATCAAGCCTGAGCCAAATACATTAGTAAATCACCCAACAATTACTTACTTGTGCTAGACATGGTTAAAATTGCATCACTAACAATAATATTCCCTAAATGACTTCACTCTGCGACCATCTTGGTAATGCCTAGGGAAGGGGCAGTTATTTTCTACTCCCGTTCAAAAGTTTGGTAAGATTTTTAAAAATGTTTTTGAAACATTAAAGGCTGCATTTATCTGATCAAAAATACAGTAAACCAGTAATATTGTGAAATATTATTACAATTTGAATGTATTTTAAAATGTAATTTATTCCTGTGATGACAAATCTGAATTTTCAGCATCAGTACTCCAGTCGTCAGTGTCACATGATCCTTCAAAAACCATTCTTATATGTTGATTTGTTGCTCAGGAAACATTTCCTCTTAGTGCTGCTTAATATTTTTGTGATGCCACATTGAGCATTACGATTTCTCCCATTCATTTTTATTTGAGTGGTTTGTCTTCTCTCCTTATAATGTCTCTCTCTATTTGCTACTTAGCAAATGCTGATTGGCGTGTGTGTGAGGCTGAATCTGGCTCTTGGAATTGTATCATAAATAATCAAATCAAATATTCAGATGTAACACCAGCATGTTCCCCCAAACCAAACTCACCATCTGCCATCCTACTCCGTGTCCTTCTGGGCAGACTGGGACTTTCATCCGACGCTTCTTCCTTTTCTTTATTGTCCTCTTCGTTCTTGTCAATACCATTTTGAAGTTCTTTGGTCTCCTCCTGTTCTCCATTAGTCTCCGTTTCCTCTGGTTTGTTCACTCCTTCTCCATTCTCAAGCATTTCTGTCTTGTCGTCTTCGCTGGGCTGTTTATCGCTGTGCTCAGCAGGTCTCGGCTCTGATTCGCCAACTATCTTAGTTGCTGTGCTTTCGCTCTCTCCGTCATTCTGGAGATCTCTGGACTCATCCATCACTGTGGCGTCTTCTTCATCCCCCTCTGAACCGCTCTCTTCATCCTGGTCTGAAGTGCTGTGTCTCGAGCTGTTACTTCTGCTGTTCTCCTTAGTCTTCCATTCTTTCCCGTTCTGATCCCCCCGCTTTCGAGCTTGCTGATTAGTCTTGCCATCAGAGCTCTGTAGATAAAGACCAACTCATTAAAGTGGTTTCTTTCATGGATGGCCTGGTTTAATAGATATTAGAGCTGAGGGAGTAACTTCTCACCTGCTTGCGGAACGGCTTCACCTTAATCCCCTTCACTGTCTTTATGACTCCATCAAAAAACTTCACTGTGTAGACACCTGAGACATCACAGAAGAACAGCTTTCATAATGAACCTATCATTAATGTAATGCCCAACACTTTGATAATCTAACACTATCATAATGTAATACCCAACACATTCATAATGTAACACTATCATAATGTAATACCCAACACATTCATAATGTAACACTATCATAATGTAATACCCAACACATTTATAATGTAACACTATCATTATGTAATGCCCAACACTTTGATAATCTAACACTATCATAATGTAATACCCAACACATTCATAATGTATCACTATCATAATGTAATGCCCAACACTTTTATAATCTATAAAAATATCTGTGGTGAGGGGGCATGGTAAAGCGATGTCTGCAATGGGAGAGCGAGTGTGGAGACGGGTGGTAAGAAGTGCATGTTGACTAACACCCATCTCTAATTCCAGAAACTGGCGGAGGGGAGAGAGACTAACCCTGTGGATGCTATTGTTTTGAGTTGCTTTTGTTTTGTAAATGTACTAAAGCACGCTTGTGGATTATATTGATTTTTAAACTTTCTCACCGCCCTGACTACTTCGTCATTTTATTTGAAACGTTTTACATTGGTGCCTGCCAAACCTGGGACCAAGAATTTGCAAAGTTGGTCAAGTCGCTTGCTGGTCTCCACCAAACACAACACCAAGCGCTTATGGACCTCAGACTGGAACAAGAGGAATGCTTTCGTCTGCTGGTACAGACGCAGGAGGCCCACCCGCGGGTCATCCGGAGCTTGCTTGACCAGGAGGTCGCCCCCACCATCTCTCACATGCCTATGGTAAAAATGGGTCCACGGATGACCCAGAGGCATTCGTGGACCCATCTAGCTGGCGGAGGACCACCTGGTGGCGAGCCCCGGGGTCGGCGAGTTACTCTCTAATATCTTGCTCTCTCCAGCCCTTCATCCTTTTTTCCTCCTCTCCCCTCTCAGTCTCATCCTATACCCATTCCCAGGTCGTTCCAAACCCGTAAGACTTTCGTTCATCTTCGGAACACAAATGAAGATCTTTTTCTCAGATTTCATCAGAAAGATCTTCATTTGTGTTCCGAAAATGAACGAAAGTCTTATGGAGCTAGAGACGGGAGAAGTCATTGCTCAGGCTGGGGATGCTGTTCCGGGACCATCACAGACTGACTCAGAGGAAACGAGAACGAAGGAGGAGCTAATGCAGCCTAAGTTGGATGAGCAGAAACGCTCAAAATCGTGTTTGACTGGGTCTGCACCATCAACGGACAGTTGCTCCAGCTGATCAACTGCTCTCCTATTCCTATTTTTCCATAATAAGAGATAGGTTGTATCAGGTGACCCAAGACGCCTAGACCAAAGAAGATACAACCCAATTATTAGTACCAAAAAGATCATTGTAGTCCAATGGCAGGACACTTAGGGGAAGGAAAGACGCTAGCACATCTCACGGCCTGATTTATTTGGCTGGGCATTCACAAAAACTTCCGCCGATGGTGTGTGGCTTGTCGTATTACCACTCATGGAGGTCCCCTTCGATTGAATTGGTATGGACCTCATCCGGCCATTAGAACGTTCAGCACACGGCCATCGTTTAGCATTAGTTCTGGTGGACTATGCAACATGATATCCGGAAGAGGTGCCATTATAAACCATCTCTGCGAAGAGTGTGGTGGACGAGCTGTTTCGTATGATCTCCCGGGTGAGAATCCCCAAAGAGATTCTCACTGATCAAGAGACAGCATTTACGTCAAGCACATTAAGCAAACTGTACGAAATACTGGCTGGCCATTGAATCCATTCGCACCACCATTTACCACCCAAAAATGGACAGACTGGTGGAGCGGTTTAAAAAAATGTGGGAAAAATTGGGATAAATAGCTCGAGCCCTTGTTGTTCACCATGCTGGAGGTCCCACAAGCCTCCACAGGGTTTTTCCCTATGGACGGCAGCCCTGTTGGGTGCTTGACGTCATTAGAGAGGCTTGGGAGGAGCCTTCAAACAGCCATAGAGAAATTCAGTATGTCCTGGATCTCCGAGCAAAACTCAACACGTTGGGGTGCCTCTCCATGAAGAATTTTCTCCAGACTCAGGACAAACAAAGTCGGCTGTACAACAGGGATATGCGGCATCAATTTACACTGGGATATTGCCCTGGTCCTTGAGGGAGATCACCTCTCGCTGACTTAGCTCACCGTTGTAGCCAAATTGCAGGCAGATTTTGTAGACGCGTGCTTGCCCGTCTGGTCGCACGGACCTCGTACAGCACCATATTAAAACGATCAAAGGGGTGGTGGCACGCAGCCGACCCTATCGTTTACCTGAACACAAGAAAAAGGTGGTACAGGATGAGTTAAAAGCAATGCTAGAGTTGGGAGTACTCTGTGGAATAGAAAGTCTCACAGAGACTGGGCGAGCCCGATAAGTTTGGTCCGTTTCTGTGTCTATTACAGAAAGGTGAAGGCCTAAGGTGTCCAAGTTCGACGCTTATGCAATGCCTCGGGTTGACGAGCTGCATGATAGGTTAAGTTCGGCTCACTTTTATTCCACACTGGATTTAGCAAACGGTTATTGGCAGATCCCCTTGTCGCCATTATCCAAAGAAAAAACAGCCTTCACAATGCTGTTCGAATTACACCAATTTATTACCCTTACATTCGGGATTTTTGGGCTTCTCATGGACTAAATCCCCGGGCCACATTCCACGCATGTCGCTGCCTATCTGGATGACATCATTATCTATAGTAATGATTGGTAGCGGCATCTGGAAAATCAGCTTGAACTACGTCTTGAGATCGCTGAGGGTGGCGGGACTCACAGCGAACCAGAGGAAGTGTGCAATTGGGCGTGTGGAGTTATGTTAGCACAACCTGCCCAAGTCCAAAGACCAAAAAGAAGGTGAGACAGTTCCTGGGTTTGTGCCTAATTATTAGGAGCTCACCAGCCCGCTGACTGATCTCACTAAAAAAAGGAAGCTCTAGATCTGGTTCAGTGGACGGAGCTGTGCCAACAGGCTCTAACCAAAGTGAAGGCTGCTCTGTGTGAAGGGCCGCTTTAGCAATCTCCTAACTTTAATCTCCCCTTTGTGTTGCAGACAAACGCATCGGACAATGGGCTAGCGGCAGTCCTGTCCCAGGTGGTCAGAGAAGAGGAACAGCAGGTGCTGTATCTGAGTCGAAAGCTCTCAAAAAGAAAGAACAGATACAGCAACATTGAGAAGGAGTGATTAGCCATCCGTCGGGCCATCCTCACCCTCCGTTATCACCTCCTGGGACGGGAATTCACCCTCTGTTTGGACCACGCGCCCCTCCAATGGAGCGGATCACCCGTTGGTATCTAGCTTTACAGCCTTTTAAGTTCAAGCTGGTCCACAGGCCATGAGTAGAAGGTTGTAGCAGGGGGTGGGGGGGTGGCTTGTGGATTATTTTGATTTTGAGAAATAAAGACACTCTCTTCCCGCCCTGACTTCGTCATTTTATTTGAACCTATTTAAACTATCAAAATGTAATGCTAAACACTTTCATAATCTAACACTATTATAATGAAATGCCTAACACTTTCATAATGTAGCACTATCATAATGTAAAGCCCAACACTATCATAATGAAATGGCCAACACATTTAAAGTGTAACACTATCATAATGTTATGCCCAACAATATCATAATGCAATGCCCAACACGTTCATAATGTAACACTATCATAATGAAATGGCCAAAACATTTATAGTGTACCACTATCATAATGTAATGCCCAGCACATTCATAATGTAACACTATCATAATGTACTGCTTAACACTTAACGTAAAAAATATATATAACTTTGAAAGGTGCACCGATATTAAAATCCTTGCTGGTACTGATGAGCTGATAATTATTGTCAAGTTAAGGCAAATAACTGATGCAATGGCTGATATAAAAATGTAAATACATAAATCGTTTTACATGCTACATGTGAATTTAGATATCACAACATCATAATGAACAAATGAATCAAAATTCTAATCGATTAATCGATTTTTAACAAAGCCCCACTGTAATGCGTCCTTTTTAATTAAAAGTTTAAATTTCTATAAAAAAATAATAATGGAAGTATAGATTTTTTATTTGACTTTTTAATAATTATATGAACAAATACTATAAATTTATAAATTATTACTGTTATTTATTTATTTTTTTAAACTTAACATCAGCCAAAATATATGGTACAATACTGTTTCATTTCCCAGTTGGTAAAAACTAACAAAGATAGTGCTTGAACCTGGACCAGTCAGATGATGTGCTGAGGATTAACTGTGTAAAGGTTGTGAGTACACACCATCTTTGTCCCGGGACAGGATCTTAGCAGGGTAGTACCGACAGTCTGACCAGCTGGCGAGAACTTTCTGGTTGACATGAAAGCCCTGAGAGAAGAAACACATCTATATATAATCATGCAACATTATGAGTCAGAGTGTAACTTTGCCCATGCAGACTCTGAGTGATTCAGCAGTTTGACAGAAGTACTCACTGGAGCGCTCTGCCGTTCATTGAGACCTTGTTTCCTAAGCTGAATTCGTTCCACAGGTCTAAGGTACGGACTGCTCCAGTCAAACCATTCATCGTAACGATGACTCCACTGTCTGTAGTGGATCAGAACCTTCTCGTCCTCATAGTCGATCTTCTCAATGCTAGCTGCATACCTGTGAACACACAAAGAGTTAACTTTAAATGACCTACTTCAGATTGCTGACCGATTACATCTGGGTTTCTAAAGGCTGAAAAAGATGTTAGACTGGAGTTTTATTTTTACGGTTAATAAGCAAGTTATATAGCACCTTTTAATAACAGTATTTAAAAAATCATAAAGTAAAATAAAATATGCATGTGCGTATTCACAAAAAAAAGAAAGAAAAAATAGGTCTTATTTAACTAATAGCTCAAATATAGTGCATGAAAGAGTTTGAGATCCTCGGTTTTTGATTTACAGTAGTAGCAACCCCTGGCTTCCTAATGTCTTCCTATCTCAAATAGTACAGCTCAAAATTTGTGCACTATGACTTAAAATGCTTATTTTTAGATTGTCCAGTTGGCAAATTTAGAACTTTTTCAAAATCTTTGAACGCAACAGAACTAGTGGCATCAGCACCAGCGAAGCATCTGAATTTCAATCAGGCCGAGTGAATGAACGGATGGAAGAACGGAAGCAGAGGGGAGACACTGACCAGTTCTTCAGACTGTCCCTCGCCTCCAGCTGCGCTCCCACCTCGAACGTGATCCCACGCCTGTGAGGAGGGCTCTTTGTCATGCTGGTCACACACAGTCACCAACCTATGAAACCAGAAAAACATACCATGAGGTCAGAGGTAATGGATGTTACAGTCATGGGCGGCACAGCTGAACCAAGGTGCTCATAAACGAACAGCATCACCTAAGCCTACGGTATTTCAATGCCAAAATATTAGAGAACACATCAGCACTTTATCTGCTACAATATCAGAGCTTATTTGGTCTCCAATATTTCAGTTTCGGTTGTCCAGCGGTTATCCATCTTTTCTAATGTCCTAAAAATGCAATTTCAGTGATTTACTAAACTTTTGGATGATTGGCGCTGTCATTTCCAAAAGGTTGGCATAACAGTAAAGACAACACAGTTTTGATAATATTGGTCATAGTAACTGATATTGGCCAAAACTTCTAGTTGCATATATACTAGGCAGAGCATAATTATTTTCTAATTGATGAGTTCTATTATGCTTTTGCAGCCGATACAGATTACGGATTTCGTCATCTGAATCAACCAATATCTTGACTATTTAATCCATTATTATTAGTGCTGGGCTAATCCTCACATTTTATTTAAAGGAGTCAGATAGTATTTTAAGCAATGTCTTTACAACTCTACTGCTTACAGTCAAGTCACGACCATGTTCTACTGCTCCCTGCCATGCTTGCTTCGATCCTATTTTTACCTCTTTTGTGCTTGGTCCCATAATCGCTAAATACATTTTTAAAAGTCACTATTAAATGGATGTTACAATAGTCTTTTCTTTCCTATTGTGACATATATCTGAGCAAAACGGCTTATCGAACAAGAAAAATGTAGTGCAGGACTTGATTTTGTCCAATGGGAAATTTATTGGATGGTTGTGGTTTGCTATTGGTGGATCTCATGTGAGTGACAGGATGGAGGGGAAGAGGGAGGGGAAGTTATTTTTGATTAAATATTATGAATACACATGAATTTAAAATATATGTATATGTGCACGGATAAATCATTTGTCATAAATACTGCAATATTCCATAATTTTTTATATATATATATATATATATATATATATATATATATATATATATATATATATATATATATATATACACATGTTTTGTGATTTTTTTTTTGTTTTGATTTCATGGTGACTTGTGGATATTTCATTATTTTATTTCAGAATTCTACATTCTCGGCCATTTCCTCTTGTGTTGGATGTTGGTCATACTCATAGATGACGACCACCATTTTATTGTTATTTGATGCTAAACATATGGGTTACATGAGCTGTTCACCATCTCTCTCAAGCTGGTTTGTTTACAGTAGGCTCACATCTTTAACCTCAGTGTGATTTATGCATGTGATCAAGTTAAAAACAAATAAAAAACACAGAACAAGTCACAGGAAGTGATTATCAGTTTTGAACAACAGCTGATTTATTGAAGCAACACTACTTGTGTATTTTTTTTAAACATTTATCAAAACGAATCATACAACCACCACTGAGTAGGGCTGCACAATATATCGAAATTACCAAAATATTGCAAATGTATATGATATGGCTTACAACAACTGAATGATTTTAATACTTAAAGGCCCGGTTTCACAGACAGGGCTAAGGAGATTAAGCCAGGATTAGGCCTTAGTTCAATTAGGGCATTTAAGAAGCTTTTATAAACATGCCTTAGAAAAAACACATCACTGGTGTGCATCCTGAGACAAAACGTTTGCACTGACATATCTTAAAATCATATTTTAAGACATGTCAGTGCAAGCTGCTTTCAGTTAAAACATCTGAAAACATGCACTTTAGTCTGGGACTATAGGCTTAAGCCTTGTCTCTGAGTTTTAGGTCGACGCAGAGATTAGACTGGACACATGACTGTTACATACGTGATTCCAGTCCTCTTCCGCAGCTTATATGGCCAACACACAAAATGATGTCACAATGCATGTCTTGGTGAGCATTCACATAAACACAGTCATGTCTTAAGTGGAGCAAACAGTTGAGAAAGAAAGCGCGCGTTAGGCTTGCTGCGATAGTCTGTTATAAGGCGTTCAGCCGAAACACAGGTTACATCACTTGCCCACCGCCCCCCACAGTCGTTTCGATTTTTTATAGAAATAACAATAATTTAGTTCAGTTAGAGAAACACAACAATTAAAAACTGAACTGCTGCTCAATTCAGCGTGAGCCGAACAAGAGTCGCAGCACAGATCAGCAGCAGGAGTCAGATTACATTTATCACAAGAGTGAGGAGCTGACTGACAAGATAACAAGATTTGCTTTCAAAGCCTAATGCAAAAGCACCTATTTGGCAATATTTTAGATTTAAACCCAATGCTAATAGGGAACCTGCAAAGGGTTAGTTGTGTTTTTCATTAAGAATAATTAATGAACTCACCATTCAAGCAAATGTTGCCCCTGAATTGCTGCTAATTTGAAATTCGAACAAAATAATTGTGATTATTAGTTTATTATCATGCAGCCCTAACTCGCGTGCTGTTTTCTGTGTTGCACACACATCCAAAACGTGCACACAGAAAGACGCCTCTCATACTGTATAGTGTGTGATACTGAACAGTTCTCTGCTTCGCTTTTTTGCACTTGAACGGACAAATTAGGGCTGTGCGATATAGCTAAAAAATTGATCACGATATAATGTTTCATATCGTTTAATATCAATAATTGACATTTTTTTATAACCTTTTTTTTTAAAGACAAGTAAAAAAGTGTGAATTTAAACCACTTTTTTTTATTAAGGCAAACAACAAATTAAATCAGTTTTAGCAGTCAAAAACAAAATGTAAACAAAAATGTCTTCTTTATGTCTTATATTAAGATAAAAAAGTAAGTGTTAAAGAAACTCTTGAACTTGAAAATGTTACAAAATGTGTGCGATGTAAAAGTGTAAACGTAGAACAATCAAGGCAAACTTTGAGGTAGATCAACATCTGTAATATGTAGGGGTGTAACGGTTCACAAAATTCACGGTGCGGTTCGATACGACACAGCGGTGTCACGGTTAGGTAGGCTACGCTTTCAATACGGCAAAAAGAAAGAAAAGCCAGAGAAATTTCCTTGATTTAAAAAATATATATATTTATTAAAATAATGTTTGTTTTTTTTATAAATAAGTGTAATTTTCCTACATCTTGAAACTTTTAGTTTTATAAATGTGGGTAATCTTTGAAGGATGAACAAATGATGTTTTGGTCATAACATTAAAAATAACATTTAAAGGGTTAGTTCACCCAAAAATGAAAATTCTGTCAGTAATTACTCACCCTCATGTTGTTCCAACCCCGTAAGACTTTCGTTCATCTTCGGAACACAAATTAAGATATTTTTGATTAAATCTGAGTGCTGGATCACTCCTCCACAGGCTTATGGACACCTTAACTTGCTGGCCCAGAAAATGTATTAAAGACATCGTTAATATAGTCCAAGTGACTCCAGTGGCTCAATCTTAAGTTTATAAAGCGACGAGAATACTTTTTGTGGTTAAAAAACGAAGAAAAAATAACGACGTGGTGACGTGAAACACAGACGCGCTACGCTTAAACACTACGTAAAAAGACTCGAGGTCCAGAGAGAAGGAAATGAAAAGTTGAATAAAGTCGTTATTTTTGTTTGTTTTTGCGCACAAAAAGTATTCTCGTCGCTTTATAAACTTAAGATTGAGCCACTGGAGTCACTTGGACTATATTAACAATGTCTTTAATACATTTTCTGGGCCAGCAAGTTAAGGTGTCCATAAGCCTATGGAGGAGTGATCCAGCACTCAGATTTAATCAAAAATATCTTAATTTGTGTTCCGAAGATGAACGAAAGTCTTACGGGGTTGGAACAACATGAGGGTGAGTGATTACTGACAGAATTTTCATTTTTGGGTGAACCCTTTAAACATGATAATATTTGAGTTTTGAAGGGCTGGAAAAAGATGTGTGACGTACTTGAAGCAAACTGAGTCCAACCTGAGCGTGAAGCACAAAATAATGAGTAGCGCAGTTTCGTCGAACGCTATATCGAACATTTTTTATATCGTTAACGACAATGGTGTACCGTCGATAAATACCGATACTGTTTTATCGGCCAGCCCTAGGACAGATACATAAAAATATGTCATAATATCCTTGTAAACACAGTCGGTTATGTCTTAAGTGAACGTGAACAGTTGACAAAGCATACGCATGTGTAACAGTATATTGGATCTGTGCAGCTCTTAACCTCCTGAGACCCTGTGTCCTCATATGAGGACATTACATTTTTGCCTCTTGACACAATGATAGTCAAATTTGTAAATCTTAGACATGTTGGCCACATTTAGGGACACTGCCCACACCATCTTGTGGTGATATAACAACATTACACCAATGTCAGTGAGAAGAAAATGGCTGGAAAATCAGCAAAATATCAGCAAAACACTTCCCGAAAGAAAAATGACCCAGGTAAAAAATCTATTCAAATTATATGAATGAAACAAATGTATTTATGTACAATACTGTCTCCATCATCATATGGGGATTAAAATTTGACATATTTTAGTAATAGTATCACTCCAGGACATCAGTAAATGTGAAGCACTCGTTTGAGGACATTGGGACTATATTACGTTATTTATTCTACCATGTGGTTAGCTAAACTTGGGAATTTTTAGACGGATCGCAATAGCATTGAAAAAACAACATTTGTCTGTGTGTGTATGTGTGTGTGTAAGCATGAATTATTGAGTTAACATGGAAAAACTGGTTTGCTTTCAGTGTTACCAACTTAGCAATTTTGTTGCTAGATTTAGCAACTTTTCAGACTACCCTAGCAACTTTTTTTTCAAAAAGCACCTAGCAACAAATTTAGCAATTTTTAAAGTTTATTTGGCAACTTTTAGCAACTTTTGGAAAGTGACTCTAATCCAAACAACACTCGCAAGGGCGTGGTGAGCTGGTAAGGGCACCACAACTTCCAATAGGAAATTTGAACTGCAGTAGTCACCGTTCTACCTGAAGAGGTTGAACAGCCTTTTTACAGCATATATTGTAGAATTAAAACACTTTATACCCAAATGTCAAATAAATTACTTGAATAAATGAACAGCATTAATAAAGCCCCAGTCTTACAGATCATTAACTAAAAAAAGTTGTTTTAGGTCTTTTTTTTTAAAGGTGGGGTACCCGTATTTTCCGGACTATAAGTCGCACTTTTTTCATAGTTTGGCTGGTCCTGCGACTTATATTCAGGTGCGACTTATATATCAAAATTAATTCAGACTGAGATGAACCAAAAGAAAACATTACCGTCTACAGCCGCGAGAGGGCGCTCTAGTTGGTGGAGTTGTTCAGAAGCGACACCAAGGATGAAGAAAATTATGTGGAATGAGATCGCGGGAGCTTGTGAACTTGTTTACTGGTAACTTGCTTGTTGGACTCGCTGGCTTATGTTAATTTAGCCTATTCAGCCTCCCAGGTATATGTTCTTTATGCTATTGTGTAGCTGAATAACTGTTAATGTGTTGCGTTAACATACCGGACACCTAACGTTACTCAGCCTGTTGTTCTGTGTGCTACTGTGTAGTTGAATAACTTGCCTTTCCAGATTAAATGTCTGTTCTTGGTCTTGGATTTTCTGAAAAAAATTTCTAAATAAATGCGACTTATAGTCCAGTGCGACTTATATATGTTTTTTTCCTCTTCATGATGCATTTTTTGACTGATGCGACTTATACTCGGGAGCGACTTATAGTCCGGAAAATACGGTATGTGATTTGCAAAACGGCCGGCAGATTTTGAAAATACACAACTCAAATGGTCCTTCTTTCCTTTGACTCCACCCATTCGAAGAACATGGACATGGATAGGGGGAGGGGGGTATGGTACGACCGTTTGATTGACGCACTTACTGTCCAATGATTCTAGGTGGTCTTGGAAATGATTGGCTGGAGTTTTTCGAGTCCTGCCCGTTCCACAGATGATTAAATTGCTTAATTTTCATTTCAGTGCTTCTAACTCAGTGGCTGTAAGTGGGTAAGGAATAGGATTTCAAGTGATTTTGAAAAAATAAAAAAAAAAAAGTTTATATATATATATATATATAATTTATTTAACAAACAATAATATCTATGTATTTCATAATGGCGTAGTTTTGCGTTGCGATTACGTAATGACGTCATAACGCTATGACGTCACAACGTCATTTAGCAACTTTTAGCAACAAATCGATCTGCCTTTAGCAACTTCCCCTGAAAATTAGTTGGCAACACTGTTTGCTTTAGTGCAGAAAACTGGTAAAAATCAAGACTTTCAAAATGAAAGTGAGCCAATAAGTGGCCTTCTACTGCTCCCTGCTGGCCATTACCAGTACTATTATAAAAATCAGATTTTGTCAAGTGTTTATCACTTCATTTGTACTGACACTTCACATAATTGCTAGTAAAATGGTAAATTATAGACCCACTGTCCTCGCATGAGGACATCATATGGTAAAACATAGACCCACTGTCCTCGCATGAGGACATCATTTTCTGCAAAAACTACTTCCAGTACAAAAACAAATTTTAGTTATTATACTTATTAGGTCCAACTTATCCCAAATAGCAAGAACAATTATAAAATGCACACCAGGCAAGCTCTCGGGAACACCAGCCTAATATTCCTGCTACCGTCTCTATAGTAACGTTAATCAAACAACAAAAGACAAAGAGAAAATTCACTCGCTGTTCTTGACTGAATAACTTTTGTAATTACAATTGTAAAGTATATTTTATTTACAAAGTGCAGTGTTATATTACATTTGATCAGTCTCTGTACCTGAATTCTTAAAATCTTAAAATAATGTTTATTTCAATCCTATCTTTGATCAGTTTGTTTGTTCTTTTTTAATTACTGAGCATTAACTTGTCTTTAATAATGCTTAGTTTATATTAGATAGGCTAGCTGTTTTTGCTATGGTATTTTTAAAACATTATGCAAAAGTTCCTTGTTTAAGTGTTCTTTAACCTGTCGATTTTTCTTCATGGTGTTTAGCTACAATTAAATGTTTTACAATAAGACTCAGAATAAATGTGAATGATATCTATGTTTTTTTCTTTTTTTACCTCATTGGAATCGAAATTAGGAATTGATAAGAATCAGAATCGATAAGCAGAACTGGAATCCTTAAAATCCAAATGATACCCAACCCTAGCCCTGCCGTGTATCAGCATGATAATGCAACAATACACACAGCAAGACTTGTAACTGAATGGTTTGAAAGTGAAGTTGAACATCGCCCATGGCCTGCACAGTCACCAGATCTAAATATTTTTGAGCCACTTTGGGGTATTTTGGAGGAGCGATTCAGAACATGTTTTCCTTTCCTCCTCCAGCATGTTCTGGAAGAGGAATGGCTCTAAATCCCTCTGTCCACTGTGAAGGACTTGTATCTGTCATTCCAAGGACGCACTGATGCTGGATTGGCTGCAAAAGGAGGCCCTACTACACCATACTAATAAATTGTTGTGGTCTAAAACCAGTTGTTTCCATGTGCTTGTCCCGTACTTATCTTGTAACGCAAGATAAATGTCTACAACAATAATACCAGATCAGATGTGCAGTGTACTGGACATTAATGATTATAGTTTATACCACAGGGGGAAAACTGTGGTAAATTTATGACATAATTCTCATTTGTGGGTGTCCCTGTTTAAGCACTTTTCCAAGGCTGGTAGGGTGTAGGGAAACATTAAAATGTAAGATATAATTTCGACAGAATGAAGAGGAAAAGGAAAGCACCATAGACCCTAATGCATTATTACGCTTATTGAATCAAATAGGAAAGACTGACATCATTCACACTGAAACCCACCGTCCTTTATCAAAAAAGGTCTTCATCATGCTAAATCACATCATGAAAGCGCGTCAGATAAGTTTCGTAACTGACTCGCGTGCTTATCCAACCCGCCAGTGCTGCGCGCGCAACCGCCGGGCTCGTGCTCGTCCTCGTGGACAGACACGTTCCTACAGATTGCATACATTTTCAATACGTCACAATCGCGGGAAACCGGCACACTACGTTAAATCAATGCTTACACAAACTCCTCAGCTCTCCCAGTGAACGGTCGCGCACATCGACAGGCGCGTGACGCATATGGCGCGCAAAACCTTTCCTCCTCGTTGTTTACATTGTCAGGCAAGGCGGCTCATCTTTACATGCCTGTCATAACAAGTCGCAATCAGTACGTCAAACGACAGAGACTGAAGATAAACGTTTTTATGGTAGAAAGAGCTAAACATGAACGGAAATATATGATTCATGCATTGGACTCTTCCTCTACTTCTCATGCGAGGAAAACGTGGGTGCAACGTTGTCTGCGAACTTGACGCTCACTGCTGTGTGTAGTTTAAGATGGCAGGCGAACAGAAAATGCTCTGCGATATGTACGTCATAAAAACGAGTCAA
This sequence comes from Scardinius erythrophthalmus, assembly GCF_964197995.2. Classification (NCBI taxonomy): domain Eukaryota; kingdom Metazoa; phylum Chordata; class Actinopteri; order Cypriniformes; family Leuciscidae; genus Scardinius; species Scardinius erythrophthalmus. The sequence continues at coordinate 16,737,113 of NC_138235.1, forward strand.
GCCCTCAAAATAAAGTTTAAGTATTTATTACCTTGGCATTTTAAATGGCTATATTGATATTACATTGTTCCGTTGATAAGAGTGATGCGCAACAACAGCAATCCATTTGATTGGTTCAGAGCCCTGACTGACGCGGACTCCGGCGTTCTGATTGGACCGCGCATCTGTCATTCAAACGCTTACGCTCAGCGGCCTCCGCTCGGCCTACTCCTTACAGCATGGGACTACCTCAACTATGAGTCGAACAAATGTCTTCCAGCTATTTAAGAAGCCCTAAATGTGCATTCATCCCGATCTACAAAACGACTATGACTGTAACCGCCGACAATTTTCATCAATGCACTATCTGACAAAATCAATTCCATGGGTCCCATTAGCATCAAACAGGGGAGCATGCATGGAGGCAAGTTTCGTTTAAACACAACAGCATCATCACCACCACACACAAATTATAAAATGTACAATTACATCAAATAAACGACCGAGACAGCTGCTCATTGTTTTGCAATATATAATCACAGCGCCGTTTACCTTTAATGCTGATAAATGTACTCCGACAGCAAAGAAAGCAAGTCAAAATGCATGGGGAGTGCTGTAAGTCGCATGCTTCGAGAGCGAGCGCATCCACGCAGTTTGTTTTCTCCGGCGCGAGCAGCAAGGCCGGCGTCCGCGAGGTGGAGCCTGTCTGCGCATGCGCGAAGCCAGTCATTCCTCCTCGCTGTTCGTTTCGTTTCCTCATTTCGTGGAGATTTTTTTTTGCGCCTTCATTTGAAAACTTCCCATATGAAAACGACGGTAATAGTTTATGACTGCGGCACAGAAGGCGTGTCCTTGTAAGAGCTGTTTAGTTCAGAGCATTTTAGCGCTTCTTCTCTAAATATATTTATGTTATTATTAGACTAGACAGAAGCATGTTTCCTCCTTGACTCAACGAGTAAAATGATGCGGTTCATTTGTACTCTAACCACGCGACAACACTGATGATGAATTATAGTGTACGAAATACAAGAAAATACGGGATTTATTTTAATCTATCTATTATTTAAGTCATCCTTTTGTCTTTTTCAGTTTTTTTCTATAAATATAATTTTGCCCGTGTTAATGCCAACTGCACAAATTTTGCCACACCACACGTTTTATTTTTATTGGATGTTTACTACTTCCTTTAATAAATATATTTTGCACTAGGTACACAAAATAGTTCCACAATAGGACCTTAAGGACAAAAAATGTCCTAATTGAAACCCATTACAACTGCAATTTTTATCCCCAAGGCCATTTAACAAAAAAAATTACTTTACAATTTTAATTTTTAATTATTATTATTTATTTGTTTACCAGATGGTGCTATTTTCTCAGGTTTGGCCTGTAAAGCATACTTGCTTTATTCCTGTTTTCTGCTTCGGCATATTACAGAGCCAGCTGGGTAAATTATGCAGCTATAATTGTGTGTTTGTGTTGGTATGGATGTCAGAGTGTGGTTTGTATGTGTAATAATAATAATAAAAATGTGTGTGTGTAATATTTGAGAGGGAAATACTCTACTGCAAATCACAAATCCAAACACTGTGTGGACCAATGGAGTTTTGCTGGCATAACGGGAAAAATTTGGTCCTGCGGCCAAACAAAATCTTATTGAAAGCTATTTTTTTGTGATATCAACCTCAAATTTGCAACACAACTTGTTTAGATTTATGGCTTTGATTTTCTAGCAGTTTTTAAATTCAACATGTTTTATTAATTATATATTTTATATAATGTTTAATGTTCATAAATCATTTTCATAAACTTAAACCTCTTTAACGTTTTTGTTTAACTTTTTTTCACTTTTATTTTTTTTACTTCAACCAAAAATTGCCCCTTCAAATTTTGTCGACAGTTTTTTGGCATGGACATTTTTGACATGGACAACTATAGTAAAAAAATAACTGAACATTAAACATTAACAGGTGTTTCCCTTTACTCAGAAACACAAAAAATAACACTTCATTTCAATATTTACTCTTCATTTCCAACCATATGCAAAGCATGCTGGGAATTAACAATGGTGTCTCTAAATAAAACCACATAATAACTACTTCTCTTGAAATAAATATCAGGTAATTTTATCAGCTTAATCGGTTCCTCAATTCAAGCCTCAAAACTGTAAGTTTCCTTAAAAAAAATAGGAGAATGTACGTATCGCTTGGTTTTATTAGTGAAATGTTCTCAATATTTTCTATACAACACTGAACCACACTTTTCTTAATAAAATATACACACTATTTTTAATTATCACCTTAATTTTTTTTACAGTGTATGTATATATATAATATATATATATATATATATATATATATATATATATATATATATATATATATATATATATATATATATATATATATATATATATATATTTATATATAAAATCTTATAAAATATATAATCGTTTTAGTAGGCTGTTTTATTTTGATAGTTTTTAATTTACATGATTTCACATTTTTTATGATTAACTCTCCATTACCTCACTAGCTCCTCAGGGTTCAGTTTTAATTATTCTTATAGAGCCAGTCATCATGTTAAGACATTTTGAGATCAATGATTAGCTAAATACTAATCACTTTATCCCAATAATCCCCGTTATTGGACACTTTCATTAATGAACTATATAAACGGACTGTGAATAGAGCATTTCTGCAAAGGCATCAGGCAGTAACCGAAACTTGCTGTGGGGTTGCATTTACTCCACTAGATGTCATTATAAAGACACCTGCCATATCAACACAACTAAGGCCCTGTCCCAAATGGCACACTTCATAGTTCATATGCACTTGCGGTCCTTGTGGACTTACGATGGCCGCCATGTGCGCCTGTCTGTTAAGTCCACTAGACAGTAGGGGGTTCTTCTCAATACGAAGGGCATCGCAATTCTCTAGTTGCACTGCGAGGAGTGAGGAAGCTTCCTGAGGAGTCACATGTGTATCCTTCCCTCACACCCTAAGGGAGTCCTCCTAAGGAATCGAGGGAAGGAAACCAGGATGCACAAATAAGAAATGAGAAGCACCCAAGGTGTCCAATTTGTTTTTTTAGATATCAGAAGGGTTCTCATGTCTTCTTTAAAGTCGATGTGCACCATCGATGCACAATTTAGCCTAGCCCGCACTCAAGACTCAGGCTACCGGACAGTCACAGCGCCATTATGTCACACAAGTGTGGACTAGTAGGAAGACTGCGAGTGTTTATTGTGGCATTTGGGATGGGGCCAAAAGTGCATTCATAAGCTGTGTGCCAACTCAGAGGCTGTCCATGAAGGTCAGACAGAGCGTTGTTAAATGGGACGGTCTAGCCAGTTCACTGGTGCGCAATGAATCGTGGGATAGGCGGCTGCAAAGGATCCACTCATTCTATCCTTGGGAAACGAAGGACGCATTTGTAGGCCACATTTGAAGGAGCCTTCGAATTGGGACAGCCTTAGTCGCACCGCTGTGAAGAATTCAACCTTCGAATGCCGCCTCTGAATTGGGACACAGCGATAGTCGATCAACCTTTAATTCACTGGAGATTCCTGACTTCACCACAAGAGGTCATGAGAGCTCAGCGTTTATTCTATACCTTTGTTTGAAAGGTTTGTAAATCTTCTTAAGCGTATTATTCATCCAGTCTTGACATTCTTTTTTGTAATAAAGTGACAGTGTAGGTAAAACTAGTGCATATCCCTCCATTTTTATTATACTCGAAGCTGAGCAGCAGATGAGCCAATCGTTGATTTGGGGTGAAACTGAAGAGATGATCTCGATGGCACAGTATTCTCAAGGCCTTTGCTTAGACAAATCAAGGAAATGAAACCGAGCCATTGTTGTACAATTATACAAATTTACAAATTTTATTTCAGAGTTCTTTATGAAACTACGCAAAATTAAACACACATCATCCATATCATTATTCACTGCTGTTCACTCCTACACACATCCTCACACGGATAGAACAAAAGAAGACAAAAATCCTTAAGGAGCAAGTAGAGTGCAGGATGAGTATCCGGGTTCTCACAGACCCACAGGTCTGCCACCAAATGAACTGAGGGGGAAGTGCAACAAGTCAGGGGAACACTTACTTTCACTATTCAGCTTTATAAAACTATTCATCAGATGAAGGGTCTATTTACACAAGCACAGGCAGAGTTGATGGCGGATCCCACATTATATCAATAACAAATGTGATTGTTTTTTTGTATATCGGAGATGAATCGTGGAACTCCAATTTGAAGTAAACGATCAAGAACGGACTGCAGTTTGCACGTGTTCAGATGTTACCAGTGATGACGCCAAGGCCTGAAACATACTCTTCTAAACACTGTTATCTAAGCAAGCTCGATTTTTATTTCACACAAATACTCGTTGCATTCTCAGCTTTGCCACAAGGGGCACTATAAGCTATAGCCAAAATTTGCATTAACTTCTATGGTCAGTTTTCTCTGTCAGGTAAACACACGTCATGGCAGCAAGTTTGAAGAGATTCTGAGCATCTCAGTTTAATAGCACACATATATGAAGGTGACATCCGGCTGTGTCCGAAATCGCCCTCTTTATCCTTATACTGTGTACATATTTGAGGGGACAGCCATTTGCAGTGGTGTCTGAAACCATCGACATGAGTGTCGCACCGAATGATTCCTCACGTCTCGCCAGAAGATGGAATCCGTAGAATTTTCAGTATTTCGCTCAATTTTTCCATTCACTCCTTTAAGTGGACTATATTAGTGGACTAATGTAGGGAATAGTGAATGAGAGCAGAGACCTTAGTCAATGGCAGACGCTATATTTAATTTAAAGACTTACAGTATACCTTACTGTAAAGGTACTAGTTCATGTAATATGGCGCTCCCCTGCCACTTGTAGATTGATTCTCCTAAAAAAAGTGTAAACATTATGACTACTCGCCTGACATGGCTATCATGGGGGAGGAGGGGGGGGGGGGGTAGTATCTGTTTGTTTGACCAATGGCAGACAGGTTCCTCGTATGCGTAAACATACCTGGGAATAAAGCTCTTTCTGATTCTGAGAAGTGTTTATGGAAAAAGTAACTGATAAAACAGTTATTAATATTTCAGTAATTGCATTTGGTGATGTTAGTGGCACAGAAATCTCACTTCAGCTTTAAGTTCTGCATGAAGGACATGACTGGTGTTGGCCATGCTTCCCTAGAGTATGGTTCTGGCCTAAACCTCTTCGGAAACCATGTATTCAACCCGGGCGAATCCGATTCTGATCAGCCATCAGTTGATGTTGGAGCTGCTGGATCAACCGAAACCCAGTCAGCTTTCAGTGGGCCAATGAGCAGCAGTTATTTTGTGAGAGTTGCGAGATCTTCCGATCTGGTTCCTGGTTGAGTTTGCTACGGTTTAGTTCTGCTTAATCATCACTGATGTAGCCAACCCACATCTGGATATATATTTTTCTATTTTTAAATGGGACAACTGGGAAAACTACTGAGATACCCATTGATTTGGAGCCTCTGATAACACTGAATGATGAAGGGTGTGTTTTTGTACATGGGCACTTGTGCATCTTATACATCAGCGAACATTCTCCATTTAAGGCACCAGACCTCGAGCTTGGCAAAGTATTTGAGAGCTGTCTATGTGGTCCACAGCTCTGCAATATTAATTGACCTCTTCTTGCTAGCGCTTAGCCTTAAACACAAAACCGAAGCCAGCAAATCTCCCTGCGCTCATACTTGAGCTTACAATTGTTTGATATTAAATAATAAGAACACTCATACCATATTAAATTAAGAAAATACACTGCAGATCATATTGCTTGTGTGTTATTACGATTAAGATTGTCCAAATGATGCATTCCTCCACAAATCAATATAAAACACAGAAGAAATATCAAACCCGAGAAGACGATGATCATGCATGTGTTTCGTTTCAACGTGTGACAACACAACCCTGTTTGTGAACCTTGTGTTTAAAGCGAGTCTGGCTTCAAGAAGAGTCGGATGATTCACATTGAGCCAAAGCTGTGATTTTAGGCATTGCCCGAACTAATGTTGTGAAGTTTGAAGATGAGAGCGATCTCTGAGCAGAAGAACGTCCTGATATCTCCTGGATGATTCACTCAATGCCACAAAACAATGCATTAAACGTGACTGTCAGATTAAGCCCTTGATGAAGCTGGTGTCCAAGTGGACGATGAGTATGCGAAGGAAGGACATCTCTTTCCGCGTGTTTTCAAAGATGATTCGAGGGTCGTCAGACTGACAGCGCAGGCAGTTCGGAGCCATGACCATCGCCAGATTATTCACATCCATCTTAGTCCTACTCACATTCACCGGCTGAGCAAAGACCTGGGACGAGAGAGAGACGCGCCGTTAATATCCAGTTATTGAGTAGAACACCACAGGGGTGTGCTCATGTAGCAGGACCGTACCTGTAAGAAGTTGATGAAGTAGCAGAGCACGAGCCTGTTGAGCTCTGGGAGGGACTGAACCACCCTGATGGCGGCGTCAGGATCTTCATAGTGACTGATGCACTGCTTATAGAAGCTCTGAGGAATCACCGGCTCCTCCAGCTCCCTGTACCACAACTTCAGCAGAGACGCTGACACAGAGGGAGAGATGTGCATATTCACACTCACATAAAAAGATACACGCAATTTTATAGTGTATAGACCATTTAAGTAAACAATGTCAATGGATGCAAGCGAAAGGGTTCCTGGACACGCTGCCCTGCCTTTAAAACCCAATGAAATGGTTTATTTCCTAATTGTTACAGAAACATAATTTGCTACTGCGTCGCGCCTATTACTCCCAACACTTCCAACACTTGTTTGATTGGACAAAATGTGTCTAATATTTTTGGTTTGTTTTCCAGAAAACAATCAGTATGTTTAATGCATATACTATCTACTAAAAATGTACTTAGACAACTTTTAGCAGTACACATTTACAGTAGATGCTAAAAAGCAGACAAGAACTAAACGGCCAATAGTGTTTTATCGACTAAAAGTGTGTGGAAAGACTGAATTTCCCAGCAACAACAGTCCGACAGAAACTGAAAATTTAAACTAACCAAAATCGCCAAACTAACACATTTAATATTGTGTCTATTCTGTTTTTTTGTTTTGTTTTATACCAAAAAAATACAGTTCTAAGTTGAAACTTCAGGAATCACAAAATGAACCATGGTTAATTAATTCAATATATCATTATAAAAGTCTGACAGACTCACTTTCTCCAAGTAAATGCTGAGTCACATGTATGTATTGACACACATGTGAATGTTTCATATGTTCTCACCTGGGACATTGGGATCTGAGAGGCTTTCTGGAATTCTCCACTGCTCCACCTGCAGCTTGAGAGCGTTCACCTCGTCTATATCCCCAGGAACTCTACAAGATGAAGACCACCACAGTTAATGATACACTTACTCATCCGGTTGGGAACCTTATAATTATCCTAAATGCTGCCCTTGCTCTCTACACTTTGACAACATTGCAGCCATGTGGCCTTCTAAATCATAAAATGACAAATGGAACACCCTAAAATCCTGAAGACCTTATGGACACACACACACACACACACACACACACACACACACACACACACACACACACACACACACACACACACACACACACACACACACATCAAGTGAACCATTTAGGACCAGGCTGTTTTTGTAACTTGTAACACTTGACCACAAGGTGGAGCCAATTTGACACTCATGATGGCATGACAGAGCTGTCACACACACAGGATTTAATGAAAACATGTCCCCGTTACAGTGTGTGAGAGTGTGTACTTTCACACACTTTTCCTCTGAAGTACCCTCACACTTGATAGGGAACACAAGACAATTGAAGTGTGTACAGAAAATGTCTCATATTCATAAGAAAAACCTATAGAACAGAGAACACATAATGGCTACAGGGGGGAGAAAGAAAACATCAGGAATAGTATAGACTTCCGTCACTGATGAAGAGGGATATTGAAGGAATGAGAGAACGATAAGCCCTGTTTCCTGACCCTCTGAGGTCTCACCTGAAGATGCCCTCGGTCTGGGCTCCACTCAGGGCCAGCACATACTGGGAGAGCTGGACCTGCACCCAGGGCAGTCTCCTGTCGGGGAACAGCTCGCTCTGCCTCTCCATGATCTCCTCCAGAGCGCTGCCGAAAAGAGACGGAGTCACGATGGCGTTCCGGCCGTGGTCGAGCTCCTCCAGAGTGGGCTTCCTCAGACCCTACACACAGAACAAGGCACATGCTTCAATCACAGCTACAATATATTGCAATCTGACTACTTTGAAAATGTAGTGGCCTCAAATTATATAGACTGTGAATGAAACAATGTAACGGTTATAAATACACTACTATTCAAGAGTTTGGGGTCAGATGTTTTTACTATTTTATTTGATCAGGAATAGAGTAAAACTGTCATATTGACGATTTCTTTTCTATGCTTTCTACTTTTTCAATTTCAATATGTAATTTATTCCTGTGATCAAAGCTGAATTTTCAGCATCATTACTCCAGTCTTCAGTGTCACATGATCCTTCAGAAATCATTCTGATATTTTGCTGCTTTTTCCCCCCAGTATTCTTTGATCAATAAATAGTTCAAAAGAACAGCATTTATTTGAAATAGGATTTTTTTTTGTAACAACGTAAAAGTCTTGTCACGTTTGATCAGTTTGCATCCTTGCTGAATAAAAATATTGATTTCTTTCTTAAAAAAACCTTACTGACCCCAAACTTTTGAACTGTAGTACAAATATTAGAGATATAAAATATTCTCATTATCAGCAAATACTGTATATTTAATCGTATTGCTCATTTTTACATTTAAATCTAAATCATCTAGTTCTTACTTAAAGTTAATATTTGAAAACAGTTATGTAAGGGATAATGTATAGAGAGGCGGTTGTTATAGCGAATAACAAGCCCGACAGGCTGAACGAGTCTTGACAGCCTGAAGGGCTTGTTATTCGCTATAACGACCGCCTCTCTATACATTATCCCGCTTATTACATGGCTACCTACAAAATAATTTATTAATTTGACACAAATTATTGATTTAAAAAGGAGTTTATTGATTTAAAACCGATTGTATTGCTTCCGCCAAAGAAAATAGTCCGCGTTCCGCGTCCATAGCAACGCGCTGTTTTTCATGGCAACGGTCTGTTTTAGCTCGCAGCGGTCTGTTATCAAGAAATAACCGCATTCTACACTGGAATTCAGCCAAGCCATAGGGCTGGGCGATAAAACGATAACGATAATTATCGCGATATAATTTTTCTCGATAAAACGATATCAAGAGTTCGATAAATGTTCGATAATGTTTATGCGCCAACAGCGGAACAAAACTCATTTGAACCGCGCGCCACACGGACCGTTTATCCGCTCGGCACTAAGTCCAAACGGCGGCGCAGTGCGAGTTCACTAGAGCCGATCATAGACAGTATACAAACTGAGCCGATGCGTTTACTCTGATCGCTCTCGTCACGAGATCCAGTGAGAAGCGCTTGAATTCAGCGAAAAACACAATGTCTCCGTGATTTAAACCAGTTTAAAGGCAGATGAAACAGCGCTGACAAACAGGAGAAACACTGTGCGCAACAATACAGTCAGAAGGCTTTTCCGGCTACAAATTCCCATCATTTACCATGGATTTACTGTGACGTTAGCCTAGTAATATTAACCGCACCATGAAATGTGGGATATACATATTGAATTGTATTATATTATTGTAGACGATGTATTAAAGGACTGATGGAATAATTACAGTATTTAATCATGTATTTAGGCTACTGTTTTTCATTCAAATACCATAGAAACCATAAAGTTACATTTTGCCATGATAGTGAGGTTATCATGATCTAAATGCATGATACTGGATGACCAATGGTTAAGTTTAATAAAACTCAAACAGTCAGAATATTACATTTTACCAAATAAAAATTAGCACATGCAGAAACTAAGAAATTAATTGTCCAATAAAGATATTTATTTTGTAAAGGAAAAATGACAAATGTTGAATGTTCTACCTCAGATGTGTGAAATGTTCACCAGTTTGGCAAGTGTTTGTCCTGATATGTTCTGACAATAAAGAGTAGTTTAAAACCACAATTAACGCTCTGGTTTCTACAACTTTCACTTAGGACCAAAAATCTGCCTTTAAACTTGAAATAAATAAAGATTTGACTTTTATCGTGATAATTATCGATATCGACTGATATAAAAAAATTATCGTGATATTTTTTTTTGGCCATATCGCCCAGCCCTACCAAGCCATGTAATAAGCGGGATAATGTATAGTGAGCCGGTTGTTATAGTGAATAACAACCCCGACAGGCTGAACGGGATCCCGACGCGAAGCGGAGGGATCTTGAATCAGCCTGAAGGGGTTGTTATTCACTATAACAACCGGCTCACTATACATTATCCCGCTTATTACATGGCTACCTACAAAATAAATAAATAATTTGACACAAATTATTTATTTAAAAAAGAGTTTATCGATTTAAAAACGATTGTATTGCTTCCGCTAAAGAAAATAGTCCGTTCCGCGTCCATAGCAACGCGCTGTTTTTCATGGCAACGGTCTGTTATACTTCGCAGCGGTCTGTTATCAAGAAATAACAGACCGCATTCTACATTGGAATTCAGCCAAGCCATGTAATAAAATTTAATAACACAGTTAAATGTAATCTTTAGTACATCTCAAAATGAATATTAATTTTTAATGCACTATAAATGTTGTGATGCATTTTATGATTTTTAAAATTGAAAATTAATCAAATTATTTATTTATTATGTATTTTTATTTATTTATCACATCACATCATTTTAATATTGGTCATTTATTGGTTATCGGACATAACATTTATTGGGCAAAATTTCAATATCAGTGAATCCTTAATATAAACTACATTTATAGTGCTTTTGCAGTACTTTTGTGTTATTTCTTTTAACTTGGCAGTCTGTGGACACTATATGCTTTCACTGCATGAAAAAGAAAGAAAGAAAGTGTGGGAAACAGCATGAGGATTAATGATGACAGGATCTTCATTACTGGCTGAACTATTCCAGTACAAAACAGCATCACAACAGAATTAGGTTCAGCCGCTGACAAAAAGCATCTGTTGATCAGACTTTGTTTCCCTCATAACTATGTGGAACAGACAGACACCATCTCAACCGTAACACAATATGGAACAACAGCGGCGAGCGGGATAATGCGTAGCTGTGCGGTGCGGGGGTAAAAATAGCCCACCCAGTAAAAGCGTTGGAGACTGAGGTGGGACGGCTGATTACAGGGTGGGACTGGTGAAAGGACACATAGGCTGGGGAAACAGCTTCTGCTAGTGCCAGTGCCGGTACCAGTGAAGCGTGTGCATGGATGAGGCTTATAAAAGGGCCTGGGGGGGTTGTTGTAACCTTTTCTTCTTAGTTTGGGTTAGTGGATTAGTAATTCTCATGGTGTGCTCCTAAAGGCCGGGTGATGTGATTGCTCACAGATGTGACCAATTTTAGACGGCTGTGCCATATACTGCTTCTTTTGACCATTTGGAGACTCCTGGGTTCGATCTAACAGCAGTGCTGGCATCTACAAATAAACAAAACTCCCAGGAAAAACTGTTTTCAATTATCATTCGACATCACATGATGGAATCATCCAACTTCTATGTGTCTGGTGTAACCATATTAGAAGTCAGTGAGTCAAAGCTGCAATCAAGGACTGATTGAGAACCATTGCCTGCCAATTGAAATTATGTTTGACGTTGGATGCAGATCAGGGCTGATGGGCAGTGTGTGTTAATTAGAGTTCAAATTTTGGCCATTATGTTAAACTGATCATTATTTTCATGTTATGGCCGATAAGCGATACATGGCCAATATTAAAACTCAATTAAAACAAAACACTAAAAACTAAAATCAATCATTTTAAAAGCTACAAGTGAATGTAAGCATCACAACATTATAATGTATTGTATGAAAAATTTAGATTTGGAGATTTGCTAAAGATTATTATTACGGTCTTTAAAAGATTTACTTTAAGTGAGTGTTAGATGATGGTAAAGGTTATTTAAATCTAAAAATAGGGAAATGAGCTAAATTAATAATAATAATCAGTTGTTATTATTATGTTATGATTTAATAATCAGTTAAATAAATCCAACATCTATTGATATCAATAAAATAATAATTAATTAAAAAACTAACTAATAAAAAATAAAAATAAAACTCTTACCTTCTTGCCCCCAGTAATGGCCACTTTTTGCAGCTTACGGTAGCAGTACTTGGCGTAAATGCTGATGGGAAGACCTGTCAAAGAAAATGAATATGCAATATTACTGACCAATGACCAAATGCAAGTTGTTGTTTTTGTGCAGTTTGGCTTGTGAATGAATCCTCTTGTAGGACTTGTATCAAAGTCCTGAGCATAAAATTCTTTACTAAAGGATTTATAAATTAAGTCTTTAGAAAAAATGCCAATCCTCTCATTTTCTACAGGTTTGGAGTTCATGGCAGAGAAAGGCTTTCATATGGCTTACCAGGCATTTCAATAGTTTTCAGTTTTACAATTGAGACATTTTCTTAAATATGATTTTAATGTTCCATTAAAAAAACTGAAATAACACAAACAACATTTTGACAGCACTGTCAGAACCCCGCCTCCCCCCTCCCAAAATACATTGGAGATGCTCAACCAGTCAAGTTAAACACAAGATCAAACAAATAAGGTCACACAGATATGATATTGATACTATCGACCCCAACATTCTTTTGAATAGACTCGAAAATGATGTTGGCATTGGTGGAAATGCATTAGCATGGTTCAAATCATACATATTTGACCTTTATACATGTTTGTAGCAGTAAATGAAGAGGGTTTATCCCTCTTGATATTGATCATATCAATCACAAGTTCAATATGGAGTACCACAAGGCTCGGTACTAGGACCGACGCTTTTCACCCTGTACATGCTACCCTTGAGATATCATTAGAAAACATGGCGTTTTCACTGTCACACTGATGGCACTCAGAGAACTGCATTTCAACATAATTTAACTGTTTGCATCGAGTCATTTTCCAGTTTAACCCTGTTATTCTGCTTTGAAACAATCTGTATTGTATAAAGCGCTATGTAGATAAAGGTGACTTGACAGACAGACAGAGAAAACTGATGAGGCATAAGTGCTGTGCAAGTAGCTGCTAGTCGATCCAGATCCCGGCAGAGCCTCTTCTCTAACAGTGAAGATCAGCTTCAGTGACTCATATGCGGATAAGTGTTTTCCAGCAGCTAAAAACTGAAACCCTCATTCTTGCTAAGCATGACTGCTCAGCGAATGCTGGATGTGAACGTCTCGAGTGAGATGTGAACGTTTCCTCACAGCTTCAAGGTACATGAGCCGTGAAGTTTAACTGTTACAGGAAACCAGCGTTTAATGTACTAATGGAATCTGCCATCCAGGCCACGGCAGATGAAATATCGCTCACACTGATATTAAAGTGAAACCGATACAGCTACTAGTGATGCTGGCTAATATGTACTGATCTTTATGATTTACACAACAGAGTGAGGTGCTATGGGTTTCATTAAACAGAAGAACTCTCTCACAGCGGTTCCCTCCCTTGTTTCTCCTTGGAACGTGACTCATTCTTTGGCTGAACAACCTTACGTGGTTATGTGGGTCTGAAACAGATTTACAGCGAGCAGGTGACTGAGGTTTGACTGGGCTGAACTGAAGCCTGAGAGACGGTAGACACAGAGAGGCTTCAGGGCTCTTCACAGCCATTACTCACAGAAACACACAGAGGGGACAAGGGAGAAACAGTTTTATATGGGAAAAAGACAATACTCAGGCAAACAAGCTCATTACATGAAAACAAAACTAGCATCTACTGAACTCTATGCAAAGTTTAAAACCTCACACAACGGACATGCCCTGATAGGACAGTTGAAGCGTTGGATTATGCTGTCAAATGAAACAAGGAAAGATATAATATTTGCATGTTTAAGTGCTGGAGAAAAGGTCTGAACGTGTTTTGTACTAACTCATCATCAAACACTAAACTTTTAACTAAAATCTTGAGGCTTCAGGCAAATGAGGCTTCTTTCTGTTAAACGTCTGAAGAACACCCTCACAAAACAGATAAACGCACAATGACTGTGAGAATGTTGTAAAAGTCAAGGTTTCCCGATATCAGACTTGACAGGAACAGGTGGGTCTGGATGAGTCTGTCTACTGCCATCAGCCACAATCTGTGAATCACAAAGTCGGTGAGATTTACGCCTCTTGTTCTGATGACTCTTGTGTGTATGAAGCTGTAAACTCATGTTAAACAAGAGGGTCAGGTATTTCACAAGAATCTGTCTCACCTCTCTGTGACACAGCCTCTGTTTTCCCGCTCTTCCCTTCTCCCCCTTCAACAATTTGTATTCTTTCATATATATATATTTTTTTTTAAAAGCACAATTTTTAACAATTTTTGTCAAAGACTACATCCGGATCACATTCAGAACGGTGAGCAAAGCATGGAGAAGATCGAGTCCATCAACACCCCCAAAGCTTCACAGTCCTATCCTCTTCCTGGGTCGACATTTCATTTGGTAACGTTAGGCAGTTTTGATTTATATGCTGCTTAATGTCTGATGATCATATTATTTTACATGTGCGTAAGCAGCAGTGCTTCTATCGCTTGTTTCTGCTGCTTCTTTGCCCACGTTTTGACCCGGAGATTCAGTACTCATTCAGAAGATGTGTAATAGGGCCCCCCTCCCCTTTGTTTCTTTGTCATACTTGTGTAAATAACAAAGATAACCTGCCTCATCATATATACTCCTAAAAATATCTACCAAGGTACATACAGTCGGATCTCTACTGTTTGACACTGACCACCTACTGTACTGTACATTTGTCAGGGTTATTCCTTTCTTTTTATCGCCCATCCTCTCGGACTCTGCTCTTCACATCCTCTCTTTCTCTCCGTGATGAGTGTACTTTTGTGAATGTGTACTGCGTCTAATCCTTCAGTTAAACACACTTTTATCATCAGCCTCTTGTAGATAAAGAATGACAGTTCGGACACTACAGCAAAACCCATGAGAAAGGAAATGTGCTGATATGAGGGCCGTTTTGCATACAAACACAGCCAATGTTGTAACGGCGCTTCTTTGAGCCCACAAAGGGCGTTTTTTTCCCCCGTCCCACAAGAGGCAGGAGGAGGCCACAACCCACATCCTGAAACAACAGTTAGAGAGTAAAAGGGCATAACTAAAATAGAAAAACAGTGCCACATCATATAATAAAGTCCTCTGAGAGTGTCTATTCTCTTTCAAAAGGGCCCCTGAACTGCAGCCCTTCCCACAATGCCATCTCCTGGGGCACACGGCGCTACACAGCTGGTGAGGCCCTGCGACACGCTCAAAAATAAAGGGGTTTTTCGCAGCAATGCCACAGAAGAACCATTCAGTGAACAGATCTTAAAATAACCTTTTTTTTTAATATAAAGAACCTTTAGAGCAATGAAAAGGTTCCATGAATGTTATAGGTTCTTCATGGAACCATAAATGCAAATAAAACGACAAATGCAAATAGTGAATGATAAAGCCATATTCTTTCTGCCATGCTAAAACATTCCCAGCATCCATCTGAGCGAGCCACGGTCAGACAGCAGGAAGGTGCTAAGGTGTCACTTGGAATGTTCCAATCCAGCCAAAACAATGCTTCGGATGACTAAAGTAAACCGGCAACACATTAGTCAGTGCATGAGTGTTATGTTGTTTCCTTTGTACTTTCCATAGTTGTTTCCCATGTTCTTTCCATACACTAGAACAGGGGCATCCAAACTCGGCCCTGGAGGGCTCCTGTCCTGTAGAGTTTAGCTCCAACTTGACTCGACACACTTGCCTGGAAGTTTCTAGAAAGAGTTTGATTAGCTGGTTCAGGTGTGTTTAATTGGGGTTGGAGCTAAACTCTGCAGGACAGTGGCTCTACATGAGCAGGACTGGACACCCCTGATCTAGAACCACAATGACATTCCTGATGTTTGGCTTCCACATACACATGATGCTGGAATTAGAAAATCCACTGTTTTTCTGGCTTAATCGTAGCTTATCACTCTTATAATCACTGATGCCACCATAAGTCCTCCCACAAATCCTATATCCTTGACCTTAAAGGTTAAAGATTGTGATCTTGTTGACTGTAGGCCAGTGACACATGAAACCAAGTCTATTGCAATCCAACAGAAAACAAACATTGAAACTAAAGGAGCAAATCTGTGATGTAGAGGTACCGGTACATAAAACACGCAAAGAACAGGAATGCTAATGCTTGCTAAAGAGCAACCGAATACACCTTTAACATTTAAGCTAAGATTATGAGCACTGGGATAATAAAAGCATTTTTTTTTTTCATGTGCAATCAAATACTCTAGCATATCTGAACTACAGTAAAGCTTCATCAGTCATGTTAAATTTATGACGTTATAAATAGCACAATGACATAAACAGAGGAAAGTCATAAAATTACGAGTAAGGTCAACGATTATCAACCATGGTGGTTTGGATATATAACATACCCTGCTTTTTAAAATCACTTAAGTGGACACCAGAACCAGATATAAAATGTAGTCTGCTAACTGTCGACCGCTGAGTGTTTCTGAACTCCCCGCTGAGTTTCACACTGTGAGGTACCAGGCAGTGCAACGATTTCATCAAAATCAATTTTAGAGTAGCAATAAAATGATGAAATGGACTGGATTCAGCCAGCGAGCTGCTGAAAGAAAAGTCCTGCGCTAAAGAATCACATGTAAAACAAAAGTTAAAGAACTAAAAGATCTGAATACAGAGCTGTTCTGGTGGCAAAGTTTGTTCAAACCCACCAAAGGTGGATCCATGAACTCATCACCATCACCATCACAATCTCATGAAGGCTCCTGATGGATTGTCCCTAGGTGTACAGTACTAAATAATATCTTGGTAATGAGAGTATATTTTAGCCTTGCACTTCCTCCTCAAACAATGACAGTGGCCATTACTTGCAATGAGCACATGTCTGGTGTAGCACTGCCCCTGTGAAGACAACACACAGTGTAATTAACCATGGCCGAGCAGGATCTGCACCATTAAAAGCCCACGCAGAGCTGTCTCGTCAAACTCTTTGTTTTGGAGTGTGTGTGCGAGGAGTATAGAAGAGGTATAAAAGAACAAACAGAGTTAAGTTGGATGCCAGCCACTGAGGGTGTAACCTGATAAAAATGTCCCACTCTCCGTTTTTTGTCTCAATCTGCCTGTTCCTCTTTCTCTTTCCATCTCCTATCACTCTCGCTTCGAGACTGAAAGACGTTCTCAGGATCTTTGTTGCCTCTCAACCATTAAACTCTCTCTCTCTCTCTCTCTCTGCCTGAGCAGTCTGGAAGCGGGCCAGGGAAGCGTGGGAGTTGTAGTATGTCTTGTTGCTCAAAGCTTTAATCTTGCCTCTAAAAGAGAGAGTGAGAAAGGGGGAGAGGAGGGGGATACACCTCTTCTGTGCTGGGCCAGCTGCTCTTTCTTTGAGTGGTCCTCCTCCACTAGCGGACCCAAAGCATCATTAATACTCTCCCTCAGCCAAACGTGTTACTGGGAAGATTCCCTTATTGTACACCAAACCCCCTTGACACTGTGTGTGAGTGGGTGTGTTTGGGAGCCTGTCTTTCAGTTAAAGATAAAAGATGCATTGGCTTACTTTACAGCACATGAAAAACAACATGAAACATCATTCACAACATCACTTCTGTAATGTAATGTTTTGTAACTCATCCATCAGGATTTGACTGGACTATTAAAGATGCTATTACATTACTAAAATCATATTTAAGCAGCTAAAGTAGATGTATGTGGCTATGCTTTGTTTTAAATATATAGTCATGTTTGAAGGTATATGGGTCGGATATAGACGGTTTGTAATCAACATTTTTACTCACCAGCCAGAACTTCTACTAGCGTTGTATTTTGATGTAAAACTATGCGAGTGAGGTTGTGGTGCGGCATGATTTTGAACAGTCATGGAAAACAATGTGTTTGAATTTTAAAGATGTGGCATTTCTCTCAGACTGTGTGTGACCCTCTTTACATGTTGTTTTGCTTATGTTTGAGGCTCCTTTTAGAGGAAGAGCTCTGATAACGATGCCATGCAAAGTGATAGAACATAATTTATTAATTATAACCCGGCAAATTGGCTAGTGTGTTGATATGCGTTACCCGCCACAGTGGAATTTCACTAGCATTTGGCGGGTTGGCAGGAACTAATTTCAAACCCTGGAAATAGATATAGATAGGACGATGGGTGGGTAGACGGATGGATGGATGGATGGTCAGGTTACTGTTTGGTATTGCCCATTCAGCTTAAATCAAAAATGATGATTTCTTAAGTGTGTATGCATGTTTCCCTGAGTGTGTGTGTGCCAAATGACTAATTTCACCATAAACTCACCTTCATCCTCTTCTTCCTCATTGTTCTGTCTCCTCTTTTTTCTGGACTTGGAATTCTTCTTGTTTTTTATGTCCTGCTGATCCATGATGTGCTGAAGTACTGTCAGATACAACAAACTGTTAATTTTGAACACTCATACGCTCCAACAGTCCGTCTGAACAATACCCGACTTTATTGTTCCATGACCCGTGTGATGTTTAACCTGCTGTAACCCCTGCGTTTTATTTTTCCCTCTTCCACAGCGTTATATCCTGTTTGGGTAGGCACAATGCCATAATAATTTTAGCAGTGTAACCAATATTGGCCTGCTCTGTTTGTATGTATATGAGTGTTTCAGGTTTGAATCCATATGGGACGGCTTAAAACATAAACACTCCCCTGTGTGTGTCCGTTCCCTGTCCTACAAACAAAAACACTGGACTATCCAAGACATACACTGGCCCCAAAAAGAATGTCCAAATAAGTATTTGGACACTTAAGCCACACTAACAAATGTATGAATTTCATTACATTAGATACAAAATATCAAAAGTGGCATTTATCTAAAAACTAAATATTTGAAACTTACTCTTCTTATCGTTACTGGGCTCAAGGTGTCGTTGGATGTACCCTTCCAAATAGCGTCTAAATTTGGGCGAAGGCGAGAAGAACGCTAAGCTGATGGCCATCAACTCCCAGCCTGCCTCCAAACTCCTCAAACTCAAGTTATCGGTGGTCTGTCGCACCAGCTGCACGTACAGCTCGTCCCTCAACCCTTGCATCCCCCAGCACTTCGTGACCACCTGAAGGGCCACGTGGCGTTTGTCCAATCTGGCCGGCCTGTCGCCCATGTAGGCCTGGACCAGCTTGAACATCTCGCAGGCTTCCTTCTTGACAGTGCGGTCGCTGGTGATCAGCATGGGTTTCTTAATGGAGCCTCGGTTCCACGACAGCATATTAGCGATGGAGACGCGCCGGCGAAACAGGCCTTGCGTGTGCTGGTTCAGGTTCTTGCTGGCCCAGTCCTCCATGTTGGCGTCGGCTGTAGGTTTGCAGAGGGTGGTGTACGGGTACTGGTAACCCGAACCCGTGCTGGCATGAGGAGGAGGGGGATTGTTGTTGTTGTTTTTATAGGTGAGGTGGGCAGTTCCACGACCCTCTCTGTCATGGTCATCCTGGGGCAAGACGTCCTGCTGAGTTTTGGATTCCAGTGTTCCTGTCTGGAGACAAAAATAAGAGATTGAGAAACAAAAAGATATCAGCACGGATGCAGCTGCTCTGGCACTTATTTGCATCATCACGACTGCCGCAGGAACTTGAATCTGAGTGCATGTGTTGCGTAGGCTGCAGCCGATTGGCTTACTCACTCTCCCTGCAGAAACCTGGAAACGCTTTTTGTCATGGATTACGCTCGCTCCCTAAATAGGTGACCCAATATGGAAATCACATCCCAACATCAAACATTACTGCCTCCCCTCTTCTCTCTCTTCTTTTCTCCCTCTCTCCTAACTCATTAATGCTCCAAAAACCCCTGTCCAACTTAACGACTTTTCTCTCATTTCAAAATGTTTGTGCATATATAAATGAAACACACTTTTGAAAATATCTTTAAAGTCATGATGAAACGGAAGTAGCAACATATCTTTTCGTCCATATTGAGTACATCCAAGTGTAAAGGATTTTGGAAAAGGAAAAAGTGTGGATTCGAAGGAAGTGTGTAGGGTGCCATTTGGGACAGAGCTCAATAAACCGTGATAACTGATATTCGACCGATAATGGGATCCTAAAGAAATTGATCATGGCTGACTTGCGAAAGCTTGTGAATGTGATCGTATCACATTGCGCTGCAGTTTTACAGCACTTGTTCTGTTGTGACTGGTTAGGACACAGTATAAGTCCAGGATGACTGCCAAAGGCAGTAAAAAATCGATAAAAACATCAACATTTTAATTGAGATATTTGTTTCTTTAGTATTTCAACAGTGGCAGCCAAAACATGCGATACAACTGGACACAATCATGCTGACATTATTATGGTTACAAAAAGAGTCAATGAGAGATGACAGGTTATGAGCATGATGTCATCTGTATGCAGTGGCATGCATATCCAGTACGTTACATTTGCAATATACTCCCGTAACATAAGGGTTTCCTTTCCTGCCTTGGCGCCCCCTGGCATTACGTCAATGTGACACTGTGCCCTAAGTGATACAGATTTAACAATGTGGTCATATTAAATTGTAAGAATGAAGTGTTTCTCCGTGCATGTGGACATTAGTGCGGTTCTACCTCCATTAAGATGTAATAAGCTTGCTTTGAACCAAATCACTGAGTCAATGTTTCCAACCTCACAACTCTGCCTTTGCATTTATTTTTGTATTTTAATCAGATGTGAGAGTATGAGAGAGAGACAAAGAGATTGATGAAGTTAATAAGGCACGTTAAGGCAAGAAAATAGATGAAGTGCCAGCAGACATATAGAGGAGGCTGAATACTGTAGGGATGAAATTATCATTATCCATTCACAAAGACTAACATAGGCATACCTGCATAATGTTTAAGAAAAGGGTAATTTTGATTAAGTTGCACTGGTGTGATTATTTTAATCGTTTATGATCATTTGATTGATGACAAACCTCTCTTAGTGTATTAAGATCCATAATATTAACATGCTCCCCAGGAGAAGCCAAACCACATGTGGAGCACTGCACTAATGACAAATGGAACTGTCAGCACACACATCGAAACACATTACCTAAATGTGCCAAATCACAATGAGCTGTAAGAGTCGACTGTCTTGTACGACCACAACACCTGGCTAATTGAATGAGGGGACTAGCCTGGTCTGTTTTCCTTTCTCAATTATTCTGCCAATAGCACCAGCGCTTGCATTTCTGTTATGTTTTAAAACAGACAGGTTGTTTCTGGTGGAGCACAGACTAAAGGGTAATTTACGTTCCAGTATTTCCAGCACTTCTGTGGGAATGACTTCATGAACAGCATTAACACACACACTAATGCTACCGAATCCAGAGCCTGGATCCAAAACACTTGATCTTTACTTCAAACCCTGCTGAGATGCACTGCAGTCCAAACCATACATAGACGGCTGCCTTCTTAGTTACCATGAAATCAAAATGGACAATTCTTATTCTTATGGAATATTGCAGTATTTATCATAAATGATTTAGCCATGCAATTTTTTTTTATAAATACCCTTGTAAGCTTTAATAAAAATAACTTCCCCTCCCTCTTGCAATGACATCTCTTCTCTTCTTTGATGACGCGTTTACTGACGTGAGGGTGGGACAACCTGTCAATCACACGAGTTCACAGCAATAGCAAACAACAATCCAACGATCCAATTAGTTCCCCATGGACAAAATTAGGTCCTGCCCCAAAAAAATTCTCCGAGAAGCCGTTTCACTCGGATATACGTTACAACAGGTAAGAAAAGACTATTGCAACTTCTGTTTCATACCGACGGCCTGTTCGTAATGACAGCGATACAATTGCTCAAGTCCCTGGACTGTTGCTTGATAGTAAGGGTTCTTGCTTGACTTTAACTGTATGATCATGAAACAGATTACATGAGTTCCAATGTCTGCAGTGTCAGTAGTTGCAGTATTGTTTCACTGTGTATTTACTCTGCTGAAGTAAGTTATCTGCCTTTATTATAACCAATATCCGCTATCCACAAAAAACACACTCTCCATACAGTCATGCATGCACACAGCCTGAAAAAGTAATTGGTTCTCAAGCTCTGCACTGACCTACTTGCTACCCAATTCCCATATGTACATACCCCACAAAAAAAAATAAAAAAATAAAAATAAAAAACCTTAAATTCTTTTTCTTTTGCCACTCTTGCATCTCTCCGTCATCAATCCTTTTCATGCTAAACTCACCTGTCTCATAATCTCACATTTTCCCCTTAATCTGTTTCAGCCAACAACCATTGGCCTTTGTACAGTCCTCTTAATCTAAGCACAACACACACACAAACACACACACACACACACACACATACACAAATCTCCTTAGAATGTAACATTCGCACCCTCTCCAGCTCAGGAAACCCTCGCCATCTCCTGCATAGTATCTACAGCAACCGGATGGGAAGTGTTTTTTTTGCTTTTCCACTCCATAAGACACAGTCGGACCCTCAAATGTGAGGAGTAATGAAAGAGAGAAGGGTAATTAAAAGAAAAAGAAATACAGGAAAAGGGAATCAGCCAGATTACCTCACTGGACCAACCATAACAACATTTCCAGACTTACACACTCAAGCAAGTGGACAGCTGCAAAAAGTGTTTATACCTGTGAGGGAGATCTAGGCGGTTCTGGAGAGGACAAGCTGGTCTGTGATGTTACGCTCTTCTCCAGCGAATCCACTTTCTCGTACGTCCTCTTTTGCCGGCTTCCGAGCCCATCTGTCACCAGTGGCGACAGCAGCACGTCACCATGGTTGCTGCCCCCGCCCTTGTACAGTGATCGGTTACTTGATGTCACATCCTCCCTTGATCCACACCCTCTTGCACTCATCTTCAATGAACTGACTGGTGAGCGGGCGGTACTCCCAGAAGCCTCCGATCCCATCTCAGTGTCCAGACTGGCCTTGCTGCCATGAAGTGCATTAGAACGGTTCACCACCGCCCTCATTTCTGCCATCAGCTTCTCATTCAATGCGTTTAACTCACTACTGCTGCCCACCGACCCGGGCCGACCAGACCCAGCACCCAGAGCTGCACGCCGACGGTTTTTCCTTCGCAGACTTGGGGATGGTCCAGTGGAGTAGCCAGAATCCTGGTACGTGACGGCAACAGGGCCTGGGTACTCCTGAGAGGCCAGGCTGCTTTGACGACTATGGCGAGGCTCCAACAGCCTCCATGATTGCTTCTTCTCTAGAGAGATTTCTTTCTTAATCTGTGCAGAGACTGGAGACTGGGGCTGGATTTGAGGGCTGGCTGGATTTGAAGGACCCTCGATGGGATTAGACATCTGGGGCTGGTGCTTGGATACAGCTGCATCCACATTTACCATGTGTTTGATGCACTCCCGGCCGGCCGGACTGTACTCACTAGCTGAGGAGCTGCAGACTTGTTTGGAATGGGGGAACTGGAGGAGTTTAGGAGGCTGGGTTCCTCTCGACAGGCTGTGACTGGTGGAGTAGGGACCTCTGCGTAAGTGGTGAGCACCTTCTACTTCCATTTCCAATGGGGGTTCATCGTAAATGGGGGGATCCATGGGTGGAGGTTCATCATAGATGGGTGCTGATGGTAAAGCTCCATATTGAGGGGAGGAGGGGCGGGGTGTACCTGCACCAGAGCGCTGGTGCGCCGAGCAAGAGGAAGAGCTAGAAGAGGGCAAAACCAGACAGAAGTTGGCATCCCCCTTTTTGAGGTGGTAACCCTGCTTGGAGTCTCCAGGCACGGCCATTTTGTTGAACAAACCAGTTATGTCAAGTTGCGCTGTGTAACCTGGTCTGGGTGAAGTGCTAGTGTTGGTGGGGTTATGATGGAGAAGGTGGTGGGCAGTAGCTGGTCCCAGAGACTGGTTTCTTCCAATGCTGTTAACTTTCACCAACATGGCAGCCTTGGATCCAGGAGCAGGCTGCCATCTTTGAGCGGAGTCCCTGAAACACATAAAAAGAGGTTATGGTCAACACATACTGTGTTGTTCTCTACTTCCTAGAGCTCCCTTTAAATACAGCATTATAACTGAAATGGAACCTTGTTAGTGACTGATTTGGAATAGTCTACATCAATGTCGTAGTCAAGACCAGCTCATTCGAGTCTTGAGTCAAGACCAAGACCAGAAGAGGGTCGAGTTTGAGTCAAAACATGATCTCGGTCCAAGTTCTCAATTACAAAACTGCTCTACATAGGTAGCAAATCCATGCCACAAAAATAGTTCTCTTCACATGAAATATAAGGGAGACTCAACTTGCAATTGATTCCAATAGAGTATGACGTTAAGATGCTGCTAACAACTCTATGAATAAAATATATGGCACAAACAGATATTTGGAAAAGTTGTGCAAATACAATTGAAACATACTTATCAAAACATTTTTAAAAACATTTAAATGTGAATAAACCAAATAAATCCAATTTTACAATTCAATTCATTCGTAATATGTTGAAGTTATTAACATTATCATGTTACTAGGATGCTTGCTATGGAGCATAATATCTGGCAATATCCTGTGGGTTTTGGAGAGCTAAACATGAAACTCTCTGCAAATCTATCCATATCTAATAGAGAAGAATATGTGGTTGCGATGCCAAGGCTGGCATAGTACTATTTCCTCATTTTCTTTTAAAGAATATCTCATACATGCAAACACAAAACAAAGCTAATTAAGAAATGTGTTTAGCCTTCAGTAAAGAAATGTTAAGCAATAACAATATTAATATTTATTAGTCTGAGGAGTTTGCTTTAGTATCAGAGAGCTGCTTATAACGATTTCAATCAAAGCACAAACAATGCACAGGCAGACACACACACACACACACACACACACACACACACACACACACACACACACACACACACACACACACACACACACACACACACACACACACACACACACACACACACACACACACACACACACACACACACACACACACACACACACACACACACACACACACACACACACACACACACACACTATCCAGGCCACCGCAGTGGAGTGTGTATGAGAAACACAACAGGAAAGGTTGAACAGACAGTGTGTTCCAGCAGAGTTGAAAAACAGGAATCCACTATGGACTTATATAGTGACGCTATCGAAATGTTACAACAACATTACCAGAGCGTTGTTACCTAATCATGTAACACAATTACATTCCCTTATCTCTTACCTATACATGCTGAACCCCTGTAACACAATTCTGCATGCAAGACACACACACAAACACACACTCACACACTTTGAAGTTTACATTTGGTGTATACTTGCATAAAAGTACATGTGTACGCAAATTAGTTGTACGTATACAGTTTGTGTTTGTGTATGTTTTAAACACACAAACTGCTCATGTTCCTTTGCACAAGCATACATGGATGTCAAACGCACATGTTCCTGCAAATGCAGACAAACCCTTGGAATTCCAAAGCAGCCTGTAGAACGCCACTGTGAACTCCTGCAACCAACGTGTGATTGCACGCGCACACACACACCACAATACACAACTATTAACACACTGCACGCAAACAAAAAGAATGTAAAAATCAACATTAGCTGATCTTTGTCTGCGCTGATTAATGGTGTAAACCACCTTCAGACGACTAATCCAGATTATAGTGTTACTCTGTGTGTGTACAGTACATGCTAATCTGAACTCTGCCAGACTTGCAGTTTCCTTCCCACCACAAGTCCATCAAAACAAAACGGCATCTACGCACAAGTACATTTCACTCAGACCTCGGTGACCAATCACACACACCACAACTGAAACAATAAACAACTCAATCGGATCAGTTTAAGAACTTCTAACCACTTTATATAACATGTGCAGTAACACGCAGCCTCGTGCACCTTGTTCACACTAAGGCGGCAACTTTTCGCATTACAACATTACAAGAAACAAATCAGCCATTTATATCCAAATATGAGCAAAAATATATTCTCAATACAATTGACTGCATCATTCAAGATACACCTGTTGCACGACTATCTAAACTCACCTGAGACAGAGATGCATAGCGTATGTTTGAGCATGCAGTCAGCAAACAAACTTACCCCTGGCATACCGAAAGGTGGCACGGCAATCTGTAAGGGTGCTTGGGGTGACTGAGAATTGTAGAGGACACCTCCCTCAGCTGGAAACGCAGGGGAAAAAACAGGCAAATCGAGGAGAAGAAGCAAGTGCCCGCTGCTCTAAACGCCTATTCTTAGCT
The DNA here is from genome assembly GCF_964197995.2 of Scardinius erythrophthalmus. Classification (NCBI taxonomy): domain Eukaryota; kingdom Metazoa; phylum Chordata; class Actinopteri; order Cypriniformes; family Leuciscidae; genus Scardinius; species Scardinius erythrophthalmus. The sequence goes on from NC_138235.1 coordinate 16,763,469, forward strand.
AATCAAGCTCTTTCCGCAGTCCTGCAGGTTATCAACTTCGGCTCAAATTCTTACCATCATCCTGTGATCGTTTAATTATGGAGTGGTACGGAGAGGGACAGCAAGAGAGAGCGAGGGAGGAAAGGAGGAAGGGAGGGTGAGAAGGACAAGGAGAGAGGGAGGGAGGGAGGGAGGAGGAAGGCGGCCCTCCTCTGGGTTACAGTAGCAGTAATGCGAGTCTTGCCATAGTAACACACACACTTACACACATAAACTTGGATCGCCACTCCCCTGGACCATTCTCAACCCGCCTGACTCGATCAGATCAGACTCCCGGTGTGTGTAACAATACATCTTCAGCTCCCCGAGAGGCCTGTATTAACTAAAGAAACACTTCAATACACTCCATTCCTCAAGTTCTTGTCTACTCTGAGCTCATTAATAAAAACACACTCTTTGTTTTCTTCAAGTGGCTGTCTACCTCTTGATCAGAATCTTTCTACGCAGTTCACAGCCCAAACTTCTCTCTGTTTCTCTGTCCGCTGTGGTCTTTCCCACTCATTGTGTCTAGTCTCATGGCCAAATGTCAACAATCTATTCACGGTGGAGAGTAAATACAATGTCGCAGGCTTGTAAATAATCTCAACACAAAGAACAAACCACATCATTCTGTTCAGTCTCAGTTAATTTCTTGGTATAAATATTAGGATAAAGTTATGTTACAGTGGGATTGTATGCCCTGGGAATTTTTTTAACAGTAATATTGTAAAATATTATTACAATTTAAAATTGATGTTTTCTATTTGAATATATTTTAAATGCAATTTCTTCTGTTGTCAGCTGAATTTTCAGCATCATTACTCCAGTCTTCAGTGTCACGTGAATATGCCGATTTGATTAAACATTTTTTTATTATTATCAATGTTGAAAACAGTTGTGCTGCTTCATATTTTCGTGGAAACCGTGATTCACAAGATTCCAAGATATTTCAGGATTCTTTGATGAATAGAAAGTAGAAATCTTTTGCATCAATTTAAAAATCTTTACCATAACTTTTGATCAATTAAAAGTATTAATTTCCATAAAATAAAAACATCTCTTATTGACATCCATATCTGGATAATTAAATGTTACACTACAAATGTGATCAGGAAAACAAAAATCGAAAAATATAAGAAATTTTAGAAAACCGAAATGGAAAATAGTTTTAGAGTGAAAACATTATTTTTAAATGCTGGTAGCTTTTTAATAATGATATCATTTCACTCTGATAACATTTTTAATTAAACCAAAAACAAATCATTTTTCACAAGGAATACCTCAGCTCCTTGCATTGCTCCATGCTCTTTTAAGATGCTCTTATCAGGTGTAAAAAGGGAATCTAATATGTTCTCGGCACTCTCTGATAGTTTCTGCTTATTTAAATAAGCTGAGAGGCATAGTTTTCAGCATGCAGTCGTGACATAAGCTGTGATTACTGCATCAGCTCATTTATCTTCAGACGGGTGAATGCGTCTGTGATGGCCAGGTGTTGAGGTTCTCACACACACACTCATTCACAAACCCAACCACAAAAGACTCCCAACATCTTGGCGAGTGCAGGCCATGCTGATTGTGTTATTCGCAGTGAACACAAAGGGATGCTGAGAGAGGCTGGACAGGGGGCCGGAGTGCAGAACGGGGGTGTCCTGAGGGAGTGCATGTTGGAGAAGTTCAAAGGGCGTTTCTCCAACAGCATAAACAGGAAATACCAGCGCAGCGTTCACACTGAGCGGAACCGAGAGAGTAATGTGTGTGCTGTGTTATAGCGATGGAGGAAACTCAAACCAAAGCACGCGCTGCTCTTTCCCTCTTGAATACTAATAAGGTCTAATATACCTGAAGATCTATAGTATTACTATTCATCTCAACGGTACTTGTTCAGCTGGTGCAGGACCCCTGGGAGTATATGAACCAATTTATTTTTTCAGCCAATCATCTGAGATGTAAATGTCATGTGACCGATCACTATATTAAAACTCAATGCAGGAAACAGGAACAAAAAAAATCTAAATACATAAATAAATATTGCTTGCAAAAATGGCATTTAATTAGAATACATGGCTACTTTTAAATGGCAGTTAAAGCAGGATGCTTTTTGTTCTATCCATCCATCCATCTATCCATCTATCCACCTACCTATCTACCCACCCACATATCTACCTATTCATCCATCCATCCATCCATCCACATATCTACCGATCCATTCTCATATCTATCCATCCATCCATCCATCCATCCATCCATCCATCCATCCATCCATCCATCCATCCATCCATCCATCCATCCACATATCCACCTATCCATCCACCTATCCATCCATCCATCCATCCATCCACCTACCTATCCATCCACCTACCTATCAATCCATCCATCCATCCATCCACCTATCTACCTATCCATCCATCTATCCATCCATCCATCCATCCATCCATCCATCCATCCATCCATATCTACCTATCCATCCATCCACCTATCAATCCATCCATCCATCCATACCTATCTACCTATCCATCCATCCATCTACCTATACATCCATCTACCCATCTACCATCCATCCATCCATCCATCCATCCATCCACATATCTTCCTATCCATTCTCATATCTAACTATCCATCCATCCATCCATCCATCCATCCTTCTACCTATCCATCCATCCATCCATCCATCCATCCATCCATCACATATCCACCTATCGATCCACCTATCCATCCATCCACCTACCTATCTACCTATCCATCCATCCATCCATCCACCTATCTACCTATCCATCCATCCATCCATCCATCCATCCATCCACCTATCTACCTATCCATCCATCCATCCACCTATCTACCTATCCATCCATCCATCCATCCACCTATCTACCCATCCATCCATCCATCCATCCATCCATCCATATCTACCTATCCATCCATCCACCTATCAATCCATCCATCCATCCATCCATACCTATCTACCTATCCATCCATCCATCTACCTATACATCCATCTACCCATCTACCATCCATCCATCCATCCATCCATCCATCTACCTATCCATCCATCCACCTATCTACCTATCCATCCATCCACCTATCTACCTATCCATCCATCCACCTATCTATCCATCCACCCATCCATCCATCCATCCATCCATCCATCCATCCATCCATCCATCCATCCATCCATCCATCCATCCATCCATCCATCTTCGTGAAGAGAAGTAATGGCAACTTTGTATATAGCATTGCTTATGATTATGAGATAAATATATTTTCTGAGAATATGAATACAGCCAACATGGAGTCAGGATAAATGTGAGATTAACCTCTCAGTGGAGCTCAGAGGCTAATGAACAAACACACAGAGATACTCAGTGGGCGGGTGTGAGGGGGCAAGACAGTCATATGTGCCTTTGTTCTTCAAACTACATCTCTCCCTCTCACGACAATCCTGTTTTGCTCTTATTGATAAACAACATGCAGTGCGTTTCATAGGGTTCCAACATCTCCTCTTCCTACCTCCTCAAAAAAAATCACATCTGCATTAAAACCACCGGCCCACGTATACAGTTCTTACTTTCATACTTCATGTTCATGCATACAACACCTGAAGCCATCTTAAATCCAGTCAGCATGTAAGCTGACTGTAAGTAAATGTTTACATGTTCGGACAGTAAATATGTTAGTGTTATGACAGATAATTAAACAATATCGCAATTTATGTGTTTTTTTTATTAGAATGCTGTAAAAAATACAACATGACTAAATAGCGGTTGTACTGCCGACATCTGAGGTACAGATGTAGATCTGCAAATTATAATTCATTCCAGTAAATTTCTTACAAATCGGTTCTTTTTCTCACATGTGACATATTGAACCGGTTTCTACTGAATCGCTTCATTCCTATGACTCATGTCAATGAAGATAAATTAAAAATGAGTCCCTGTGTCGAATATTAGATTGCATCTTTGCATTTTTTATTATACTTTTTAAATTATACCCTGTACTTATTACAATAATTACAGTAGCTGGGTAATGACTAGGTATTAACCCTGAATCTACCCCTAAACCTAACCTTAACCCATTTACCTTATATTGCCCAATACTTTCTTAGGCAAGTACACTGTATGTACATGTACTGTAAAATAAAGTTAAGTTGATTTTTTTTAATAGTGGAATATGCATTTTAAAAGTAGCTAATTGAATTAACACATTCAAGGTTTTAGTTGCAAACCTAACTAAACAAGTTCACCCTTGTAAATACGCTCATTGTCTTTGTGCAAGAAAACACAATATATCATCAAATAGTTATATATTAAAAACTATACTGCCAATTTCACCCCAACATTTTAATTCTGTCATAATTTACTTACCATTACTAAGTGCAAACATTCATTCTTCTATGGAACATATGATATTTTGAAGACTAGCTTGCCAAATATTGACTGGAACTACCTGTTGTAAAATAGATATATTAAGTGGTTAAGTTACAGCTGTGTTGTGGTGAAATCTGTGTCATTGTGTAACTGAATATCCGACTGTGAGCATGACACACACAGAACCACAGAAACACACAATTCCCAAACAAACAAACAAACTGCACACAAACACTTAATTTACCACAGAAAAAAATAGATCCATTGGGAAGGAGAATGAGAAAGAGCCAGACAGAGCCAGAGAGAGAGCCAGAGAGAGAGAGAGCCAGAGAGAGAGAGAGAGAGAGAGAGAGAGAGAGAGAGAGAGAGAGAGAGAGAGAGAGAGAGAGAGAGAGAGAGAGAGAGAGACGGGGTGGGTTGTCCTAAAGGGATTTGTCATGGGAAAGTCAAGCATGGAATCCGAAGAGACTTCGGCATTCACTGGTTTTGGAATGCTGTGAAAATAAAGTATATAAAATTATGCATGCGCTTGTTTGTGAAAGTGTGTGCACGTTTGCAAAGACTCTGCAAACAACTAAAATACTGAATTACTGCTATAAACATGAGAATGATAGAGTGTGTGTGTGTGGCCAAACACGAAGGGCATATCACTATCCTTTCTTCATCTCACTTCACAAGGTCAAAGCTTTTGACCGCTGACCTCCAGGCCGACCTTATTGACCTGATGTGGGGAACACGAGCTCAAAATACTCCACATTCCATATGGCAGCACTCACACACCCTTATCCATCCCAGGCCGCTCACTACATTTGACAAACACACTCCATAACACTCGCTCAGCTCACGGATCAACGCGTGTCTGCGGGAGAATCGATTTGGCAGTCGCAGTGTTTAGTTTCAAATACTGAGCTCTCTGTCATCTCCGTCGCTGCGTCAACAACTTCTGAGAGGAAAAATATGTTTGAAGCCGCTGAATTTGCAGGAAGAGAAAAACAGAGTTAAGATCCGTTTGAAATGTGAGCTAACTCAATTTGGTCATGGAGAGTCAAATTGGGTTAGCAGTCAGGGCGTTTTAATTAGCGTGGCAGAAACGGTGACAGGGCGAGATGAGGAGAAGAGTTTCTCTGAACCGTGAGATGGAGGAAATAGTTGAGGAACAAAAACAAGCTTGTTATCGTAAGGCTTTCGGTTCTTAGCTTACGGAAAAACAGCAAGCTAATAGCTGCGATTTTAAGTGTGAACTAGCATGAGCTGCCACAAAAACTTTTGTGACAGAGCAAAATGGCTGTCAAAAAGTGCTTAAAACATATTATAAGTATATTCTTTCCATAACAGTACGGTATATTTCTTTTGTAAACAACATATAGATTTCTATACTCCCGACAGAACATGAGTCATCATAGTTTTGGTCCATTTTCAATAAAGAGAAAGACTGTAATCTTACAAGCATATGCATCTGCTAAAAGTGAATTGTCAACTTTTAAGAGCACACTAGCATACAGAAGACCTCAAAGCTAAAAGCTAATATTTTCATTTTAATTTCATGGGATGAAATGAAAGCTTAAATTGCACTCATTCAGCTAGTTTACTCAATATATCAACTCAGTCGTGTTCATGTTTACTTAGTGAGGAGCCAAATTCATCAAATGTTATAACGGTGAAGTGTATAGTCTGTTAAAAAGTTAAATTGTTTGTTAAATGTTAAAATGTTTTCACATATACCATCTTAACATGCACAGACAACTACAAGTAAATTTATATGTTGACTAGTCGCTTGATTTCTCCAAAAAGTCACTGCCACTATCAAAACATTGCTCTGTCTGTTTAAGCATCCCGGCCAGCATCTATTTGATTAATCGAAATAATAATAACAATATAAGTACTTGATGACCTCCAGAAATAAAGTTGTTGTCTGTGTAAACTAGGCATTTTTTGCACATGCAGTCATAATAATACTAATGTAAATTTAGGATCAGCAAATTCCTGACAGGAAGTGAGTCATTGTGCCTGTGTGACAGTGATACAGCAGAGCTCTCCTGATAATGCCCTACTTTCTCTGTGTGAGGCCAGGAGTGATGTGACAGGACAAACAGATTAGAGTGTAAATGTGACCAAAGTCTGGCGCAGCCCTTTGTGAATGTGAGAGCTACGTGCGGAGCGACCCCATCATACAATAAATAACACCCAAAACAAAACCTCACACACATATGCCTAATCAAAAAATGAAATGGGGTAGTGTAATGTCTCCCTTCATTTCTGTCTCTCAGGGAAGAGGTACCATAGTGAAGACGACGTGTATTTCTCATGGCTACGTGCCACTGAAGAGGAAAATATGGCAAGTATTTAGACGGGCATAAACACAGACTGCTAAAACACGTGGGTCCTGAGTGAGAGGGCTTCTATGAACTCAATAACCCTCCTAATGTTCCTCAAGACCAACAAACATGTGGAAACACAATGACTATTTATGATCAATTTGGTTGCAAATATAAAATGTACAAACATTTTAATGTTTTTGTAAGCCATTAGTTTCACAGCCACTTATGTACTCGTGAAATTAGTAATATTTGAATAGGGACTTAACTTACAATGATACTGTGAAGCGTGTAATTTGCTGCTCTTCTAGAGTTGTAAAAAATAAATGTAATAAGTAATGTGTGTTTTAAAGCAGGAATCCAGAACACCACTGAAGGGTCATGTGACACTGAAGACTGGAGTAATGATGCCGAAAATTCAGCTTTACAGTGACGAGAATAAATTATAGAAAACTGTAGATAACGGTTATTTTAAATTGTAATAATATTTCACAATATTACGGTTTTTCATAAAATGCATGCCTTGACGAGCATAAGAGACTTTTCAAGGGAAAAAAGCATGGGTGTGTGTCCCGTTGGGTGGCCCTTGAGTTGAGCACTCGCCCTCGCGCTCTGTCTCTGATTCTTCCTTTATCCCTTGCAGCCCTATAATCACACACACACACACACACACACACACACACACACACACACACACACACACACACACACACACACACACACACACACACACACACCTGAGTAAATAGTACTAGTGTCTACTTGATGTTACTAAACTTCATTTTAGTAGAAGCAGAAGATATTGTACTTCGTTGTTTATTCCCTCCCTTCATTTCTTAACCTGTATTCCTGTAATTACCAGTCATCCCACCTAAAAGCCTGCTATGCATTTGGTGAAGCTGGTTTTGAACCTGAACAGAGCGTTTCTGTGTTCACGGGGACGGGGTGGAAGTCTCCTCCTCTGGGTCAGGAAGCATATGCATACCTCTCTGAGTACTGCGTGTCTGTGTGTGTGCGTGTCTGTGTGTGAGTGTGTGTGTGTGTGTGTGTGTGTGTGTGTGTGTGTGTGTGTGTGTGTGTGTGTGTGAGAGTGTATGTAAGTAGCACAATGCCAGTCTAGGTTTGGTCAAAACTTCGCTCTGCTGTTTCTAGTATGGTGCTGCTCTATGGAAGCTTGTTTCTGTCACCGAATGAAAAATAAAAAGGAAATTGCGAGTTAATATCGCTTTATGATAATTGATCTATATATATATATATATATATATATATGTCTCTATGGCCGCATTAACATTACATGGTTCAAGTGACCCAATTCCGATTTTTTTTCCTCCCATGTGGCACAGATCAGATATGACCCACTAATGTATATGCAGGAAAAATGGCCTCATTCATATGTGGAAAGAAGTCTGATATGAATCAGATAAATGCATTTTATTCCCCTGGCAACGAGTCATACATAATTAAAAAGCGACGGAGGCGAATAACGTCAACTCAGGTGGACACCAACCGCGATCACACGGCTCTTTCCTAAGGTGAGGACGAAGGGTCAACCAGATGTTTTGCTGACCTTTAAACATTGTGGGGAAAGCAAAAGCTTGTATTATCATTCGTCTGCGTACATTGAAAATCGCGCCGTTTTTACTTCCTTTTCAGCCTAAGCTTTTCCAGGTCAGTACAGCTACCTTTGATTGGGTCTCCAAGTGTATAGTGTAAATGCAGATATCAGATATGGGTCACTTTTAAAAGAAGATGTAAGCTGGTCATCAAAATAATTGGATATAGTCAACAAGTTAGAATTGGGCATCAAGATCTGCAGTGTAAATACAGCCTAATTTGTTCAAACCCCAACCTGTGAACATGAGCACCAGTGAAAGTTATGCTGTCTTGGCGAACGACACTCATGAAAAGTTTGAGGCACGTGAAGGCACATGTGAAAGTACACAATTTACCAGATCCTTTTCTCTAAAGACCATGTGCCACTGAAATATCTGCATGTCAGATATAACGTCGCCCCCAAAGAGGAAAAGATAACGCGTGAGATCTGAGAGGGACACGTCCAATTAAAGCATCCGCACGCAGGATGATGGATCCAGGGATAGAAATAAAAACAATACAAAAACAACATGAGGTAGTCTGTCATGAGATGATCTCCACAGATTAAACCAGATGTCATGCTGTTCTTCAAACACATTCAATGAAAACAAACACACACAGACCCCCCTTGCTACTCATGAAACCTTTTCGTTATTACGCCGTTCCAAACCAATATGCTGTTATTTTCCTGTTGAGTAGAAAATTGTGAAGAAACATTGATGCAACTAGTAAAAGTGCTATACAAGTGGCCCATTTGACTTGTGTACTGCATTTTTCTGAAGTAGGGCTGGTCGATTTGGTGATGTTATCACTAGAGTCCTGTATAATGACGGCGGACCCTTCCTAGCCACTCCAGCGACGGACACAACCCGAAATGGATTTTTGCCGATAACCGATTGTTTCAGAAAATAAGAAAAATAAGAAACTGCAGATCAATCAGCAAAACCGATCAACTGGTCGACCTCTAATTACCACAATATCTTTGCTTACGGTATAAAATCGAGTGTTTGGCTCGAGGTCATGGTGCAAAGGACCCTACGTTGAAATTACTCCGAACCATCCCTTTAACTGAGATCCTCGGGTGCACGTCTTTCTCTGCTGGGATGAGGCTGGTAAAGGGGGATGAGGGGTTAAACCCACCCTTTGTTCTCAGCTCTAATCTGAAGGGATTTCTGCCTTCTACAGGAGGACATGATGCAAGAATGTATGAGACAGATTACTGCTGCCCACCTCAATCCTCTTTACCAGAGAAACCTCACAGCAAGAACAGAAAAACGAGCGAGAGGGAAGGAAGGAACAAAAGAGGGAGTGAAAGAGACAGTTGAGTCACAAGACCCCATCCCGAGACTAATCTCTAACACTACAGAGATACATTAAACACATATTTCAAGAATAAATGCAAATCTACTAACTGTCACATTATTGGCACTTTGCGTTTTTGTCTTATTTCCACAAAAAAGAAAAGCAATATTAGCTAATCAAAATCCATAATTCTAAGCCCAAACAACTTGATCACTCATTGCAGTGTATTCCATCGTAAAACGAGCAGGGATTGAACGGCCATGTGGAGAATTTGGGCATCAGGACTCCACCCTTTATTGGGGTGGGAGTTTTTTGGTACCTCACGATTCGATTAAAAATCGATTTTCAAATCCGATTTTGAATCAAATTTTCGATTCCATATTATAGATTTGATTCTAGTTTACGCTTTTGTGTTACTTTTTAATTAAATGTGAATCTTCCCATTTTAGTCAACCTAATTTTATAAAACAAATGCCATTAAGCAGACTACAATCATTACACACACGACTGGCAGTCTTCTGTAATGAAGCAAGGCAATTTTATTTTATTTTTGATATTAAAAATTAGCCTGGATACCAGACGAACTTAGCCCCACCCACAACATTTGAGGTCGGGAAGTTCGGTCTGGACTTGATCCGTTGTAGAACAACTATACTCGAACCAGAGCTGTTTGGACAAATCAAATTGTCAGGGCGGGCTTTATACGATGATGGACAGATGATCAACAGTAAAAAATCATCCACGTCACCAAAGAGCACTTGGGTTGAATTTGTTTACAACAAAGATGCCACCATCGCGTCTGTTATAGAAGATATCGACAGCGCATTAATTTTGAAAGAGGAACAGAGAACCGCGATCAAGGCATTTGTTGAACGGAAAGATGTTTTTGCCGTCCTTTCTACGGGATTCAGCAAAAGTTTAGCTGGCCCCGATGGTCGCTAAGAGGATGAGGTGCAATGAAAACCCTGTGGTCAGTGTGGTTTCTCCGTTGCTCTGATTGGTTGTAGGTCTATCCAATTGAGTTTCAACCTGGTTTGGTTGAAACACGCCCCTTAATCACAGCCCAATGGAGCAGTATCAGACTCACATTCTGACTAGAATCTGAGTACGACGACATCAGGCTAATTAAAAATAGGAACAAAGAAGCAAATTACAAACAACAGGACAAATACAATAGAAAGAAAAATATACAAATTTAACAAACAAAGTTTTTCAGGTACAGTAGCCTAGGTTTATTTAACATATCATGTAGTAAGAAATACTACAGAAATTGAATACTTAAATGTAAAAATAAAACACTGTATAGTCTTCAGTGTATGAATTAGCCTAAATATAAATTGATACATATTAAAGATACAAAAGTGATTCATTCAAAAGCAGTCAGTGATTTCTTTTATTATAATAAATATTAATGAAATGGATGGCAACAATTTATTAGCCCTTTAAGAATGAATGCATGGATTTCAGTAAATATGCACAAATAAATGTACATGTAAATGTAATAATTACATAAATAATATGTAATTAGTAATAATGATTATTGGTGGGTTTTCACTGCAAAACAACACAAATATGCCGCAAATATCACTGCAAATATTTAAGAGTTACCACAGTAAATTCAATTGTTTTGGTCTGCAAAAATCTGAAATAGTCTTGTGAAATCTTAATTGGAATATGCAAAGATAGCTGTGTTTCAAAACCTAGTGAATGATGCCTAGAAATGCTGTCTAGGTAGGCAGCTCAATAGGTTCACTGGTCAAGCTAGTGAATCAGAATGGGCAGCTGTTTACCACAAGCTAATCAACCTAGTCCTGCTGGTTACGCTAGTTAAGAAGCATGGTGGAGATCAGCATTCAAAACTTCACAAGCTCGTGATCAATTATCAAATATAAAATGTAACAACAACAAAGACACTATAGCATTGCAGTCAACCAACCAGTCATATTGTCTATGAATAGAAGAACAAAAATATATTATATATTACAGTTATGTTACTCATATTCCAAATGACAGTATGGCTCTACTCACCCACATAACAGAGTACACAAAAGTCACAAAATCTGGAACACTAATACATATTTGTAGTGTGTGTACGGAGCCAAAACGAGGGCTCTTTGTCCATCTCTGGCAAAAAATCAACTCACACACATTGACTTTAAGCTGGAGAGATGGCCCATATGTTAAAGGAGAGGGGGAAGAGCCCTCACGATGCCAATGCCCGATTAGAAAAAGGATAAACACATGCACACACATCTCTACCCCCATATTCCAGCTCATACGGTCAGACGGGTGCACTAGCAGCTTAAATTGCAAATTTCCATAACTCCAACTATGACTCTAACCAAAGGCTGTGTTTAAGAACCAAAACAGTTGTCTACCTAGACAGCATTTTGGACATCATATGCGTGTTTCAAATGAAATCAAACGTTTGTTTGAAACATTTCAACATTTAGAACGTGCCTAATGATGCCCAAAGGCTGCAATCCACACAGGCAGTTCTCCAGGTTTTAAAACACAGCCCAAGAACCCCTAAAGAGTGGACATCTTACCCTCTCTGACATCCACAGGACGCGCAACACATGTATAAGTATAGAGATCCAGGTTTCCTCCATGACCTCAGGGACGTGCGGTGTGACTGTACCCAAAAACAGCTCAGTGTTACTGGGCTACGGCAGCTTGTGCTGGACGTCCTCTAGCTGCTGCACCACACACACACACACACACACACACACACACACACACACACACACACACACACACACACACACACACACACACACACACACACACACACACACACACACACACACACACACACACACACACACACACACACACACACACACACACACACACACACACACACACACACACACACACACACACACACACACACACACACACACACACACACACACACACACACACACACACACACACACACACACACACACACACACACACCAAAAATATGTACAAGCTGGAACACTTGCCCTACTTTAATTGAGTGTGAGCTGCTAATGTGCTTTCCTGAGAACTAGTGCGTGTGACTCAGTGTTACTTCACTATCACTCAGGTTGACTATTAGTGCTTATCAATATTTTGAATTAGTTTTTACTTTCATGTTTTCAATGAACCCAGTGTTCATTTTAATTGCATAATTTGCAAAGCAAATTATTTTTATGGTGATGGTTTTAGTTAGCAATGATAAACCTGACACTAATAATGAGAAAATATGCAAGAAATAGATGCTTGAGAAATTAAAATCATGTTATTTTAGTATTATTAATATACCATTATAGTATTTATTCATATTTTGAATATATTTTTATATTTTCAGTTTAAGTTTTTTGATATTTGCTTTTATTTTTGTTTTCTTAAAATATTTCTATTTGGCTTTAATGTATTTAAGTTTTAGTAATTTTATTATGTCAACTTAAACTGATTTAATTTAGTTGGCAAAGCAACATATCTAATTCAAGTTTTAGTTATTCATCATATTTCATTTTATTTCAGCTTTATTTCAAGTACTGATAGCTATTTTTAATCACTTTAGTTTTAGTTAACAATAACGACACTGGATGAGAATTGTGTAGTCAACCTAAAAAAGAAACAACTGTGCGTCCTAAAATCAGCTGCTGAAAAAACCAATAGGTCAGAAGTTTAAAAGGGTAGACGCGCGTGTGTGAGTGTGTGAGTGTGTGTGTTTGTGTGTGAGTGTGAGCCACCCAAGAAGCTATACAATTAGCAAACAGGTATTAACACAGCAGTTTAAGGGCGCAGAGAAAGCGCATTCCAGGGTGTGTTACGGGTGTGTGTTAACAAGGAAAAGCGTGTGACCATTTAAGGCTGATTTTGTTAGAGGAGTCTGCTAGGCACCTTTCTCACTCTCATACACAGTGTTCTCAGTAGCTGGCGCACCACCAAATGAAAAGTGTATCTGTGCCAAAACAGCTTCAAGATTCCCAAATGAAGAAAATATTAGGAGAACAGACCCAGCATGTTATTTTTACCAGCAAAAAGACTGAGGCTGACCCAGAGAGACAAAAGTGTGACATCATACACGTGTTAGACCAGATGAGAGCTTTTCCAGCATTAAGTCATACAGTGAGGCTCTTGGTTTCCAATGAAACAGAATGTCTGAAATGCTGATGATCATCTGCACAATTAAGGGAATGCAAATGCTTGTAGCTGTCCAAGAACAATTCATGCACTACTGGGTTCAGATATGTATTACAAAAGGAATTCATATAACACGGATGGATCTGTCACTGCCACAATAGTATAAAACTCCCCTGATATTTTAATAAAATAAAGCATATTTTGTTTCCTTTTGGAACTTGGAAGGGTTTAATTTGAGCAGATGTGTTTTACCATCAGAGCTCATTCCCCAGTACATTCAGCATCTGGCTCATATTCATCATCTCCACCATATTCTCAAAACTACTGTTTTCAATGTCTTCAAAATCAATATTTTGATCACTGACAGTGTCTTCTCAAGATCCACCATCAAGAAAAAAATATACTTGCGCCATTACATACCTTGGGTCACTAGTGACCCTATACAGTTTTTACAAAAAAACTGACATTAGAAACAGTATTTTAGAATTAAATTTCTTGTTATATTGTTTATAATGAATAGATTGAGGAACACTGAGTAGGTTGATGTCTAAGTTTAAAAAATTAATGAGGGGGAGGGTAGTGAATGACGTCCCGTGTCAATAAAGGCACAATGTTTGCGTTTAAGTGTTAAAACTGGTCTCTTTTTAATTATCAAATGCTCCCTTGTTAACATACACATAACAACTTGGCTTCAGCTCCTTCCAGCCAAATATAGACACAACAGCTTCTATAACTGTGTGTAATCAGTGAGAGAGGGAGGGCAGGTGATAGAGTTCTTCTTGCAGGGCAGAACTGGAAATGTAAGGTAAACTAAGTTACTTATTTTCAAAATAGACTAGTTGGTAGGTTGCCTGAATGAGTAGCTTGTTTTAAGGAAGCTACAATAGACGGTCATGTTGACAAAGCACTTGTGTGTATACTAGCAACTCTATACTAGCAGGATACTCTAGTCTAAATGAGTGCAAAGGCAGTTTTAGCAGGTAATTAACATTAATACCGCAGACACTTGGGGTTTAAGTTCAAGAGGACTAGTGTCGTTCTCTGGTGCCCTGAAAACAGATTCCACAACAACCAAATGAACCACTCAAAGAGTGTGAAATGGACTCCGGTCCACAAGAACAGCAGCCTGTGCAGAACTAATGTGTTAACCAGACCACGATGAGTCAAGATGCTGAGATTGCGGCCCAACAAAGAGACAGATTAAATCACCATTCCTGGCAATAAGAAATCCCATTAAACCCAGCCATGGAAGTGTGTGTCACAGAGAGTGGAGCTCAAGGGTTTGACGTCACCAAACCTGCATGACTTTCTTCTGCAGAATACAAAAGAAGATACAGTATGTTGAACAATGATTTTTTTGTCCATACAATGGAAGTCAGTCCAAAACAACATGGGACCACAGATGAAAGAAAGTCATGCAGGTTTGGAATGACATGAGGGTGAATGAATGACGGGTGTGAACCACTCCTTTAATTGTCACCATGAGAAGTCCAAGTTTAATTGCTCACCTTTTTCCCTGGTTGCTTCTCTCCAAACTGTCCTCTTTGCCCTTGGACGATGGCGTCTCCCTCCCACTCTCCTGCTCCAGTGAGGAGGACTGTGCGGATGAAACCAGTCCAGGCACGGGGGTCCGTTTGCCATCCGCCGCTCCTCTAGGGATCCTCCCTTGACCCCTCATCTCGACCTCAGAGCTCCTCTTCAATGCTTGGAGTTGCGCTAGAGGCACTATGTCGCAGTTTTGAGGCCTGTGCCAGACCGTCTGCTGGCTCGTACAGTTGTAGTAGTAGAACCGATTGTTATTGCTGTCGAAAAGCTCCCACCACTGGTTGCCGTCCGACTGACGGACAGGGGCGCCGGGCAGCGGTTCCCACCCGCACTCGCCGGTCAGCAGGTTGACATACATGCGCTCCCTCGTGCGCGGCTCCACGATCTCCACCCAGTCAGACCTAGAGAGAGGACACATGGGCGATGTAGTCAGGATATTTTCCATTCATTAAAAGTGGATGGGAACTGAAGCAGTCAAGCTCCAAAAACAATACAACTCATGCGTTATTTATAAAATCTTCTAAAGCCACAGAACAAAAGAGTCATGACAGTATTTTCATTTGGGAGTGCACTACCCCTTATATTCACGGTTTAAATGAGGAAGTCCTATTTAGACTATAGAGAAGACGGCACAAATAAGAACATGCTTCTGTGTGACTCTTCACTCGTAACAGCTGAGGAGAGCTCAACTTCAACTTCAACAGGAGTGTGCAGGTGTGAGCCAGGAAACCTTCAACTCACAATGACTTACCATGGTTCAAACTCAACACACACTCACGCACATGGTAAACCTGCAGCATCAATCACTCATCTTGCGGGATTCGTCACCGGTTATGTTCAGACAAACATGCACACATGCAAGTTTTCCCACAGTGTGTTTTTGGAAAATGTAGTGAAACCTCTTCCCTCAATGTGAGGTCGAATGGGCTTTCAGAGCCAGAGCTGTCATTTAGAGACGACCAGGCACACGGCCCGGAGACAAGAGCATGGAATCGTGGGTAAGATAGGGGATCTGGCTCTTTGCCTGTCCTGCACTGCTCTGATCTTCTCTCACCAAGAGTTACAACAAAGGATCTGAGGCCTGAGAATAACAGATGACAGAACACAGAGGAAACACTGAGCACTGAGACTGCTTTAGAGCACAGTCGGAGACGTTATACTGTTTCAGGAATTACACGCTACAGAGAAACATCGACAAAACCACAACAAAACACCTGTTCAGTTCAAAACCAAAAGGTCAAAACCTGAAGTGCACCTGTTGCTGTATTTTATGCAGCTTATTATTTTTGTCTGGTTTTAAGCCTTTTCTTCACATACTGGAAAGGAGTCATTTAAGGTCTAAAAGAAGGGTTTTTTTTTTCTTCATCTTTGAGTATGATGTCATCTGACAGATATAACAACAACCCACTCAAATATGCCACCAGATTGACCCTTAAAAAAGACTTGGAGGGATAGTTCACCCAAAAATGAAAATGTTGTCATCATTCACTCACCCTCAAGTTGTTCCAAACATGTATGACACAATTATTTTCATTTTAAAGAATATTGGTTACTAAATAGATTTGGTTACCATTGACTTCCACTGTATGGACAAAAATAAGACATTTCTCAAAATATCTTGTTTTGCGTTCCACAGAAGAAATAAAGTCATACAGGTTTGGAACGACATCATGATGAGTAAATGATGAACTATTTGATTTTGGTGTCACCAAATCTATTTATCTATTTTCCTCTATTTCATTTCTTTGACTAAAATAAAGCAAGTTAATTTAAATGTAACCAAATGGAGCTTAAGGTTAACTGGAAAACATTCACAAATTAATTTTAGATTTTTTTTTTTTTTATGATAACTATCAACCTAACCGGCTCATAAAATACCCACAACACAAGAAAACAACGTTACATTTTACATTTTTAACACTTTACGTTTTTGCCCAATGAGAATAAGCCATCAGAACTACACGGGTACTACACGTGCTGACTGGGTTTTGCTTAAAACATTTAACCAGTAACAGAATACCATTTAAGGCATTTACAGAATCTTACAGTTAGTTATCAAGCATTTAATCATTGTAAAGGCATTAGTAAAATTTTATGAAAATTGAAGAGACTGCAAAAAAGTCTATTTTATACCAGGCAGCTTTCTATTGGTCAACACTGTGAATTCACAAGAAAAAGGAAATCTGTGAGGGGAAATCTTCCGCCCTTATGCAAAATTCCAGACTATGCGGATTCCAATTGAAATGACTGGATTCGCTCTCAAAATTTCACCAAACAATGGTAAATGTGACTGAACTTTAAACATTAAATGCATTCATTTTTATATTTTCTCTTTTAAATAACACTGTATTTAAAAAAAAAAACTAAACACTGTGTTGTTAAAGTCAGACACTAGCATGAAACATGAATATACGATTACAAGGTTTCTGCCCGACAACGACAATTTACAGCTTAGTACATAATATCATTACACACCAAAACGTCATATCAAAACATCAATCCAATAAGAACAACAACCCAAACTGTTCCAGCATACTTTCATATTAAAACTATCCCACCAAACACACCAAAAACACTAAACAGCATTAGACTCTACCTGTATAGGATCCCACACACACGTCTGTGTCACTCTTCTGAAGTCATGATGAAGTTAATGTTCTGAAACCAAATCAAATCCACACAACAGACTACACTGCCTGAAGGCAGGGACAATCCCTCTGAGTGTGTAGGCGGTGAGAAGAAGTGTGTGTGTGTGTGTGAGAGAGACATCTACCTTCACTGTGAGGGTCTTTCCAGGACAGTGAGTCGGCCCTACACTATCCCAGCATGCAGAGAGAGGGCCATCTGCTGTGTAATGGGTCAGCAGCGGCCCAGTAAACCCGACCACAAGCCCTGACCCCCCACACTCACATGACCAGAGGGACGGGAATAGAAAGCCTTTGAGCTAAAGGGCATGTGTCGGAAGAAGAGAAAAGGAGTCTGTGAGATGATGAGAGGAGATAGAAACAGAACAAGAGAGTGAGAAGATACTGTGACCTCTGTGACTAAGGGTCTTTCTCCATGTGATTAAACTTTATTATTGTCCGATCACTCGAAGTCATCATGAGGCATCTGAAAATAAACCGGATGCATTTTCAATAATCATGATATACGGTTCTGCTCAAAAGTTGGAATAATTACGATTTTTTAAATGTTTTTGAAATAAGTCTCTATGTCACCAATATAATATAGGCTAATCAAAACTGTAATATTGTCAAATTCTGTTACAATTTGAAATATATTTTAAAAATATAATTTATTCCAGTAATCAAAGCTGAATTTTCAGCATCATTACTCCAGTCTCCATTCACATGCTCCTTCAGAAATCTCAAGAAACATTTATGATTATTATCAATGTAAAACAGTTGTGCTGACTATTATTTTTGTGGAAACCATGATTCATGACCATTCAAAAGTTTTAGGTAAGATCGATTTTAAAAAATGTATTAATAATATATTCAGCAAGGACCCATTAAAGCTACACGGTGTAGGATTTTCTCCCATCTAGCGGTGAAATTGTTTATGACTACCAACTGAATATTACTTTCTAGCCCCTCCCATCCCGAGGGCGTTTTAACTCCTACGGTGGCCGTATTATTTCAAATCTGCCGGCAGTCGCGAGTAATCCTCTCATTCGTCACAGCGCCACTGAGTGTAAAAACGCGAAAGGCAAAGCTTGAATTTCCAGGTATGTCCCTCTTTGGCACATGTACTTTCAAGATGGAGGCGCAACATGGCTGCCGCCATTCGAGCGACTCGCTCGTCTGTATTCTGAATGGCAGATTCTACGCTTACGAGAATACTTGATTAGTTGGTAGAAGTAATTACACATTAATGAGTACATATCATTTTGAAAGAACAAAGTGTTTTTTTGCTAAGAATCAACTTAAAAAATAACACAGTGTAGCTTTAAATTGATCAAAAGTGACAGACATATATAATGTTACAAAAGATTTAAAATAAATGCTGTTCTTTGGAATATTCTATTTATCAAAGAATCATGCTTTTTTTTATTGTTTTCCAAAACTAAACCAAAATTAAACAGTTGTATTACCATTTTCTTAATTGATAATAATAAGAGTTATTATTAATAACTGATCACCAAATCAATGGCTGCTGAAAATTCAGCTTTGCCATCACAAGAATAAATTACATTTTAAAATATATTGAAATACAAACAACAACAACAACGACAACAACCACCACAACAACGGTTCTTTAAAAAACTATTTCACAGTATTACTGTTTTTCTGTACTTTTGATCAAATAAATGCAGCCTTGGTGAGCAGAAGAGACTCTTTAAAAAAAAAAAAAAACATTGAAACATCTTTATTATTCAAACTTTTGTCCAGTAGTGTAAAATACTGAAACTATTACACTATTTCAAGCAAGAGAGGCATTGGCAGGATTTGTTGTTAGGATGGGCGTCTGAAATATGCCTGATTGCTGGGCTTATGTTTGTTTGCATGTTTACAGGCAAAATCTTCACAGAAAACATGGTTCTGAAAACCTCTCCACAACAGAAATCTTACAGATTAAAACAGAGCCGTATTGTTTGAGGAATACACCCCGATTCTCTGACTAGATAAAGACAGTATTGAGCTGGAGAATCAAATCTCTGTATAAACTTTCACAAGCGCTTTTGTGTCGGTGCGTGTTTCAAAGGAAAATATGCTTGTGCTTTTGGAGAAACGGCCCCCAAACAGCCTGGAAATAAACCAGACTTGCTTTTCTCTGCTTGCCTTTCATGAGAAGAGGTCAGAGCGTCATTAATGAACATTTAACTTGTTCGAGAAGCATTTCGGTGTTAAATGCTTTCTAGGACATGAGATTCAGTGGTTGTGTGTGTCTAGACATGCTGATAGTGTGGCAAGACCAGCTGCTCTTACTGTACAGGCACACACGTTTAAACTGCCCACCAGGGAAACTTTCCTCCTCCATTTCCTCTTTTTATGTTATATTCTGAGATCAGTTGTGTGACTGTTCTTGACGCAAGGAAAATGCAGATTGGTGTATTTTTATATGCAAATAAAGCAATGTAATTATGTAATATACAGTATATAGAAACAAATATGTAAATAACAAAAGAATAAATCTAGATTATTAAAAAATAAATTATGAATATGTAAATATTTGATGCAATAAAATGAAGATTTACAACAAAATAACATTTATTTTGGCATTTTCTATTTCTATTTTCTGACATTTGCTATATTGAAACAGAAAGAAAAAGTAAAATGAAATATAATTTATTTAAAAACAAATAATAAAAAAATGTGTAAAATGTGTGATGTGTCCAAATAAATATTTTATTTTAAAATGTGATAAAATAAAATATTTATTTTGGCACATAACACGTTATATATATATATATATATATATATATATATATATATATATATATATACACACACATACATATATATATACATGTAAACATAACTATTGACTTTAATTGTACGGACAAAAACAGAGACATTCTTCTTTTTGTGTTTCATACAGAAAAGAACGTCATAAAACTAAATAAATCAAATTTATTGTACAAACATCCTGTTTCATGCACATACATCATAAAATAAAAAATATATATTTAAATTTTAATAAAATAAATATACATTTTGGTACAATTTCATGAGTTTCTTTAATTGTTATATTTAATGTTTTTAAATCTAAAGCTGAAAAGTAAATCTTTAAAAACCACCTGCTGTGAATATTTTTGCGTCCTCATGTGATTGTTTCTTTTATCCGTTTTGTTTTTGTAATTTCTGTGGCCTGCAGCAAACAGCAGGCTCTCAGGGTCTGATATGAGGACATGGCCAACACATTCATTACATCCAGCATCGTAAAACCTTCCAGTATGTGACTGCTGGGAAACCCGCACCACAATTCATTGTGTGTTTAAGCCCGTTAAAGCAAGTGATGAGTCTATTTCTGTCCCTATCTCTCTCTCCTAAAGAGCAAAGGAAGCCACCATGCTAATTTGAGTGGGGAACACACACATGCTCTCCAACAGCATGTAGCGATAGCAAATACAAACACACACACACACACACAAAATCCCCCTCCAGCTTCACAGCTGTGCCTCTTCCCAGGGCAACTTGTCATCTGTTGAAAAGTTTATCCGTGCACTGAGGGAGGAACGGGCTGGCTCTCTGGACGATTGCGGGCCGCTGTGTTTGAGGATGTAAGAGCTTGTTTTAATCCTCCATCGAGAGCAGCGCTCAGACGGGCTCCCGTGACTGTTCGGGATCAGAGGAGTTTAGCATCTGATTTGTTTACGCTGTGGTCGCGGTTGGAGGCTGCACGCTAAGGGAGCATTGCATGTGTATGAGTGCGCATGTAAACATGATGCTATCGTGTTCAGCTCTCTTATTCTATATTTCAGAGTACATCTGCTTTCATTTCCCTGTGAACTCATTCATGCTTCTTTATTCGACAGCACATCCGGCTGAAAAGACCAACGTGAATTTTTCAGTTTCAGTTTTTGGGAATCCAAACATGTATGCGAATTAGATTTTTAAGCAGAGGGGGAGATTATTAAGGAACAATGATTTACACTTTGATCTATAGGTCAATAGCATTTTTTTTTGCTCATGATTTATGAATTTAAAGGCCCCCTGAAATCAAAATTTAAGTTTTTTAGCTTTTAGTATGAATATGTTAGCCTTAGGTTATGAATAAGCTGGTGTGCTCCAAAACAAATGACGAAATTCACATTTAGGAGATATAAGAATTCAAAACTTGCAGACTCTCACTTCCGCTAAAATGAATCATGGATTTTAATGACATCACTGTGGATTTCAGCCTCTCATCACATCTTCAGTCCAATCAAATGCTCTCTAGAATCTGAAGCGTCCCGCGACTCCCGCCCCATGCTATAAATACCACCTGGCCAAAGCAACCGTTGATACGTCACGGAGCAATATGGGCTGGAGATGTGCGTTCGGTTGCTCAAACGCTCGAGTTTTATTACGTTTTCCAACTGAACGGCTAGAATTTATTCACACCTCTATTATTGAATCCAACGTATCATCAGCTCTGGATTCGCTTTCATAGTGCTGTCGAGTACGACTTGCAGTCTGCGAGGTAAACTAAACGCTATTGGCTATTTGAAAAGGGGGAGGAGCCATTCAATATGTCCCGCCTTAGCCTCCTGTTTCAGTGGAAATGACGTCAACGCATCATACAAAGCTGCGCGTTCCAAGGCACTTCACACACACACACACACACACACACACACACACACACACACACACACACACACACACACACACACACACACACACACACACACACACACACACACACACACACACACACACACACACACACACACACACACACACACGCACACGCACACGCACACGCACACACGCACACACACCTCTGTTATCAAACTTATTGCATTTCTCTCCAGGTTCCTTTGTGTGTACTTGAATGCTACATCTTCTCATAAAAATGAAGCAGTGGAAAACAACAGACAATACATGACAAAGTACTCATTTTGGCTTCAACCTCTGAAAGCCCCAGAGGCACATGGGAGGAAAGCAGTTTACATGAATTAGGATGCTCAGTCTAACAAACACTGCTCTGAAAGGTGATTTATTTGTGCCTTCTGATGGCCATTCATTACCAGTGGGATGTGTAAATCTCAAATCAAGTCTGTTTTGCTCTACGACACAGAGTGAATTTGAGTCAAAGCCAGACAGACCGTCCCACTATGAGCTGACTCACGTAACACTTTTGTGTGCTTACGCACAGAGTATGCATAAAAAAAAAAAAAAAAGTGTAAATGTGTTGTTACATGTTGTTTAGGTCTACAATGCTACTCTCTTGCTTTTGTTCAGTGTTTATAAAAATGGCCAAAATAATAATTGGTTAAACAAATTTACAGCAAATAAAACCCTGCAAAAACAGCAAAATACCAACAATGGTATTCATACATTATCATACATTATTTTTTTTAAATGTGATAAAATTAGAAGGAACAATAATGTATGTAAACTTAAGGTGCTATATGTAACTTTTTAACTTAAAAATAGCATAATATGTTTGCAGATATTAAGGAAACATGCTGAGTTCACATACTCGTTTCTCTGAAAAACACTTCTACATCCAGTTATTTTACTTTGAAATGTGTGCTCCGTGTTGGAATATCTGTTTTTGTTTTAGTCTGTGTGGCTCCGCCCACTGCCAGTTCACCCAATAGTATTTCGACACCCCCGGGATGCCAGTTGACTGGAACCACAGCGTATTGCAGCCAGCAAACAAACTGGGTCAGAGATTGCAGATTCTACCTGACCTAAAAAGCCTCGATATCCATCTAAAAATCTTAATGAACGAGAGCAAATTAAAATACGGATAAATCAACCCAGTGTGTAAGTTTCCTCGGCTTTTCATTGTCCTCAAACTGGCAACCCGCGTGAGCGTCGATTCTGAGGAGGCGTTGTCGAGGGAACAACGATCTCTGATATTTTGAATTTGGACTGCAGTACCTATTTCGACCACTAGCTGTTATTCTTACAGACTGCACCTTTAATTTGCAGACAGAGTAGTTTACTCTGGCCAAGAACCGCCCACTTAGACAGGAAGGGCTTGTCCGATTGACATACAGCTGGCGGAAATGAATGCGAAATGTAGGATATCTAGTTTGTGTGCTATTACGTTTCTCAAAACAAACTGCGGCGTCCGTTCTTCTGTATGGTGCGCAGAGCAGTACGTGCGAGATGTCACTGAAACAGGCACACCTGTTCTACTCACTTTTGTGATCACTACTTGCTTAACATTATGTAAATAAACACAAGCTAGCACTTCACACACACACACACACACACACTCAAAGCACTTTACACTAGACCACCTGTCTCTGTTTTGAATGAGGTTTCCTATCCCTCGCACTGTTTTGAATGACATTCACTGACCTCACTTTTCCGACTTCATCACTGCTGAAACAAATATACCTTCTCCAACATGAGTCACATGTACAAAAGTTTTTTCATCAAAGTTTTGATCATGTTGATAATTTATAGGACAGTTGTTTTACTGGGCTCTTTCTTACAAGAAAATGACACCTATGAAAAGTTTCAGTCTGGGTTCAGGCCGCATCATAGCACTGAAACTGCGCTCGTTAAAATCACAAATGATTTACTTTTAGCTTCTGACCAAGGCTGTATCTCAATATTAGTTTTACTTGATCTTAGTGCTGCGTTCGATACTATAGATCATACAATACTCTTAGATCGACTACAAAATTATACTGGTGTTCAAGGACAAGCATTAAGCTGGTTTAGATCGTATTTATCTGACCGCTACCATTTTGTTTATTTAAATGGAGAAAAATCTATCATAACTCCAGTAAACTATGGAGTGCCGCAGGGATCTGTGTTAGGCCCTCTATTATTCTCAATATATATGCTGCCACTTGGAAATATTATAAGGAAACATGGAATTAGTTTCCATTGTTATGCTGATGACACTCAAATCTATATTTCATCACGGCCAGATGAAAACGCTAAATTATCCAAATTGACAGAGTGTGTTAAAGATATAAAAGATTGGATGACGCATAATTTTCTTTTATTAAATCCAGACAAGACAGAGGTACTACTTATCGGTTCAAAAAACCACCCACAAAACCTCTCACAATACAACTTTAACATAGTAGGATGTCCTGTTACTTCATCCTCTACAGTAAAAGACCTGGGTGTTATATTAGACTGCAACCTGTCTTTTGAAAATCATATTTCATATGTTACAAGAACAGCCTTTTTCCACCTTAGAAACATTGCTAAGCTACGTAACATGCTATCTGTTTCTGATGCAGAAAAGTTAGTTCATGCATTCATGACCTCGAGACTAGATTACTGTAATGCGTTATTAGCCGGTTGTCCTGCATCCTCAATAAACAAGCTACAGTTAGTCCAAAATGCCGCCGCTAGAGTTCTAACTAGATCAAGAAAATATGATCATATAACACCGATTTTATCATCTCTACATTGGTTACCTATAAAGTCCCGTATTAATTACAAGGTATTGCTACTGACTTATAAAGCCCTAAACGGCTTAGCTCCAGTCTATTTAACGGATCTTCTATCGCCCTATAATCCATCGCGCTCTTTAAGGTCACTAAATTCGAGGCTTTTGGTCATACCTAGGATATCTAGGCCCACCAAAGGAGGGAGAGCATTTTCACATTTAGCACCAAAACTCTGGAATAGTCTTCCTGATACTGTTCGTTGCTCAGACTCGCTCTCCCAGTTTAAAACTAGATTAAAGACGCATCTCTTCAGCCAGGCATTCATATAATACTTTTAATCCTACAGTTAAATCCGACCTCTAGTTCATAAACGCCAGAGGAGAACTGGCCCCCGACTGAGCCCGGGTTCTCCCAAGGTTTTTTTTTCTCCATTAGGTCACCTGATGGAGTTTTTCGGTTCCTTGCCACTGTTGCCTTTGGCTTGCTCAGTTGGGGATATTTGGGGATATTTAATTGAATTAATCAATCAACGATACTATTGATCAGCATTACCAAACGTAGACGTTCCACTAGAAACAAACATTGATGTATTGTTCTAATTTATTACTGTGAAGCTGCTTTGATACAACCTGTGTTGTGAAAAGCGCTATATAAATAAACTTGACTTGACTTGACTTGTTTTAGGGTTAAAAAGGTTAAAATGGTGGATTCCTGAATGTCTCCCCACTGTGATTTCGCCCATAACGTGAAGTGAAGACACAGTGCACTGTGGGTCCATATTTGAAATACCGTGAGTGTTTACATTTCTGTCTGGCGTATTGTGTGTCTTCAAAGAAAGAGGAATATCAAACCACCCTGCTTTATCAGTGAACTCTACACTAACACACTTTGTGTTGTGCAAATCAAGCATAAACTCCTCTATCTCAAAGTTATGTAAACAGAATTCATACACACACAGCCATAAGAGTGATACAGATAAACTGCTGAATTCAAGAGTCCAAGTATAAAGAGGAATCAATATAAGAAATTATCTTTGTGTTTTGATTGGTGAGATCAAACAAACTTTTGTTTAGAGCGTGAGCTATGGAAAGCGACATAGCTTCAGATTATGCAGTGTGTGTGTGTGTGTGTGTGTGTGAGAGAGAGAGAGAGAGTTGAGCGCAGTGTGTGGTCTTGAGGAGAGGAATGCTTACTGCTGTATATGTGTGACTGAAGGGCAATCTCTATCCACTCACCTCCAAGGACACCTGCATGCCATTCCAGAGCACTTTGAACTGTGTCACTGCCAGAACTGTGTGTGTGTGTCTCATGTTCAAACAGAAAGTAGAAATCTTTTAAGACGAGACCTGAGGCACATGGACACGCCTCTATTCCAACCTTGGTGACTTGCAAATAAATTTTACTGGCATGATGAAACAGGTTTTAGGTAGTTTGGATGATGGTGCTTGTTAAGGCAAGCTTCACTATTAATATTGATCAAAAACAACAGTTTGTTGAACTCTAAAACCTGTATGACATTTTTTTTTTCTGTGAATCACACAGGAAGATATTTTGAAAGCTGTTTTTGTCCATATAATAAAAGTCAATAAGGTCCAAAACAAAACTGGACACCATAAGGAGTGTTCACATTCACACATTTTTGTAAATCGGAATGATTCCAATCCGATTTAATTTAATTTATATGAAACCCTTAAATGTTGCAATCAGATTCACACATTTGTTTAGATTACACGTATTCTGAACAAAACTCCAGCGTATGCGAAACCAGAACCGGAAAAAGCCACCATGATAATGTCTACTTCATGCATAACTGTTATGCTATTGTTATTTTTTTCCTAGACATACTGTATCTAAAAAGAAAGCTGACCTACATGTCAGAAGAGCTTTTTTAGCAAATACTTTTAGCAAAAGCACTGACCAGAATGTAAGACGTAAATAAACATGCACGTTCGTATTATGAAAAACGCATATAAATACGTATCACTGCACTGCACGTGTGTGCAAAAGCTTTTGTTATAATCCAATTGCAAAAAATAGTCAGATTCATGTATTTCCATGCTTGATTTTTTCCAGTTGATTGGCTCATATTTCATTCGAATCGATTGAGGTGTTTGCATGAAGGCGTGAAGTTCGATTAAACCATCAATCTGATCATTACTAACATGTAAACATAACTATTGACTTTAATTGTACGGACAAAAACAGAGACATTCTTCTTTTTGTGTTTCATAGAGAAAATAACGTCATGAGGGTGTGTAAATAATGACAAAGTGATTAAAACTATCTCTTTAAAGATTTAAAGAAACCCCTAACCCTAAGTATTAAACTTTTGCATGCATTTTTCTATTTCATCAGTCTGTCATTCAATCACTCACAAAACCTGTCTGACACCACAGTCTGACAAACAGTTGGTTATGAACCGGCCTGATTGGTCCTGACCGAACACTGGCCTTTTGTGATTGGTCAATCTTCCATCACTCCCTAACTGGCTTGGCTCATTCACACTACTGTGAAAGTCAATAAACGTCTCCACAGGCAGCCATTCTCTCACCTCCAGCCATTTGTACGGCCACTGTGTGTGTTTTTCTGTAAAGGGAGGAGGAGCCGTTTACAAGTACCAACCTGCCTCCTGTCTCTAACAAATGGGTGGTTGGGTTGGGTTCGAAGTGTTGCTCGATGCCACGCTGTTGCAGTTCACTTACACATGAATACACTCACGGGCCCAGATCTCATAACAGAAACACCTTTTTATAGAGCAAAACCTCATGCCTGTTTAACGCTCGGATCATAAATGCCAAATCTTAAAATAAACCTCATAAAAACTAAACTCACACTCTTTTCTTTCAAAGCCTATACAGAGACCCCTTCACAAAACCCCAAAGTGCATGTATGTGATTAGTATTCATTCTGTCTGTTAGTAAACTTATCTGGGAATATCTAACATGCTTCACTGTTACACATTTACAAAGAAGGAATGAAGCTCTTAAAGTTCTTATGTTTGTCTGTCCAGGCAGCAGCTGAACACACAAACACAACATTAATTTGATTTCATTTAATAATTGCATTTTTCATCAAATGTAAATACTTTAATATGCTAGCAACATATTTTTTAATTGCTTTATTTACCCAATCAGCAATTTATTTTTTATTACTGTCAACAAATAAAATGTGTAAATTGATTTACTTATTTACTCTGCATTTAATTTACATACTATTTTATTATATTAGATAAATGCTATTTTATTATTAAACTATTGATCAAATAATTCAATATGCACGACTAACCATTTTTAACTGCTTTATAAACTTAATTTGCATTCTGTAGTATTATATTAGCCATTTACTGCACAGTGCGTCTCGCAAATACATTTTAAAAGCTGAAATATACACTGCTATAACACCATCTGTTGATTATTATATTCATCATTACTAAGCCATCTGTACTGCTGCTTTTATCACCATGTTCTTTTACACTGTTTATATAACATACATAACTGTAACATTCACAAGTTCATATGCCACATGTTTATTCTGTATATAATCTTTTGAGTGATCCAGATTAAGCGAGATATGGCGAGACTCAGCTGGATCTCTGATCCATGTAATATAGAGCAGTCGTATTTGATTGACAGGTGTATAAACCTCTAAAACTACATTTGTAAATGATTTGTATGCAGCTAGACGGGAAACTGCAATGGCAATAGCAGAATGTAATATACGCAATGTTAAGGTCTATAACTTAGGCCTGTGTATTGCCAAGAATCAAGGATCTGTATCACGATACAGGGATTACAATACGATATATTACGATACTGTAAGAAAGGCGACATATTGCGATATTTCCTGTTTTTTTAGACAAGAATACACCACCATATGCATAACACATGAGCATAAACTTTATTTTATTGAATAAAAACAGTGCAATCTGCATTAAGTAAAGGGAAAATAGTAAGGTACTTGCAGGATTCTTTAGAGAGATACCAGCTACACTTTCTCGCTCTCTCTGATATGTGTTTTTGAGAATCGATACAGTATGGCCAAACATAATATTGTGATTTTAACGTGCATTGATATTTTCTTACATTCTGACTAGAACTACACAAAACTGATGAACTGACGAAATAAGAGTAATAATTACTACCGCCATGAGTGACATATGAAACTTCTAGAAGCCCTCTGTGAATGCAAATTGACACGAACTCTCAGGCCTATTCAATCAGGAAACTCAGTAAATTGGCGAGTGTTAATACTTCATGGAGTTACACAAAACTTAAACTATATTAGGATTTAGGTACATATCAAAAGGCTTTTTTCCCCAACTCTTCATCTCCAAATGTACAGCCAATGTATCCTTGAAGCCAAGATCTCTTCACATATTCCAATCTCTTCCACGCACGCTCACATGATACTCAATTCACAAGATACTCTCTCTGAGACCTCCAGTCGGGTCTAAATATATCAGTGTTTGACTGTATCTGGTCATCAGTGCACTGCCAAAGCATGCGTTTCCTGGAGATGATGGACAACAGCATTTGTGATACTCTGGAGCTTCATATTGAACATAATGCCATGACATGAAAAGGCTCTCATCTGTTTTCCATACTACATCTTTTATTGCATCATTCAACTGGGGTTTACATTCGACTGAACGCACCATATGGACTGTGTTTGCATGCATATACGTGCTGAAGGACATGCAAATTAAGTCGAAATGACATCATACAATTGCAGAGTATCAAGAGTATTCATACTAATCTTGAAACAGATTTATCTTTAATCTCACATGAATGAGGTTCATGATGATTGATGCTCCAACATTCTCATGCACATGTGCAAGTTCATGTGCATTAAACAGATCGCTGTAGAAACACAGAGGTCACGATGAAGGTTAATTACTGCCTGTTTGATGAAGAGGGCCAGGTGTGAACTCTCGATCTGACTTATATCACATCTGCCTCCAGCTGGGGACCTCAGAGGTTAAACTTGCTTCAGGAAACTTCCTGTCCCTGTACCACCACCCACCCTCTCTCTCTGCTTATTCAGAGCTGAAATACAATCTTGTGTGTCCTATGAGCCCGGCTTGATCAAAAAGCGAAAAGGCACACCTGCCGTTGCCATTTTATGTATAATGCATCCGTGTCCGACAGTGTATGTTATGTCTGACTGTGTATACAGAGAAAAGCCATGACTTTCATCACAGCTTTTTAAAATGCATAATTACGAGAACTGGAGGCACCAAGACATGGTGACATTAGATTACATGTACATGCATCTTTATAATGACCTTCTCCATCATTGGATGGATGGATGGATGGATGGATGGATGGATGGATGGATGGATGGATGGATGGATGGATGGATGGATGGATGGATGGATGGATGGATGGATGGATGGATGGATGGATGGATGGATGGATGGATGGATGGATGGATGGATGGATGGATGGAAACAGATATGTGACTGGATGGATGGATGATGGATGATTATGATTGAAAAGAATAAATCAATCAATCAATCATTCGATCTACCTTGATATTGATCAGGTTTTTAATTTAGTAAATTCACCCCAAGATGATTTCCAAAATAAAAACAGGGCAAGACAGAAAGAAATGTGTATAAAGAATACTAGACTTAATAGTGATTTGACAGTTTAACAGCTTGTATAACATTTTCATGGAAGTGTAAAATGCCTGTGAAAGTAAAACTCATCATAACAGCAAAAACACACTGACAGGAAAGAGAGCGAGACCTCAGAGGAGGATCACCGACTCACGTCCAACCTGGACAACAGTTCAAGGCCACACGCTGAGAGAGAGAGAGAGAGAGAGAGAGAGAGAGAGAGAGAGAGAGATGGGAGGAATAAAGAAGAAAAACACCTGAATATCTCCCTGCAGGGGGCTGTATAAAGCAGGAAAGAGGAGGACAAAGACCAGAGCAGATTGGGACTAACTTCTAGAGCATTCTTCTGATGCAAAATGTGTTTCCTCTAGATGAGCACAAACTGCTGATGGTGTGGCCTTAAGAGGATGAGGTACAATACAAGAGTTTGAGGATGAAAGGAGAGAGCGATAGGAAGTAAAAGAGAGAGAGAGAGAGAGAGAGAGAGAGAGAAAACAGCCATAAACAGAGTGAGAGAGAGAGAGAAACATCGTGAAGAATGAGAAACAAAGAGACAGTGAGAAAGCGTCGGGACTGAAGTTGAGGAGCACGTCTAGATCTTGCCAGAACATTCAGTCACTCCTGGCTGCAGAAGTATGGCTGTGCCTCCGGACGTTTTGTTTTGAGTCTAGCAAATTTTCTCACACTCATCATTCTTCTGCCTGTATCCATCAAAGAGAAAGCAGAGGAAAAAAGCAAAACGGGTCACAGTAGTTCATCCCAGTCATGATTTAATCATGAGGGGACTATGGGTGGGTTTTAGCCGGGCCGTATTACGATGGATTACCACACTGCTGCTACAACTCCCATCTGAGAACAGCTAGCAAAATAATGATTCATTACCAAACCAGCATCTTTAGAATCCGGTGTGGTTTGATTTAAAGGGATAGTTCATGCAAACATGAAAATCCTGTCATCATTTTCTCACACTTATGTCGTTACAAATCTGTAATACTTCCTTTCTTTTGTGTTCCACAAAAGTAAAACTCTTGAACAATGTCCAAGCCACAGTTTTCCATCCATACATGACTTAGGGTGTGTTCACACTTGGCAGGTTTGCTTTGATTAAAACAAACTCTGGTGCGATTGCTCTGTTAGTGCGGTTCATTTGAATAAGTGTGAACCCTGGTGCGCATCAAACAAGAGGACCGAGACCCCTGAGAAGGTGTGGTGAAACTAGGAAATATGAACATACCGGGGCCGGTGCTAATGAGCTAACACCAGTCTCAAGTCTAACAGAGGAGCTACGGAAGCATAAACCAGGATAGACGACAGTGAAGGACAAGAGAGGACCAGGCCTGGGACATTTATGTTGTGTTATGTTTATGTTTATAAGCGGCAGTCTTCTGTGAGGGGCTGTCGCTTTACTTTTGTTTTGTTGTTTGTATATTTTTGGATTGAAATTCATGTTGAAGGTTTGCCGGTTCCCGCCTCCTTCCTTCCTTCTTGAACATTGTTACACAAAATAAAATCAATACTGTGATATGGCTCCATGCAATATTTACATCACAAAGGCTGCAATTTAATTAGATCACTATTTTCTTGACAGTTTCTTGTCAGTCACTCCGCTCCGAGACACTGCAACACTATATCACGAGCTGCACACGCGCGTGTAAAAGAACTCAGTGCTACTCTTCACTCTGAAACCGCCAGCGCATATATTATTTGCCACCAAAATAAAAGCTTGTTGGTTTAACATTAGAAAATGAAAAAATAAATGATAAAAAAACAATAGTATTATAATCTTAGTTGTACTTTAAAAAAATATTGTTGGTAAACACATTTTTTATTTTACTGTACATTATTGAAATGTTATAGAAAGAGGTTTGAGTTGGTTCTTGTAAAGGGTAAACCCAAGTGTGAACACCCCAAATTTCCCCAAATTATTTATCCCAATGTCAGTTATGCAATATCATTCAGCCCTAATTTGAAGATATATTAGAAACACGCTCTTGGTAAAGGACGTTGTGCTATCCTCGCTGCACATTTGTAAATGCTGAAACGGCATGAGGGGCAGTTCTATTTTACGAGAGAGATCAAAAAGAGACATTCAGTAGTACTTTAGTCAATCCATCCATCCAGGACGTGCAATTAAACGCCTAATTTAATACGGTCTTAATCTGATCTTAGGTTTAAAATACCTCGTAATGACTCTGGGATAAGAAAAGATGGGCTTGTCCAGTCTAGACAAATAAACTACATTAAATGCACAGTGCTTCTTCCTCCTCTAAGACAATATTTATAGAACACTTTCTAAAACAGGTACATGTCCACACAGTCTAATTCACAGGGAAAAACATACAGCGGGATCACCCCAATTTCCAGCGACTACGACCTGCCAAGAATAGGTCAGTCCAGAAAAACACAGGACTCAGCGCCACTAAACGATCTCGCAGAACTACATGCTGCTTTAGACACGCTCACGTGTGCCTGTGTTTCTCAGAGATGGGAATTACATATGCATGTCTGCAAAGCACTGGGTGGAAAAGAGGGCAACAGAGGGGAAAGACCAAAGGAAGAAATACATGTAAAATAAGTGAAACATAAAACTGTGTGTCAGTGGATATGTTATACGATTGCACAAAAGAAAGCATTTCTTAAATACATCATTTCTGCTGCATTTAAAAATGTAATAACTACAATTAATAAAGTTAAGTAATAATAACATTATTAAATTAGTGGTTTGCTCATGTATATTATGATAACTCAAAAATTGAACTACAGCGTTGAATGTGTTTTGGTTTACTGGGATATAGTCCGGGAACAAAACTGTCCGCAGATATTGCCAAAATTGTTTTAAATCTGATAAAACCTCTCCTTTTGGTCATCTGGTGACATTAATATTACATAATAAATTAAATACTAAAATTTAAAATAAAACAAAATTAAAATAAAATTACAGTTTTCCTTTTGGAATATGCGCAGTCCATTAGTAGGGCTGACAATCTACTAAAAAAAAAAAAAAAAAAAATTCACGATTTGTTGAATAATCAATTACAATTATCCGTTAAAATTATCACAAATATAAGCTTTAATAATTTTTAGCTGTGAAAATGATGAGTAAATGCCTCTTCCTTAAATGTCTATATGTCCAAATGTAGATTCCTAGAAAAATGTGTTTGTCAAAGACTGAATAATCTGAATATTTCTTTTTGCAATGTAAATTAACATGGCTTTAGAATACGTTTGTCCAATCTGGTAATATTTACATTTTCTTGCCCGACACATGTCATGTTCATCAGTTTTGCTCGATACTCAACTTCATTATCTGAAGAAACAGGCACAAACAAACGCATTTGGAGAGAGATGAGGGTGACTTCTAGAGCAGACGTGACGGTGGGCCTCTTGCAACGGAACATGAAATGGTGAGTCAGATCCCATGAGCGCGGCTCCCAGAGGAAGGGCTAGAGTTTCACCAGACAGCTTCACACCACACACTCTCCTCACGGACATAGTAACTGATAGGACGGTCTAAAACCGACAACCACCCACCCCCTGTCTTCCTTTCCTAATTTAAAACAGCAGCTGGATTAACAATCTCTGTTAAGCTCCCACAGAGTAACAGCAGGCCAGTATGCTTGAAATTGGATAAACGTACACCTCAATTTTGTGGTAGAACTGATGCATTTCCCCCACAAATATATTGACTACAAGCAATTTCAGTTGCTTAGTTATTATTTCCACTCAATTTATGAGAGATGAGTCATGCTCGAGCAATTAGCTGGTCGCTATTGCTAATGCGGCCTCACTCATAATTAAAGGAATTAGCATTCCCGCATTAGCGTGTGTGTTTGCCACACACCCTGACCACGGACAATGGCGGTGTTTGTCACTTAAACTAGCCTGGTTCCCATTCACTGTTAATGAGCGGGATGCCTGATTAGGGATCTCAGAGGGACAGGGATACAAATTCCTGCCCCTGAGGTTAAAGGGTAATGCAGGGGGAACAGTTATACTTATGTTGCGAAATTCAGCGGTAGGTTTGATAGACAGCAAACTAGTCACAGGGTTAGTCTAAATGGCAAAGAACTGTGGAATCACTTCATGAATGTCCCTTTTACAAGGTCATCAGCCAAAAGTACATCATTTTAATATTTCATTATTCTGTGCCGTTATAAATTGAGACCACATGAGGGTTAATATACAAGAGGGTTCCCACACGTTTTGACAAATAAATTCCCATTATTTTTTTATTATGTTTTTTTTTAGAGATTGAACACCTAAAACATATTTTAATGCGGAGAACAGCAAGACAAATCTTCAGAAACTATGGAAATTTTCAAGGCATTTCCAGGATTTTTTTATTAATTTGGATATATCAGTTATAGTAAATGTAGTAAATGTTACTATATAGTAAATATAGTAAAAATAAATTCTCAAATGATGTAAACAAACATTTAAATTGCACATAAGGCAGTTTTTTTTAAACTTTTATGAAATTATGAATAATGACAGTGGCTTTCATAACTTTTCTAACATAGCCTACATTAAAGGGATAGTTCACTTTGAAATTAAATTTCGGTATGTTTTAGCTTACCTCAAGGGCATCCAAGATGTAGGTGTCTTTTTTTCCGCAGTAGTTTAAATTGTGATATTTTTAGGTCAAACCGTTCTTGTCTGTCAGTCATATAATGCAGGTCTATGGTCACTATCTCAAAGAGCATGCACAGAGTCCAAATTAAAACAATTCCCCATCGTCCAAATTAAACAATTCCCCATCGTAAGTACACATTGATGACCTAAGACACGGAACGAGTCTTTAAGGCGACATCTAGTGTATATATCTATGCACCAGTCTGCGCACACGTCACACACCAGGAAGTGCGTGCGCCCTCAGATCACTTGGACGTGGCTGTGTATAAGAGGTAAAAACGATATAAATACTGTTCGTTTTCTCACAAACCGCTCGTTTCGTGTCTTAATAGGGCTGAAACGATTAGTCGACATTGTCGACAACGTCGACAATAAAAAATTGTCGACAAATATCTTTGTTGTCGAGTAGTCGTTTGATCCCACGTGACCTAATGTAAGGGCCTGCAATATCGCGATTTGACTGCTACGGCGCTGTAGCGCTAGAGTGTAATGCAGCCGTTACAAATGCGGTAGCAGAAAACACAGCGCGAATTCTGACGGAGTGCAAACGAATCCGAACTAGCAAGGTGTGTGAAAGTTTCACAAAACTTCAAACCAAGAATGCTGTCGTGTGCAATACATGCAAGGCGTAACTTGCTTTTCACGGGAGCACAACATGCATGTTAAAGCACTTAAAGAGGAAAAACCCGGCACGAGACGAGCCAGTGAGAGGTGAATATTCTCCAGCTGAAGCTAAATAACTAGCAGTAAATCTCTTTTTAGAGAATGCAATACTACTAATAATAGCAATAATATTAACAATAATAATATAATTACAGTAATGTGATGATTATTTTTGCATAGAATAAAGCTTGATCGAGCTTAGGAGTCAGGGCTGTTTTTATTATTGTAACTACTTATTACAGTCTTATCACTTGCCTGTATTTTGTTCCATATTCATGAAGACTTAGATGAGATGTTATGAAGAATATCATGTCAGTTATTTTTTTATACTGTAAATTAAAAGGTGAATGAGAATGTCTCTGTCAGCTCAGCAGTCAATTTTTTTTAAAATTGTGTTCTTATAATAATTGTTTGCAGTTTAAGTTTGTCTGTAATGCAGCTGATAATTTTTTTTTTGTTTATTTTTTTTTCTATTGAAAGAGAACCCGAATATTTAACCAATGCTTAGAGCATTTGTGTGTGATTTGAGTGGACAGAAATCTGAAAACTTAAAGAGAATGACCTGTTTAGTTGGCTCAAAATTCATTAAACAAACCATTTCAAAAGCTGAAGTGATTTTCTTTTTTTTATATTATAGTTAGAATATGTATAACTCAGTGTTTTAACTAATTGAAAAGGCTGAATAATCGTTCCAAACTTACTGATTAGTCGGCGAAATAATCGACGATTAGTCGATTAATCATTCTAATAATCGTTAGATTAATCGATTATCAAAATAATCGTTTGTTGCAGCCCTACTGACAGACAAGAACGGTTTGACCTAAAAACATCAAAATTGAAACTACTGCGGAAAAAAAGACACCTACATCTTGGATGCCCTTGAGGTAAGCTAAAACATACCAAAATTTAATTTCAAAGTGAACTATTCCTTTAAATAATGAACATATCTAACAGGTTAAGTAAAAAATACAATGAATATTTAATATGATGCATACATTTATTTTTTCTCGTTGACTAATGCACTATGGACATCGAATGTCTTTAAATCATATTTTTTAAAATCACTCTTTCTGAGGTTGAAACACTGAACGATTACACGAGACATGATATGGATTGGGATTGTTGTACTGTTTCTTTCAACATACCTTTTGATGTTCATTCATGACATGTTTATTTTGTGCTATAACTAGTAGTAAAGAGGAAGAGAGTGGTTCACACGCGCTCCACGCTGCCGCTTCACTTGAACTGAGCAGAATGGGACAGAGTTTGACATTTTAAAGCAGCAAAAGCACAAATCCTATTGCGATTAACGGATGCCAGATGCGCTACAAATAATGTTAAGTGAAGTTTTGTTCACACATCAACAGAAAACAGTAGTGATTCTCAGCATTATCAGAAAAAAAATCTGATCTTGGGATTTAAGAATCGATATTGGTTTATCAAAATGAATGTTGATTAAAATTGATATTGTCAACCAAGCCCTAACCAGGAAATGTTGAAAGCTGGATTCAAACTTTAATTTCCTACATGAGCACCATGGCATAAACTTGTCTAGATTTCTACATTAAATGCTGCATGGCTTATAATTCCAGAAAGGATATATTCCAAAATATATCTGTGATGTAGTCTTAGTTTTAGACCTGCTAATGTGTGATGTGAAAAAAGAGACATTCAACAGCTTGAAATTATATTTTAGTATATCATCCACTGAGCTATTTGTGGGAGTCCTTTTTTTTTTGTCCTTTTTTTTACTCAATCCACGCCTCTCCGCTCTTCTAAAAGAGACGGGCAGGAAGGAAGAGGTACGGACGGTGTGTGTGAGTGCACAGGCCAGACATGTCCTCCATCCTCCACTGCCGAGACCTGGTTCATACACAGGCTGAGGTCACTGGAGACCATTTAAACTCTGACACAATCCGTAAGGAAAAACCCTCAAGAAAAACAAAAAAAGAGACACAAAAGGTGGATGTGGCAGATGTATGTGTCCGCCCGTTCAGAACGAGTATATCAGCCAAGTCTGTGTGTGAGCTGACAAGAGAGGTTTGTTCGCTTAGTCCAAACCAAATAAACAACACGAAAGTAACAAAATATTCAATAATAAAAAATGTGTCGGATGCTAATATTTCTCCTAAAGTTGATTACCTAAAGGAACTGTTCATCTTCTAAACAAACTACTCTGTAAAAAAGTGATCAGTTGACTTAACTTAAAAAAGTGAGGAAAGCTGTTGCCTTAATTATTAAGTAAATAAACTTCATGCGTAATTGAAAAAATTAAGTTATGTGGAATTGTCAAGTTC
Organism: Scardinius erythrophthalmus; assembly: GCF_964197995.2. Taxonomy (NCBI): domain Eukaryota; kingdom Metazoa; phylum Chordata; class Actinopteri; order Cypriniformes; family Leuciscidae; genus Scardinius; species Scardinius erythrophthalmus. Next base: position 16,801,952 of record NC_138235.1, read on the forward strand.
ACATAACTACATTTTTTCAATTACGCATTATGTTTATTTATTTTACAATTTTAAAGGCAATGGTTTCCTCACTTTTTTAAGTAAATAAACTTCAAGTGGAATTGAAAAAAATAAGCTATAGGAAGTTTATTTACTTAATTTTAAGGCAACAGGTTTCCTCACTTTTGTTTAAGTTAAGTCAACTGATCACTTTTTTACAGGGTAGCTAACTAACTAACAAATAAATAAATATCTGTCTAGAAAAAGAAAAATGTTAATTTATTTTACTTATTTATTTTTGTAAGAACGCATCCTTTGTGAACAATCCCTTGGACTTTATGAAACTGTACCCTGAGGAGCAGAAGCGTGACCTAATTCATTTGCTCAAGGGCTTGTTCCCATGACTTCCTCTATGACTTCACTGTCCCCATCATGCACCTGGCCAGAAGTGCTCACTGATTGGTCAGAATATCATCAGTGACATATTTACTCAGCAAACAGTGCAGCACAATGCCTAACATATTAACAATTTTCCAGCTGCCAATCACAACATCAGTCCATCATCCAGCCAATAGTTGTCAAGGAGATTTCAGTTGCCAAAGTATTAGGAGCGAGTGGGATATTGACTATGAACCAAATGAGGAGCCTTCTATTGACTAGTTAAAGATGTCTCATCCAGAAATATGTGCATGTTTTTGTATCACAGTGTAACTGAAACCGAGCTGACCGAGCACATGCCTCAATCTGAGAACACACACACACACACACATAGTTTGGGATTGCCTGGCCCACAGTCCTCTGGGGTCATGACCCCTCTTATCAGGCAGATGAGGAAGTTCAGCATGGCGGGGCTGGCCGGGTGTAAGGGGTGGAGAGGACAAGTGTGAGTGTTTCGGATGGGGATTCGGAAAAGTGCATTAGCACAGATGAGGGACGTCTCATGTTCATTAGGGAATACTGAAAAATCACACTTAATTTCTGCCACTCTCATTAAACAAAGCTTTCTAACAGGCATTTAAAAGGGACTTAAAAGACTAAGGCACAGAGATGAGCCTCCAGGGCAGGTGTGTGTGTGTGTGTGTGTGTGTGTGTGTGTGTGTGTGTGTGCTTGTCCTCCTGTTGTATTTCCCCGAGCGGCCGCAGTCTCACTCATCCGAGGAGAGGAGCATGTGGTGAATTACTGACTGGTATCTACATTGCTCTCCTGAAACACAAAGACCACTGACAACTGAAAGGCAGAAGCGGGTTAACGCTAATGTCTCTTACAGTAGGTTTGTTGTGGTCACTTGAGGTTTAACTCACATGGTGCCTCTTCACATGTAGGGTCACAGCAGCAAGTCAAACTTAAACTAATGTAAACTCAACTCAATGCATTCACAGCAGAGGACAGAATGAAATTCAATGCAGACAGCATAAAGTAGCATTCACAATGATAGTGCAGTGAAGTGTACTGTAAGTATTTGAGCAAAGCGAAACGCCTAAAGAAACGCACAAGACCGTACAAAGTTTAGTTACAAATTGAGTTGGCCCAAATGTTATCAGATTTTGACAGAAGTAGCATTGAATTACGCAATAGGACCAGGGACATTTATTAAAACAGCAGAAAGGGTCCATTTTGATTCTACACTGTAAACTTTTTTTTTAATTTGTAAATAAAATGTATTATAAATAAAAGATTATTAGTTTTTTTTTTTTTTTTTTTTTAAGAAAATACAATTTCAGTCTTTCAATTTTAAAATTTCACTTTTAACTTACAACATTTTCTATCATTTTCACAAAACTTGGACGGCCCCCAGAATATGTTGTTGTATGAATATCTGAATATACAATATATCAAAAAGAACAAAGCCTCTGCTTAAAAAAATAAAGAAATAAATTGTGGGTAAGTTTACATTTTGACAACATTTTGAACAAAAACATGCAAAAATATCATTTTTGTCAAAGACTACGTCCGGATTGGATTCAGAACGATTATCAAAACACAGATGGAGTAAATCGAGTCCATCAAAACCCCCAAAGCTTCACAGCCCTGCAACTCGTCCTGGGTCGACATTTCATTTGTAAATGTTAGGCAGTTTTGATTTATAGTCTGTTGAATGCTTGATGGTCGCGTTAGCTTACGTGTGTGTAAGCAGCGCTTCTGTTTTTGTTTCTGCGTCTTCTATGCTTGTTTTTGGATCCGGAGATTCTGTACTCTTTCAGAAGATGTGTAACAGCGCCCCCATACCAGATAACAGTGAAAACATGGATTGCAGGAAAATTCCGTAAATTACAGGAAGCGTTCTGTCATAAATGATGGAAAATTCCGCCAATGGTGTGGAAAAAGATAATTCAATGTGTTACTTGCCATTTCTTTGTAATTACTTGTCGAATTCACTGTGAAAATGGTTTTAAAGTAAATCTTACACAATTTGTTTCAGTGATGTCGTCACACACTCTAATGGTAATACATGCGTATTTTCCGTTTTGGCAAACTGGTACAATCTCATTATGTTTTCATGCGATCTGCTTACGCCACATTAGCCACGTTTCCATTACCCTTTAAATTGCACAAATTGAAAATACGCCTAATTGAAACATGGAAATTTTGCTAAAAACTTTTTTCAGGCAATTTGAAAAATGAGTATTTCGCAAAACTGCAATGCAAACAGTTTTTTCACATTTACAGGTCATCTGGCGTATGTAAAAGTCAATCATTCTTTAAAGATGACACATATGTTTGGACAGAAGAAGAGACACAGTTCTTTATTAAACTCATAAAAGACAAAAGTATTGTGGGAATACTGGATTCTAAACAACAAAGACATGCAACAATTTATCAAGACCTTGAAGCAGATACTGTATGAGGGAGAAACACCCAAGTATAAGAGGCTTTCCTTGCCATTAATGGAACACACCTACGTCTCCTTCCATTAAAAATAATGGCTAGCGCGGTGGCTGGGATACAAGCAAACCTGCCAAAATCCGTCGCCATGATTTTTGGAGTGACTTTTAGTTGCATAACATCGGTTAATGGAAGCGCCGTCATTTCGCAATAGTTTTTTATCGACATTTAGAAAATATTGTAAAAGTTTTGTTCAAATCTGTTATGGAAACATGGCTAGGTTAGGTTTAGAGGTTGACCTTCATGTTTTTTTCTTAAGATTGCACATTGTCGTACAAATCAAATTGTAAATCGTAAAACAATTGGTAAAATGACTACGTTTTCTCTCTTTACCAGGCCAATGCGTGTCCGTTTTGAAGACGCCAGTTTCAGCAGACTCTAACTGGCATAGAAAACCCCACCTTGCTAGAGGGAGAGCGGGGTTAGATCGGCGCTGCCTGGCTCAGTTTCCTATCATCTCAGTGGGGGTTGTGAGATATTTTCAGACAACCGCAGACATGCCCTACTGTGCTCTTAATGACTGCCACTCCAGGCTAAACGCTTTTACTTCAACGCTATTGGGTTAATATTCAGCAGATTCCCACCTACTCTGGGAATGCTGCTTTAAAACGTGACTCAGAGAGCATAATGTGACAAAGAAGCCATCTACACACACGCACACACAGATTGTAGGAGTGATATGAGTTACTGTTGTTTGTGAAGTGATACTCAGAGCTCTTCATTAATTTACGATGGGTATTAAAAGGAGTCTTTTATGAATAATGTGTTCAACAATACGCTGTAAAAAAAACAAAAAAAACACACACACACACACACAGAGGTATTTGCAGACATTCAGCTGCTGGATGAAGTGGTTATCTATAAAACGCCTGTAAATCCAAAACTGTGTATATATACACTGCCCAGACCCAAAAAAAGTCGCTGTTCGGATTTCAATAGGCAAATACTTAAAGGTCCCGTTCTGCGTGATCCCATGTTTCAAACTTTAGTTTGTGTGTAATGTTGCTGTTAGAGCATAAATAATATCTGTAAAATTATAAAGCTCAAAGTTCAATGCCAAGCGAGATATTTTATTTAACAGAAGTTGACTACAAAAAACGGCTCGTTTGGACTACATCCCTCTACTTCCTTCTTTAATGACGTCAGTAGAACAGTTTCTTGACTAACCTCCGCCCACAGGAATGCTCCCTCAACTCTACTGGCTACTTGCGCACTTCTTATAACTTACTGTGTTTACTCAGCTCTTACGGTGATTTTCTGAAGTAAAACTGACGCTTCATCTTTTGTGTGATGTACAATAAACTTTATTAAACTCATCAGTACATGTTTGATCATCATTCTGACAGCAGACTTGTAGGCTATTAATAAATAATGGATACATAGCCTACAAGCAGATGACAAATACGTTATAATAACCGTAATTAAACTACTAAACCATACCTGTTTCATCTCTATACAGCACTCTGACTCTGTAGGCATTATTGTCCGACTCGAAATGAACGCCGTTACTGAGAGTTTCTGATATTATCATCATTGCGTGAGATGAATTTGTCCTGACAGACTGAGCGCAAGCTCATGAAGCTCCGCCCCCTGTGTCGTCCAGCAGCAGCTCATTTGCATTTAAAGGGCACACACTAAAACAGCGCGTTTTTCTGAGCCCCAAAAAATGTCATTTTAAACATGCTGTAAAAAATGATCTGTTGGGTATTTTGAGCTCACACTTCACATACACACTCTGGGGACATCAGAGACTTATTTTACATCTTGTGAAAAGGGGCATATAACGGGACCTTTAAGTCAATAAGACTCTTTTTTCTTTTTTTTTTCTTTTTTGGCCAGGCAAGTGTACTTAATACTATATATACACTGTCAGTGTTGTTATTGTTAACTAAAACTAAAGCTATTAAAAAACATTTAGTTCTTTTGAAATAAAGCTGAAATAAAATAAAATATAAATACTAGATTAAATGAAAAACTTAAACATGGTGCTTTGGCAATAAAGTAGTTTAAGCACTAATATTGCAAAAACTAAAACTGACAAACAATAAATAAATAAATGCTAATCAAAAACTAATAAAAATCACAAAAGTATAACAAAATTGCTAAGCTAAAAAAAACAAAAAAACGTAAAGTATAAAAACGTAAAGTATAAAAATAAAAGCTACACATAATAAACACTTTAATACTAAAATAAAAATGCATACTATTTATACAGCGTATTTTACAGATAACCAGAGGGTACTTAGGTTGGTAAAAAATTGTTTTATCATTTTCAAAACCAGCCTAACTACAAAAAAAAAAAAAAAAAAAAATTGTATATATATATATATATATATTTTTTTTTTTTATTATTATTATTTATTTAGATATTTCTTTATTGATTGCCTGGACTCAAGAGCAGGAGCAGGTGGTTGCTGAGAGATTCAAATAAACATCTTGTTTCATATTTAAACAGCGAGCCAAATCAAACAAGAGTGAAAGAAATATCAATCATCATCATCATCATCATCATCATCATCATCATCATTACACAACAGTGTTTGCCTGATATTGTCATGCAGGTTAGAGATGTGCTCCTGACATTGAGAAACACACATTTCCAGTTCTCTGGTAAAACCAACAAAGGTCGCACATTTAAAGTCTTCTAAAGCAAGACACAGTGGGAAGAGTTTCCCAAACGGGCCAACAGGAAGACTCCACCAGGAGAGGCAGCTTTGTGTTGTGTTTAAGTAACACTACAAGTCAATGGAGGAGGCCAAGATAATATATATCATCTCACACACAAACCCTACAGTTTACAGCTGAGCCAAGTTTGGATTGAACACACACCCACAAACTCATTTTCCATCTGATCTGGCCCACATCTATCACAAATGGCCATTTCATTTTCAACAATCTTTCTGCCATTCCCTATTAAGTCTCAAAGCACGGGAACGGCAAACACAACCAACATCTGCCCAAAAGATTGACTCCTAAACTACAACTTCATATAAAAATGTGCATATTAATAAATACAGAAAGCCAAAACCTCTTAATAGAGGTCAGAACCAGGGAAACATCTTGATGTTTCCATCAGGGACGAGGAATTCGGTTTGGGTTCCTCAGATGTTTTCCATGCCAAGCCAATTTGTAATTTCATCCGAGGAGATCCAAAAAGCAACTAGTAATTAAGGCTTTACCGCAAACCAATAAGAGCTCCACCATTTCTTTCAAGCAACTACAAAGTTAGTTAAACGCTGCTATAGCAACATAGAGACGATAGGCTGAGCCCGTTGACTGCTGCCCAACATGTGTTTCATGGTGATGATGGTGATGATGGGAAACATCCATGTGCGGGCAGAGTAAACAGCAGAAAGCAAGATGTGTTAAAGTGGCACGTAACGCAAACCAATGCATACTATATCCAATTTAACACAGCAACCCCAATCACATCTTTGATGAACATGTGGATAAGGTTACATAGCTTCAATACTTCCAAATCCAAGTTTAAAGTAGTAGTTCACCCAAAAATATTCCGTTTCTGACATTAAACGTCAACACAACTTACTTTATTAAAGGGATAGTTCACCCAAAAATGTAAATGATCCCATAATTGACTCACCCCTCAAGCCATCCTAGGTGTATATGACTTTCTTCTTTCAGCAAAACCTCTACGCTTCCGCATTTGTCAATATGTCATGCGTTGGGTTAGAGGAAATAGACTCAAATACGGATATCTTTCTTGTAAAAACACATGGCTTTGCTCCAGAAGGCCTTTATTAACCACCCTTGAGTTGTATGGATTACTTTTATGATGGATGGATGCACTTTTTTGGGCTTCATAATATAGGGTACCATTCACACTCATTATAAAGCTTGGAAGAGCCAGGATATTTTTTAATATAACTCAAATTGTGTTTGGCTGAAAGAAGAAAGTCATACACACCTAGGATGGCTTGAGGGTGAGTAAATCATGGGATCATTTTCATTTTTGGGTGAACTATCTCTTTAAGAAGACTTGTAATATAGCACTTTAAGATGTATGGTCTACTTTTATGTTGCTAATTTGGTCATTTTTGGATATTTATGCATTTTAAATGTATGGAAAAACAGCAACTTGGACATTCCTCAAAATATCTCTGTATCAAGAAAAACATTTTAGAATGAAATGAGAGAGAACATTTTTCACTTTTGGCTGAAATAATCCTTCAGTTAACTAATTCATAATTAGTCGATGCATGGACAACTAAGTGTGCGAGTAATTGGGAATTTGGGACACATTATTAAACTTTCAGTCCCCAGAGTCCCGTCTAATAGTAACTCCATCCATATGGCTTTGTGAATATTTCAATAGTTGAGAAAAGCTGTCAGTGTTTGTCCTGGCTTCAGACGTCTTCTGAGAATGCAAAGGGATATGGCATTGCAACATGATTAATAAAACATGTCAAAATCCATCCTATTAACTCCATTAAGTCTGACACCTGGAAGCCGACACTGGACCAGCCCTCAGCAGCCGCATCGCATCTGTTCATCTATCGCCCAGACTAATCAATCCATCATCGGTCTGCACATCTAATATGGATCACAGAGGCTTTTTTGACATTCAAAACGTCCATCAAAATATAGTTCAGGTCTAGGGCTGGGCGAAATGACAAATCTTAGCCTATATCACAATATGAGTCTTATGATTATGCGTTTTCTTTCTTGACTGTTTACGCTCACTTAAGACATAATTTGTAGGCTATGTCTTACACATTTTATGTCTTACGGAATAAACAATTTCTATGTTTACGAAGATGCTCGCAACGACGGCCATTTTGTCACGCAAGTGCGATTATTTGACTATTCAAGGCGAAAAAAATAACTAATTTCAGTACTCGTGATGAGCGGCGGCTTTATGTGTGCGGAGTATATCCTCTACCCCTATTCAGGTGTTTACATTTGATCCACATTAAGCATTAAAGTATTTAATCAGACACAAAATGACTTTAAATGTTAATAAATTGCATTGTGCCATCTGAAGCTAATTTTAAACAAAAAAAATGACAAAAAGTAATGTTTTTTCTTTAAAGTAACAAGGTAGAAGGTAACAGTTGACAGTTTTACAGTTAATTTATCATTATTAGCAACTTGCTCAAGGTCCAGACTGTACAAAGTGTGTATTATGCTGATAATATGCAATTTAATGCTGATATATCAGTTTAAGAATACTTAAATCCAGTTTTCATAAATTGTATTTAAAATCACCCCCTACTGATAATCAAAATAAGATAAAATAACAAAAAGCCAATTACATGTCCTTGAAGAATGATGTCAGGGAGATTTTTATCATCAATGGATGATCAATTTAATAATAATGAGGACAAGGTTGATACTTAACATGGGGAACCAAATTGACGTCCTTTTAATACAGTATTATGCTCACTATAGTGTAAAATTATATATTAAAAGCTTTTATTCCATATATTTTATATCAAAATATTAACATATTCGCTAAAACATATTAAGTGCTAATAGCAAGGAAACAAAATGCCCACATTAGGACATACTGTAGTAAAAGTTGCTGTCAGTTTTGCATTGGTAGCGTCAGTGTTTTCATGTTCATGAGGGACACAAAACAAAGTATACTTCTCATGGAATGATGACACTAAGAGTTATTAAGTTATCTAATACTGTACATCAATTAAATCACTTTCAAATCGGAGAACAACATCATAATTGGTTTCAAAGTAGCTTTTAGTGAACTTTGCTCATGCAAACACTTGTGTGGCAACATCACATCCCGTGAATAACACCTTGTCAATCCAGCAACAGTGTCGTTTGATGAAGTTACATCCCAGTATCGTGCCACGGTTTAAAATGAACAAACATTGTTTAAATATCAAAGTTATCCAGCAAACAGGGCTGAACTGCACTGTGCAACTGCAACATGTATTCACAACTCAGCAAAATGATCCATCTTACCTTCTGTCAGCCATGTTCCTCACATTGTTTGGACGAATGAGAGTGAAAGCAGTGAGATGTGTCCTCTGGCAGAAACCGAGCAGACTGCACTGAGCCTGTGAAAGTGGATTTCAGGCTTTCTGTCCCTCTGGAGTTTGGGGCAGACATTGGAGTGGGTTATTCCCCCGCCCTCTTCAGTTTGGGCCATGCTCGAGTAACCTGATCTCTACTGCAGCCTGCTGTAGTGTCGCTGAAACGAAATGATCGCTCACACGGTCTATGGTGCTCAGCGTTTGAGGAGAGGAGAGGCGCCATCTTGTGGAGAGTCGAGGCATATTTAGCGAATATGTTAATGTTTTGATATAAAATATATGGAAATAAAAGCTTGTTTTTGGTCTTTTAATATATAATTTTACATTGTACCTGTGTTACTATGGTGATAGTTCAGAATCTCCAGTACAGTAAATGTTGTAGTTGGAGGTTCATTTTATTCCATTGTAGAGGATAATGCTGTTCATTTATTATGATAATGATATACAAAGTAATGAGTAAGAGTGTTGTTCATAATATCGGTGATAATTTGCGAGCATGGCATAGATTTTTATTTTTATTAACGAAACAGTAAAAAGTTAGCATGAAGTTTTGATAGTCTATTGTAGTCACTGATCTATATAGAATGACATTATATAGATCAGTGATTGTAGTGCGTTCAAGTCCTCCTAGGAAGTTCGTATTTCCGATTTGGGATGTCGTGTTTACGACGTCAAGTCACTATCATCGGAACAATGGCGGTGTAGGCTACCTCCTTTTAATTAACTACACACTATACTACTTCTAGAAAATGAAAACAAAGAATGGTGTTTTTTAATGTGTTTAATCAATTTAAGATGCCACTGTAAACTTGATCGTTACATAGCCTACTACAATGTTATCATATTTTGTGCAGGCATAATCTTATTTTGTTGTAAATAAAAAAAGCCTGGCAATGCCACTGCTGAATACCTATTCCGCCATGTTTCTTTCATGTTCAAATCACTTAAAAGCACCATCTCCGAGTTAAACGGCTTCTCGAAGAAGAAAAATTGTGAGGCGGGACTTGATTTTGTCCATGGGGAATTGATTGGATGGTTGTGGTTTGCTATTGGTGGACCTCATGTGAGTGACAGGTTGCCCCGCCCACGCGCCAGTAAACACGTCATCATCAAGTTATTTTGATTAAAGATTAAGAGGGCACATTAATAAATTCTATAAAATTATTATTATTAATAATAATAATAAATAGCACAGATAAATAATTTACAATAATTATTGCTATATTCCATTAAAAATAATAATTGTCGCCATCAATTTAATTTTATGTTGACTTTATGAAGTTCAATACTAACATTTTAGACACAATATTGAGTTACTTTGTCTGTATTTGCAAATCAATGAAAATAGATCCAAACGAAGACAATATGTGTCACTGAGCATCACACAGTAGAGTTTCTGAATGAATCAATGTCTTTAAAGTGATTCACTCATAATACACACAATATTGGCAACTACTGGCATAACCCACAGACAAAGATTAATAATAATAATAAACTTATGCAGCTATGTATTCTGATGCACTACAATAATGTTAAAATATATTTAACTGACTTAAATATATCTATCAATCCCTTTTGTGTGATATCATACCACATGGCAAAAACTTGTTGGGTTATGAAAAACAACAACAATAGAAAGCAATTTGGGCATTCAACAATTTATTCACAAAGTAATGAGCACTATCAAATGTTCACTGGTAAACCAAAACAAAAATATAGGTATGATAAATCTATAGAACTGTACAAGACTTTGTTAAAACCATCTCATCTCTTTTAAATTCCTATTTCAAAAACAGCCCTCCCTTTGAAAGTGCCAAAGGAAAATTTCTCCTCCTCTCCAAGTTGTCTCCTATCCTCCAGTTTCTACACAGTACATCTTTACAATAATCATGGTGGTTTTCGAAACAACCATACACAATCTCAGACGAAACAGCTTTAAGTACAGCCACGAGAGGTGAGGGGTGGATGTTGTACATTGATATGTAATATGTGAACACAATGACCTGTACTGATGTAGTATCCCAGAGCAAGCGGACTGATCAGGGATCAGATTACCCTCTTGAACATAATAATCTCAATCACAATCATCTAAGAACCGAACTGATCTCAAAACAGGGATGAAACACATCGGGAAGGCGGATTAATAATTTAAACAATCTCAGATACATCACCATAAAAAAATGAATGTGTATTAAAGAACTGTTAAAAGAAAATGCAGCATAAATAATAAAACCTGAAGCTGGAGGGATGTCTGTTTATGTCTGGCGGTCAGTTTTGCTTCAAATGTGTAGTAAAAATATCCTTTAACCATTTACATTGCAAACACACATTAAAATACATACATCCATTTCATATATTTGCTCTGATATTAGTAGCACTGTGTATAGCAAAAAGTTTAAGAACAAGCTGTTACAAATATGGCGTGGCAAAATGTCTTTCTCAGTGTGCTTGGGGGAAATTTTTTTTGTCAAACACAAATAATGACCGATACATCAAATTAACCTTTTTTTTTTTTTTTTTTTTTGTGGTTAGGTTGTTCAACTCATAATGCTTCAATAAGCAGCAAAGAAACTGTGTAAGAAATTTCAACTTGTCAAACTAATTTTAAGCATAAACAAAATAATGCTATAACATACACTGGGAGCAACAAATTAAATCAGAAAGCTTCAATTTATCACACTCGTATTCACTTTTGACTTAGGTACAGCATGTTCACACACACACACACACACACACACATTCGCCATTGACCTATCTGAGGTGATTTTCAGTGAAGTTGTAAGGCTGTATAAGACAATGTCCCATAAAGTGAGACACCTTCTAGAGACTCCAAGCAAGAGAAAAGCAGCCATCAAAGATTGTGGTGCAAAACCGGTTTCAAACTGAATCAAGTATGAACGGACACAACATCTCATTCCCATTCCCAAGTTTTACTGCTTTGAATTTTAACCCCCAACCTTCCCAAACCCATTCAAGACAAGGTAAATGAAAAAAACAAAAACGATGAAGAATCTTAAAAGATTAAAAGATCTGTTCAAAGCCTAGCCTATCTTATGGACAAGTTGGGAAAACGGTCCGTCTGTAGCTGGAAATGTCGCCGCGCTTCTGAGGCCAGTCGATGACGGAGCGAGTGGACATGTGAGAGAAGAAAAATGAACTGAAGGACTGTGTGCTGGCATAAACCCTCCTCTTTCTTCGCTCCCGTCAAATGTAGAAGTATTTTGCGATGTCTTTCTGACGAGGGACGGTGTGAGCGAGGAATATTACATGAGAGTCAAACCGTTTCCTGCAAAATGTCATTGCAGTCGCAGTGGGTGGAGCTTAACTTTCCTGTCCGTCTCTGAACAAACTCCTCCTCTTCCTCCTCATCGCCGTCCCTCCCTTCTCTCAGTCTGTCCCCTTTCAGTTCTCCAAGAGGAGCGTCCAAGCCCGCGTTGTCCACGGGACGTGATGAAGACGACGAAGAGGGACGTTCCTGTTGGTTCAGCCCCAAAGCATCCCTCAAAACCTCAGCGCCAGCTTCCTTCAGTAAAAGCGCGGGGGTGGCCAGAGTGGTCAAGTAGATGGCTGAAGCGGATTGGCTGGAGGACACCAGGGCGTGTCCTCTCCCAGTGTGTTTGTCCTCGGGACGGGGCGGAGAGTACGGCTGGTTGTCGTTGCTGAGGAGCGTGAACATGTGCTCCACGGAGCGGCTGAAATGAGCCCAGTCCTCGAGGCTGAGGGTGAAGTTGAGTTTGAGATCGTAGGCGTGCTCATCAAGTCTGTACAAAGGTTCAAGTTCGGACCAGTTCGACTCGCCGGGAAACAGGTCGGTGTCTTCCGGGACGTCCTTATCCTTCCCATCCTTCCCAAATCTGTCCTCTGTGGGGGAACATCGCACACACAAGCACGGCCACAACAATTAAACATTTGCGTCTAGCGACAAAATGATTTAAGGCACTGATTAAAAGTGGATGCATCAAAATGGAGATGGATGCTTGTGATTTCATGTTAAAAGAAGAACCAAAAAAAAACAACGAAAAACCCTGAAAAGGATGGTGAAGGCAGGAAGAACGTAAATGTTTCAGGCATTGAGTGAGATGAGGTGAAGATGATGGGGGTGTGTGGAGGGAATCTTCCCTCGTGCTTAGAAACAAAACTGTTTTTGAACAGTTTCCATGCCTCTACAAACTAATCAAGCTATCATGCAGGCCAGGCAGAACGTAATGCATTCAAGAGAAAGGAAATTAAAGAGAGAGAGCGAGAGAACGGTGATTCAGACAAAGTAGTGGCTTGGTGGCATTGTATCCTATGGACGAAAAGCAGAATTATTGTCCAAACTCACAGCGATTTGGAGACAGGCTTCCTCACTTTAGGCCATTTCCGGCGCTGAAACTGCCTAATGCGACAAGCAACGATAAGACAAACTGTTACCTCGCCCCCAAACTCAAGCATGTGACAGAGGCAGAGCCAATCAGAGAACTTTCACATACACACAACACAACCCAAGGCTGAATACATGCAAGGCACAGTATAGGGATAGAGAGAGGGAGACATAACAAGAGAGACAAAGACACAGAGAGAGAGAGAGTACAGAATCTGAAGGAGAAGACATCTGATATGTCAAGGAAGTAAACTTAGCTTTTATATAGTATTATATTTAAGCTTATATATAGTAGTCTCTCCAGTAAAGGACATTTTAGACAGCTTTACAGCTCAATCAACACACATTTTTGTAGAGAAGAATTAATATCTTTAAAAAATACAAGCTGCCCATTTTTGTTTTAAATTCCTAGACTTGCATTGCAAGTGTATAAACTCGTTTTTATTTCTACAGTTGAGCTTTGAACAGCAAACTGACATCAAATCAGTTCTAGTTTCTCTGTGACAGAGAGGTCTTCTCCTTGATTTCACATTGAGGAGTGAATTCCCGTGATGCCTTTAGGTGTGTGTGTGTGTGTGTGTGTGTGTGTGTGTGTGTGTGTGTGTGTGTGTGACTACTTCAACAGACTACTTCAACATTCACGTTTAAGCTTCAAGCTGTCTACAACAGAACTGCAAAAGTGGATTAGTATCTTCATCCAAAATAATCTTACAGTAGCCTTCTAGTCTAAAATGGGGTTAAATTAATTTGTCAGTGATACCTGTATTCATCATAGCTGCTTCTCTCTTTACCCCCTGAAGAAGAGACAATATCATTAGTTAGAGAGTCTAAAAACAATGTGATGTTACAACCCCATCATGTTTAAGATCCTCAGGAAAGCATCACTGGGCTTCTGTCCAAGGGTCGCAGTGCCAAAATAAGATCTTTCATTGTTATGAGTGAAGTCACAAGGGTCGGGCAAAGCGAGCTTCAATGAATGAACCGGATAAAAGTCATCTTTTGGAAAATAATACATCTGCAGGCTCAATATGCAGATGCGGAGTATTATTGTTCATTTTGAGCTATTCTGATCACTTTCAGATGATTTTTATACATAATAAAATACTCAACTGACTTTTTATCTGTTCAGTAAAACAGCGGTTCTCAAACAGGTCTGTTAAAAAAAAAAAAAATCTACACATTTATCTGTCATCGTACCAAATTATGCAGATGCAAACGTGGACAGGTTGCATAACGCAAAAATGTGGGGTCAAATAGATTTTTTTTTTAAACTAAATTTATTGGCTGCTAAAAATTCAGCTTAGCATCACATGAATAAATTACATTTTAAAAATGAAAAGTGTTAAAAAAAATCTCACCGAACCCAAACTTTTGGACAAAATGTATTTAAAAATAATCAAAAAATTAATTATTTCCTTTCCAATCTGATAAGAAGTTCTATGCTAATATAAATCATATTTTAATGTGACCTTTCGACATATTTAATCCGATCGCAAGCACTGGCGAGTTTTAACATGACATGAGCTGTCCTTGAGTTCATTTCGAATAAATCAATAAGTGAATCAATAAATTTGTTTTTATCACTGGAATGATCTTCTGCTGAAAATGAATTTCAAGTTTTGAGAGCAGGGACCACTAAAGACACGGTAACATCTTCAGACAGCATGCTGTGGCACATCATGTTTACCCTTCAGGACAGCAGCTCAGGAGGTGACGGTACGAGTTTCTGTTTGCATATAAAAACAAGGAGAAAACAGGAAGCAAGGCAGGGCCAGGGATCAGGTGAGGATGATGATGATGAAGATGTGATATTCCATGTCACCCGTTGCCTTGTGTGTGTGTGTGTGTGTTTGTGTTTCAGTCACACGTATCAGTCAGTGTATCGCAACCTCTGGGCCGGATGCCTAGCAGCTGTGTCTTTGCATAAGTATAAGAGTGTGTGTGTTATATGAGTGTGTGTGTGACTCACCCATGTCGAGGCTGCGTGTGCGAGGGTTACACTGCTTGTGTCCTTTACAGCCTCTGAGCTCCATGAGCTGCACATGCAGTTGATTGAGAACATACCGGTCCAGTGTGTTCACCGCATTCACCAACTACACACACATACAGAGAGAGATGCACCATGACACAGCAATTAATATAGTATATTCCTTTCTGATACAATTTTTTACTAAATATTTTCACAATATAAAATTATATTACCTCAAAATTTTACTTCCATAACAATTTCAAGATTTGGGGCCCTATCTTACACCTGGTGCAATGCAGTGCCAAGCGCGACGCAAGTGTGTTTTGCTAGTTTCAGCCTGACGCAGTTATCATTTTCATGTCCTGCGCCACGTTGTTTAAATAGCAAATGCATTTGCGCCCATTTGTGCACCCATGGGCGTGCTGGTCTGAAAAAGAGGTGTGTTCTGGTACATTGATGGCACGTTGTTATTTTGAGGCAACTGAAATAGACTGTGCCATTGACTAACTGAAACCTGGTCTAAAGTCAATGGCGCAGTATTTTTTTTGTTATTTAATGAGCGCGTTAGTAATGTGCGCCTATAGGCGGGTCCACAACGTGCGCACACTCTGCTTCTTAAACACACAGGGACGCCCAGCAGAGCACAAACATGCCAGATATTTAAAATAAAAGGATTATAAAGTAAAAGATTATTATTGTGTACATAAAGATATGGTGGAATCCGGCTTGTTCCGTCATGTACAGTAAATAGCAAATCTGCCAGCGCAACTGGCATTTAAAGGGAATGGGAGATGAGACTCTGATTGGTTTAACGCACGTAAATCCCAAAACACACCTATTCCTCATTAAGAGAATAGGGACAACCCTTTTAGACCATGCGCCTAGCTCGCCGACCATTTTTCCCATCGTTAAACTAGCAAAAGTGGATTCGGACACACCTTAAGTGAACGTGCATCCTGCGCTTTAGACCATGCGCTTAGATCATTAAAATAGGGCCCTTGGTGTCATTTTCATCACACTGAAATGAGGTTACGTAGCTATATATATATATATATATATATATACATATAGTATAATGCACTGATGAATTATGTACATACATAATTACATGCAACTTGCATAATTACATGTAATAGTTTGACTGAGTAATAGTAATAGTAAACCCGATCCATGGTGTTTTTATGTTGTCTTTATATATGACCACTGACCTGATACGGATCTGTGTTGATATCAAAGTACTCCAGAAATCCAGTGGCAAATTCACAGAACAGGAAGTTGTGCGTCTCATTAATGGTCCTCATGCACCAGTAGGTGTTGTTATTGGCACTAGTGCACGCACAAAACGGCCCCACTGAAAACAAAAAAACACAATAAAGAGTGACATAGATCAAGACATAACTTACAGACAGTAAGTGTCCATCCACCAATTTTATGAGCATTTTGGGATATTAGATAAAAAACGCTGGATTGAAATGCCAAGAATGTGTGTGTGTGTGTCTTACATGTCCAGAAGAGGGCGGTCTGCCAGTGCTGGTTGTCGTGTGTGAAGCAGGTGTGTGTGTGTGTGTGTGTGTGTGTGTGTGTGTGTGTGTGTGTCTTACATGTCCAGAAGGGGGCGGTCTGCCAGTGCTGGTTGTCGTGTGTGAAGCAGGTGTGTGTGTGTGTGTGTGTCTTACATGTCCAGAAGGGGGCGGTCTGCCAGTGCTGGTTGTCGTGTGTGAAGCAGGTGTGTGTGTGTGTGTGTGTCTTACGTGTCCAGAAGGGGGCGGTCTGCCAGTGCTGGTTGTCGTGTGTGAAGCAGGTGTGTGTCTGTGTGTGTGTGTGTCTTACGTGTCCAGAAGGGGGCGGTCTGCCAGTGCTGGTTGTCGTGTGTGAAGCAGGTGTGTGTCTGTGTGTGTGTGTGTCTTACGTGTCCAGAAGGGGGCGGTCTGCCAGTGCTGGTTGTCGTGTGTGAAGCAGGTGTGTGTGTGTGTGTGTGTGTGTGTGTGTGTCTTACGTGTCCAGAAGGGGGCGGTCTGCCAGTGCTGGTTGTCGTGTGTGAAGCAGGTGTGTGTGTGTGTGTGTGTGTGTGTGTGTGTGTCTTACATGTCCAGAAGGGGGCGGTCTGCCAGTGCTGGTTGTCGTGTGTGAAGCAGGTGTGTGTGTGTGTGTGTGTGTGTGTGTGTGTGTGTGTCTTACGTGTCCAGAAGGGGGCGGTCTGCCAGTGCTGGTTGTCGTGTGTGAAGCAGGTGTGTGTGTGTGTGTGTGTGTGTGTGTGTGTGTGTGTGTGTGTGTGTGTGTGTGTGTGTATGTCTTACGTGTCCAGAAGGGGGCGGTCTGCCAGTGCTGGTTGTCGTGTGTGAAGCAGGTGTGTGTGTGTGTGTGTGTGTGTGTGTGTGTGTGTCTTACGTGTCCAGAAGGGGGCGGTCTGCCAGTGCTGGTTGTCGTGTGTGAAGCAGGTGTGTGTGTGTGTGTGTGTGTGTGTGTGTGTGTGTCTTACGTGTCCAGAAGGGGGCGGTCTGCCAGTGCTGGTTGTCGTGTGTGAAGCAGGTGTGTGTGTGTGTGTGTGTGTGTGTGTGTGTGTGTGTGTGTGTGTGTGTCTTACGTGTCCAGAAGGGGGCGGTCTGCCAGTGCTGGTTGTCGTGTGTGAAGCAGGTTAGGCCAGGCATGCTGCAGGTGTCATTGTTACGCAGGCGCTTCAGTAACTTCCTCAGCTTCTTCCTGCGCTTTTGCTCCAGTAATAACCAGGCCTTCTTATCCTTGTCCTTTCCTTTCCTACAGAGGACGAAAGAACAATCAAAACCATAATCAACACATGCATTCACACACACAGTAGACACAGAAACCCACCTGAACGGATGGACGCCTCCTGCTTTGTATTTCCTCAGTTTACTCTTGTACTTTGATTTGTAACTTAAAGAGAAGAAAAATATAATAAAACTTTATTAAGCATATTTTAATACAACTGTATCAAACATATATTTTATATATTTTGTTACATATCAACTATATTTTAATTATTATTGGTAAAATATTAAAATTAGTTATTTATATTTATTTCATACGGAAGCCCTGAACCGCAAAAAAAAAAAAAAGCGTAAAAAAACCCTGTAGATCCAGTTTACACACACACACACACACACACACACACACACACACACACACACACACACACACACACACACACACACACACACACACACACACACACACACACACACACACACACACACACACACACACACACACACACACACACACACACACACACACACACACATTAAATTTTAATTTTGAAATTAATCTAAATTAATCTAGATTAAAATGGTTCATTTGAATTCTGCCGAAGGCATTCAGAATATGTGTGCTACCCAAATAATGACTATAAAAGTAAGTCTTCAAGCCAGGTGGCGCATTAGACCAGGGGCTCATCTCCTGTTTCCAAAATGCATCACAAACTGCTTGAGAAAGCTGTTCTACTCATAGACTGTAAAAGGTTACTACTGTACTGTTACCGTCCGTAGGTAACATTAGGTAGGCCTTATTATTATCAACTACTATAGGCTATCAATTAGGGATGGGCGATATGGCCTAAAATCCATATTGTGATATACATTGCAGCCTCTTGCGATAACGATATTATAATAAAACTATTTCAGAACAGGTTACACAGACCCTGCTAAACAACTGCTAAATGTATTTTTTTTTTTTTTTTGAAAGGATGTATGTAGTTTTGAGAACAAATATTGTGCAAAACTGTAAGTATACAACATAATTTTAATAAATAAGATTTAAGTACACTAGCTGCAGAGACTTAAGTAGGTCTAATGTTTATTATGGCTTGGAGCTTATGAAACCCCAAATTTAAAATTAGAATATTGTCTAACTGATGTCTTTTCAGTTAAAAAGAAACACAACAACGATTCTTAAAATCGGGCGCTTTTAATAAAAAGAGATTATGTGCTACACCACTCACTAAGATATATTGGGAATAATACGCGCGCGCTGGTATTCAGTGATATGTTTCGTTTTGAATTTGAGGTGGTAGAACGGATTAGTCGTGTGTTAACTTACCGAACTGTTACACCACACAGTCTACGCACCGATCTTTTACACCAGCTTTCACTTTCAGCCGTGTTTACTTAAGATGACGACGAATATGATGCGGTACAGCCGGGTGTTCCTTGCGGCCGCGGGTAGATTGCGTCATCAGCTTGTGTAGTTAGAGCCAGCTCCCAACCCAACTTGGAGAATAGATTAACGGCGATATTTTTTTTATCGCGCGATAAGAGTCTGCGTTAACGCCGATAACGGCCCACCACTAATATATATATATATATATATATATATATATATATATATATATATATATATATATATGCCTTTTAATATATGCCTTGCCTTTGGCAAGCACCACTAATTAATATAAGGAATGTATAATGAAGGTATATGTTGTATTAAATACTTTAATTATACATGTATTAAAAAATGATTAATAATAATTAGATAAATTTGTATATAATTTATTTTAATTTAATTAATACGTATTAAAAATGAATGAATCTGAGTAAACAGTAGACATAAAAATATTGACAAAAATGGTCCATTAGTGATGCAGAGATGATTGACAGATGTCACTCTCACTAGTATTTGTTGCAGTCACACTCTTCAGGTCGTGCTTTTTTCAGGTGACCTCTGACCTCACGCAGGTTTTTAATCTTGGTCTGGAGTGTTTCGATCTGGGAAAGAGATGACAGTGTACATATGTTAACGTTGTAAGACTGGAAATATAAGTAACTTTTATGAACTTTTACTGATGCTTTTTTGTAATTTTTTACATTCAAATGTAAAAGTAGATTTTTTGAGCTTGCAGCTGGTCAGCGTTCATATTTATCGTATGGAAAAAAGCAACGTGAACATTCTGCTAAACGTCCCCTTTTGGGACAACATGTCGACAGAAGGGTGGCAGCGTGTCTTACTTCATGGTCGATGTGGAGCTTGTGGTCCTTCCATGCTTGCAGCGATTTGTACAGACCACCGTCACATTTCACTGTATCATTGGCCAAAATGGAACATCTGAAACACACACACACACACACACATCCTCAGCACACTACAGTCCCTCTTTTCTCAAGTCACGTGTCTCTCGTGAGGCACACACCTGTGAGTGACTTTAATGGAGGAGGGCACAGTCAGGCTGTTGCTGGTCTGGCCGTCTGCAGTGGGACCCATCCCGCTGAACTCGTCCTCATCCGCTGTGTTCTGCTGGAGGCTGAGGTTCCTGTGGCCCGCGGGTCTGTGTTCGTGATCCAGGTCCACTGCGTACAGGTCTCCTCCCATCTCCATGGAAACAGCTCGGGCAAAGCGGTTCCTGGAGTAGCTCTTCAGTGACTTCAGCTCTGTCAGTCAAACGCAGGGCTTGACATTATCACTTGTCCAGGACAAAAACATATATAACACACACACACACACACACACACATATATATATATATATATATATATATATATATATATATATATATTTATTTATTTATATATATATATATATATATATATATATATATATATATATATATATATATATATATATATATATATATATATATATATTAATGCATATAAAAAGGAAAAATACTTTTATAAATTGTAATGGTGTTTTTCACAAAATGGAAAATAAAGTGTCTCTGATAATAACATTATTAACATTATTATTATTATTATATAATATTCCCAAAAAATCTATTTTCTTGTTATTTCCTGAAAACATTTATTTTAAATTAAAATTTCACTATATCATTGATCTTACTGTATTTTTGATCAATTTAATGCAGCCTTGATGAGCAGAAGAGACTTTATATCTTAACAACCAAAATCTTTTGGACGGTAGCGTACAAACATAATTATTATCTAAAATACATTATGAAATATATATATATATATATATATATATATATATATATATATATATATATAAAAATAAATAATTGTTAGAATAATATTAAATAAATCATTATTAATTATTATTATTATACATTTTTGAAATAACAATAAATGATTCTAATAATTAAAATATAATAATTATATATAAAAAATAATACATGATTTATTATAATTAAACAACTACTTCTACTACTACTAATAATTTTAACAGTAACTTAGTTTACTATACTAAATAAATCTTACTGATAAAATTGACAAATATAGAACAACTATTTCAATCACTAGTATTTGTTGCAAGTTAAAGGTATAGCGGAGGATTTTCTTTTTCCGGGTGGGTAGTGTAAACTATTGGTCCACCTAAGTGTCAATCATTCTGGTGATATGTTTCCGTAAGGCCGTCGTACGTGCTCGTCCCTTAGTTTTCGCTTTCTGCGCATGCGCACTTTCAGGTGTTTATGTGTGGTGGTGAGCTAGAGTTACGGTTTAAGCCATTCATTGAAGCTCGCCGTTTCACCGGGTCCTTTGAAAATGTCTGAGGGTCGCAAGAGAAAAAGTTTGTACGAACTGTATGAGAAGAAGAGAAAGGCCTCAGAAGAGAGAAACAAGATCAGAGTGTTTTTGGGAGATTGTTTCACACGATGGCGTGCGCTGAAAACACAGGTTGGGCTTCCCACTGATGCCTCAGTCGCGAAGTTTCTACTCGACAGGTAAAGTTTGGCATGCTATTTGGTGAAAAAGTGCAAATCTTCTTTTGGAAAGTAATCTTGTATGAGTGATGCCGACAGCAACTTGTAAACAGAGCGTGCACGAGGAGAACCTCGCACACGTTTAATAGGCGTTCCCTCTCGGGAGCAGGTAGAGTGTTGAGCATGTGCATTTTTTCAAAAAGTGGAGAGGGCGGTTCTTATCTAAAATTCGGAAAGATCCTCCGCTATACCTTTAAGAGCAAATTTCCTTAAATTTAGTAAACAAAGTAGAGTAATCCTGATAATAATAATACTTATATTAATACAAATCAGAAGAACAAATAATAAAATAATAATAAAAAAAAACCAAATATATATATATATATATATATATATATATATATATATAGCCTAATATATAACAATATTACAGAAAAGTCTTTTTTTTGTGTGTGTGTGTGTGTGTGTGTGTGTGTGTGTACGTGTGCGTTTTACCTCCACTGGAGGGCAGCAGAGGCACACAGAATAATTGACTGAATGCATCCTGAATAATTTTTTTGTGTTGTTTTTTTGTGGAGGACTTGTTGCTGTGTGTGCCTGTAGATGTGCAGTATATCTAGTCGTACTCACTCTTTTTGGAGAAGAGTTTATTCTTGGAGAAGGTGCTGTAGCTTTTGGGTTCACAGTCGCAGGCTTGAGGCTCAGAGTTCACGCTGACATCAGCGCTCATGCTCTGAAGATAAAGCTGGGATTTGATGCTGGATACAGACGGCTTCCGCACTGCAGACAGACTGGCCATGCCTTTGCATTTAGACAACCTCAGCTTCCCTGTGGCGTCTTCAACACACTGCCACTTCTGCAGAGAGAGAGAGAGAGAGAGAGAGAGAGAGAGAGAGAGAGAGAGGGGGGGGGGGGGGGGGGGAGGACATCTTCATGCGTTCTTACTCTGAAAGATGATGCATACACTAACAGAACAATAACAGAAAGTGCCATAGCTGTTTAGGTATGGTACCATGGTAATACCATGTATACCTTTTTTTTGTATATCAATACCTTTTTTTGTTGTTGCATTGATCCTTTGATAACATTGTGGTTTTTTTTTTGATTGAAGTGTAAATGCCAAGGTACATTAAAGTAATGCCATCTATTACCATACCATATTTTTTATATAACAAGCCAGCTCTCTTGATATGACTCAAGGGAAATTATCTTAATCTTGTTCTTATAAAATAATCTTAGCTCATTCCTCTGTAACTGAACTGTATTTGACAGTGTCTGCTCATGAAGACAACTTGTTTGACACCATCACAACCGATTAACTTTTCACCTTGATGAGTGTGTGTGTGTGTGCTTATACACCGGAAGTAAAAGGTGAAAATAAACCCCTGCCTAGTGTGTGAAATCTTACTCGGCTGAAATGATCACAAATCCACCTCGTTAAAAGCTTTGTTAAAGAGGAGCACAAGTTACACCGCGCTCTGAACTGCACACGGTCAGAGGTGGCCCCATGAAACCAAAAGTAACAATTCTTTTGTTATGGAATATAGCAGTATTTATTATGAATGATTTATCCGTGCACATCATCATTATTATTTTAAATTCGCATGCCCTCGTAAACTTTCATCAAAATAACTTCCCTCCCTCTTGCAGCTCATCTCGTCTCTTCTTTAACGATGTCCCTGGCGTGAGGGCGGGGCAACCTGTCACTCACATGAGATCGACCAATAGCAAACCACAACAATCAAATCAGCTTCCCATGGACATAATCAAGTCCCGCCCTGCTTTTTTTCACGTTCCAGAAGACATTTCAGTTGATTATACATAATAATAGGGAAGAAACGAGTATTGCAACTTCTGTTTCATGCTGACTTAAAAGACTGGTAAATGAAAGAATGTGGGTTTGAACTTATAAAGGCCAATCCAGCAAACTGTACCAGGTGCTTCCTTATCTGTGCCGTGCAAATTAGATGAGTTTTAACCTTTACCTGATTCACATAATTCTAAGTAAATCAGGAGCTAAATCAATGCAGAAAGCATGTGCACATAAACAACACTGTCGGCGGGAGCAATTTCCCCTTTATCTTGTTTTGAAAATTCAATTTTTTCTTGCTTTGAAAAACTGTGAAGGTGCTTAAAGACAAACTCCTTGATCAAAACTGAAAAGAAGATGTAGGAATAATGCCTGACTGACATGAAAAAGAAAGAAAGAGCTAGAGATGGAGAGGATAGATAATGCAGGAATGGGCTGCGGGTCCCTGGAGGGCAACAGTGGGCCAGTCTGGTTAGGCTGAAAGGGAGAGCATGAAATTTCAGGTGTCTGATCTGACAGCCCAGACATCTCTCTGTTCTCACTTCTGTTTCAACAGACGGCTCACACACACACCTACCCGTACTTGTGTGAGGGCCTATAGTGACAGAATATGCCAAAAAGCATTACCATGCTAGTATTACCAGGAGCCGTGGTAATATTATGGTTTTATGGTATTAAAGTTTTTTAAGAAACACTGCATCCCCCCTGCAAAATTGTGTATTTTAATAATGAAAAAAATTACTATATTTTTAATAATAATATATATATGTATTTTTTATAACAGATAGATATATTTATGGGTGGCGGGAAGTTGTGTGATTCACAGACGTGCTTGGTGATGCCCATTAACTGGTGAAGGCATGGCTCATGAATATTTATTAGATTATGCACAAACGATTGAACATGTGTTTTAAAGTGTTTTAAAGAGTCTTTATGACATATTGAGGTCAGCAATAGAGTTTTTGCTAATTTTCCAAGAGAGCTGCCACTCATATGCAGAGTACGCAGTTTGCGTAGGGCACCATGTATTTTGAGCCACAGTAAAGATACTGGTAGGGTTATCATGATTCCTCGATTTAAATTTTTTAATATGTTTTATATGTTCGATTTATTTATTTTTTAAATCGATTGCAATTAAACCGTGTTGAGTACTAATACTTTATGTTTGTTATAATACGTAATGTACATAAGATAATTGTTTATATTATGTATATTACATTATGTGTTGTTCAATAAAACCATAAAACTACTTGCTTTTGATACTTTCTTTGAAGCATTTATTATTGCCTCATTGTTATTATAGATGTGTTCAAGTAATTTTACTGGTTCACTTCATTACCCACAAAAATATTTTCCGATTACTTGATTAATCGTCAAAATAATCGACTATTTACTCGATTAGCAAAATAATCTTTAGTTTCTATTAAATACGAATAATTTTAGTTTGTATTTTATGCTGTAGAGTTACAAATGTAAATAATTACAATTTATTTTCTTACAACAATACAATTCTGCTTAGGGCACCCATTTGTATATGTATATATACAGTACAGGTCAAAAGTTTGGAAACATTACAATTTTTTTTTATATTTTTGAAAGAAGTCTCTAATGCTTATCAAGGATGCGTTTATTTGATCAAAAATACAGAAGAAAAAAAAAACAGTAATATTGTAAAATATATTATTACAACTTAAAATAATAGTTTTCTATTTGAATATACTTTAAAAAATAATTTATTCCTGTGATGCAAAGCTCAATTTTCAGCATCATTACTCCAGTCTTCAGTGTCACATGTGATATCCAGTCTATCACATGATTATTTAGAAATCGTTCTAATATTCTGATTTATTATGAGTGTTGGAAACAGTTCTGCTGCCTAATATATTTGATGAATAAAAGGTTAAAAAGAACTGCATTTATTCAAAATAAAAAAATATTTTCTAATAATATAAATTTTCTTTACTATCACTTTTTATCAATTTAACACATCCTTGCTGAATAAAAGTATTGATTTATTTAAAAAAAAAAGAAAGAAAAAAATTACTGACCAGTAGTGTATATTGCTGTTTCAAAAGATTTATATTTTTAAAAAATTTGCTTCTTTTTATTTTTTTACTTTTTAGTCATCAAAGTATCCAAAAAAAGTATCACAGGTTATGAAAAAAATATTAAGCAGCAGAACTGTTTCCAACTTTGATAATGAATCATCACATTAGAATGATTTCTAAAGGATCATGTGATAGACTGGAGTAATGATCCTGAAAATTCAGCTTTGCATCACAGAAATAAATGATAATTTAAAGAATAATAAATTGAAAACCAATTATTTCAAATTGTAATAATATATCACAATAATAATATTTAAATTATATTTAAAAAATAATGTATTTTTTTAATATATATATATATATATATATATATATATATATATATATATATATATATATATATATATATATATATATATATTAATTGTGATTGCCAGGAAAAATAAAAAGGAAAGACAAAGATTCTCCTGTGTGTATGTTGTTGTACCTGACCGATCTGTTCACACGGCGTCTGGTACTCTGCGCGCTGGCACAGGTCTTTAACGCGCTGGTATTTGGGCAGGTAGTTCTCCTCCTGGGCCATATCTTTCTCGTCATTCAGTATTTTATGCAGCAGTTTCCTGTCACCAGAGAAGAAAAGAAAAACCTGAATAAACATTTGTTGACCTTTCACACCAAGAACCCAGAGGCTCTCAGGCTGTTTTCAGGCTTCATTTGTGCTGACTCACCCCCTCTCCACCAGGAACGAATCCCTCCACACTTTTCCCTTCTTGTTGAGCTGGAACCTGCAATTGGGAGAAACAGGTGAATATTGATTTACCGGCTTTGTTACTGATCATCTGGAACAGCAAATTGGCCAGAAATTGGCCTTCTCTCAGCGTTTTTGAATGATGACTAAAAGCGACAAATTGAGCCCGAGATTGAAAAAGAATGAAAAAATAGCAAACCAGATTTTTTTTTCACAAACGGCTTAAACAGAAATCCAGCCTGCGATTTAAAGTGTTTTTCTCCCCTCTACTGAAAAACAGAAGGATGTATGGAGGTGCACCTCTTGACCTTCTCTACAGATATGAGCTATTGATCTGTGCTCTCACACACACTCTCTGATCTCCGCAGGAGTTTTAGACAGATTTAAGAGTGTTCTGGCTGGCCTTTTCTCCTATTCACACTGCACTTGTTAGTGGTACTAAGGTAGCATTATTACACAAACCCCAAACCTAAAGTTATGCATACTTTGCCCCATGCCATTTGCATAAAAGACGAATTATACTTTAAAATCATGGGGATTATTGAAGAAAGTTTTGCTATTGGGTCAATGATGTATTAGTGTCCACAATAAAAGAAAGTTTTAAACTCATGTGCCAAGTTCTTAGAAATGTATTCCTTGCATTCATGTTGGTTTCACTTGGTTTTGAAAACTACCATTTTTAAGGAATGTTTCAATTGTTATTATTTTTTTTTTTGTGGTAAAAATTCAACGCTTCATAGTTTTCACTGTATGAATTAAATATGCATTAATTCTTATTAAAGCTACAAAAGTTCCTCAATCAAGAGCAGCGAGTGAATTCCTGCATGTGCTGTATATTAGGCTGCTGTCACTTTAATGCATGCAGAGTTAATGCATGGATCTGATATACTGACACGTATTATATTTTCGCATTCAAAACTGTTTACATTCACTTTGCATTCATTTACTTATGTTTTTGACATAAACTTGTATGTATTTGACAGTTCAAGCGTAATATGTCAAATGTACATCAGACCCAGCTGACAAAAATATGTTCTAAGAACATTTTGCTAACATTCCCATTAAATTATGAAAATGTTATTTCTGAATGTTATCTGAACATTAAAAACATCAAAAAACTTTTTTTCTTGGATTACAGCGAATGTTAAAGGGGACAGATAACCCTGAAGAAACGTTCTATTAACACTGCTGGAATGATGTTTATTCATAACTTTGAGAGAACCTCGCCAAGAACCTTTCCTGTTAGTTGAGGAACAGCGCTCGAGTAAAATCGTTTGAAAGTTTAAACTGGCAAAGACTTTAAAACTTTTGTGATGATAAAGAAAATCAATGTCACATTAGCATAACCACGATCGAGATGGTAAGCAGAAACAATAATAATTAAAACATCCATTGAACTGCAACTGATAGAATGTGCGCTGTAGCATGATACTAACAATCTCCCAAAGGCAGATTGTGGAGACGTTCTAGACATATTGCTCAACACTATTTTTAGACATATTTATGACCAGAAGATCTTGTTTCTTTTGATTAGTAGTAAGACCCTAACAACTGCTTATAGATGCCTTAAAAACCAGCTAGAACATGTGGAAGCAGATGAAATGTAAATATCTAATTGTTTAATTAGTGTCTGAGGTGATTGAGAGATGTAGCCCTCAAACTCCCGGCCAGTTTTCCTGAAAGACCCTCTTCCCTCCGGATTTCTTATTTCCTGTCCCCCCACCTCCTGCTGAGATATGCATCTCTTCCTCTCATCTAAAATAAAAGAGGTACGCAGGCTAGCGGAAGAGTGCAGAGATGAGATTTCAGCAGGTGTCATGGTGATGAGGGGTTCTGTGCCAGGAGGACGCCTGGCAGACTGCCATCTGCTGCCACTCAATGACAATGAAGTGAGGCGAGGTGCTATTCCTGCAGCTCTGACAGACTCAGGATTAGGCTAAATGCAATGTGTCATTGTCCTCAGGAAACTCAGCATTACAAATAGGATCAAGTAATATAGCGAAGTTGATTCTGAAGGTTACTTAAAAAGATAACATTGGCTGTGAATACTGTGAATCTCTGGCCATACTATGCACAGTTTGTCAGTTCATGTTTTAATATACATGTATTTACTTCAAAATCAGTGTTGAGGAAGGTTACTTTTAAAAGTAATGCGTTAGTTACTACAAATGTTATGTTTAACTGAAGTAATTTTTGCTTATTCGTGTGGTTAACTTGGGCCATCAAAGGTCAGCAGCAAAGACATTGGATAATAAGATTTAATACATATGTGTATTTGTGTTATTTAACATTTAATTATTGCAGGTTTGTGTAATGCTCTGAGTTTGCACGGCAAGTGAGATGAGTAAATGTCTGCTCACATTTATTCTAAAACTACAATAACCATCATGTTAACACAGCACACACAACGCCTCTGCACTTATTCCTCATTTCTCTCAACATGGGGACAGGAGAGCTGTCAGTCAACAAATGAGAAAACAAAGTAACTAGTGTTACTTATTTGAAAAAGTAGCTCCCATATTTTGTTGTACATTTAAAAGTAATGCATTACTTTACAAGTAAGAAAAAGCTGCCCTGGATGATTTTAACAATTTTCGACCGATCTCTAATCTTCCGTTATTTGCAAAAATACTTGAGTGTGTTGTTGTCTGTCATTTGTGTAACCATCTTACAATTAATATCCTCTTTGAACCCCTTTCGTAAGGTTTTTGTAAATTCCACAGTACTGAAACGGCTTTGGTCAAAGTTACCAATGACTTCTGACTCTGGAGCAATATTTATTCGGATCCTTTTTGATTTAAGATATCATCGCTTTTGATATTGTTGATCATAGTATATTACTCATCCGCCTTGAAAAAGATTTTCAAGGAAGTTGTTTAAATCCTATTTTACTGACCGTTCTCAGTTCATTTCGAGTGGTTACATGTTTGAGATTAGCTCTGTTTTCACTGGTGTTCCCCAGGGTTCAGTCTTGGGCCCTTTACTCTTTAATATTTATCTGTCACCACTTGGTCATTTGTTGATAAACAATCAAAATCTGGTGGTCACCCTGATGTTGGTTTTCTCTCTGGTTGTATTTCTGAGATAAAAACATGGATGAGTAATAATTTCTTGTGTCTCATGCTCATTGGTTCCCTTCATCAAATTTCCAAAGCTGGTACACTGTCTCTGACTATTGATGGTTCTGTTTTGAAGAGAGGAACCTTGAAGTTATATTTGATGCTAGACTTTTATTTGATTCTTTTGTTCATAGTACAGTTAAAACGTCCTTTTTTCACCTCAGAAATATAGCAAGATTGCGTCTTATGCTAAGTTTCTCTGTAGCTGAAAAGGTGAAAACTCATTCGTTGTCTCTCGGATAGATAACTGTAATGCCCTTTTAGCTGGAGTTTCGAAATTCACACTTAACAAACTACAATATGTCCAAAACTTGGCCGCCAGGTTATTGACTGGGTCCAGGATATGCAATCATATTACTCCAGTTTTGGAGTCCTTACACCGGCTCCCAGTCAGGTTTCGTGTTGATTTTTAAAATTATAATGCGGACATATAAAGCATTGCATGGCTTGGCTTCACATTATTTATCTAAATTGTTAAATTCCTAAATCCCAAATCGCAGACTGAGCTCTTCACAATCCAAATAAATAAATAAAGTGTATTATTATTATTATTAGTGACTGGAAAAAAGTAATCTGATCTGACTTTCTATTCTACTAATGTAACCAAAGACACAATAACATTGACCACTAAACTCATACAGTACTTCCACTTTCCACAATACAGTCAGGTAAAAAAAAATTAAGTACCGCTCTATATTATTGCCCACTCAGTGTAGGAAATACACTTTTTTTTCAACTTTTTTTGTTTTAATGACACACTTCAGGAGACAATCTCACCTGTTCATGACACGGTCTGTGTCCAGGAGCTTGAGGACGGATTTGCCATCCATGTCTGGTGGAACATCCATCCCTGCAATATCCAGGATGGTGGGGGCCAAGTCTATGTTCAACACGATGTGTGGGTTGCTATGGAAACAGAAGAAGGGGTCGCCATTTGACATAATGGTCAGAAACCAGCACATGAACACTGACTGATAATAAGATAAGGACAGTGAGAGAAATAGAGAGATTCAGGGCTTGGAATTCAGCTACTACTACTGAATACTCTATTGAATACAGTATATACACTGTATTCTCTTTACTATTTTTAATAGTAGTATGTGAAACAGTATGCATTATACAACAATATACTTTTTATTTGAAATTTCATCATCCACTGAGGTGGTATGCAATGACAAGTGGGTTAATTTTACCCACTATACATTGATGTTCACTTATTCCCTATGTCGTTTGCAGTGTTTTTTAGACTAAACATATACGGCTCATAGGATTTGGGATGTCACATAGGACGGTTGAATACCCACTGAAGTATTGGGAAATCAGATGTGATGGCACATACTTACAGGGCTGCACTCGCATTTCAAGCAACTGTCATTGAGAAGAATGTGAATGGTAACACAGTGGTTCTCAAACATTTTGACTCCAAGCGAGACCCCTCATATTCAAAGGCCCTAAATATATTTTCAGGTACTTCTGCTGTGGTGCTACTTTTTATTTAAAGAGACTAGGAGTGTCAATATGTTAAAATAATCTTAGAAAATAATGATAAAAAACTATATTACATTACAAATAATTAATAAATAAATAATTATAATTAAATTAGGCAATTCAGAAGATTCAAGAACTGAATGCTATTCATGGTTCATTATTTAATCTAAATGGCTTCTCCACTTTGTGATTAAGGTTCTTAAAAATGTTTTTTATCTCACAAATATTAATTTCTACTGGATAAAATATTTTAGATCTTGAGTAAAAACCAGAGTAATGTACATTCTTTATAGAAATGTTCTTGGCTTATTTGGATTTTATTATTATCCATGACTTTTCCAGGTCTATACTCTACATATAGAGTATAGACCTGGAAATTATTTAATAACCAAATTATTTAATAACCAAAATCCTTTAAAAACCTGGATATTTGAGGGAATTTTAAAAGTATATATATACATATATATATTTATATGTATTATATTGTATATTTATATTGTATATTTACAATTTCCTCAAATATCCAGGTTTTTAAAGGATTTTGGTTATTAAATAAAAATGACAGTTGAGGGAACTAATTAAAATAAGAAATATCACATCATCTTACATCTTGATTTTTAGCTGTTTTAGTTTATTTTAAAGCTTGTTTTGTCTTATTTTAAATAACTGAAAACCATCTTCCCTGTTTGAGAACCACTGTGAACTACTGTAACAGATCTAGAGCTCGCCTCTTTGCCTGATATATTAAACATTTTCACTTTCTGACACAGAAGTAAACATCAAACCCAAACACCCTCAATGTGATTTAGACCTACTGAGGCTTTTAATTTTGATTTAAAAAAAATATTCAAAACTGATTTCCAAAAGTAAATTAGCCTCATCTGGCTCTAATTTTATTGCCTAAAGGCTCATCTGATGCTGAACTGAGCCCAGCTGTGCCTCTCTCCCTCGGAGTCTCTTGCCAAACACTTTATCCTCTTTTAAGTCCTTCTCTCACAGTAAAAAGTCTTGTGGTCTTCACATGAGTGGACTTTACTGCTGCTAATCAGCTTTTCTGAGAAGGAGCGAAGCCAGATCACACAGCAGTGGTAAACAAGAATACCATATTGAATACTGGCGAGAGAAAGAGAGATTGAGTTTTCTACATTTAAAAAGAGGTCTGGTCTGGTGCTCCCTTGGGGATGCAGGTTCAAATATGGCCTGCAACAAGTGCTGATCTCATTCCCCCTCTCTATATGTGCCAGGGCATTGGAAAGTCATTAAAAGCCCATAAATCAAGAAGCACAGTTCAGACCTCATTAAAAAGTAACATTAGCCTCTGTACAAAAACATTAAACAAAGAGCAATTGCTATAGACATAAATCAGTTACTAAATTACATGCTACCTAATTATTTGCATAAAAAGTAAAAATATATACTTTTGGGAAATAATTGTTATATTTTCAGAGCCTTTCTGCAATGCAGTCCATTGAAAATAAGCCGACCGTGTAAAAAGCTTTAAGACCAAGCAAAAGTCTCTGCAGAGCTTTCAGCAAATCAGTCAGGACACTAGAAAAATGTTATGTTGTCTAATATATATATATACACATATATATTTGACACATTTTTTTTGTGAGCAATGTATTTAGCATGTCTCTTGGATGTTATACGCGTTTCTGGGTCAACATATTTTGTTGATCCTGGAACAACATTCTTGTCCAAAAATGTAGTCCTAACCCTATTCCTACCGCTACCCTAACTTATCCTAAAATCAGATGGAAATGATAGGTGAATAACACTGATGTAGAAGCACCTAACCCTGGATGTCAGCCTAAACTTGACATAAACTGTAAACTTGTCCCTAAAAATCTGATTGGTTGATTGGAATGTAGATCCAGGAACACGTCACACTTGGTGAAATCAGGTTCTGTTCTCTTGGATAGCACCATCAGATACACAACTCAAACACTTACATGCCTCCTGCCTCCACATTTGGGCCGCGGATGTAAAAGGGAACTCTGATGTCAAACTCGTAGGGCATGGATTTCCCCTTGACCAGTCCGAACTGACCGATGTGGTATCCGTGGTCAGCCGTGTAGATTACATACGTGTTGTCCAGCTCCCCAGTGTCCACCAACATGTTATATATCTATATCCAAACAAAAGAAACATGACAATGGTAGAATAAATTATAGATCATTTTGGGGTGGTATTTTGCAGAAATGCAAGACAAAACATACAGAATATGAATGTTATATTATGCACTGTCATGGCTCGCTAAAATTTTATTTTTCCTGGGGAAATTGTAAATTTACAAAACCATTTTTTAAATATTGTTTTGTAAAATGCACCATTCTAATTTGTGTTCTTATTGTTAACTAAAAATAAAACAATGAAAAATATTTTTTGTTCAAATAAATTTATGAAATAAAGCTTAAACTAAATAAATAAAGCTACTTTTAAAAAAAACATTAAAAATACAAAACATAAAAATACTAAAACTTAAAGTAAAATTAACATTAAATCTAAACTTAACATATAAAAATAAAAGCTAAACATTAACAAACAGCATAATATTATATGAAGAATACTAAAATAACACTAAAATGTATGTTTTGATCATCTTTGAAGTACCATAATGTAAAATTGAAACATAAGTTTTGAATTATTTTAGAATATTAGAATTATTCGGTACATGTTATCCATAGAACTACCATAGAAATGCAATCTGATACCATAAATGTACTATGGTACTGTCATACTTTTGCCTAAGGAATGAAGTGTGTACAGATCTCCTTCTGTGGACATTTGGAGCTGTCCTCAACTGGTACTAAAAAAAATACTAATAAAATAAATAAAACAATATATATTTTCTCTCCCATTTAAAAAAATGCTCATTTATTTTAGGGGTAAGGATGGTTCATAAACATTCCATATCATGTACCTTCTCCACACTGTCATCCACGGACAGCAGCGTTTGCAGTCTCTTGCGCTGCAGCATGTTGGTGAACTCCATGTGAATGGGCTTCATGGGGCCGGTGTAACGCATAATCCAGTGTTTGTCTGGATTAGGGGCGTAATTATAACTGGGCGTTCTGAAAGGAGAAGAAAAGAGTGGCAGTCAGTGGACCTGCTGGAGCATGACTGAGAAATCGAAAGTTTTCAGAGCTTCTCCAGACACTGTTTGTCGACTGCGTTCTGCTGATGTTGGAGGAAAGCACACAGACAGATTTTGACAGCTGGGATGATGTGTCTGTGTGAATGTGTGAAGTGTGAGCGTGTGTGTTTGCATGGTCAGAATTACAAATGACAGCAATCGACTGCACGCTCTCTCTCCCGTCTCCTCGAAAATGACACATTGCAATTTAACAGCCTCATGGTTTCTTAGGCTCTGACTGACAGACTGACACTCCGTAAATGTAATGGTTGTTCAACCATTATTGAGGGACAAAAAGAGCGAGAAGTGTTTGTAGCTCCTCCTCCTGTGACAGGCGTGAGATCGAGGCCTATTAGAAACAAACAGCACTTGCACTCGAAGCCTTTACGGTTGTGATTAAAAGCCCCCAGCTCTATTGTTTAACAGCCTTTACTTAAAGCCCATCTACAGACAAATCAATGTGAACATCATCGCGCTGATCTGCTTTCTGCCTGGCCTTGCTTTGTGGGTGTCGTATATTTAAACTGATAACAACTTAGTGACAACAAGGGATGTAACTCACACTCTCTCTCTCATTGGTGTATCTGTCTATTTCTGTGTCTATACTGGGACCTGAGAGGAATAGATGTGTACTGCTGTTCTTTTGTCACTTGTTTGTCTGTACAATAGCTCTAAATGTGCTTTCTACCTAAGCATTTTAAGGTAATAAAACATGACATTTTAATGAGTATTTTCCTACTAATGGAGTAGTGTTAGGGATTTTAATTCATCTCGGTGATTTCAATCAGTTTACTAAAAATATTCATACACTGATCACTGATTCGCTCATTGCACCTTGTTATATCGATATATAGTTTATCCTCCATTTTATCACCTCCCAGTTCATTCAATTCACTCAAAACATGATGCTTCATTCAGTGTCGCTCTGGCCGTTTACACCCAGCATTAAGATGCGTTTTCGTCGATCCGATCACAAGCTGAAGATGCTAAATACAAGGGTCTAAAACTTTTGAGCTTGACCACTTTCAGAAGTAGTTGAAAACGCATTAAACAGGATTGCTTTTCTAGAGTAGACGTTCAAGTGGTCGGATGCATACGAAAAGCCAGTAAATACCACATATTGACCTAATGCGTGATCATTGTGGGAAACATGTTGTGTTTATAAAGTGGTTTATACAGAAATACATGGGTTATGGTCAAAATCGCAGCTGTTTCTTTTGCTTCCTTTCACTCTCGTAATCCACATACGCTGCACTGCTTTGAGTAAAAATAGCTCTAATCTGATTCACAACACACTATTTCACTCAATATTTGTGTGTGCTTAGTTTATTAGACTAATCGAGGAATTAGCTTAGCAACATGCTAACATCAAACTCAAGTGGAATTACCTGTAAACGGAGTAAACAGAAAGCTTGACTATAAATATTTTAATACAGAACTGTTCTGAGTAAAAATAGTTCTAATCTGATTAACAACACACTATTTTACCCAATATTATCTGTGTGTGCGCGCTCTGCATTTCTCACGCTTATTAGAATATCAAAGAGTTAGCTTAGCATCATGCTAATGTAAACTCAAGTTGAATTAATTGTAAACTGAGTCTCTGGTGTGCGTGACGTGAGTAATGCTTCTTGTGTGGTGTGAGTTGCTGCCTATATCGAGTGTTCCAAATAAGTCACATGAGATTCCATCACGGTTACACCACTGCCTCATAAGGCAGCTGCCTATGTAGACAGTAAACGGCATTTTGGCTCTCTCTCTGGTTTTATCTTCTTTATTGCTCTACATATAATCCTTTTAATCCTCTCCAGACGCTCTTTCTCTCCCTCTCTTGTTCTTTTCCGATCATATTTTCATTATTCCCTCCATCTCAGTAGTGTTGGAGATGAAACAGGTGCAGCGGGCTCACGCGGCGATGAGAACATGGGGATTTTCCCACCGAATAATACACGCTCTCGGACTGTCTGTAAGGATTTGGACAATATCTCTCCAGTGGCCTTGTGCCAGTCCGAGGGGCAGCGAGGGGTTAATCACATACAGCACTGTACGAGGGCAAGGAGCAGAGAAATACAGGACTAGCGAGAGGCCATTGTGGACGGTGACGGGTGGTTTGCAGAGGACTGAATGGAGAGAATGAGAGCGGTCCCTGGAATTCTTCATGGAAAATTAAAAGAGGATAGAGGAATTCTGGGGCATTCCCCTCCTGACAGCAGGCGAATGATACATGCATATGAATGCGTGTGTGGAGCGCAGACATTTTTTATGGCTATGGGGTGAAAAATAAGGCGTAATTCATTGCAGTGTATGCACAATCAGACAGGTGGAGATGTAATATAGGTGAATATGAATCATAAAACATGCTTTTACGAAGAGTTGTGTGCAAAAAAGACTTAATATGCAAAACAGGAGCAAGGCTGTTTGTATTTATTGGTGAAAGCGAGATGACATGAGAAAAATAATAAAAGCACGTTGAATTCCAGACACACGCTGCCTTGAGCAGTCACTTTGAAAGGATGATGGATATTTTATTTAAGTCATAAAGTGGGCAGGTTTGCATCTTTGGATTTTATCTACTCCAGTGCTGAATGAAACGCCTGTTAAACTATAAAAGCCCCCAAAATCTTCTCTCTCTCTCTCTCTCACACACACACACACACACACACACACACACACACACACACACACACACACACACACACACACACACACACACACACACACACACACACACACACACACACACACACACACACACACACACACACACACACACACACACACACACACACACACACACACACACACACACACACACACACGGCATTAGTTTATTTGAAGAGCTTCCCATCTACTAATGAAAAAATATTCATCTGTTTTTGTTTTCATCAGGGGTTTTTATCAGGCTGTATGAGATAGCGAATATGCGCATTTGTGGACATTCTGTCCCTTTAATGTCTGATTTCATTCCTGACGCCTCAATATTTCAGGAAAGATGGTAATATTCATTGACAGTATCTCTTTGCTCTCTCTTCCTCTCTCTCTCTCTCTCTCTCTCTCTTTTTTTTTTTTTTTTTTTTTTCTGGCGAGAGAAATGGGAGCTCATGTTTGTGTGGTTTTGTGCTTAGAGACACAATGTCCTGAAAGCAAATCGAATCTGAGAGAGAGAGAGAGAGAGAGAGAGAGAGAGAGAGAGAGAGAGAGAGAGAGAGAGAGAGAGAATTTAGTACATTACAGGCTTTTTGTTTGCTCATTTGTGGTGTGTTAACTAGATAATATATCTATGCGTGTGCTTCCGTGTTTCTATGACACGTAACATATAGTATACAAGTACAGAAACGTAAACCTTTAAGCTTGTTTTATGTTTTGTTTTATGTGTATGAAATGTGCAATTTATAATGCAATGCAAGTATGTGCAAGTGGAGTTGCCATAAGAGGAGCTACGGCAGACATTAGCATAAACTCTCTTCTTCTTTGGTCAGTTTTCTCTTTCTATTCACCTAGTTAAGTTAACTGTTAATATGTTTATAGTGAGCTATGTAAATAATAACATCTGGTTTATTGGCACTGAATTTTAAAGATAATTTTTGTTCTTGAGGGATTTAGTTTATTACCACCACCACAGAAATGCAAAAACACACATTAAATCAGAAGTGTGTATTTTTTTCCCGCATTACTAGCGTAAGCCATTCGTATGTTTATCACCCAGAAAGTTGCGATACTGGCTCAACCAATTGCATGAGGTTGGGGAGGGGCTATCTTTTTTTATCCAACCAATGACAGACAAGAGGAGTGCTGGAAAATTCATTATTATCTTAGTAATTTTGCTGTTTTTTGAGGCTAGCGGCAAATTACACTGAACGCAGACACACAGATACTGGATGCATTAACTTAAGAAAAAGTGCAAAAAAAGATCATTCATCTTAAATTTAATATTTAACTCAGCCCCTGGCCAGAGATTTCTGGTGTACAGAGGCTGAATTTATAAGATTAGCAGGTAAAACAATAGACACTGAGAACTATAAAATGAGATTTTGAGATTACTTGGTGTACACACAGAGTGAGAGTGGGGTTATAGAGGTTTAGGAGATCCAGCTACCTAAAAACAACATCACGTGTAGACAGGATTTAACCGAGACTATGTGAGTGTGCACAAATATTCTTTTCATCATCATGTATGTATTCAGCATGTGTGTGAAGAATAGCAGTGTCTCTCAGGAAGGGGGATTACAGACCTTGGGAAAAACATAGACAGGAGAATTTATCTACAGAAGTGGAGAGATGAGATGAACGAAGGGAAAGAAAGAGACAATGAAAAAAATGTCTGATAGCAGCTGATGGGGAATTAGCAAGACAAAAAAACTAAAAACAAGTGTGTGTGTATGTGGCTACATTACTGTGAACCAAAGAGGACTGTTTCCATTATAACAACTCTATTGAGTAGCACTTGAGTGACAGAAATGTGGGATGAGATTTCCATTATCCATGAGTTTTCAGCTGATTCTTCTTGTTCATCTGAGCTACCACTGACATTTTACATGTCTTTCTCCATAAGTCTGAGACCTGAGATTAATAATCAAATAAGTAAACAAATCTGTGACATTGATCATGTGACTCTTTGTACAGTCAGTCAGATGTTCTTCTGTTGAAGCTGGTCTTTGGATCATCCCAAATCATGCTGGAGAACATGATCGTCAGGTTTCAGCGGTGGAGTTCATGCAAGCAAATACCAAGACATTCTAAAATCCTGCAATTTTTCAGACCTTTTTAAAATAAATGTTATGCAATAGATCAGGGGTGTCCACTCCTGCTCCTGGAAGGCCACTGTCCAGCAAAGTTTAGCTCCAACCCCAATTAAACACACCTGAACCAGCTAATCGGGGTCTTACTAGGCATACTAGAACAAAGCCACTTGAAAACAAGCCTGCAACCAGGGAGGGAGACAAGAGGCCGTTTTTTAATGGATGTTGGAGGAGAGCCTTCACGCTGAATAAACCGCTTTTGTGAGGAGAGCCCTTTGGCTAATCTTGTAGATCTTGTAGTCTCAACATGTTTGCTGTTAAACATTCATTTTGGATTGATCTATTTTTAGAGTTTACACTGAAAATAATGCTGTTTTATAAGAGAAGTAACGGCCGATTGAGCGACAGGTATGATTCAGTTTACGGCACATCTCTTTCATTTCTATGGTATCCGCAAACAGAGATTGACTGTCGCACAACTCCCAAAAAATTCAATGACGTCAAGGCTGTAATATGATTGGTTATCAAGGCACACGTGATCCAGTTTAGCCGTTACGCTTTCTCCAATGGTAGAGCCATGGAACCTCGTATCTCCCAATAATAAGACCATCTCTGAATAAGCTTCAAGGCAGGTGCGTTGAAACAAGTTGGAGCTAAATTCTGCAGGACAGTGTTTTGGACACCCCTGCAATAGCGTTTTGGACTCACATGTGCTGTGATGCATTGGGGAAGGCAGTGGTGTACTGAGGAGCCGCGTCCTCGGGGCCATGAGGGGCCGAGTGACTGATCACCATCAGGATGGGTCTGTGTGGGTAGATCTTCTTTGACATGCGGAAATAACTGATGCTGTCATTGGTTATGAGATCTGTCAGGTAGTCCTACAAGGGATACAGAGATCGGATCGTTAATCTACTGATTTAAAATATTTTAGTATCAGTTAATCAAAAGCTTAAAATACACACACATATAGCCCACTCATAAGCAAACATTTCTGTTGCCAGAGAGCTTGAATGCCAGTCACTGCAATGAATGGTAAAAAAAAGGAGCTTAGATTATGCAAAAGAGAGACTGATGAACCCTGACAAAAGAGACCGACCTTTGAGGGAGAACCAATGAGAGAAAGAGTGGGAGAGACAGACAGGGAAAGGTCTGACTTTGTTATAAATCAGACTAACAAGACTATCAATCAAACTGGTCAAGAAAGGATGAAAACATGGAAAGAAATGAATAGAGGAGATGCAATAAGAAAAGACAGGGTTCCACATCACTGAGCACCTTGCACACAGACCTTTGAGTATTCAGATCCGTGTTTCTCTCGGACACCATTCCTGCACAGGGTGTAGTTGTAGAAGCGGGAATTCTTCACCATGGCGACCCACTCCCTCCAGCCCGGAGGAATGTACGTACCATTATACTCGTTCAGATACTTCCCAAAGAATGCTGGGAAAACACAAGAGAGCATGGTTATCATTTCAGTGTTTCAGAGAGAACAGTAGAGTACAAGCGAAAGAAATATAGTAGAGAAGAGCAGAACAGAAAAGAGTACACTAGAGTAGAATAGAGTAAAACAGAAGAGTGCAGAGTGCAGTAGAGTATGACAAGGCAGAGTAAATACAGAAAAGCAGAATAAAGTTGAGTAGAGTAGAACTGAATAAAGTAAAATAGTATGGTATAGTAACACAGAAGAGTAGAAACGCATATAGTACAGTTGAGTCAGTTGAGCAGAGCACAGTAGAGTATATGTAGAGTTAAGTAAAGTAGAACATAATAGAATAGAATAATTCAATAGAGTAAAGTAGAACAGAATAGAGAAAAACAGAGAAGAGCAGAGAACGCTAGAGTAGAATAGTGCATAGTGTAGAACACTACAGAGCAAAACAGAGTTGAGTAGAGTAGAACAGAGAAGAGTAAAATATAGTAAAGCAAAACAGAAGAGTAGAAAAGCGTATAGTACAGTTGAGTAGAGCAGAACAGAACAGAACACAGTAGAGAAGAATTAAGTAGAGTAGAACAGAGTAAAGAAGAATAGAATAGAGTAAAATAAAGAGTAAAATAGCATAGGGTACAGTTCAGTAGAGCAGAAGTACAGTATAGTAGAGTATGGTAGAATATAATTAAATATTGTAGAACAGGATAGAATCAAACAGAATAGAGTGAAATAGAGTTGAATTGAGTTGAGTAGAGTATAGTAAAACAAAGTAAATTATAGCAAAGCACAGTAGAGTATGGTAGAGAAGAGGTTAGAAGAGTATAGTAGAATAGTGTATGGTGTAGTTTAGTAGAGAAGAACAGAATTTAGTACAGTATGGCTGAGAAGAGATGGGAACAACAGAGTTGAATTAAGAATAGAATAGAATAGAATAGAATAGAATAGAGAAACTTTTAATACTAAAAATACATTGAACATTTAAAATACATTAGGCATGTAGATTAATCGAGGACATAGAGCTGCATGAAGATTTGAGTTGGAAATGTTACATTAGAGGTGATTCTGGTCAGAGCCGGTCTCTCTCCAAGAGGAAGTGTGCTCTAATGGATCACTGTTACCACTAAAAGCCTGACTTGCTGCCAGGTGTGTGTGTGTGTGTGTGTATACAGGCATACCATTCACAGCTGGTGATTCTATGTTTACATGCACAGAGTAGTTGTGGATAATCTCTGTGTCACAAACAGATCACATTACATCTCACATCACACACACACACACACACACACACACACACACACACACACACACACACACACACACACACACACACACACACACAGCTATTACAGCCCAAAGGAATTGTTTAATGAAAATCATCTGTTAGAGACAGATTATGTCAATGTTCGTGCAAGAGCCTGTGAGAGTGTGTTTGACTGTTTTGTGTGTGTGTGTGTGTGTGTGTGTGTGTGTGTGTGTGTGTGTCAGAGAGAGAGAGAGAGAGAGAGAGAGAGAGAGAGAGAGACCTGGGGGCCTGCCACACTGAATCTCTGGTGAAAGTGTGTGAAAAGGCCAACAGACAACTCTGACTGATGAAACAGCTCACAGATGAATGAGAGCTCAATCTATTAAATTAATTCTACAGTCATGTCAGGCTGTTATTATTAGGAATAGATTATGCATCACACTGCTTTGGTGTATGTTTTAGAGGTTTTCAGATGGAAATCATCAAAGGGTATAAGAATATGAACGGGTGATCTTAAAGAAACTGCTGACACACTGTGATTTTGTCTAGTCCAAAAATGTCTATGCTACTCTAATCTAATCTAGTTTACATTATTTTACTCATCTCTAGGCCAATCTCCTCTACTTTAGTCCACTCTACTCAACTCTATTCTACTCTACTTCAGCCTATGCCACTCTACTTTAATCAAGTCAACATTATTCTACTCATCTCTAGACCAATCTCCTCTACTTTAGTCTACTCTACTCAACTCCATTCTACTCTACTTCATTCTATGCTATTCTACTTTAATCTAGTCTACATTATTCAACTGATCTCTAGGCTATTCTCCTTTAATTTATTCTAGTCTACCTAACTATTCTACTCTACTTCATTCTATGCTACTCTACATTATTCTACTCATCTCTAGTCTACCTTACTTTATTCTACTCTGTTTCATTCTATGCTACTCTACTTTAATATAGTCTATATTCTACCTTATCTCCAAGCAATTCTACTTTACTTTAATCTAGTCTACGAAACTCAGTTCTACTTTACTTCCATCTATGCCACTCTATTTTAATCTATTCTACATTATTCTATTCATCTCTAGGCCAATCTCCCTTCACTTTAGTCTACCAATTCTTTTTCCGCTCTTCTCCAGTAAGCTACTACTAAGCATTATTCCACTCTAGTCTACTCTGTTCACCTCTATGCTATTCTAGTCCACTTCATTCAACTCGACTGTTTTAGTCTACACTACTCTATGCTATACTTTGTCATGTGAAAATAACATTCAAACACTACTATACTGTATGCTACCCTGTTTCATGTGACAATGCCTCTACATTCATACCCTACTCTATTAAAATACTATGCACTATGCTTTTCTCTATATCACAATGCCTTATATTACTCTGCTATACTGCACTCCACACCACTATATTTTACATGTGATAATAACATGACAATTTAACCAAGTAATTATTTTTATTGTGTGTTTTGTATGGTCTCCACCTGTCCTGTAGCCAGTGTTGTTGAGGTAAACTCCAAAAGTGCGCGGCTCATGTTGGGCCTGCCAGGAGGGTGAAGAGCAGTTCTCGTTGTTGGTGTAGGTGTTGTGGTTGTGGGCGTACTTCCCCGTCAGCATGGAGGAGCGTGACGGACAGCACATGGGTGTGGTGACAAACGCGTTGGTGAAGTGCGTTCCACCTTGCTCCATGATCCGCCGGGTCTTATTCATGACCTGCATGGAGCCTGGATGAGAGAGAGAGAGAGAGAGAGCGAGAGAGAGCGAGAGAGAGAGAGGATCTATCATTTATTACTAAAGGTGACATAGCTCTACTAACTGCCCTAGTTCAAAGAGAACTGGCTTCTTCTCTTTCTCTTCCTCTACAAAACACTATGAAATCGACAGGATAAAAATACCAGTTCTTTCATTAATTCTCTGTTTGTGACATTCCAGCCTTTAAGAGGAAATGTATTGATTGTTTGCAACATGGGAAATCATACGATACCAGTGGTGTGTGTGTGAATGTGTATGTTTAGAGATATATGATACAAGCTTTATATTCAAGTCACACACTATTTATTAAAAGTTACAGAATATAAACACCTTTGTTTCTGCTCCTTCTCGGCATTTATTTGACCTTCTCTTGTTCAAATAAAATGTATGACATATTACTGTTTTTACAATATTTTTCATCAAATAAACCGATGAATATAACTGATGAGCATGAGACTTCTTTCCAAAACATTAAAAAAATGTAAAGTGGTATATACAATAGAGACAATTTTGAAAATTGACAGTAAAAAATGCACAATAATTCATTTTTATTAATAGATTAACACAATATAAATGATGTCTGGAAACAAAGTATAGCTAAGTAAACCCACACAACCTACACCCTGATTGGCTCAATTGATAATCGGAGACAGGAAGTCTAGTTCAGTTTGACCTTTTCAGACAGGATCTCCAGACCTCTACAGATTCATGCAGAAAGGTCAGCACATACAGTACAAACATACAGGCGTCAAAAATCCTCTGTGAACTTTACACCCAAATGTCAGTATGGATGGGCAACACAAATCAGAGTTCACACAGACAAGTGTGCAAGAGGAGACGAGGCGTCATATGGACAGTCGTCTCTCTGCCACATTCATCTTTAAAGATTACACAAGTGTGTGTCTGTGTGGTTCAGGTATAACTTATAGGAGACAAAATGTCCCCATAATGATGGCAATATTATAAATCCTTGTTCTTGTCGGGACATTTTTTGGTCCTCATGAGGAAAACAGCTTATAAATCATACGTGATGTTTATTGAAAATGTAAAAATCCAGAAAGTTTTCTGTGATGGGTAG
The DNA here is from genome assembly GCF_964197995.2 of Scardinius erythrophthalmus. Taxonomy (NCBI): domain Eukaryota; kingdom Metazoa; phylum Chordata; class Actinopteri; order Cypriniformes; family Leuciscidae; genus Scardinius; species Scardinius erythrophthalmus. The sequence goes on from NC_138235.1 coordinate 16,846,368, forward strand.
GTTTAGGGGTAGGGTTAGTGTAAGTTGAGAGAATATACAGTTTGTACAGTATAAAAATCACTATGTCTATGGAAAGTCCCCATAAAATATGAAAACACAAATTGTGTGTGGGTATAAACCGTGGGGACTTTCCTTCCTAATTGAATCACCGTCTTCCGCTTTGACAAAGCCAAAAATGTCTCTTTTTGATCACATAGACACAGTTGCTTGTAAAAAATGTAAAAATAAATGAGCTCTCACATACAGTACTCAAATGCATTCAACAGAACCAAATGCTCTTTCAGCATTAGTTCCATCTCATACCTAAAACCTGTTTGGACTGAGAGATCTCATTTGTTAAAACCATTAGAGATCTTAAAGAACTGCTCAGTTTTTGGAGCACAAGAATGTGTGACATTGAAAAAAATTTTTTTTTTACAAGCAGTTAGTTCAGATTACACTGGTTAACATGCATTGAATTAAAAACCTAAAGGAGTAGCAATACAATATCGTTCAAAAGGTTGTTTTTGAAAGATGTCCCTTATGCTCACCAAGGCAATATTAATTTGATTAAAAAATACAGTAAAAGTACAGTAAAACCAAATATTATTTCAATTTAAACTAACTGTTTTCTATTGTAATATATTGTAAAACGTAATTCAATCCAAAGCTGAATTTTCAACATCATTCCTCCAGTCTTCAGTGTCACATGATCCTTCAGTGACCTTCAAAAAATGTTAAAAGAATATTTATTTGAAAGCATTTTGCAACTATGATGTGTTTACTGTCACTTTTGATCAATTCAATGCATCCTTGCTGAATAAAAGTATTCATTTCTTTCAAGAATCTTACTGAACAAAGTTTTTAACAGAAGTGTATATTTAAATTATTCTGGCTTTAAAATATGATTGAATGAGCTGCGTTTAAAAAGCTGAAATACACATTTAAAAATGCCAGTTAAATTCCACTTTAAGGTGCATAGCAAAGTTAAGCTGTAACTGTATGGTTGAAAAATAGCTAAATACAATTATTATTTTAAAAAATCATGAACATTGGTGTCATTTATTGTATTGCGGTTTCCATATAAAGGGCCAGATTTACTAAACAGGGCAAATTAGCGTGAGAGCGCAATTCCATAAAAGCTCCGATGGGAGTGGAAAGTTCTGTGCGTGATCTACTGACGACACGCAAATTGAAGAACACAAGATTCAGCCGGATCATTTCAATAATGACCAACGCAATCTACCAAGAGCTTAGATGTGGTAAATCACCTTGCGTGATTCAATCAAAAACTCTCCTTCCATAAATTTTGCATCTGAAAGGGAAACTCCGACAAATGCATATGCAATAAGGTCAGCCGCAAAAATAACCCTGTCCACGCATTTTCAGCACATTTTTTTTACTGCGTGTCTTTAATAAATCCTGACAGTAGTTTTTTAATGCTAAAAGAGGGTTTGCGCTGAAGCAAGTTGTTAGTAAATCAGGCCCAAAGTGTTTAATAATGGTTAAGGGAGTTTAAGGAAGCTCCAAAAAATATATATATAAAAAAATAAATAATCTTGTGGAGGTCTGTCATAAAAAGGTATCTGAATGTTCTTTTTCCACTCACCCAATTCAATGTCCTGGTCATCGGTGAGGATGAGGATGATGTTGGGGCGGATGTTGCGCCGGTCTCGCTGGAACCGTGGTTTCAGTCTCTGATTGGACTGGAAGACGGAAGCATGAGCCACCGCTAACACAACCAGCAGCACCAGGAGCCGGGACACCAGGAGCCGGGACACCAGCCCCTGCGTCGCCATGGGCAGAAACTCTCAGGACCCTCTCAGGGCTCACGCTCACTATGCTGATTTCACCTTGTGACACCTGTAGGGAAAACGAGAAACAGACAAGTTCATTTTACTCAGTTTTAAACCCCAAATGAGGCAGAAATTTCAGACTCTCAACATTGGGGTTGTGACCGCACGCGGTTTGAAGATTGTATTTATGGTAAAGTTTTAATAACCTTAATTGTTCAAGCCATAAACATAACATTAGCATAAAAACATTATCCATACATGATTCTTTTTTTTCTCTCTCTCAGAAACGTTCGTTTGAAAATGTTTGTCTAACATTTTGAAATGTTACTTGTTACAGAATGTCCAGAGAACATTCAAAAGTAACAGTCTCATAATGTTTGCAAAATGGAATGTTCCTTTAGCATTCGCATAACCAAGAAAAAACGAGTCTTTGTGTCATCATTTACTCTCCCTCAAATTGTTCCAAACCTGTATGAGTTTCTTTCTTCTGCTGAGCACAAAAGATAGAAGATATTTTGAAGAATGTTGGTAACCAAACACCCATTGACTTTAATAGTAGGAAAAAAATACTATGGAAGTCAACTATCTGCTTACCAACATTCTTCACAATATCTTACAGAAAGAAAATCATACAGGTTTGGAACAACATGAGAACGAGAAAATGATGACAATTTTCTTTTTTGGGTGAACAATCCCTTTAACTTAAAGATATCAGTCCACTGTCTTTCCACCATGAGAGATGATTAACAGTATTTGGAATAAGCCGTCTCTCACTGAATTTATATTATGGTCGACATCTAATTTGAACCCAGTGAATTAGGAACGCACACACACACACACACACACTATCTAGGGTAAGGCTTTTATTGATGCACAATGCTGTTTCATGCACTGTAATCATTTCTTGAGCATGAATAATTTAATAGGATGGAATCCCCTTCTCAGCTGCTAATCTGTGTTGGAAAATAAAACCCCACCCACTGCTACCCACCATGAGCTAAATACACACACCGCGCACACAGCAGGGACTAATCTGTGTGAGGGGGGTAAACTTGGAGAGCATGAACAAGCCTGAGAGCAATAACCCGAGGACTCGGGCTGAGCTGAAGAGGTGTAGTGAGAGGTGGAGGACGTGAAGATGTCAAAGAGCAAATCCATGCTGAGATCTTCACTTTCACACAATTATCCCGCACAGCGACTCTTTAATATTGTAATACTCCTCTGATACTGTTGTGCAGGTGAACACAAGAGAAGCCGGCAGTCACGCACAAATATAATAACTAGAGTTACCCATAGTGATGTACCAAAATTTGAATTCTGGCCACTATGATACATTTACATTTAATAATTTAGCAGACACTTACAATCCAAAGCAACCTACAAATGAGGAGAACAATAATAATGATAAATAAATATGGCTAAAGACTCGGCAGCTCGGGTTAAGTTAGGGCCGTGAAAGTGATTTTAATAATTCCATAAATGGCCTGATATAAAAATTCTATCTGATTTTGTCAAAAAGTTTATTAAAAATAAAACACTAAAAACTAAAATCAACTGTTTTAAAGGCTACGCGTGAATTTAGGCATTGCAACATTATACTGTACAGAATGAAAAAATGGATATTCTGAGAAATAATTGGATAAAGATATCAGTTAAGCAGACATAGTGAACATGTTGGAGAGCATTTACAACTTGTGCTCGTAATGATTACAATATAAGCATAATATTACAATATAAGAATAATATTTAATAATTTTGTATGTCAATCCAAAGTTGCCATCATCTGAATCACCTGAAATCATCACAAAGGCTGGATCATTTAACAGTGTGATTAAATTATTGTTTTAAAATATTTTATAATAATTAACTTTGAATGAGCTTTAGGTGATGGCAAAGACTATGCGAGCATAGGAGGAAACGAGCATGAAAAATCTAACACTGATTTACCAACGCCAAAATCTGAAAACCACTATGGTATCAAAATATTGTGTATCCTTACTTAATTTGATACTTAAAAAATGAATCATACACCAAGCAGTGCAGAAACCATCTGGTTAAACTGGACTGTGGATGGTTTGTGAACAAGACGCAGGTTTTTGCACTGAAATATAATTGAGTGGCACGTTTTTTTGTGAATTCGCTCCTGACTGTCTGAACATGTACCAGTTCTTATCCTGAACTCAACATACAGATGTCAGCCTACACTTATTAACTGCTTAATTCAAGCTAAATCAGACTAAACTAAAAGCTTTGTTGCTTTGACACACAGATGGCAGAACTGAATTTATTCCCTTAATTACGCTCAAACACAGAACTGCATGACAGACTTTACTTTCAAAAGTTAGCCGACTCACATTTACACTGAATGAGAACAACAAATTATCCCCTTTAATTTGATGTGGCCAAAGGGTAAATGACTAATTAACCATACACTCTGTGCCAACCTGCAAAAACACTGAGATTCAAATTTGAATTCAAAGCTGGAAATAAAACAAAGAAACATTATGATGCCAAACGAATAGAAATATTTCAGCTTCTTTTCCTTGGTTACTAATCCTTTAAGTAAACTTGTGATATTAATCATGTGGTCAGATGTTCTTCCATTAAAGCACAAGATACTTCTCAAATCATGTGATCATCAGGTTTTACACTTAAACTTGTGGATTCTGCCGCCATTAAAGCAAAAGCGCGAAGTACTAATTATTAATACTCTGATATTCACATTATTTTAAATTCAACTTTTCACTCAGATTGCCATGCTGATTTTATAATTTGAATTAGATTGTATTAAATTAGGAAAAATGCAAAATAGGATAATTTTCACAAAAATTGCATATCAATCTGTACAAATTACGCTTGTTTGTAATCAACTGACTTTTTTTGCTTTTCATGCCAAGGCAGCTGTGTGCCTCAAGAAAAACATTTAAAAAGAAGGGAAGGAAAGAAAGAAAAAGAAAGGAGGGATGAAAACAGACACTGGTCTCTGAGGAGACAAATCACAAACCCCAAATCACACAGCCACACAAACACCTCCTCCATCTCTATTCAAACAGCCTGATTCACGAGTTTGCCATCAAATACAACACATTTCCTGTCAAACGCAACCATGCAGGACTTAACGTAAAGCAGTGTTATTCTCTGCATAACCAATAGTGTATTGATAGAAAGATTCCTCTTTGATAAAACTCTTACTCGCCGGTGTTCTCCGATTGCGAAGCCCCTTTAACACCGCGAGAACGGCCAACAGAAGAAGAGAGAATTGATTTCTGGCAATTGATTTCTGATGTTTGAAACGTTGGACCAGGGTCGTCAAGGTCCACTAAATATAATTATACTCACAATGACAGCATAGCATGATTTTTAAAGGATTCTGGGAAATTATAAAGCACATAATAGAGCCTAATAAGTGGCTTGCGTTCAGTCATTACGTTCTATTTTCGTTCGACATGGTCTGCGCTTCTCTTATTTTACGGCACAGATCAAATTAGCGTGAGGAACGTCCAGCTGATACGACCGACCCTTACGTGTGTATTTGGAGTCTAACATAAGATGAATCAGAGAAGATCCACGATTCAAGAGATCTGATGCTATTGCAAAACACATTTCACATTCAAACACTCTCATTCCCTTGGATATTTCTCGCTCTTCCCTTGGCTTTCTTACATTATACTGTACACTGTCTCTGCGTTCCTAGAGATTTCACACTACAGCTGCTTTTGTCCAAAACACAATATATGGATACTGAGCTCATAGCCACTAGAGAGAGAAAGACCGAGACAGTCTCTTTTACTGCCAGTTCTCACAGGAACAGTAAAGACAGGGGTTTTACTCAAATAACTATATACAAAAGAACAGGATATACCGAATATTGCTATTACGGCTTGAGCAGAGACTTTTGAAGCGTTTACTCTGCCATTTACAAAACAGGCGGAAAATGTCAAAATAAGCTATGAGAAGATTGCGTTAAAATAAGGCATGTTCTCAGGCAACACAAAGCAGCATATGCTATAAACATCTATGTTCAGTAAAGAGTTACATTTGTTATTGACATAATCTGCCATTCAGCCAAATAATATAGTTTGTGGTTGCAAAGCAGCAGCAAATTGCCACATTTATATAGAATGTGCATTTATAGGAGTGTGTTTATTACAGTGCTTTTACAGTCAGAAATTAGAGTCGGATATCCGTTTTTATATTCTGCTCTGAATTTGAAAATGTTTGACTTTATATCCTCATACACATCAAATTCCGATTCAAATTTAATGTAGCACTGACAGATATGTTTCAAGGAATTAACAAACAAAAACTGTTATGTACTTGTATATTATGTGAGTTGGATCTACTGTAGATTTAAATGTGCAATTGAATTTTATCTGGAATATGGATTTAAATTTAAATTTGAATTGAATCTGGATTTAAATGTGAACTGTGAACTCATAATAGTTCAAAATATCAGAATTCGGATTTAAATATGCATTCGAATTGTATCCTGATTTTGATTTAAATATATATCTGAGTTGTATCTGAATTTGCACTTAATGTAAATTTGACATCTGGATTTAAATGTGAACAGTGAACTCAAATTGTATTTGAATTTGGATTTAAATATGCATTCGAATTGTATCCTGATTTTGATTTAAATATAAATCTGAATTGTATCTGGATATGCATTTAATGTAAATTTGACATCTGGATTTAAATGTGAACAGTGAACTCAAATTGTATTTGAATTTGGATTTAAATATGCATTCGAATTGTATCCTGATTTTGATTTAAATATATATCTGAGTTGTGTCTGAATTTGCACTTAATGTAAATATGACATCTGGATTTAAATGTGAACAGTGACTTAAATCTGAATTTAAGAAAAGACGTGTCTTTTCACGTAAATACAAATCAGAACTATATTCAGACTTTGATTTAAATGTAAATCAGAATTGCATCTAGATTTCCATTTAATTATACATTTGAAATTGTTTTGGGTTTAAACATACATTTAAGTTTAAAGCTTTAAGTGTTTAAGAGGACAAAATACAAGAAAATAGAAAAGGAGCAGAATATAGACAACTTACTAGCCTGAAGTGAGCAGAATCTGGGTTAATGTAGGGTCCGTCCCTCAACAGAGGCACAAACCCCTAACTTCACTTTTCAGGAAAACACCTCTCCTCCACTTCTTTCATCCCTCTACATCTCCTTTCCTCTTCTCTCACCACCTTGCACAGCATCTCCCGCTTGTTGTCACTGTCATCCCTCTCTCTTTCTACTCTCAAACACCTCTCTCACGTCTCGATCCCCCTGTTCCGTGAGTACCTCATGGTGTTGATGTCAGATCCTCGGTCTCGCTCAGCACAGCTGCTCATCCCACATGGAAGAAGAAATATCCAGATACGCAGCGCGAGGGCTACGGGACCATCTTAATGTGATCCTCGATAACAAGATACAGTGGTAACACTCCACAAACAGCACTTACTCATCTGTCTCACTGTAGGTCACTGTGCTGTAGCTATATCCCTCTCGCTCTCTCTCTCTCTCTCTGTGTGCGCTCTCTTCTCTCTGCACTTCTCTTCTCTCTCCCCCCCCCACCCAGGCTCTCTCATTCTAGCTTTATCGCACCCTCTCTCTCTCTCTCTCTCTCTCCCCTGCTATAATTCCTTTCCCACTCGTCTCATCTCCGGCATCCACTCTCTCAGGATTGATGTGTTGTAACCTTGAGCTCTGCTGCTTTCAATTTATTATCCCTCTCATCCCGTCCCATCTCCCATCTTCTGTAAGGGTTAACGGAGCATCGCGACGTAACAAAAACCGAGGACGAGGGTCCCATCTGCGTCCCGTTTATGCTCCGCCGACCACGCTGCTCTGCATACAAGAACATTAATTTACATTACATTATATTAACAAGCACCTCAAACCAAAGCCCTCGCTATTTATATTTACATGAGTTCTAAATGAAAGCCCGCCACATTTAAATTTAGATGAATTACTGCAATAGCCGCAGTTTCATTTGCAGAAAAAAAAACGGCGCTTATATTAACTTACCAATGATTTGTGTGTGCAAACTGCATGCAAATGTATGCAATTGGTGTTGAAAATCACTGTGCCAGCTGTGTTTAAAGCATGCAAGTTGCATTTATGCACAGATTTGTTGATAATATATATTATAATTATTTATATTTTACATATGTATACATAAAATTTAATTTCATGTTCTTCCTTCAATAGTTACATTTATTAATAATAATAACATAAAAAAAAAATATATATATATACAATTCTAAGTATATAAAAATTTATTATATTTGTATATTAAATTTTTTGGATTATTTAATTATTATTATTTGCATATTTATAATATGTTCATGGTCTTTTCAAGTCAAAATTACAGGTGTATATATATATATATATAAATATATACAGTATACAGGTGCAGGTCATTAAATTAGAATATCATCAAAAAGTTGATTTATTTTTAAGAATTCAACTTAGGTGAAACTAACATATTATATAGACTCATTACATGCAAAGTGAGATATTTCAAACCTTTATTTGTTATAATTTGGATGATTATGGCTTACAGTTTATGAAACCCACGAAATCAAAATCCCAGAAAATTTGAATATTACATGAAATCACACAGTAATTACACAGTGATACCATGGTCATTGAACCAGGTTTTGGTTCTTTTGGCAGTGTGGGCAGGTGCAAATCCTGCTGGAAAATGAAGGAAGCATGAAGTGCTCTGGAAATGTCCTGGTAGACGGCTGCGTTGACTCTGGATTTAATAAAGCACAGTGGACCAAAGTCCTCTTTTCTGGTGAGAGCAAATTTTGCATCTCATTTGGAAACCAAGGTCCCAGAGTCTGGAGGAAGAATGGAGAGGTACACAATCCAAGATGCTTGAAGCCCAGTGTGAAGTTTCCACAGTCTGTGTTGGTTTGGGGAGCCATGTCATCGGCTGGTGTTGGTCCACTGTGCTGTCCACTCAACACAGCCGTCTACCAGGACATTTTCAGAGCACTTCATGCTTCCTTCAGCAGACAAGCTTTATGGAGATGCTGACTTCATTTTCCAGCAGGATTTGCACCTGCCCACACCGCCAAAAGAACCAAAACCTGGTTCAATGACCATGGTATTACTGTGTAATTACTGTGTGATTTCATGTAATATTCAAATTTTCTGGGATTTTGATTTCGTGGGTTTCATAAGCTGTATGCCATAATCATCATAATTATTATAATAACAAATAAAGGCTTGAAATATCTCACTTTGCATGTAATGAGTCTATATAATATATTAGTTTCAACTGTTAAGTTGAATTCTTGAAATAAATCAACTTTTTGATGATATTCTAATTTTATGACCAGCACCTGTATATGTGTGTGTGTGTGTGTGTGTGTGTGTGTGTGTGTGTGTGTGTGTTTTATCTTTTTAGTCCACTTTTTTTAAGCACTTTCGTTTTATTTCCATAGTTAATTTTAAATCGATTTGTGGTTTGAAAAATGTAGTTTTTTATTTTTTATTTTATTAATGTAAGCACAAAGAAAAAAATAAAATGGTTTCAGATTAAGTATACCTTGCCACACCGCAGGACGTGTTAAAATCCCAAAAGCATTTCATGTGTTTGACTACTAGTATGACATTTACTACTAGCTAAATACTGCCGTTCATGAACAGGAGATAAATGTGTGTTGTAAAGTGGTCTGAGTAAAAGACAACCATACAAGATAAAGCCCAGATAACAGAAGAGGTTTTGTGTGTAAAGACACTGATGGACTATGGCCGTCTGGGGCAGAGAGGTATTGATTCAACATGCGTACTTGAACACACACACACATGAACACGCACACATGAACACACACACACAGAAATGATGACAGGCCAGACGCACTTCAGACATCTGTCTATGACCACAAAGCCAACTGGAATTTCGTTATTCCCAGCTAATTCCACAACTATTCTGCAATGAATTTCCAGAAAAAATTGCTACAGTTCCACTGTGAGGAGCTCAACAGACCGTGGCTTTGTTATTGTCAGAGAGACAGAAAGAGAGAAAGAAAAAAAGAACTGTCAAATTGTCTGTGCCTTTTTTAATTAACTTTGTCCATTTGCTCTTCTTATCATGCTATTGTGTGTGTGTGTGTGTGTGTGTGTGTGTGTGTGTGTGTGTGTGTGTGTGTGTGTGTGTGTGTGTGTGTGTGTGTGTGTGTGTGTGTGTGTGGTTAAGCACAAAAGTTTCTTATGAATAACATGCCGCTTATAAGATCCAATGAACCCATTGTCACTCACTGCATGGCAGATGCACATAGCAACTAGTAAACAAACTAGTCAACCAGGTACAACCAAAAACATGGGACGGGAGATTTATTTACCGGTATGATATATCGGTACAATATTGATTATTAGCCGATATTAGAGATTTAATTCTTTTTTTTCTTTCAGTATTTAATTTGCAGCTCATTCCCCTATGTTTACATTTAAGTTACCTTTGCTGTAATTTTATACATAGGCCTACTTAAAGTTGATATTTAATCACGCTAACAATTTAATAACCCTGTTAGTTATACATTTGCAGCGAAAGTGTATATTCACTTTTCATACTGTAGATTACAATGTTGTGATGTTTAGTTTAACATTTTTTATTTTTAGTATTTATTTAGATCAAATAGCATAGAATATACTACACTAATATATAGAATATAATAGAATATGAAATAAATAATTATCAACTTAAAGGTGCTCTAAGCGATGTCGGGTGACATCACTTCTTGTTGTTGTTCGAAGTATTGTTAAACTAAACGACCCTCCCTCCTCCTTATCCCTCCCCCTCCCTTCTGTGCTTCCTGAAACTAAACAAACTGGATTTACCCTGTCCAGCAAAAACAGAGCCCACTGAATGTCGGATTGAAGCCCTTCTGCCGGCGGAGTTCTCGCCACCTTTTGGATGCTTTTCCAATGTAAATTCGGGACTTCGCGTTCCTTCTCCTTTTCCCTATTCTTTGTTATTTGTTCATCGGAACGTCGTCTCTTTGGTCGTGTGTCGGCCATATCAAAATTCTCAAGAATATACAATTTTAACGTTACTTGTTGTTAGGACATCTCTCCTCTAGCTAACTTCCCTCTTCATGCTTCTCTCTCCTCCACTCCCCCCCCCCCCTTCATGTGCACGCGCACTAACCCTCCAACCCCCACCCCTAAATCATTCTTGTCGGTTATTGGCTGGAACACTGTTTGTTATGTTTCGTGGTCCAGGCTGGGCCAGTTTGTTTTTGTTGCCGTTTGTGGAGCCTGGGCTGTCTACATAGACTGCGTTTTTTTACAGTGTGTTCAGAGGACAGGCAGCTAGCGTATAGTGAGGAGATGTTTGCTGGATGTGACAAAAAATGTTTTGGCCTAAAAAACGCGTGACATCACTTAGAGCACATTTAACTATATGCAGAATTTTAATATACTGTAGGTGTATTTCTTAAGAAAAAATTAAGATGACGATGAATGAGAAAAACAAAACAAAAAAAAACAAACATTTCACATAAAAACAACTGAAAACAGTCAGAGGAACTAATGAATACAAGAAATAGAAGAATATTTTTTATACATAGCATACAAATACACAGAAAATACACATCATAAAAAAACAATAAAATAAAACACAAAGCTCTAAAACCAGTGGATAAAAAACGTCCCGGCCTCAGATATCCAATAAAACACACTAGAACAATAAAGCAGAAATAAATTATGAAAAATTAAACTAAATGAACCTCAAATTACAAACCTGCCTTTACAGGGTGACAGTAATTAGCAGCAGTAATTCAACAAAACACCTGATGCACACATATCAGAACAACAGCACAAGCTCAATATCTCAACATCATTGAGCCAAACAGACTTGAGAGCTATTTCAGGTCTGCAGTTCATTGCCGTCACGAACATGAGGACAACTAATATTAAATAAGGGCATTAATACAGAGTCCTTGATGATAACAGCAATTAATCCTTCTTCATTAGTGTCTGCTATCCTCTAATTACACCTGCTAATTATAATTCATCTCTCGCTTTCTCTCCGCGCTGCTCTGCATTAGAGCGCTGACGTATCTTTTCCTCCTACACCATTTTAAAAATATGACAAAAAACTCTTTAAACTCATTTCAGAATTGCATCGCCATCATGCAGACTTGATGCATTTGCCGACCAAAGTGTCGTCAAGGGAAAGGTTTGTCATTTAAAATGAATTGTGTTTACAAATGCACTAAATTATGTGAATTATGAGGCAGGGAGCGTTGAAATAGGGTGTAAAACTGTTTAATGGAGAGAAGCAGTGTGGGCTAAATGGTTTGTGTAAACAAGCACACAACAGTCTTCTGTTTTTGCTGGAGTTTGTGTAAGGTAATTACAATCCACTGAAGAGATGTATGAAAACACTTTGATGAAAAAAAAAAAAAACAGCATCAAGGGACTGTGTTTCAAAAAAACTTTCAAAAGTTTGGGGTTAGTTAGAAAATTCATTCTTCTCTTTCTCAAATATATGCTGCTGAATTATTGTTAAAAAAAACAGTGAAAAAACTAAGATTTCCACTAAAATAAAGCAGCAAACCCATTTTCTTAACATTGAAAATAATAAGAAATGTATATTGAGCAGCAAATCAGCATATTAGAATGATTTCTGAAGGATCATGTGACACTGAAGACTGGAGTACGTTGTTGAGTGGATTGCAGTGTGGTTGCTAGGGTGTTACGAATGGTTGCTAGGTAGTTGATTACTGGCCCAAGTCTTTCCTCGTATACTTTATTTTTATTTTTTGCCAAAAATCACCACAAAAAAAATAGAGTTGGGGTACTTGAACTCAGACTGCAATGAACTCGGACTTGTGCGCTCTCGGGTGGACTTGACATGGACTTGGACATTTTGGATTTTTTATTTTACAGATTACAGTCTAATCTACGTCATGTTGTAATATGAAAAATACCAACATAAAATTAAGATGACAAGACATTAATAAACATCTCACACTAAGGGTCCTATCTTGCACTCAGCGCAACTGACTTTGTACACCGACGCATATATCATTCCTATTATGCACCCGCGCACAGCGGACTTTTCCCTCCACAGACGCATGTCGGTAAATTAGGAAATTAACTTGCGCTCCCAGGTTCAGCGAAAAGAGGAGGCGTGTTTCGGCGCAAACGTTCCCTGATGCTATTTTGCAGGTTTAGAAAACAATTCCGCCACTGACCAGGAAAAAGCTAGTCTAAAGTCAATGGCGCGTTGCGCATGTTATTCATATGCTATTTTAAGGGCACATGCCTGGACACATGCACATAATCAATGTAGCGTGTGCACAACGCGCATACACTTTGCTTCTCTCATCTACACAGACACAGCAGTTCTCATTTTTAGAAAACCATACATTATTACAAGGAAAAATATTAACACACGAGGGAAATCATTGTTGTGTCCATGAAGATGCGAAAAAATAGGCATAAATCTAGCTTACTCATTTACCCAAATTATCATACGCCTGTTTAACCGAAGCTAATTTGGGTGGGTTTCTCCATCCCCAATGTCACTTCTCTGTCTTTTACGGCCCTGTCGAGAACGTCGGTCTCCTCGGCTGTGAACCGCTCCTGTCATGCGTCTGGCAAATCCGCCGTTATAATAGCAATCCGCCATGGAACAAGCGCGCCTGCTCTTAAAGGGAATGTGAGATATCGCTCTGATTGGTTTATTTCACATTACGCCCAAACCACACCTATGAATAATGAAGCTACTTCAGACCAACCCATTTTAGATTTGTGTCGGACGCAAGAGTCATTTATCCCGCCGGTATAATAGCAACAGCGCCCAAGACCCGCCCACAAAGTTACTTGCGTTTCGCACTTGATACTTACGTTTCAGATCGTTAAAATAGGGCCCTAAAACTCAATTGGTTAAAGACTTGGACTCGACAAGGTGGACTCGGACCCAACACAACAAAAAACCCTAAACACCAAATATGATCAATAACAGTAATAACGATCCTTGCTTTATAAAGAAGCGGTAATGAGAAAAAAACTCAGCATATATTCTTCTTCATCAGTCAAATTCAACACCCAACATAAACATTTGGCTTGTTAACAATAAATTAATGTTTGCTGTGTAATTATGACACACATCTTGCTTCCTCTTGTGTATCTAGTGATTTACAACTATTAGAATAAACAGTCAGAGGATATTCAGATTTGGCTGAAGAAGTGTGTGTGTGTGTGTGTGTGTGTGTGTGTGTGTGTGTGTGTGTGTGTGTGTGTGTGCACGCCTGATTGACAGAGAGAGAGAGAGAAATAAAACGGAAGAACATGCTTTATTCACTCATGCAATGAAATGATGAAGCACTTTGGAAAACAACAACTTATGTTCAAGAACTCCCGCCAACGTATTTTTGCAACTTATCACTGCTCCATTAGCCTGTGTGTGTGTGTGTGTGTGTGTGTGTGTGTGTGCTTGACATGCTCTCATTGAGTATGTGCCAGGGCTGCTAATTAATTTGCACATTAACCAAATGTGTGCAATTGCGTGTGAGTGTGTGTGCATGAATACACCGAAAGAATGAAAACACTTGCCTTATTCACATGACTTCTTGTAAAATAAAATGCACCATTCCAAGAGTTCTCTCTACACTGTGTAAAGGTTTTAGTGTGATTTCTGTTTAACACGTCAAGCTCTATTATACATTATTCAGTGTTGCTAATCATTCCCAGGTCTCACTGGGCAATGTGCAAAAAAAGATAAAAGTGACTTAAATGAAGTGTGACCTTTTCCCTTCTGTTTTCAGTGCTGCTTTTCTGCTGCTGCTTTGCTAATTAATTAGTCATTTAGCTGACACCAACTAATCCAAAACGACTTATGGTGCACTAAGTAAAATGACAATCCCTCTGGAGGAACCTGGAGTCAGGAGCCAAGCTCGAGGGTATGTTGTCGACCACTCAAACCTGCATACTTCACTAAGCGACAACTCAATCCTTTTCACCTCTCATTACAGAAATGTAACTTTAATCCCAAAATACAAATACATTAATAGCCAAAAATGATAGCATCAACTCCATGACGCAATGTCTTGTTCCACTTTGCAAGGGAAGCTTTAATGTCTGTTCACACCGAGGACAATAACTATAACGATAATGAAAAAGAAATAAAAATCTAACTAAATGTAAAAGAATAGCAGAGTCCTCATCACAACTCTAATGATCACGACACAGGGGAACGATATTGGAATCATGTTCTGAACGATTCTTTTCAGCTAATGAGCGCTAAAAACACTGACAGCCAATCAGAATCCAAGAGCTCAAGCAATTAATGAGGCAGACGTTTATATTAAACAGAGCGTTATTGTGCGTTGGTGTGGACACTAAAAAGTTATCATTATAGTTAAAGTTCTTAGTGTGCGCTCTGATTGGTTGTTGCCACACTGCATTGCTGTAGATGTGCATCAGTCTGAAATCAGCCCAATTTTATTGCATCACCAACAGTCTCTGTCGCTCATTGAAAATGAATGCATTCCGCTCACTTTGTCATTAAAATTTCTGTCAAATTGCATGAACAACCCCTTCATTAGTCCCTTACCTGAGTCAATGAATCAATACGCCTTATGAATTAAAACGCTTGGAAAGTGGTTATTCTACAGTGAAGAGGGTCATTATTTAACTCAATTTACCTTTCATTTGCAAAGTTTACAGAGAGTTGCCTTGTTGTAGCTCTATTATTGAGATTCTGCTCACTATTAGCTGCTAGTAGTGAATTTTAGTTTGCCTGTGAGGCTCTAAGCACTGCAGTTTCTTCTGAACCAATTTACCTCTTTTTCCCTAAAGAATCTCTTTATCTTTAAGCAGAGCAGTTGAGGATCACAGTTCACCCCCTTTTGCCGCTGAAAATTCAAGGCTAAAACACAAGCTGATCGATTCCACTGGTGTGTTACAGTTTCCTTCTGCTCTCAGGGTAAGATGGGAGAAGCTCTTGCGGTTGAGCACGGTAATAAAAAGCTTGCGGTAACCCTGGCGGGGGCCAATTTTCAAACCGACTCCCACAAACTCCTGAGCTAACATTTGTCTTTGGCTTTCCGTCGGGGCCACGGCACTTTCATGTTCTCTTTTCACATTGCCTCCTCACCCGCTTCATCTCAGCTTGCAGAATATTAATGGAGAAAGGTAGTTAAAAAACTTCACAAAGCCTCTTTCCTGTGGGCTTCTGCAGGGAACGAGGAAAGGAGGAACCCTACAGAATATAGATGCACTAATTTGACCCCTGGATTCAGTGCGCATGTAAAATAAAAAAAGACATTATGAGGCAGGAATGAGTGTGTGCTATACTTAAACTTAAGTCCCACACGGGAGGAGAAAGCACTTGTATTTTGTGTTAGAACGGATATGGCAGTGATGTACTGTACATACTCTTTTTGCGATGCCCTCACGAATATTCCCACATATGCCTCTGCTTGTCTCGACATGCAAAGGGAGTCTGAAGCCTTCTGGGTATATCAGACCACTGAGACGCCAAACTCTACAGCGCTGCTTCCATTCCTTCCCGAACTCCATTCAGTTTACCAACAAAAAAATGCTTTCAGATTCAAATCGCTCCATGACAAGCCATTTACCCTGACAATAACCATTCCCCCCCTCTTTTCTCCTGCAGATGTATCATTAAAAATGGAGAAAGGCAGATGGGGGGAGAGAGAGAGAGAGAAAGAGAGAGAGAGAGAGAGAGAGAGAGAGAGAGAGAGAGAGAGAGAGAGAGAGAGAGAGAGAGAGAGGAGAGGGGATGTTGTATTCTATCCTTCTCTCATATTAGAATCCCATTAAATAATCTCAGTCGTTTCCGCCAGTGTGATGCGTGTGTTTGTGTGCACACTGAACACTTATGGCATTGGATTACGCACACTGCTAGCTGATATCACTGAGAGCTTGATAAAAATAAAACAGACTAGGGTATCAATAGGTTTCCCTGGTAGAATAACAGGATAAAAAGGATAT
The DNA here is from genome assembly GCF_964197995.2 of Scardinius erythrophthalmus. Taxonomy (NCBI): domain Eukaryota; kingdom Metazoa; phylum Chordata; class Actinopteri; order Cypriniformes; family Leuciscidae; genus Scardinius; species Scardinius erythrophthalmus. Next base: position 16,863,134 of record NC_138235.1, read on the forward strand.
TAAATAATAATAATAATAATCAAAAAGAATTATCCCATGAAATAACACTCCATTTGCTTTTTTTTTTGGACAGTAAAGACATTTATAAAGATTTAAAAGATTTCTAATTCAAATACAGTTTTCACTGTAAAAAATTTCTAACCCTCCCAAATCAAAAATTTCAAGTGACCGATAACATCTAAATTTTTAAATTGGCCCAGGTGAAATTCTTGTTGCAATAGTCTGTTAACATTGGCTCAATGAGAAATAATACGTCAGACTAATTGAAAAATGTAGATGTTATCGGTCACTTGAAATTTTTGACTTGGGGATGTAATTTTTTTTTACAGTGTTTTTAAAATTTCTATTAATTAGAGAATTTTGGAAAAAATGTATCACGATTTCCACAAAAATATTAAACAGCACAACTATTGATAATAATCAGAAGTGTTTATTGAGCATCAAATCATCATATTAGATTGATTTTTGAAGGATCATGTGACACTGAAGACTGGCGTAATGATGCTGGAAATTCAGCTTTGATCACAGGAATAAATTACATTTGTAAATATATTCAAATAGAAAACAGTTATTTTGAATTGTAATAATATTTCGCAATAGTAATGTTTTCGCTGTAATTTTGATCAAAAAAATTTAGCCTTGGTGAGAGACATCTTTCAAAAACATAAAAAATCTTACCAACCTCAAACTTTTGAATGGTAGGGTACAGTTCAATCATGTGACACTGAATCATGAATCATGTGACACTGATGTTTTAACCCTCATGTTGCTTCAAACTTATATGATTTTATATCTTCCATGGAACACAAAGAACAAAATTTGTAGGATGTTCATACAATGAAAGTGAATGGAGACTGAAGCTGTAAACCCCCCAAAAATACATAAAAATGCTTGTGTGCATTCAAAAATAATGTTGCATCACTCCCGGTTTAACATAAAAGATGCTCATTTGGTATTCATTTGAATATGACGACACGTGAATGATAAATGAGGGTTTTGAAACAACACAAGGTTGAGCAATTCAATTTAGTATTCCTTTAAAACATATTGATATTTAGATGTCATGTTGACTATGCACACTTCTAATAATCAGCATGGAATAATGAAATACATGTACTTTGCACTGATATTTGGACAATTTGCAGCAAAGCTGTATGTACTGTAGAGTGGATTTCATCATGGTAAAATGTGTTCAATGCAGTAGAGAATGCAGCCATGTTTTTGGAAGTAAACCAAAGTATCTAAACGAATACGCAAAGAGGTCAATGTGCAGATCTTACCAGGCGTTTTGATTCTGCGCGTGCAGATTCTGTGTGGGCCTGATCAGGGATACACAGAAGAAATAAACACACAAAACATAAACCCTGACCCTCTTTGCTTACACCCTGAAGTGAACCACACTCATTATCATGCGCACAGTAACAGTTCAGATGGACCTCCACTACTTCCAGATCCATTGCTATGGCAACATCGCACGTCTGCTCGTACAACTGCACAGGTCTCTCTCTCTCTCTCTCTCTCTCTCTCTCTCTCTCTCTCTCTCTCTCTCTCTCTCTGTGATGGACTCATTCAGAAGAGGCTAAACTCTCAGCAGGGTGAATGCGCTGTATCACAAATTCTCATTCGTCTTTCTCATTTGTATTTTTGTGAGTGTGTCACAGTACGTTAGTTCTAGGTCTCTGTGTCAAAGTGTGCTCTCACCCAGCCTTGCTGCCGTCATTGTTCCATTACCCCATTTTGACCCACACACTCCATCCATCACTCTCTCCCCCCCAGTGCCATCTCTCCTCCTTCACTCTGACCGCTCTACCTGTTTTATCATCAATACCAAATGCTGCCCTAGAGGGAGAATCCAAGAAAACTGTAAAAACGAGATCGTAGAACAACATCCACTATTCTGACCGTACTAATCCATCCATTGCCTCCAAAAGCAAAGAGATCATTTTGAAATATTATTTATTTGAAAAAATTCATTTAGTAGAATATATCTATAATAATAATAACAACAACAAGGAATCTGTCTTAGAGTCCAAGTAACACGAGCTTCCAGTGCACAAGTACAAGATTGGCAGAACCATAGACAGATAGAACAATATAACGATGGACAGACAGACAGACAGATAGATAGAAGATAACTGTCTGTGAGTGAACTTTGTTGATGTGAAGTCTGGAAAGACATTTGTATTTGCCTGTAGTGCTGAATAAGAGTACTTATTGCTATAATAGAAAATATTAGCACTGATACGGCTTGTTTGAAATGTAGACCATTAGGTTTTCCCAAGCTTTTAAGATCCATTCTTTTAAAATCCAATGGAACCACATAATAAGCTTGAGGCATTTGCTTGTGTCTTCCAGACACATGCACCCACTCAAAGCTTTCATATTATATTTTTCACATGTGCGGCCCACTCTTTCCATTCATCTGACCATGTGAGCATGAGTTATAGCTGTGCACTATATTTTGCAAGGTGTTGTGACATGTGAGAGGGAACAAGGCAAGAGCAAAAAAGAGAGAAAGCATCAGTCTTTTGAATAAATAAAGATCCATGGAAGATCAAAAGAGAGGACGCAGTAAGTCAGCTTATGGACGCTGCGTTTAATAGATGAAAGCATGACTCTCGCTCTCATACATCCTGTCTGTTTTCATTCATCCGCTCCATCCTCTCATCTCCTGACAACAGGTTCAAGCACTCGGCTAGAGCTTTGGTTCATTGCTTAGAATTACTTCCAGACTCTCACCAGAAAAATTACCAATCTAACCAGAAATGTTGCTAAAATACTGACAAATTGAAAACAAATTTCTACATTTTCTGAAGAAATGTAAGTGGTGCAAAATTTGCTTTCACTATGCCATAGTTGCCATGCAGTTGCTAATGTGTTTGAATATTTTACAATATGAGGCTATGCAGTTGCCAGAGTGTTGTTATGTGGTTGCTAGGGCTTTTTAAGTATCTTATTCTATGCAGTCTCTAATTTGCGTGCATTGCTTGGCAGTTGTTAGTGTTCTGATGGGTACCAGGGTCCTGTTAGGTGGTTGCCAGGATGTTGCTATTGTGTTTTAAAAAAAAATCAGGATATTGCTATGCAGTTGGTAGAGTGTTCTGGGTTGTTGCCAGGGCAATGCTAGGTGGTTGCCAGGGTGTTCCTCTGTGGTGTATGGGGTATTCTATGTGGTTGTCAAGGTGTTGCTACTGTTTGAAATGTTTTCAGTGTATTGCCATGCAGTTATTGTGTGTGTGGTTGCCAGGGCAATGCTAGTGTGTTCTAGCTGGTTGCCAGGGTGTTGCTATTGTTATTCAGTTGTTGGAGTATTCTAACACCAGGACAATGCTAGATGGTTGTACCTCAGCAAATACCACTACTTACCAATTTCCGGTTACACTTTATTACGATGGTCCACTTTAGACATTCTACTACAATGAGTAACTTTGCAACTAACTTTCATTAGAATATTAGTAGGCTGTTAGAGGATTATGTTAGGGTTGGATTAGGTTTCAAGTTAGTAGAATAGGCTGACATGTACAGTACTTGCAAAGTTACTTATAGTCAGTAGAATGTCTGAAGTGGACCATCGAAATAAAGTGTTTTTACCCAATGGGTTTAAGCATAAACAGCAACAAAAAGTAATACCATGGTATTATTTATCACAGAACTGCCTTGTAAGGAAAAAGCCAGACAGTTTTGTTTTGTTACAATCTACTTTATGGTACTGGTAGTCAAGCTTATTTGACGTGTAATAGTGCAGCACAATGAGGAACAGCATCTTTGAGGCAGTGAGATAGCTTGTACATCACCAGTAATTCAATTGTGAGCATGTTGAGAGCCGCAAACAGTATATTTTTTTAAATTACTGCAATCTGTTGAAAGCAACTTATAATAATATACTGTAGATTGTGCTCATGGTGGCAGCTAAACATGAGCACCAACATCTGTCAGTAGTTTACTGGGAAACCACTCACACTGATGAACCAAAAACATAAATGAGAACAATTTAATAACTGAAAAATATGGGCCTCGTGAAACACTGCGGCAGGCTGGATGAAGTTAAACAAATCGGTGAAATCTGGCACTGGAAGAGCAGTGAGGCATGTTTGGCAGATGAGACGCACATCTGTGCTGAACTGGGCCAGACACATCCAAGCAGTTCAGGCTTGGGTTTGGATTGAACAGTGTTCTAGTGGGATAGACGTGGAAACGGGAATATCTGCAGTGGGTAACGAGAGGGTGATGGGTATTTTTTTTTTTAATTTATTATTTAATTATTTCAGTGTGTTATGAGCTCGATTAAACACTTATCTCCTTTCCTGAAAAGTTTGTGTGTACGGTATGGGTGTGTGTGTGTGAGCGGTGAAACAGAGTGGGATGTGTTAAATTTCTGTCACACATCATTAACCAGTGTGAGTGTGTTTTCCCAGTGAACGAGGATGTGACAAGCACTGACCGCAGGACAGGCCTCAGACACCAAGCGCTTTCACACACATCTTTCACTGCAAGCTGTGCTAAAAACCGAATAGCAGGGGTGAGAAATCTCAGGCAGTGCTTGCAAAAAAATATTATAATATTGTAGATAACTGAAAGAAAACTTAGTTTTAAATAAATGTTTGTTTTAACGAAAATAGCAGAGGTGGGAGTAAGTCACACATGTGCAAGTCACAAGCAAGTCTCAAGTCTTTAACCTTCAAGTCTCAAGCAAGTCCAAGTCAATTTTTAGAAAAGCAAGTCAAGTCAAGTCAAGTCATTGCTTTATGTCAAGCAAGTCAAGTCAAGTCGTAGCTTGGGTCACAAGTCACTGGCAAGTCAACGTTTGATGATTTCACTGAATTTATATATTAAAATAAGTTAAAACGACAGAAGTTGTGGACTATGGTTTTATTTGCAACGTTTTTTTTTAAATATGCATTTCCACATAGGCCTACAGCTGAGTGATTACTACAATAAAAATCAAAAAAATAAAATTTCAAACTACATAGCCTAAAATGTAAATGTAACTGAAACTAGGCCAACATTAAAGCATGAAAAAATAAATATGCCTCAAACATTGCAGAAGACCATTAAAAGGTATTAAAACAATTCACAAAAAGTATAATGGTTCCTATGCCACCAAATGGTATTCTTCAAACTGGCATCCCCTTTATATAAGTTATATATTTTTAAATATGAAGTTAAATCCGCCTAGGCTAATTATAAAAATAACTCATACTAGGGCAATTTTTCCACCACTTTTTGAATTTTGGGTGCATATTAATTCTGCTGCCATTTTGCCCCCAACCCCCTGATAACATCTAACCCTGCTATAAGAGGAGTTTTTATGTTTAACATAAAACACGACAAAACATTAACATTTTTGATGTTGTTTTTTTGTCATTGGAAAGAACAACATATTTGGCTTTAAAGCATGATTGGAAAGAAATGTGGCAAATGTTATACAAAACATATGCCATCATTAATTATCATTTGAATATTGACAACTTTAAGCTACATTTGAAAAAATAATTGTGTATAAAGAGGCATGCTGTTTTTACCAATATTTTCTCTAGATTTAAAGATTTAGTTTTAAAGAAAGTCAAATTAACAAACAGGTTAAACAAGCCATAGCTTACTTTTAGACGTGGTGAATGAAGTTCGACTGTTCGAGGTTGTGATGGTCGTCCGATATACCATGCCAGTTATTATGCGTAGCCTACAGCAAATCTTCTTGTATGAATATGGTCAATTTTAGTCTTTATATCCAAAAAGAAACGATGCTGGGAGATGTTTTTGTATTTAGCGCGCGCTCACCGCGCTCACCGCAATGTGTTTTTTTCTGGGCTTGTGCAGCGTCACGCAATCGCGCAGAATCTGATGACTGGCGTCAATGGTTCCGTTGCTTTCATTTTGTTCATCAATTGATGTTGCGATGATTTATATAAAAATGTAGGCCTATATCAAGTCATTCTCGAGTCATACAGTTCAAGTCAAGTCAAGTCTCGAGTCATTGGATTTCAAGTCAAAGTCAAGTCGAGTCATTTTCTTAATTTAGTCAAGCAAGTCTCAAGTCCTTAAATTTGCGACTCGAGTCTGACTCGAGTCAAGTCATGTGACTCGAGTCCCCCATCTCTGGAAAATAGAATTGAAATCCACCCCTTTCTGGGAGAAATAGGATAATATTAAAGATTATTAATAAAAAAATAAAAAATAAATGGTCATCATTTACTCACCCTCATTTATTGTGGAACACAAAATAACTGTTTTTGTCCATATAATGAAAGTCAATGGGGTCCAAAACAACACTGGACTTTTACAGTATGGAAAAAAATACTAAAATTTTTCTATTTTTCTAAATATCTTCTTTTGAAAACAACATGAGGGTAATTAAAAATTTTGGCTTACTTACTTACTTACGCCCGTCACCCTTGCCAGGGTATGGGCCGCCAACCATAGATCTCCAGATTATTCTGTCTTTGACCATTTTTTCCAGCTGGTTTACAGGTGTAGCCCATCTTGGTGATGTCAGCTTCGAGGTCATGTCGCCAGGTGTTTCTTGGATGGCCTCTTCTCTGCTTTCCTTGGGGGTTCCACTTCAACACCTGCCTGTTGATGTTGGTTGATTCTTTATGAAGAGTGTGCCCTATCCAGCCCCATCTTCTCGTCCTGATTTCTTCCTCTGCACAGAGTTGGTGAGTCCTTTCCCAAAGGTTGATATTGCTGATGGTGTCAGGCCATCGGATCCAGAGAATTCTTCTAAGACAGCTTTTGATGAAGGTTTGAACCTTCCTGATGGTCATCTTGGTCTTCCTCCAGGTTTCAGCTCCATACAGCAACACTGATTTCACGTTGGAGTTAAATCACGTTGGGTGGATCTTTGTTGTTAAGGACAGGTCTCTTGAGTTCCAGATGTTCCTGAGCTGTACGTAGGCCGCTCTTGCTTTGCCAATCCTTGCCTTGATGTCTGCGTCTTTCCCGCCCTGTTGGTCAATGACACTGCCCAGGTAGGTGAAGGACTGAACTTATTCCAGGGGACTTCCATTCAGCATGACTGGTTCCTTGATTGAAGATTTTATCTTTAGGATCTTGGTCTTATCTCTGTTTATGTTGAGGCCAGTCTGAGATGAGATAGTTAACACTACATCTGTCTTCTCTTGCATCTGCTGTTTGTTGTGGGAGAGAAGTGCAAGGTCATCAGCAAAATCCAAGTCCTCCAAGAATTCCATTTTTTCGCTCTCTTGTGGCTTCCTTCTTAACCCATTCAATGGCAAACAGGAACAGGAAGGGTGAAAGCAGGCATCCTTGTCTCACACCAGTTTTCACCTGGAAGATGTTAGTGAGCTGCCTTCCATGAATGACTCTACAAGACATTCCATAATAAGATTTTCGTATGAGGTTAAACAACTTAACTGGGATGCCGTAGTGTCAAAAGAGCTTCCAAAGGGTCTCTCGATCCAAGCTGTCAAATGCCTTCTCATTGTCGACAAAGTTGATAAACAGGAGGGAATTCCACTCAAGGGACTGTTCGATTATAATGTGGAATGTTGCAATCTGGTCCGTGCATGATCTATTCTGCCGGAAGCCTGCTTGTTGATCTCGAAGATGTGTGTCAGCAATGTCTTTCATTCTCTCCAGGAGGATCTGATTGAAAAACCTTCCCTGGTACAGACAGAAGTGTCATGCCTCTGTAGTTGGCACAATTGCTGAGGTCACCTTTTCTAGGGATCTCTACCAGGTATCCCTCTTTCCAGTTTGTCAGAATCTCCCCTTCTTCCCAGATCATCTCAAAAAGAGGATACTGCATCTCCACTGATGCATTCAAGTCTGCTTTCAGGGATCCTCTGCTGGGATGTCATCAGGTCCATCCCCATTCGCATTCTTCAACCGAGTGATGACTTTCTTGATTTCCTCTCTGGTTGGCTTGTTATAGTTGATGGGTAAGTCTGAGATGGCTGGGTCGATGTTTGGTGGATTTGGTGGAGCTGGTCTATTCAAGAGTTCTTCGAAGTGCTCGGCCCATCTCTTCATCTGCTCTTCGATCTCTTTGATGGTCTTTCCCTGTTTGTCCTTGACAGGTCTTCTGTCTACTTGACAGGTCTACTTCCTGGCATACTGATCTTAGTGCCTCTTTCACTGGCTGCCATCCACCAAGTATTTTGTCGTTGTCTTCTTCATGCAGTTCTTCAGTACTTCAAACATGTTCCTAAGCATCAGACCGAACTCTGCTCTAGTTTTGGGGTCCTTCAGAAGGCTGATGTTATATGTCACTCTTTTATCAGCCTTGGCTGTCTAGTTCTTCTTCAATTTAAGCTTCATTCTGGCCACCACCAGGTGATGGTCGAACGCCATATCTGCTCCTCTTCTAACTCTAACATCCTGCAGGGATCTCCTAAACTTCTTACTTATACAGATATGATCTATCTGATTCTCTGTCTTGCTGCCTGGAGATACCCAGGTGCGTTTGTGGGGAAAGATGCTACCTCCAATGACCAGGTTGTTGATTGCACACGTCTGCAAATCTCTCTCCTTTCTCATTCATAGTTCGCAGTCATTGAGTCCCCATGACCTGCTCATATCCCATGTTATCGGATCCAATCTTGGCATTGAAGTCACCCATAACGATAGTGATGTCTCGGTCTGTGAATGTTCCCAGGATCTTCTGCAGTCTACTGTAGAACTGGTCTTTATCCTGCTCTTCACTGTCATTGGTTGGAGTGTAGAATCAGATGAAGTTTAAATTGATTTTCTTGCTCCTAAATGATGCTGTAATTATTCTTGATCCATGCGTCTGCCAACCAGTCAGTGACCTCTGCGCCTGTTTGGACAACATGAAGCCTACTCCCTGGGTATGGGGTGCATCGCTGTTTTCATGCTCAGAGTACAGTAGCAGCTCCCTGTCTTCAGGCGCCTCTGGCCCGACAGTGTCCATCTTGTTTCACTTACTGTATGCTTAGCAGGGTCAGGTTGTTGTTCCTCATGTCTGCTGCAACCTGTGCGGTCTTGCCTGGCTTGTACATGGTCTGTACATTCCACGTACCAATATTTATAATCCTGTTCGAAACAAGGGAAGTCGGCTTGGTGACTCCCCACCTTGCGTCAAGTGTCTTCGAATTGAAGAACCTTCCTCGTCCAGGACCAAGATCTCTGTTATATCTGTTGTTGATTTTTCTGTAGCAAGCTTGTTTTTAAGATGTGGGGTTGCTAGCCCCACGCCCAACTCTCCTCCTTTATCCTGACTTGAGACAGGCAGCTACATCTAATAGATCCAACTGGTGGAGATCCAAATGATGGCTAGTTACAAGTAACTAGTAATTAGTTACTATTTGTACTATAGTAACAGTATTGTTACAACTTTTCAAACACAACTCGTGTGAGAATGTGTTACTACGGCTCAAACACACAACAAGCCCACAGCAAGACCAAAGTCATGATTTAAAAGAAAGACGTCTCAGTACACACCGCTTTCTCTGTGTTGAGAGGGACACATACTGTCAGACAGCTTCTCAGTCGATTATGCTTTTTGCTCTTTCTCTTTGTGATTGGACATGACAGATGCCCTTTGCCTCCCACACAGGAGAAACAGATGCCAGAGAGAATCAAAGCGCCCTCCGTTTTGACATCTTCCTCTTACCCACACCTCTCTCACTCCATACATTCTTCCTCAGGTCCCAGAGTACTGTATAGTTTAGTGTACATATGGAATATCAGCTTTTACACTGTAAAAAAGACGTTTTACATGAAAATACTATCTGAGTTTTTCTACTTCAAAATTTAATGTTCAATTCAATGTGCTCTTGCCTTTCTTTGTAATTGTTTGTGACATTTACTAGCAGCTTAATGTTGTATGAATGCTGAATAAAGGATTGTCTAGCTCTGCAAGACCAGATTGTTCAAAGCAAGGCTTGTCTACTACAGCTTATTCGGAATAAAAGCTTATTCTGAGCAAGAATCACGCATTTAGAAGAGAAGGGACTATCTGACCAACCATAGTTATTGTTTTAAGTGACTAAAAGTGGTGGGTCAATCTGGAATTGACTGGAACTGTACATACAGGGGTCAATAACATGACCCTAATTTTTTGTTTGGATATATTAATATTAGTGCTGGGCAACGATTAATCGCGATTAATCACATCCAAAATAAAAGTTTGTGTTTACATACTGTACTGTGTATAATTATTTTGTATATATAAATACACACATATGCATTTATTTATTTATTTATGAAATATGTGCATGTATATACTGTATATTTATACATATATTGTATATAAATATAAATATTTTATTTATAAATAACACATACAAAATAATTATACACAGTATACACACATATATTATGTAAACACAAACTTTTATTTTGGATGCGATTAATCACTATTAATCGTTGCCCAGCACTAATATTTAAAAAATACATCAAAAATTCAACACACATAATGCGTTAAATACACCTAATCTATGAGAAACACATCTTTATTTCTGATTTATAATTGATTTAGGTATTTTTAGAGCATCAAGTCAAAACGTCAGGGTGATGCACCTGTCCTGATATCATGAAGAAGAAAACGCTTCTTTAAAAGAAAGAAATTTAAAGAAAATTGTATAATATTTCATTATTATTTCATAGAAACAAAATACGGAGTGAAGCAGTTAAAAACAATTATTAATATTTGAAAAACTTTTGTCTGTCAAAAAGAAACATGCAGAAAAAAACATAAAACAGGAAATTATATCATCTTGAGGACCCCTGCAGACCCTCGAGACAAGGTCAATATATAAAAATATCAAATAATTTGACTTTTTTAAATTACAAGGCAAGGCTAGTTCAGATTGTAAAAGGTTTTGTGGTTAACCCCACCCCCCAAAAAACAATTTATGATATTTGTAAAAATAAAAAATAAAAATAATTAAAATGTCATTATTTTTTACTTGACGGTACTTGAGTCGTGAAATTTTAACTTTTTTTTTGAAAATGGTATAAATTGCATAAAGAGTAATTCCTCAGAACTTTTTAAAACAATATTATTATTTTACTTTAAATTATTATTCTTAATCTTTGACACTCTTATTTGTCATTGACTTTGTGGTTAGATTGTTCTACTACTCAAAACGCATACAGACTTTTTTATGAACATAGCACTTCATTTTACAGTCCTGTTCCCCATGCACATACTATGTACTTATTACAGTAATTGCAATAACTGGACTTAGGGTTGGGCGTAACGTAACATTCTCATTTTCCACTAGATATTTTCCTCTACATCTCATCAGCAATTTCGATTTTAGCACACTCTGCAGCACCCGAGAGCTGACCACTAAGGAGCAAATGTACAGTGACGTGACATGACTGCTAGACAGATTCAAACTGTGCTTTCGCACTATGGCTGGCACTGAGTCAAAGACGGACGTGCTCAGCGCTTGTAATATATCACAACTATTCAGTGTGTTTAACCACATAACGTTTATTTTAGGTTTCAGACATTTAAATACATATCATTTAAAGATTTAAAGTATAAACAATACATTTATAGTTCGTAAAATACACGATGGTGTCTATGGAAGCAGAAATAACAATCCATTCAAATATATTTGCCGACGTGTTTTATTCATATCAGATACACAGTGTAATAACTATAAAGTTTACTCTATTCTTCTCACAGTTCACCGGCCATCGCCCTGTATTTCGGGAGAAACTGTGAGATGGGAGATGAATTCACGTGCTTTAATAAATCCAACAGACAGGAATCTCTGAACTGTGGCCCAAACAAACATGGCGGCGCCTCTCCCGTTACAGATAAAGATAAGTTATAAAGGTTTTTAAACGACAAAACAAACTCACTTACACGTATTTGAGAATCAGAACAGAAGATAGTTGATGACATGGTAAGCAGGGGCGGGGGGTAATCGCGATGCTGGCTCAACATCAAGTTGAGGTCTGTCAGCCATCGCGATGGATGATGGCATTGTCTATCGGCCCAACCCTAACTGTACTAACCGTGAATCTACCCCTAAACCTAACTTTAACCCATGTAGTTACCTTATATTACCCAGTACCTTTTTAGGCAAGTACTTCTAAGTGCACGCACTGTAAAATAAAGTGTAACCCATAATTCAGCATGTAAAGTCTTTGGACTATCTTTCAAATACTTGCAGTCATTAAGTTGGCAAACTTTGACGAATCCAACACCCGTCTTTGAAAGCGCTCATTGTGGCAATGTGCTAAAATCTATGATTTATCTCATTAAATATTTTCTACTCCTAGCAAAGAATCAAACTCTTTGAAGAAACTAAGGGAGGTTTCTACACCTCTTCCAGCACAAAGGTTAGCTTAGTGAGAAAGACAAGGCTTGCTCTTTCCATCTCGTGTTCTCTGTCTGTACGTGTGTTCTGAGGCTTGTGGCAGCACTGGGATCAGGGATTTTATTACATCACCAAAGGAGCAGTCAATCACTTGAGAGATGTGTGATTAAAAGGACAACCGCCCACAACGGTGGTTTACTGTAGCCTGTGTGTGTGTGTGTGTGTTTGGGCGCTGGGTGAGAATGAGAGAGATGTACATGTGTGGGTGGAGATGTGGGAACCAGACAGGATGGATTTGATGGAGGACACAAAGATGTGTATGTAGAATGTTTGTTTGGCAGCTGTTAGCTCAAAACTACCAAATAGCACAGGGAACACAACTCATTTCAGCCTTAGGACACCTACACATGCTACAAATCTACTGACTTTGAGGATGGTGAGCTACAAGAAGAATCCTGAAGCAAAAAATTCTTGCAACTATAAGCGAGTGTGACATGACAGTTTAGTACAAATACGTTCCTATCCGTCTGATGCTCCAGCAGAGCTTTCTCTAGTGTGTAAGAGCCCTGACCATCTCTCTGTCCCAGAGAGGGAGGAAGTGGAAATCCCCACTCACAAATTATTACTATTTCCACTATCCATAAACAGATTAGCAGCTCTTCATGATAGACCACAGCCTAAAGTATTTCACATTCAACACGTACTATAGCCTTTCCATCCAAATTAAATTTGGAGCTGGAGTGTTTACTTGCATCTGTAAGGCAAAGGCTTTAGGATTCATAGGCCAAACAAACAACATTTTCACATGTTAAATTTCACATGTGCAAAATCCATGTGATTTTTTTTATGCAAGGGTATTGTGATAATATCGTTATCAACCACAATAATCATGTAGTGAAAATATAGTGACAGGTCTATTCTTAAAAATGTAAAGTCATATTTTCTGAGTTACAAAAACTGATGCCAAATGACATTGGTTTCTGTGTGTCTTATTACCAAATGTCCCTGATGTCAACCAAAACTGTAGGTAAAATATTGCCTTGCACACTAAGAAAAGTAAAAAAAAAAGGCTCCAATGTACTGTGTGTAACGGGTATCAACGGCGATGCATGACGCAGAACGAATGATTATATAACTTTAAAGCCCAATTTATACTTCAGCGTCAAACTTACGCCGTAGCTACGTCGTAGGCTGTGTGTAGCGCGCATACCCTGACGTGCACCTCTCCAAAAATTTAACAACGCGTCAACTCTACGCGGACGCAAGCGCTGTGATTGGTCTGCTAGGACCGCTCCCTCGGGTTTCACATGCTCCCTCTGCAAGTGTAATTGCGCGTCAACGCGGACAACGACGCAGAAGTATAAATGAAAAGCAACGCGTTGCCTACAGCGTAGAGGCTCCGGCGTAGGTCAGACGCAGAAGTATAAATCAGCCTTAACAGACACTAGGAATGAGAACTGTAAACATGGGAATGTAACCTTAACACAAGACAAAGAACTGAGGAAGAGTGAAGGGTTAAATACACTAAGGAAGGTAATCAACAGAACAGGGAACAGGTGCTAACTAATGAGAAACCATGACAACAGATTAATGACTAGAACTCGGACAGAACATAGCTGTGACACTGTGTTAATATGAAGGAATTTTCCGTATTGATTTTTCACAGGTGTCTCAGCCATATTTTGAATTACACATAGTGTTCTGCTTTAGGGTTGTCCATAAAAATTACCAGTACCTCTTGCGGGTTTTTTTCTACAGATTATTTTTTTCTTACAGTGTGGAAAAAAGAAAGTCATACAGGTTTGTTACAACACAAGGCAGAGGAAATAATGACAAAATTGTCATTACAGCATGAAATATTCCTTTAAATGTTTCCCAAAGCACAGCTACCACACATACCTCATATGCATACTGTGTGTGAATATTGAGCTGACAGCGCTGTTTAGATCACGTAACAGCTTTCCCTCTCTGTCATGGGATCCTGTGAAGAGATTTCATTACTGACCGACCACTGAAGCAGTGTCTCTCTTATCGTCAGCTGTCAAACTCAATCACATCCCCCATCATCTCTCCCTGTGTGTGTGTGCGTGTGTTTTAATGATCTGTCATAGTCCGGTAGTCTCCACTACAAGGAGCTGTGGAGAAAACTAATTACTACACACTCTATGTTCTCTTCAATCACAAAAGTGTGAAATATTAATCCAGCGGCGGCACAAAGAGCCTTTCATCTTATTATTTCTGTATATTTCATTATTTCATTTCTCTTGCTCATGAAACAGTCTTGAAAGTTCAGGGAGGTTCAGCTCTGAAGGAGAACACACACACACACAGGAAAAACTGCCAGGATTTTATATGATCTAACAGGAATTCTAATAAAATAACAGACAATGAAATATCATTTCAGAATTTTAAAGTGAAGTCAATGCAGAATCAATAATTTTCTGACAAAATACAACAAATTAAAAACAAATTGTATGAAAATGCATTGTATGAAAATAGTTTTAATTAGACCTTATTTTAACAGTAATAAACTGTAAAAAAAAAAAAAAAAATTGGTGCTGTTGCTATTATACTGGCGGAATAAGTGACTCTTGCGTCCGACACAAATCTAAAATGGGTTGGTCTGAAGTAGCTACATTACTCACGGGTGTGGTTTGGGCATAACGTGAAATAAACCAATCAGAGCGTCATCTCACATTCCCTTTAAAAGCAGGCGCACTTGTTCCATGGCGGATTGCTATTATAACGGCGGATTTGACAGGCGGACGCCAGCAGTGGTTCATAGGAGGAGGAGGAGACCGACGTTCTCGTCAGGGCCGTAAAACACAGAGAAGTGACATTGTATGGGGATGGAGAAACCCACCCAAATTAACTTCGGTTAAACAGGCGTATGATAATTTGGGTAAATGTGTAAGCTAGATTTATGCCTATTTTTTCACATCTTCATGGACACAACAATGATTTCCCTCGTGTGGTAATATTTTCCTTGTAATTATGTATGGTTTGCAAAAATGAGAACTGCTGCGTCTGTGTAGATGAGAGAAGCAAAGTGTATGCACGTTGTGCACACGCTACATTATGGCCAAGCATGCGCCCTTAAAATAGCACATGAATAACGCGGCACTGACTTTAGACGAGGTTTTTCCTGGTCTGTTGCGGAATTGTTTTCTGAAACTGCAAAATAGCACCAGGGAACGTTTGCGCCGAAACACGCCTCCTCTTTGCGCTGAACCGCCCCCGGGAGCGCAAGTTCATTCCCTAATTTACCGACGTGTTTCTGTGGAGGGAAAGTCCGCTGTGCGTCGGGTGCAAAATAGGAATGATACATGCGTCGGTGTAAAAAGTCAGTTGCGCTGGGTGTAAGATAGGGCCCTAAGTGTTATAAAAGAGAAAGGTGTCTCAATGCAGTACTGTTTTGATTTTTTAATTCCATCTCTCACTCTTTCTCATTTTCTCTCCAAGCACAACGTCTATTCAACCTGGATACACAGCGTTCACACTTAAATAGTCATTAATCATGCTGTCACGAAAGAGACAGAAGCTCATAGACTAACACATGGCCACAAACCCAAACAGTGTTCCCGTATGTCTTAGACCATGTCTGTTTTTATTCTCCCTTTCATCACATTACAAGCACATTACACAGCGAGTTGAGGTACCTGCTAGTCAGGATGTTGTGAAGTTTCCTTAGAATGGCTGCACTGGCCAATTTGAATAATTATAAACACTAAAATGATGTACTTTTTTGGTGATGGTAAGCACATGTTTATATGTAAAGTTCACCAGTAGTTGGACAATATTAGTATGGTACAACTTTGTAAAATTGCACTACAGACCCCAAGCAGCACATTTGCATTAGCATCTATCCTTATTAGCTAGTCCAATCAATTATCTTAAAATTAATTTGTATTACTTCCCGTATAGGTTTAAGAATTCATGTGGCATCTTTCACCACCTCTTCTTTTTGACAACTAATAAAGTCGAGAACTGCCACAAACCTCATAGTGGTATGCATACCTGTGTACATACTTACAGGTGCTATGATTTATTATTATTTTAAATATGATTTAGGGTACACTAATGGGTATGTGAATTGTGGCTTCTTATTAATCCTTGATGCTAAAAACTCAATTTCTCGTAGGTGCTATAGCTGTGCTAAAAATATAAGCCAGAGATTGTTTAATCTTCAGAGTCTAAGATGTATTGTGCTGTCGCGTGTCTCACCTCACCATAGTAACAAATTAAATAAAATCAGAAGACATATTAAACAATCACAAGAAGATTAAACCACAACTGGAAACACTGCTAGGGATTCTTCAGTCAAAAGCTTGGTATTATTAAAATCAAACTAGTTTTTCTGGCATGCGCCTGATTGCATTAAGTATATTTTTATATTTTAGGTAAAGGTCTGGGTTCATGTGGGGAAAGTGTTGTGCTGTGTTCATAGTATGGTGATCCATGCATGGTGAATTTGAGTCACGATTGGTTAACGGCTAACTGTGTTGTTGAACACTGCCTTTCTATAGTCCTTGGGCTATTGATGTAGTCATTATTTATATGGAGGGCCGTGAATCTGAGAGTCATAGCAGTAGGGTTAACGCTTCTGCCATTACACACCTATTCATCATCTTTAATCTGTGCCGCATGGAGCTCTCTCTCTCTCTCTCTCTCTCTCTCTCTCTCGGTGTGTGTGTGTGGTTAGTTAAGTCTGATAGTGTTGGTGAGATTGGCTGGTCTCCAGAGGCTCACCGAAATGCCAGTGAAATGACAGACTGGATTATGATGTATAGAGAGAAAAATGTCAGCAAGGACATGCCATAAGTACAAATGAAACTGTATTTAAGAAAGAAAGACTAAAAAGAGGAAAAAATTAACAGACTAAGAAAAAAGGAATGACAGAAAGCAAATGAATGAGAAAAAATAAAAGACAAAAATAAAAAATGTTTGTGAAAACAAATGAAAGAAAAAAGAACGAACAAATGAGCAAAAAGAAGCAGGAATAAATAATAAAAATCTATAAAAGAAAAAGAACAAAAGAATTAACAAATGCAAATGAAAACAAAAAACAAGCGAAAAAAAACTAATGAACAGGAAGTATTAATGAACGCTGAAAAAAAAACAAAAGAAAGCAAATGAAAGAAAAACAAAAGAACCAACAAATAAAAAGAAAAGGAAAGAAAATAATAAAAGAAAGGAGGAAAGAACGAACAAATAAACAAACAATAAATCGAGAGACAAAGTAAAAGAACTAAAATATTGACAAATGTAAATAAAAACAAAAAACAAGCAAAATAAATAACAATATAACAAATGAACAATGTAAAAACATACATGAATGAAACAAAAAGAACAAAAGAAAGTGAAGTGAATGAAAGAAAGAAAAACAATGACAGAATGAACAAAATTATTAATAATTATGAAAGACAATTATTAAACAAATGCATTGAGAAAGAAAATAAAAGACTAACAAATGAAAAAACAAACTAACAAAGAAAAAACAAACTAACAAACAAATGATCAAAACAAACTGAATATGCACAATGAAAAGAATGAAAATGAATTAATGAACAAACAAAGATAAAGTATAACTCTACGACTTAAGAAATCTTACACCTGCTTTCACACAATGTCTGAGAGTCTGAGATAAAGACTTCTCCTGGGTAACAGTAGTTTATGGTTGTATGAGAATACATAAGAGAATATTATAGAGGCCCCTGTTAACAGCACAGCTCTGATGACACATGCACCACTGTCACTCCGCCTGCACTGCATATTTATCATGTCTTTAACTACATCACACACACACACACACACACTCTCAAACTCAGCAAAATTCCCAGCCTACACTCTCATCTCTGCCGCCCATCATCCGCACGACAACACCTGGGAAATGATTAGTGTGTGCAGGAGTGAGTGTTTCTTTTTTGTCAAGTCACTCAAACACTTCCGCGAACTTAGCAAAATCCACCTCAGTCCCTGGATCAGCGAAAAGTGGCGAAATTCAAACCAGCACCAGTGGACTAAATTACCTCTACGTGTGCTCCTACACAGATCCTGGATCAGTCAATGCGGCTGTTTAAACAAGCAGTAATTGGCCCTCCAGGGTGGCTGTGCTCAGCTGTAATCCTGTCTGCGCTGTGACTCATGACGGTGAGCGGCTGACCTGGGGTCAGTGGAGCGGCATGTAGCCAATTATAATACAGCGCAAACTCGAATTAAAGACATGATCTGGAAACAGTGCTACTGCTAACAGGTGGTCAAGCTCAGAGCTGACACATTCAGTGCTAACAGCTCACTGATGTGCGTTTACATGCCAAAAAGAATGCAAATCAAGCATTAATTAATTGCAAATATACATGTGATAATTACATAATCTGTGTGTGAAAATGCAGCTAAAATCTGTAAACAGACTACCAAACATCTATTGCCTTTGTAAATTTCTAAAAAAGCAGATCCTAATAATGTTTCCCGCACGCTGTTTGACAGGCGAGTGCTTTTGATCACTCAAGTATTTGCATGTGTGAAGAACATTTGTGCCTCATGATGATGTCGCTGTACATGCCTTACATGTGTAAGCATGGAGTTGTGGAAAACACACGAAGACGACGATAAATAGTACTTTAATAAGCTTTAGAGGACATTCCAGGAACATGTAAACGAAGAAAACACAACCTACACACTGTGTAACTTAAACAAGACCGGACAAACACTGGGTGAAGGTGAGGAATTTAAAGTCCGCGTGAACCGGAAGTTGCAAACGACTTTTCTCCAGTGTTGTGACGTATTTCCCAGTGAAACGGAATATTGAACAGAGGGAGGGGTTTTACTCTAGCGCTCCTCCTCTCCATCTCTCGTTCATAACAGACTAACGGTTTGAGGGGAGTGGTTAAGCGTTTCCCAACCCAAGCCGTCAAACCTACATCATCAGCCATTCCAGACCAGAAGTAACTTATCAGACTTTGATTAAAGATTACGACGGCAAACAATTTTTTCCTGTTTATTAACTTGCACGGATTAATTTTTCACCACAAGACTAGTAATATGTGCTAACAAAGTGAATAGGGTCAATTTTGATTTCAGTTGGACTTTAAATACACGCGCTGATGAACTAAACGACGAACAGCTGTGATGAACGAATGTCCACGGTTACTGATGAGTGGCAGGAAATGAGA
Source organism: Scardinius erythrophthalmus (assembly GCF_964197995.2). NCBI lineage: Eukaryota > Metazoa > Chordata > Actinopteri > Cypriniformes > Leuciscidae > Scardinius > Scardinius erythrophthalmus. The sequence goes on from NC_138235.1 coordinate 16,882,569, forward strand.
ACAAATGAAACGTGACTGAAGACAAACAATCTAACAGTCCATGAAAGTGAAACTAACTGAACATAAACGTGACAATATGCTTATGGTTTTAGGCACTTTTTCAGCTGGTCAGGCTGCTTTCTGACCATTAAACAAGCTGAGCACCAGTTTGAGAAGGTAAGGAGACCAGTTTATTCTGAAATTGAGAAAGAAATGACAGAATTATGACAAAAAAAGCATAAAAAAGCAGAAAGATTAATGGAAGCAAATGAATGAAAAGAACAAACAAATGAACAATAAAAACAAATGTGAATGAACAATGAAAAAAGAAAGGAAGAAAGACAGAAAGAGACAGACACGGATGGATGGATGGATAGATAGATGGACAGATGGATAGATAGATATGTGAAGAGGATTGTGAATTTGACCTATTACAATCTCTTTACTTTTTCTCCTTACACTTACAAAATATGTAAAAAAATAAATTAAAAATTGTTCATCTCAACACTTGTATCAACACAGCATAGGTTTTGAGGTTCTATCAGTATGCAGAAATTCCTGAGGGTGCGCACATGTAAACACAAGTGCTAACATATTGAGCCCATCACACACACTTTACCCTGGTTTAACCCTCTCCCCCAAATGCCCACCGGGGGGTTAACCACTTTTGGCCCCAGGTCTCCCTCTAAACCCTGCTGCTACAGCCAGCGCTAAGCCAAAACGCCCTGGCGCTAGCCTATTGATATAAGATCTGCTTTCTGGGTGTGCTCCTGGAGCACTAATGACCAGACTGATTAATAATGCATAGCGTAACCTCGTCCGCATCAGCCTAATTGCCATGATTTGTCGCTCCCAGCAGAGAAGGGGTTTAAAGTGAAATCCATAGCCAAAGCGAGGGACGCGGCACACACGACAGAACACGTACACACAAACACTTAAATGAAACACAAAATGTGGGATGTGTAATTTCGTAATGAATCATTTCCAAGCCTATTTAACATGTGAAGGTCAATGGCATTCCGCATGTATGCACACACTTCGACAGGGTACGAATAGACATTATTCGATATAAAACTAATTACATATAGATGAGACCCCTGAAATTCAATTCCTGAAAGTGAATTTTTATAGGGACAGTTCACCCAAAAAATAAAAATGATTTACTCATCCTCATGTTGTTCCAAACCTATATGACTTTCTTTCTTCTGAGAAATTTATTTTGTGCTTTTTTTCCATGAAATTACAATAAACATGTAGTGGAGATGTCAAGCTTCAAAAAAGAGAACATACAATTTAATTTTAATTGAGTGAACTTGTTGACCTCTACACTAGCTCTCATTTTTGTGTTAATGAGAGATTTAAGTATGTCTGATTCATGCAAAATCTTTCTTATGAGGAAGATATTAATCTGTTGATGTGATTTACAAAACTGGTCTGAATGAATAATTTAGGAATTTGTTCTCGAATTGAAATGCTGTAAACGGTTTACAGGAATAATATCACATCACCGCTCCACTGGGAGCTGTTAAGAAGAAGTTTAAGTTTAAGTTTAATATATATATTAGGGCTTGCATTACTAATCATTTTACTAAACATGTAACAGAGTCAAATGTTTACCTTGTGTAAATGAGAGTCTGTATTAATTTTTTAGTAACTTATTTCTGTTAATTTCCAATTTTTTTAAATGACCAATAATTTTGAGAGATAAAATGCAAATAATTGTGTGGTTTCACTTTATTTTAAGGTGTTAATTATACATTCAGGTACTGAATAAAAAATAATTAACTACATGTACTCACTATAGGGTTAGGTTTATGATTATGGTTCAGTTTAGGTTTAGCTGCATGTGATTATGGATAATTTATAGTTATTAATACAGTAACTACATGTAACGTGTAACAAGGACAATACAATAAAGTGTTACCCAATTTAAACGTACACTTTCCTATTTTTAATGAATCGAATAACAGACAGGATTATTTACAGAATTATTCTCCTATTATTTAATTAAACATGAATTTATCAATTGTTCAAGCAATAACAGATATTTTGTTCATAGCGGACCACGTTTGCAGCGCACTTCAGGGGATCAGAGGATCACAGAACTCGCTCCTCCGCCGTGTATAAATCGCCAGCCAAATGCATAAGTTTTAAACTTAATAGGGCTTTTGTGTCCTTTTTAAAAGATTAAAAGCAGCATTCTGTTATTGTATGGAAAATAGCGACCTGTAAATTCTTACAAATTTCTCCTTTTGTCTTCCACAGGTTTGAAATGATATTCCGGTGACTAAATGATGACAGGATGTGCGGTTTTGATCGAACTATCCCTTTAAGGAGAATGAGAAAGTGTAAAGACAGCAAATTGAAGTAAGGGATGAAGAGAGCACGAGGACGGAGTGGAGACAAACACTGAGTCTCCCAGGCGCCACAGAAACAAGATCCACTCCCTACGGAGAGAGAGAAATAGAAAGAGAGAGACAGTGGTAAGGAGCTCATCCATCCAGATCTTACAGAAAATGATTTCAGGGTTTTCTCTATTATTTTTTTTAATCAGGATGCAGATGAGAGAAACAGATATGAAGTAAGTGTGTGAGTTAGATATACTGTACTGTGCTGTTCAAGGAAAGTACACATTGATGGCCTAAGACACGAAACGAGCGGTTTGTGTGAGAAAACAAACAGTATTTATATCGTTTGTTTAATTTGGACTCTGTACATGCTCTTTGAGACAGTGACCATAGACCTGCATTATATGACTGACAGACAAGAACGGTTTGACTTAAAAATATCAAAATTGAAACTACTGCGTAAACAAACACCTACATCTTTGATGCCCTTGAGGTAAGCTAAAACATACCAAAATTTAATTTCAAAGTGAACTATCCCTTTACAATTTTAAGTATGTTTTTTTTTTTTTAACTGTACTGGCTTATAATATAATATGAATAAAAAAAGCCAGTTAAGGGATCTCACTTCAAAATGGACTTCAAAACAGAAACGACCATTCACTGCCATTATAAAGCTCGGAAGAGCCAGGACATTTTTTAATATAACTCTGATTGTATTCGTCTGAAAGAGGAAAGTCATATTCACCTAGGATGACTTGAGGGTGAGTAAATCAGGGGCTAATTTTCAGTTTTGGGTGAACTATCCCTTTAAGTATATTATTTTAGTAATAATTGTACTCTTAAAATGAATGCTTAAGTGCAGGATCTTCCTATTCACAAGATTATTAAAAGAATAATGCCTCTGCTGTGATGTGAACACATGTTTGTACAAAAACCACATGTTCCCTGAAAACCACAGTAAAGTTTAATGCTTCTGCACAGCTGTATGCTGCGACCTCATATGCGAGATTGAGAGCTCGAGAGAGTCATATTGTCGAACTGAAATAACTGCAATGAAAAAACCCACCTGCTCCCCTCTCTTCACTCAGCCTATCTGTCTCTATTTTCTGTCCATTCACTATTGCTTTCTCACAAAACCAAATTCATATTAATCTAAGCCAGTCTTACTAACCAAAAGTATCAAGCTACTGTTTCCAAGTGATGTAGCATAATGCTACATTATCAAATGTGGTCTCCCAAACATTTTCACATGTAAGACTGGTTTTAGTAGCTACAGTTAGCTGTTTAGCTAAGTTAGCTGTTTAGTTAGTAGCTTTATCAGTTAGTAACTTGTAACATAGCTTCACAGCTTCATATTGTCATTAGCTTGTAGCTCGAGAAGCTACAGTTTCAATGTAGCTTCCCCAACAGTCTCCACTCTTTCTGAAACACACACACACACACTGCATGCAGAAACACTAGATTTTATTACAGATTTTCTATCTTTTTAAGTCATTTTTATTTTTAAACCATTAACAGACTGTCATAGGGTGTACGCTGATGAGGCAGACACCCTATTAGCCACTGAGCTATTCTGGGAAATCTGTTTCATCCATATGCTACACACACATATCAGCTATTCATCCTTCTGTTATTAAGCTGTCACTACACCTAACACACTGTTGCACTTTGCTTGCTCATATCCTTCTCAATGGAAACACACACACACACACACACAGACACTGGATAGTGCTGATGAAGCAGGCTGGTGACAGTAGGATGAATGCAGTGGCCTGTGGTGGGGAGAGAGGCGAAGGTAAAAGGTGCTAAATCATGTCTGTTACAGCGCTTTGGGGAGCTTATGGATGAAACTCCCGTCGCGGAGCACATTCATTCATTTCCCTCCCCTTTCACCTCCCCGCGGCTGCCCTCAGCTGCCAAATTACATGCTGTATGAATATGATACACACACAAACACACTCACACTAACAATGCGGTTGGAGTCATTGTGTTTAGTTATTACAAACAACCCATCAGTGTTGGAGAAGCTACTTGCAAGTTTAGAGCAAACAAACAAGCTACACTCACTATATATCTTTTGTAACATTATGAATGTCTTCGCTGTCATTTTAGATCAACTTAATGCATCCTTGCAGAACAAAAGTGTTAATTTATTTTACAAATTAACTTAAATCTGTAGTTTGTGTGGCCTGGTCAGCCCTACATTTATGGGGACAAAATGTCCCCACAAAGATGGCAATATCCGAAGTCCTTGTCGGGACATTTTTGGTTCCAATAAGGAAACAAGCTTATACATCATTGTTAGTGATGTTTTTTGAAAATGTAAAAATGCAGAAAGTTGTCTGTGATGGGTAGGTTTAGGGGTAGGGTTAGGCTCAATCCCAATTCACCCCTTGGCCCTACCCCTCCATTTTGCGCGTTCCCGTGAAGGGGTAGGGTTGTCTCGATTCTCTTTTGGTTGGAGGGGTAGGGGTAAGGTGAAGGGCCAGATAGCCCTTGAAACGAAGATTTTTCGGGACCGCACTTCAAACGAAGGGTTATGAGAAATGTACCTGCATACACCGGCTACAGAGGCAACATGACTGCCAATAATCATTTTCTTTATGTCAAATTCTATCTTGTGTTCATATTTACGGTCATGTTCTTCAAAGAAACGGTTGCAAAAAAATCGCTAAAGTTCGTTAACAATATGACGCGTGTAAAAAGCAAAAGTTTGAAGCAAAGTGGACGCGCGAATGAGGAGAATTCGTGTCCACCGCGCCGCGCTAAACGCCTCATTCGCGCCGCAAGACCTCCAGACGCGCGTAAACGCGTCTTATAATGAGAACTCGGCAACTCTAGCGAACTCTAGTCACTTCTTCGCTGATTTTCCCTTATGTTGTCGCATGTTTTCCCCACGAGCTCCCCCTACAGCTGTGGGGGGGCGTATATGTCACAACACGGTCGTAAAAAACTCACTTGCGGCGGCCTCCTCCCCCTCTCTACCACTGCTCATGTGCGTTTGTTTTGATCGGAGCAACCCAACTGAATCGTGTGGAGCTATATCTACCGAGGTGGGTAATCTGGTAATGCATCATACATGCGTGTGTGTTTATGTTGAATTGCCATAAAGCGATTCGTGTTTCGCGCTCGTTCTCATTCTCGTTCTCGCTTCTCACGAGACTTCCAATTTCTATTTTGCCGGGACGGTAGTCCCCATGTTGCAAGGTTGGTTTTCCGCCTGGGAACGCTGGGGGGAGCGGGGAAAGTCACCAATATCACCAGAACAGGTTGTTTAACCATCCAAATGATTTCTAGACAGTTTTATTAAGTTAAAAAAGTTACCAAGTTCTCCTTTAACATTGAAATCACTCGCCCCAGACGCTCTATTCGCGTTTGGTGTGAACGCAGCTTTAGGCGTCGAAGATATCGTCATCTCCGTTGTTTTCTGCGAACTTCAGAAGAAAAATGCAAAAAAATAGCTGACAACGGCATCTTGGAAGTTTGTGATAAACATTGGCGCATCTCCTGTGACGTAGGCGCTAGCAACGACGTATAATGATGTGTAACGGTGTAGTAGTGGTGTCCCATTTCTTAGGGGAATATTTTCACCCCTACGCCTTGCCAAGGGGCAAGGGTAAGGGGTAGGCGAAGGGGTATAAAATAGAATTGGGATTGGGCCTTAGTGAAAGGGGAGAGAATATACAGTTTGTACAGTATAAAAACCTTTATGTCTATGGAAAGTCCAAATAAAACATGAAAACACAACATAAAAACTCCACTAAAAACAGAGCTGCTGTCATGAATCTCACACATAGCCTTAAACATATCTGACGGGCGGCTCTTGATGTTGAATAAACCTGGTTGTGATTCTATTAGAGAACAGAAGTGGTTTTGGAGATGGTCTAGACTTCTATTGAGCCAAACCACTTTCCTCTGAGGAATTCTCACATTGAGCTCTAGCAGCTCTGGAGGGCAAAAAAACACACAAAAAAAAAACAAATACTAAATAGTTACACATATACATTTCAGTGAAATATCATGTAAATGAAACCTTTACCCTAAACGTATGTTTGTGTTCAATCAAAGCTCTGACAGCTAATATCTTGCGTCAGTGAACCTGCACCTGTAATGTTTTTCAAGTGTCACAATGAATTAGATTTAGGATCATTGCCTTCCTGGACAGCCTTTGATCTTGATTCGAAACTGACAGCTTGGCAAGGCCTTGGAGAAAATATATCATATACAGCAGACTTTATTACTTATTTCAACGTCCTGATCTCACACATAGCATTTTAATTTGCCAATATTTATATAGCATATATTCTGCGGAGTATTCCAGAAGCAATAATCTCAATGGTCCTAAAATAGACCTTCATGTTCTTTATGCAAAATATAATTTTGTTTTCTTCTCATTTGATTTTGAGGTGAAATTGGATTGTGAAAAGAGTGTCGACTCGTAGGGGAGTTTTCGCCTCCTCTCTAGAGAATGAGAGAGCGAGCGAGGAGTTGTCCTAAAAGTGTCGACTTTTATCAAGCCTTTTTTTCTACTCTCATTTGAAGTCTGTGCATTTATTCACCACTAGTAAAATCTAACCTAGAAACATTGATCATTACTGTCTTCAGATTAGGCATGATAATAAGGTCAAAACAGACATGAAACTAATATGTCTGTAAAATGTCAGTGCGCAAAATCAATTATATATTCATTCAGAACCTAAAGGGGTTCCTCAAAACCATTTCCATTCCTTTCTCCCCGTTCCCAATTCTCACATCTATCTTTATTCAGTTTTTATGCAATCTGCCTTGACTCAAGCCAACAGCATGTGTGTGTGTGTGAGAGAGAGAGACAGAGAAGGACAGAATGAGACAGACAGAGAGGAAGCAGTGTGTGCCCTGGGCGATCGTCACATCAGCTCAAAGGTCTAGGAGCAGGAGAAAGACATCGAAGAGGCCACGCTGAGTTAGCGCTTTCTCCCAGCAGTCTGTCTGTGTGTCTGGGAAAGTCTTATTACTTTTATTATAGAGTCCCAGAGAGCGTATCAGCGCATGTAGAGGGGCAGAATGTGAAACAGCGATGTCAATCCCCTCTCAACCAAGCCATGTAACAATGACCTTCAATAGACTGTATTAAAGAAGCATTGCAGGTTTAGATTTATTCAACCTCTACTGACAACAACTGCAACATGCTGTTAATTACCAACTAAACAATTTTACATTAAATAGCCTACATGTGTGGAGCATTCCTGATTGATTTTTTAATTGAAATATTCAGGGTTGTTTCTTGATAATCAAAGACGGAAAGAGGTGTGATTGTAAAATAGAAACACTCAGACCATTTCCAGCGAAAAAATTATGTTATATACATGCTGTGTCTACATATGTAATTCATGCAATTAATGTAATTGATGTATAATGTAATTCTGGCAATATTGTGGAGAGCGAGCAAGTCAGTTTCTTTCAGTTTTTCCCCTCCGCCTAAAACACTGTGCTTGTGGTCGTCCAGTTTGAAATGTTGACTAATAACACAGATGTTTTTCAGATTTACTGAAAATTTCTCTCTGTATTTACGATTCTTTGCAGCCTTTAGTCATTGCCTACAACGTGCTGGATCCTTCACTGGAAACCGAAAATAACTCTCTTTCGCTAAACATTTTCTCTTTAAATTCTTGCACCAGGGAACAATACAGGTTGACACCATTTTGACAAAGTTTGATAAGTATTATCATTAAGTATATCGACAGCAGACTGGTGGGAGTGGCCTTGGACGGCAACAGTGCAGTATGGGTGTTTAAGTTTTCCTACCTATTTGGAAAAAGGAAAGCCTTTTTTCCCTCTGTTTTCTAGTCAGGTAGCACTGATTTAAAAACAACTATTTTTTGCCTTTTCGCATTTTATCAGCCAAGCTTTATTGAAAGCCGATTGTGCCGGCAGTAAAGTACCCCTTTAAATATGTTTTTTAAAAGCTTTGTGCATTTTAATAAAAAGGCAGTGTTCAACAATGTGACATTATCCCACAATTAGATAAATATTATTATGCTAATCTCATTATGTTGATTATAAAAACAATTAATATAAAGAGGTTATGTTATGTTATAAACAATCCCATTATGATTACACATGTTAAACTAGGTAGCTGTATTAACTTATGGGGATTTTTTCTTTTTTTTTTTCTTGGCCCAAAGTACAAATTGATTGTGAATAATAAATAAATAATTTTGTTGCTAATGAAACATTTTGAATGTAACAGGTTTAAATGGTCAGTAAGTATTTTTTCCTGATATGTTCATGACTCATTAAGCTGTGGTGCTCATGTGGGCAATGCAGGTTCAAGTCCAGCTTCCTGATCTGATTCCCTTAGCCTCTCTCCATCATTTCCTGTCCTCTCCACACAACCACTATGAACACAAGCGGCAAAAAGTCCTAAAATAAAAATGATATTGGTGCAAGCCTTGAACAAATCAATCAGATTTCTTTTCATAGTATTCTAGTTTGAAATTGCCTCAGTTTTCCGACATCACGGCTATGCCCTTGGCGGAAAAATGAAAACCACAGATCAATTTCAAACTATCCTACACAAACACACGCTACTCACACACAAACGGTACACACTTTTCTAATCTGATGCTTTCTACCTCTTCTGTGCAGTAGGAGGCACACACACACAGACATCAGTCCCACATCAAACACACACACACAGCGGGCAGAACAAAGGCAGACATCAAAGAAACATCAGCAGAGCTGGTCAGATCCTTTTATCCTGTCGTGAGTCTAAAAATGTTATCCGGAAAACAAATACTGCACTCAGAGCAGCCGTCCAGCACAAACACATACAGCACTGAGCTTTTACACAGCTCTGAGATCAGTTCAGACAAATCACTGAATAACTTTAAAGTCCTGTGTGCCAGTGAAAAGAGAGTGAAGTGAAAGAAGGAGACACTGTAAACATCCCTAAATCTGTGTGTGGGCAGGTTTTGTTTTCCCTCTTTAAAAAAAAATGTCTTTCTGGATTTCTGAAAATGTCCCCTGAGGAACAGAAAACCCTGACAAAACCTCATTGTGGGAAGCAGAAAAAAGGCACATCACAGAACAGTATAAAAACAAAACAAAATGCAAAACAAACAACAAAAACCAACCTAAACTAAAACAGAAAACAAAACAAATTCATACAAACCAAAACAAACAGAAAACAAAGCAAAGTAAAAACAAAAAACAAAACAAATTCATACAAAACAAACAAACAAAATATCATACAAAGCAAACAAAAAGCAAAACAAACACAACAAAACCATGCCAAAACAGAAAACAAAGCAAAACACACAACAACAAAATCATACGAATGCAAATAAAAACAAACACAACAAAAACAAAATTGAAAACAAAGCAACGCAAAAAAAATTCCATACAAACCATACAAACAAAAAAACATACAAAGCAAACAAAAACAAACAACAAAACTGAAAAAAGCAAAGTAAAAACAAAAAAACTAAACAAATTCATACAAAACAAACAAACAAAAAAAATCATACAAAGCAAACAAAAAGCAAAACAAACACAACAAAACCATGCCAAAACCGAAAACAAAGCAAAACTCAACACAACAAAATAATACAAAAAAGAAAACAAAGCAATGCAAAACAAAAACAAACAACAAAACAAATTCATACAAAACAAACAAATCATACATAGCAAACAAAAACAAACAACAAAAACAAAATAGAAAACAAAGAACGTAAAACAAAAACAAACAACCGTACAAATTCATTCAAAACAAACAAACAAACGAAAAATCATACAAAGCAAACAAAAACAAAACAAATACAACAAAACAAAACCAAAACAGAAAACTAAGCAAAACAAACAACAACAGCTATAGTGCTGTAAATGTTGCGAGTATGTGTCAGGAAGGCACAGGAAACAGAGCAGATCTGACACACAGAAGCAGGCGACACTCATGAGTGTGTTTGTGTGTAACTGTAGGGTCACTCAGGCATTCAAGAACACATTCACACCTCATGGGAGACCTGCCAAGCTGTACTACAAGCAGAGAAACAAGCTCTTGAACACAACATACACAATAACACGATGATTGATACAAACATTTCCCAGCATCCCACTCTAGAGTTTGCAGGATGAATTTAAGAGCAGTGGCATGCACTGGACTTCTGAAACGAGGAGGAAAGGCTCAACTGACAGAGGAATCAGCCAATCAGAGCACAATTACACTACCTCACATTCATGCCACACTTGTGCATCTCAACAACACTCTATTTGATCTCATATTTCAAGGTATTTTTGTTCCGTTGTTTATTTTCTCTTTTGATTTTTAAAAGGCAGAGTGAATGACTCAATTCAAATATAAAAGCCCATGCCATAATAGCAGCAAGCTTTAAATACAAGAGTGTGATGCAGGTATCATATGAGCTCATATAAGATTGTGTGTGTCTGTATGTAGTGCTTCCCAATATGGCAAGAACTGGCTATAGTCTGCCTATAAAACACACACATACACACACACACACACACACACACACACACACTTTTTCCCTACAGGATCAGGTAGCTATAACCCGGAAAATAATGCCCCATTTTGGCAGGACAGATTGTGTAATTATATCACAGTCTGGAAGAAAAGAGAGAGAGGGAAAGAGGGAGAAGTGTGGCCTGAAAGATGAAAAGATTTCTATGATTCCTCCGCTTTCATTCTTACATGAGTGCTCTCTGTTCTACTTTAGTAGTGTGCTCTTTGCAAACATTAACACGTACAGTATGCAGATTTTCTGTGAGCATGAAATGCGCGCATGATACACTACAGTATATTATTCAAAATGCAGAGCAAAACAGCAGCGCACACTCGTGTGGGACTCTGCCTCATAATTCCGGCCTTGTCCACACTGATACGTTTTCAGTTGAAAACACATGTTTTTCTCTCAGTTTTGGCCTTCCATCCACACTGAGACAGTGTTTTTATTAATGGAAACAAAGCTTTTTTGCGGTTTAGACCAAACATGGTGACTGAGTGCGACCTGGACGCACGCATCAGTGAATGGTGAGATATTTTGCTAAATAAAATTATCCTGTCAGAAGAATTGTGCGATAACTTTATTATTTATTATTTTCCATCTGTATCATATCAGTGAGCTTTTGTGAGGTTTTACGCACGTGCAGTAAGGTGAATTCAGCGTTTTCAGGCGTTTTCCAAAAGTTTCATCCACACTGAAACGTCGGAAAACGCGTGAATACGCTAGTGTGGACGGAGAGCGTTTTTAAACGAAAACATAGTTTTCAAACGTATCCGGATTAATGTAGACGTAGCCTCAATGTGCTCAACTTTCAAAGGATTGAGATTTTTTTATGTTTTTGAAAGAAGCCTCTTATGCTCACCAAGGCTGAATTTATTTGGCAGAAATACAGTAACAGTAATATTATAATATATTATTACAATTTAAAATAACTGTTTTCTATTTCAAAATGTAATTTATTCCTGTGATGGTAAAGCAAAATGTTTTAAAAAGCTAAAAAACAGCATTTATTTGAACAATTTAATACATATTTGCTGAATAAAAGTACTTTTAAACTGTAGTGTATTATTTGGACTGCCAAAATTCAATGAGGTCATTACATCAAATTGAAATAAAAATCGAAAATTTCCCTCAAATTTATTGTTGAGTTGCTAACTAGAGGTCATGTGACAAAAGTTTAGCATGCTACTAAATTTAAAGATTACAAACATGTCTTGCTGCATATTACAAACTACTTCAAATCCTAGCTAGGATTCCATTTCAAACACAGATATAGTATTTCCCTTTCATTTAAAAAAGTAACATGTACAAACTATTCTCTCTAAACACTCTCTTTATCCCACAACGATCCCACAGCCTTCCTACTGCCTCAGAATAAGCAAACAATGTGACACATGTTGCTGTGATATAAGCATAATGGAGCACAATGATGTTTCACACGAGATTACGCTCAGTTCACGGAAATCTAGCATGTTTTATTGGAAATGAAGAGAGACTGTAGCGCTTAGACTAAGTCCTCTTTTAACAGGGATAAGATTTGTTTTATCGCTCTGTATAAAACACGAGCTGTGATCTGTGAGATTCACAAGATTAAAAGGTGAAAGGGTTTATATTTAATACCCATAATTCACATTTTGGTGAATGTAACTAGTGGTAAAACGGTTGTGATCCTCTTTTTTTTGTCATTGTTCCAGCGATCTGTTGCACTAGATCTGAACTCTCATGACTGACCCGAAAGATTAACAGTGCAAGAACCAGGACAGATAGAGAGGTGTTACACAAGAGCTCAATAATCTCAACAGGTGCACACACAGCAATCTCTCTCTCTCTGCCTGTCTGTCTCTCTCTCTCTCTGTGATTCAGCCACTGCCTACTCTATGACCCCTGCATGACACAAAGCTGTGATCACATCCTGTTACCCATCATCCCTCTCTCCCTCACCCCTGTGCCCGAGGCCCACATTAACCACGGCAAATTGCCCAGCCATAATTACATCTCATTCTCCGCCATGCCGTTATGCTTTGGGTCAGTTCATTGCTTAGATTTCACAATCACTCTCTCCTGGATGGCAAGAGAGCACTTCAAATGGCAATTTAAAGGTCTCGGTTTTTTAGCAGCCCAACCCAGAATAATTTTGCACACTTTTCCTCTCCTCGATTCCATATGTGCTTCTGTGAGTGTATAAAAAGCAGGATAAAACAAGTGTATGTCTGTCTATCCACCTGTCTGTCCATCCGTCCGTCCATCCCTCTATTCATTCATTCATTCATTCATTCATTCATCCATTCATTCATTCATCCATTCATTCATTCATTCATTCATTCATTCATTCATTCATTCGTTCATTCATTCATTCATCCATTCATCCATTTAAGATATACTGTAAGTGTGAATATTTCCACATCTCTCTCTCTATAACTTCCCATCCTGAGATGTCTTCCTCAAAATATTATTCTGAAGCTTTCTCTTTTGCTCTCCTTTTGTGGAATTACATTCAAAGATGTAAGTGTGAAATACAGGGAAACACAACACACGTGCCGTTTCCTCCACACATCTATTTGCTCACCCGTAAATTCTTTCAGCACTTCATCCATCCATCTGTCAATATTTGCAGTTGAGAGGGAGAACAGAGGCATTATGATGAACAATAAATGACGTGACGAAAGTTGGCGAAAGCAATAGAACTGAGGAAAAAGACATAAAGGGATGAAATCTGGCCGAATCTCTAGCAAAGTCCACCTCAAACAGCTCAGCACAGTAATGGGAAGTGTGTTTGCGTGTCAGCTGTATGTTATTGGAGCCGCATGTAAATGCCGCAGAATAGAGAACAACATTGTAATGAAATACTAATAGCATGTTAGACCATATAATTCTGCAATTATCCAATACAAAAAAATACCAACCATAGCTTTTGAGACAAATTGAAAATTCTGATTTCATCACAACCTTTCTCAATAAAATCAGTGGTCACACTTATTGAAAACACATTGGGCAAATCGCAAGTTATTTCAAAACAGTTCTTGCTACATTATAAAACCTTTTCCGTACCAATCAAGTAAGCTTATAAGTTCACACTTAGCATAAAATGTTAATTGATTCACGGACACGGTAACCTTGCATTTAAAAATGTTTTCCAACTCCCACACACATTGTTGCTAAACTCAGCCTATCAGCAACCCATCACAGTAGCCCACACCTATCTGCGCAATCTCTGATGAGGTTAGCATTTCCTGCAACAGGCATAGAAGATTACAGGCACTTAACTGAAGTTCCTTGCTACTTCATTAGCCTGCAGTCGAGACCCTTTATCGCTACTTAAATCTATTAAACAATTAGGTTATCAGCAGGAGAGTGAAAGAAGGGGTTTGTGGGAGATTTTTGCCTGTGAGCATATGCACTCATGAACACCCACATACTCACAGACACTTGAAAGACTTATATTTAGTACCTTGACAACAGAGAGCATATTCTGCTCATGCAGCCCTCTGTCAGTTACTTCCCCTGTCTCAGTTTTCTCACTCTTTCTTTCTCTCGCTAAAACCCCTGGGCTTCGAGTCAATATGAAGCTGTATTAACAGAACAGTCTGAGAAGAATTTCTTAAATGAATATTCCAAACTTAATTGGCACTGCGCACACACAAGACGAGACACAAAAAAGACCAACACACAGGGTCTAGGACTTGCCATATGTCGTCAGGCCCTGCCATCACCCCTACGCTCTGTCAGATGCATGTAAGTGGATAACTAGTGTAATTAGACTGTATTAAGATGACTGTTGTTACAGTAACTGGGACATTGAATCCAATCACCTGCAGTACCAGAGAGAAGAAGCAATGTTAAGCCCATACTAATGGGCTGATTCAGATAGGGCCAACACAGAGCACATGAATAAAGCCATTTAGGGCCCATACTGGGGCTAATTCAGATAGGGTCGACATGGGTGGGTGGATGGATGGATGGAAGGAAGCATTTATTGGAAGCATTTATTATACACTGTTGAACACCCAAAGAGCTTTACAATCATACCATCGTCTCTTCTCATCCATCACCAGTGTGCAGCATCCACTTGGATGATGCCACTGTGTTCACCACACACCAGCTATAGGTGGAGAGAGAGAGAGAGAGAGAGAGAGAGAGTGTCCAATTCAATGGACTGGGATTATTAGGAGGCCACGATTGATAAGGTGCAATGATGGAAATTTGGCCAGGACAGCAGGATTACATCCATACTCTTTACGAGAAGTGCCATAGGAATTTTGATGACCACAGAGAGCCAGGACAATAGTTTAACGT
Organism: Scardinius erythrophthalmus; assembly: GCF_964197995.2. Classification (NCBI taxonomy): domain Eukaryota; kingdom Metazoa; phylum Chordata; class Actinopteri; order Cypriniformes; family Leuciscidae; genus Scardinius; species Scardinius erythrophthalmus. Next base: position 16,897,690 of record NC_138235.1, read on the forward strand.
GTCATCTGAAGGACAGCACCTATTTAAAGTATTGTGTCCCCATCACTATAATGGGGCATTATGACCCACACAGACCACAGGGTGAGCACCCCCTTCTGGCTTCACGGACACCTCTTCCAGCTGCAACCTAGTTTTTCTCAGGAGGTCTCTCATCCAGGTACACACCAGGGACAACCCTTCTTAGCTTCAGTGTCCATGGAACTCATTTATGGCCCATACCTGGGCTTATTTAGATAGGGACGACATGGAACCAATGGACAAACCAATGTAGGGCCCATACTGGGACAAACCCATGTAGGGCCCATACTGGGGATAATTTAGATAGGGCCAACACGAAACTCATAGACAAACCAATGTAGGACCCATACTGGGGCTACTTAAGATAGGGCCGACATGAAACCAATGGATAAACCAATACTAGTGCCCATACCGGGGCTATTTCAGATAGGGCCCCCATGGAACCCATAGACAAACCAATGTAAGGCCCATATTAGGACAAACCCATGTAGGGCCCATACTGGGGATAATTTAGATAGGGCCGACACGAAACTCATAGACAAACCATTGTAGGACCCATACCGGGGCTATTTCAGATAGGGCCCCCATGGAACCCATAGACAAACCCATGTACTGTAGGGCCCATACTGGGACTATTGCAAATAGGGTTGACATAAAAACCATAGAGAAACCCATGTAGGGCCCATATCTCAAGCCCATATTGTGCCTACATTGGCCCCACCATAGCCAGTGACAAATTCATTGAAAAATTATTCAAATGAAACAATTGACTCAAAAATCATCAAAATTGCTAAATTGAAAAGCTACATAGTTTTAAAAACAACAGCACTACCACCTCACTACAGAGAAATGTAGTTAAACTAGCTGCCAAACACTGGAGACAAATGAGAAGGATTAAGCCTCACGTGGCTGATCCATAATGCATTTCTGCAGGGACAGATTCACGGTAATCATCTAGAATGTCGCCACGGTGGCATTTCTTGAACAGTGTGTGGCCTTTTATTGACAAAGCTTAGTGTCTCCCACTGACAAATCATTAAGAATGAGTTAGGTGACAAAATCAATGACTCTCGCTTTCGCTCTCTGTCTATATTTTATCAGCGGGGACAGTGGATGAACGATTGATCGAAATGGTGGAATTAGGCTATTCCTTTCAACAGGTAAAGATAGACAAAAACATCAGAGAATTAAACATACCACATATAAACAGTGAAATTAGTTTTTTTAAAAGAGAAATTTTGTAAAAAGAGCATTTCATTTATGCACTTGTGAATCTTCTGTTAATCTTTCTACAAAACGTTACATTGCATGATAAATTATATCACAATGTGATATTTAATTCTTTCCGAGCCAGTGTTTTAAAAAAAAAAAGTTGCTAGTCACCGCTAGCATTTTTGATTTGGACAAAATTTCAAGGCCCCCAGAATACTTAGTTGTGTGAATATCTGAACATGCAATATATGAAAAGAAAGAACAGAGCCTCTACTTTTAAACTAATTTTTTTTGCATAAAACCTGCATAAGCAATGCATTTATCAGTTGTTTCTGCTTCTTTTTTATCCTATGTTTTGATCCAGAGATTCTGTAGTCTTTCAGAGGATGTACCCCATATCGTATAACAGCAAAAAACACTGGTGTGATTCAAATGGTTAAGTGTAAAAGGCACTTAGGCTACTTAAAGGGTTAAGTAACAATTACCAAAAAAACCCTCTCAGAGGTGGAATTCAGGGTCAGAGAGCAAGCTGCTTTATATACATCTTCACCTGAATACGTAGGTTTGTTTCCCACTAAACAAGAATGTCCATGAAATAAAAAAAGGGCTATTGTTTCCACGTCCCTGTGGTTTTGAGGGAAGGTCACTTCTCTTACAGGGCTAAACATGACGTCTGATAAATTATGTAAAAGAAAACAATGACAAGAATAACAACAGCACAGCATTAAATCTGTTGATGGATGTCTTTACCAGGGTGTGCAACACGGTTCAAGTTCTTCCTGTCATTCAAGCGACTTCCTACCACTTCCCTTGTTTTTCTCTTTCTTCCTCCTCAGTTTCTTTACCTCGCCACCACCTTGGAGGATGAACACTTGACATAAATCCAGATATGCTCAAAATCCGGACCAACGCAACATGCGACACAACTCCAAAGCACTATGTGCACTGAATTCATCTGCAGATGTCCGTTTTCTCTTCTTTGTAAAACCTCCTGGCTTTTGGATTTTCATAACCTGTGTTTCAGAACAGCCCATAGGGCATCTGGCCAACCTCCCGCTTGCTTTCATAAACTATGAAAGAGATTATGAAATTTATATAACGGCCGCAGAGATCTGATGCGGATTACCATATGTGAGAATGCAGAGTGCAGTGTGCCATGCAATTTTATGAATTAAACCAAAAAAAAAAAAAAAACACCATTATGCCCATTATTCAGATTATTAATGCTCAATTGACTTTAGGGGATGTATTGTTTTAATAAAGAATCAATATTAACAGATGGTCTGATGTTTAATAATGCAGAAGGGGAGGCTGGTTATGAGCAAACGGATGGAGTGATTTATTTTTCTCTCTTTCTCTTCGTCTCCCCTCTGCTTCAGAATAAGATAAAAAAATTGATGATTGCGCTAAGATCTGAATAAACAGATGGCTTGCAATTTTGAACAGCTTCCTTCAAACCAATCCGATTGGACGTAAAACACAGCCTTGTCAAAAAGATCCCTCCATTTTTCTGCAAAGGTTTGCACAGAGACGAAAAACAAAGAGCAGAGCTTATCTCATTTAGACTAATGGCTGAATAATGGCTTTGGTCTAATACTAGAGGCGAAGATTTGTGCAGCCATCCGTTCAAGAAACGCAAGCATCTTAAAAGAGGGAATTAAAACAAATAGCCTATATTTTCCCATCCATTTACACTGGTTGTTGTACAATAGAACCGCAACTGTGCCTCATACGTGTAATTATGGTAATTAGGGTTTAGGCAACCATGTACACAAGCCCACATCTCTGTTGATCTTCCAGGGAAGATGTCAAGCTATATTAGCTGTGTTGAAATTACACACTGCGCAAGGGTTGCCGTGTAGTTCAGATAAGCAGGCTCTCATGGTGATTTGTGATATCAAACCAACAGTGTCTCGATGCAAAAAAAAATATTTCTGGGCTACTGCGCTGATTATTTCAATTAATAATGACCAAAAATTCAAAAATGGTTACTGGAGAACTATTTTCAACATGTTTTCTGTCGAATTCAGTGTGTGATGTGCGCCTAAAGCAATTCACAGGCCTCCTACTTTATGAGACATCAGGTCACCAACCTACGCAATGCTTATACATTTGGTTTTAAAATAAAGATGGTTCTTCTCACTTTACGATTCACACTGATTCCCTCTGAGGGCAACTTTTGTAAGAGATTAAGTTTCTCACAGCCATCTGACTCAGGTGTGCTTGTATGTGTGAAACAAACTAAGTGAGATAGATAAATACAGTAACAGGAGTGAGAAAAAAAACTGATTAGTAATGCATACAGTAAGTCGCTTGAGAACTTTTCACATGCTAGCACTTCTTAAAAGAAGGAAGTTTGGGCAGGTCATACTGAAGGGCTCATCTTTTGTTGTTGTTGTTTTTAAACTTTAGTTAAAAGCCTGCCATGAATTTCTACTTTTTCACAAACCTTGTGTTGCCCCGTCACTTTTCAGCGCTGCACTTGTTGTGTTCTGTCTTCCAGTTTGTGTTTCCACAGCATGAAGGTAAGATCTTACGGATTTATGAATGAACCGCTCGTTTTAAAATCTTCCCAGTATACTGACATTTGTTATGACATCCACTTCAAACATTACAATGCTCATGATAACTTTCGTTTACTCTACAATAAGTAAATCCACTTCACCAGCTAAATACTCTTCAACAGTGATGCTATAGAAATATCTACTGTACAAATAACTACAACTAAATATACAAATATCAAATAATTTTACTCTATTTGATTATATGCAAGTGTAGTACTTCAGTGCTAAATATACCTAGTCCCTTTCAACCAATACAACATCTCCAGCTCATCGCTGTGATCATTGGATTCTGGATTCTGCAAAAGACTCAGAGCTTTGTTTGTGCCTAATTTTGTCACTTAGAAGAAGAGGATGGTTTTGTGAGGAGATGACATTTTTCATGTTTATGAGAAAGCTGTTTACACTCATCAGATTGGGCCCTGGAGGCTTTGAAGCTTGTCTCCCGATAGCCATTAGCACTGGCCATTTCATTTCCCTCACGGTCAAGGCCACCTCTACGGCCCTAGTATCCAGGCAACAGCCTGAAGACACAACAAGGGTCATCAATGAGCGAGAAAAGTAGACCTCAAGACGCCCCACAGGTGCCTTACAAGTCATTAGAGACTGTACTAGACAGGAGATTATCAATGCGGTTAGAAATACTCTAAGTGTGTGAGTGTCCGTTTGATAGTTCCTGTTTCGGATGAAAGGATGAAAGCTGTGCAGAGATGGAGAGACCACAACTCAATGGAGAAGAGTCTTTGATTGCTTACCTAACAAAGATGAGATAATTTCTTCTCCAGACACCAGTGGAGATGCACAAACCATATACGTACACTGAGGAGAAATGACAACACACAATTGAAAGTTAGCATCTGCATTAGCATCCAGAATTAATATGATTGGCTATTGATCATGTTGTTTCTAAATAATATTTTTGCCGGATTGAAGAAAGTCAAATATTGTGTTGATTATGGTTTCAACATGTCACTCACTGTCCTTACAGTCTAACTGCCAAGCATCTCTTAAAATAGATTAAGTTACAACTGGATCTTACAATGCTAACAAATAACCAGTAATATAAATTGGGAACGTTTTATTTAGAATACCATTTATTACAAAAATAAATCTCGTGAAAATGTTTCCTTAATAACAAGTAAATATGACATCCGCTTCAAACACTGCAATGCTCATGATAACTTTCGTTAACTCTAAAATAAGTAAATCTGCTTCACCAGCTAATCACTCTTCGACTGCGATGCAATACAAATATACCGCAAAAACAGAAGTTCAAACACAGACGCTTGTTTCTCTGGAGCATAAGGTCTATATCACAGAGCACTGTGCTCTCATTATAGAGGGAATCTGATTGAACAAAAATCTTTGTAGAGAGGGATGAGTCATCAATATTTCTCCTCCATTTTCCCAGAACAGAAAGTCTGTCTGTGAAATTTTAGCCTGTCTGTGAAAGCTTAACAGTGTCAACTTTCAGCAGCATACTAGCATACTCTTTGTGAATATATTTCTTTAATTACAAGTAATGATTCCAAATTCAAAAACGGACATGATTTGGACATTTGAAATGGACATGATTCACGATTCAATGAGGTGTTCCTAAAAACTCTTCTGAACAATTGACTTGCTGATTGAGTCTGCTTCAAATTGCTAACCAGTTTGAGACTTTTCATATATATATATAAATATATATATATATATATATATATATATATATATATATATATATATATATATATATATATATATATATATACACACACACATATATACATGCATACATACATATACATACACATACATATATGTGAAGTTATTTGTTAAAAATATAGATATCACAACTTTGTTGTTGCACACTCTGAAAGATACAATTAGACAATATCTAATGAACCCTCATAGGGACACAGTTTTTTGGATAGTCACAAATGACAACTAGATTTTAAATAAGTGTCTTAAGTTTGAAACATTATGGAGCCAGGCACATCATATGTCGAAGAAAAAATAAATATGGTTGCAATGAATTAATAATTAACTCCCACAACTATTTTTTATTCATTCCCTTATTTTAGATCAATTATGGTCATGAAGAGGCCACAATATCTTGTTTCCATGTCATATGCGGTGTAAAAAATCAAATCAAAGGTTAATAACACTTTACAATAAGGTTCCAATTGTTAACATGAGTTAACTACAGTATTTACTTATTTTAATGTATTAAAAAAAAAAGATGTACAAAATGATGTACAATAACATAATATAAGTAATGTAAAATAATGCTCTGTAGAAAGATATGATGGATTCAGCTGTGAACCTTTGGTTCATTCATACTGGCACCCTGGCATAGGCATTATGTGGTGTTCCTGTAGCTCAAACAGCACAGCATGGCACTAACAACCTTCAGACCACCACTCTCATTAAATAAACATCTATTTGAGATCATCATTGAGCAGTCTGATCTCATCTAGAGCACAAGGTGAAGTAAAACCACCTCTGCAGATGGCAGATGACAGAAAGCTAACCAATGCTTGGAAAGTTAGAAGAGGTCTTGAGACTAAATTAACACATTCTGAATCCAGTCTATATTTCTATACACAGGAGTCTGGAATCACATCATATGCATTTTAATAGGGATGCGGATACAAAATACATTCCACCAATGCATTAAGGATGAAACATACATTAGTAAATGAGTTTCAACAACAGCAGTAAAGCACACATGCTCGGCCCTGAACAGTGTGTGTGTGTGTGTACATGTGCGCAGTTCCCCCTGTGGCCCATTTTCCCTCTCTTTTACTCGAGTATAAAGAGCAATGGCGCAATTTCTCTTATTTTTCAACCAAATAGATCAGAAGGGAGTCATCAAAGCCCCTCCACCGAGGATAAATCAATCAGGACACGCGGAGGAAAGGCAAGGACACGCACACGCTCAGATAGAGGCAGGGAAAGTCACACAAAGACAAGCACACGCACGCAAACTAGGAAGTGATGTCGCAGTGGCTAGTTAATCCACACATCCAGGGGAAGCTGTGAAGCCACACACACACACATCTTCACCTCTCCAGCCCTTCTGTAGGATGGAGTTTAATGATGACAGAACAGGGAGAGAGGAAGCATCTTTATGTGCAGAAGTAGGTCTTAATGAACTCTGCATATGATGAGGTGACAGGCTTTCTGTCGCTTTCGCTCTCTTCCTACACTCTCCTTCTATTTTTTTTGTCACCACTCTCTCACAGAAAACTAAATATAGGGTATACCTATAATAAAGTTCTCCACAGGTAATATATAGCATGTGAAGTAAAAAAAATGTTTTCAGTTTGCCTAATATGAAAATTCAGTTTCTGTATACAGTGTGCCGCCCACCCATAGATCATGTCACAAAAACATCCATTTGCATTAAGGATGCATATATCAGTAACATATCAATTATTGGTTGATATTAGATATTATCGTCTATCAGCATTGGTAATGTAATCTAAAATGTAATCTAAAATTCACGTAATTAAAATGAATCTATTAAAACAATAATAATACAATAAACAATAATTAATAACACTGTTAAATGTAATCTTTAGAAATGATAACTTTTTATGCAGGTTTGCCGTTCATTTACACGACAACGGCGTTCTGGGGGCCCGAAAATGCAAATTTTTGAAAACGAGACTGTTATCGTCTCCGTTTAATCGACTAAAAGCCGAATTTGTAAAAACGGTGTTGTCATATGCATGCATATTACGTGTTCTGTCTATAGCGTAGTGTTGCGTTACAAAGTGACAACGCCAACTACTGGCCTGGCTGAAGAATAGTCCAGCGATTTTAGTCGTTTTCACAGATCCATTTTGATAACGTTGCCATTTGTGTGCAAAATTAACTGTAAAAAATGTGTAAACATACCTTAAATATTAATTTGAGTATAAGTCTGTGTGATTTTTTTTGTTTGCTTGGAGAAAATCCATGAGCCAATCATTTAAAAAGTAATAGCACACTTTAAAGGATAATTTAAAGGTATTGTTCGCTTCCACATTATAATACAAATGATACAAAACATACAAAACAAAAGATTTAGATCTTTGATTATGACACACATTATATTGGTGATGAATTTCTGTAATTATGTGTTAATTGTGTGTTGAACATCTGTGCTGATTTGCAAGTAACAGACAAATGTCAGACCATCTGCTACCCAATAGACTAATGAGAATAAAACATCTCTCACACACACACACACACACATCAATTTTCAGCCATCCTATTGTGGGTTGCATTACAGCTATATTTTATACAGCAGTCCCCAGACAGCCATTCAAACATCTTTATGCGCCCAATGCATCTTATAGAGCTATTTGATTTGTAGAGGGCGAATCAACCCTAGAGCTCCAACATCACTTTTTATCCACTTACGTGGCAAATAAGATCCGTGAAATATTACTTAACAGCTCTAAAATTTCGATCTTGGTCCAGTGTCCACTTTTCTGTCCATTAACACCAAAAATGGACTCGTATACCTGAAAGGAAAGCGCTACCCCTAGGAATTTCGACATACAGAAATGTGCCTGTGGCGAACTCACTGAATCACGCAAACTCATTGAATCACATTTACTGCCACGTTCCCTGTCTAACAGCGTCCGGCTACATGCATAATGCATGAGGTGAGAGCAGCTAGCAGCCTTGAAAGCAAGAACAAACACAACGTGTGAAACAGACTCCATGATAACACCCCGAGTCAGGCAGGCAGGCGACAACGTACTAAAGCTCTTTTTGTCTTTGTCTCTCTGCCGGTCTTTAATTCTCTCTACTTCTTGTGACTTCCTAAATGAGGATGATTCCACACCTTCATGTGTGCTTATACCCGTATTCAAAATAAGCATAGCTAAAAAAAGAAACAACAACAGTCTTTAAGTGAGCCATTTTTGACTAATCGTGCAATGAGAAAAAAACAACAGACAGACGATGAAAATCCTGTCATCATTTACACACCCTTATGTCACTCCAAAACCATTTGATTTCCTTTCTTCTGTGGAACATTAAACAAGAAGAACTGGAATATTCACTATTCGCATATTTATAGAAAAATATTTAGATAATTATAATTATATAGATAAAATACAAATAATTTAATAACACTGGTAAATTCTGTTGCTATTGTCAACTACCACAATAAAACTATTAACAATCATGTTCGTCAATTGAAATAAAGCTAAAATAAAGTAAAAAAAATAAACATTACATTTTTCCTCGGCAACTAACTGAAATAAAATAAGTTGGAAGTACTAAAAGTACTATAACTAAATTGAAAAAAAAAAAAAACATGGGCTAATTTTCATTTTAGGGCTAATTTTCATAAATAATCCTAAAATGCTTTTAGTAAATGTCAAAATAAATATCCATTGTTCATACTATACATTATAGTGTTTTTATTCAGAAATTCACTTGAAACTATTTATTTTAATTTTAAGTCATTTTCAATTTCTTCAGATAAAATATAATCTAATTTTAATAGGCCATAAAATTAGTTATCGGTTATCATAATTATCAGCTTGTCTGTATCTGTATTTTTATATATATCACTAGATCCCTCATAGTCATGCTGCTCTCTCCATATGATGAAAGTGGGAAGTGAACAGGTATTTTTGAAGGTGCAAAAAGGGAGAAAAAATACAGTAGAGATGCTGTCAATCGAAGCAGGCAATCTCTGTTTCCCTGCTGGGATAACAGAGCATTTGATGGTCCTGTTGGCTGGATCAGTGTCACTCAGTGGTGCGAGAACAGCGCATCCCCTCAAAGGGACGTTTCGGGTTCAATACAACTTAAGCTCCATCCACAGCATTGCGGCATGTGGTTGATTACTACAGAAAATTATTTAGACATGTCCTTCAGTTTGTAAAAACAGCAAATATGCAGAAATGCATGTACAATGAGCAAGGCACTTCACTGAAATAAACGTTAAAACACACAGTGTCAAAAGGGATTACCAACACAGGATAAAAAAATAATGACTGCAATTCTTTGACATTGTTTCATAAACTTGCAATTGTGAGGAAAAAAAAGTCAAAACGGAGTTATAAACCCACTCGGATATAAATTCGCAATTCTGACTTTTTTTTCTTGCAATTTCAAGTTTATATCTCATAATTCTGACTTTATTTTAAGAGCTGCACAATTAATTGTTAAAAGATCCTGATCTCGATTCAAACATCCAAAATTACAATGATTCGGCTAAACTAAACGTCTACTAAACCTTTGACAAGTACAATTACAGCGGACATTCAGATCTGCATTGGCGCTGCCGCTGATCCAGAGAGAGCACTTATCATGTACAAGTATGAAAGAAGCTTCACAAACGTCTTTTCAAACACACAGTATCATTATTTCTCTGTTAAAGTAATTCAAATGATCATAGAAGTACTTGGATAAAAGTTTAAACACTGATGTCTATGGAAGCGATCAACAAAGTGTGAATCACCTTTTGTTAGTAACATGATGTTTCAAATAAAGATTGTATTAATTACATAGTTACACCAGTAGGTGGCGACAAGTTAGTTAAAAATATATTTGCTATTGTATCGTTCATTCAAGAGATTTGTTCAAAAATGCGGATTCATTTAGTAATGAAACAAGTGAAGTCTTTGAGTGAGTCATTGAATCATTCATTCAAATCAGATTTTAAAACATTTTATTCATATTAATTAAATATTTTTTTTTAAAAATAGACTGCTGCAGTTAATGTTTTGTCAGAACCTCTAGTAAATGACATGATATTTTGTAAGTTGTCAATTCAGAATCGTGGGAGAATCGTGATCTCTATTTTTAACAAATAAAGCCTTTATTTATTTTATCAGAATCGTAAGCTATAAACTTGCAATTGAGATGTCAGATCAAGTCGTAATTACCCTTTTTATTTTTTTATTCCGTGGGAGAAATACTTGTCCATACTTGTCTGCAAACTTGTTAAATGCTCATACCGAACCCATATATGACTGAAAATACATTGCCAATTCAATTACAAATCATTGTCTTTTATACGTTTTCTTTTTTATATATTTCTGCCTTGGCAACTTTTGTGAAGAGGAGCCAAAAATGCGTTTCAAAATCACACAATTATTCTTTACCCAGCGCCACTGAAGAAAAAACATGTAAGTCTAAACCCACTGAATAGAAAAATGGGTTCCAATTTGCCAGAACTCAGTAACAATGTCCCAGTAATGGCCAGGCTCGGATGAAAGACTCATTATAAATTCCGGACATGTGCTTCAAGTAATACACCTTCCACATGCCCAGAGCAAGTGCATCCATTTAGAAAAGTAACAGTAGGGAAGCACAGCGGTTTCTACTGGTTACAGAAATTCTGTGTATGTGTGTGAGTGTGTGTGAGTGTGTGTGTGTGTGTGTGTGTGAGAAACATGGAGCAGAAAAAGGCCTTAAAAGAACTTTCAGGGTTGAGGGAATTAGTTTCCTGTGGATTAGATGTTGCCAAGCACTGTTGCTCTGGATTATTTCTCATGCACACCTACTATACCACTAATGACATTAACAACATCACTGTCCCTCATGGATAAAGAGGCACACCTCTCTGAGTATTATTCCTGGAGTGGTTCACCTGCTCACAATAACAAGCCGTGTAACCTCAGGACGCCAGCGCTCTGGGGAAAGACTTCACCACACCTTAGCGTGAGTACGGTGATCCCTAATCAGTGATCCTTCGGTGTCCCCATGGTGATTAAGGCACGAATATATGATCATGGCTAAACCTACAGGTTCTTCTGAAAATAAGTCTCAGAAGCAGGTGTGGTTCACAGATACATTCCATAAACTCAACACACCCAGAGCTTGTGTGATTTTAAAGCTGCATGCAAAACCAACACTGGCAGTGTAAGGGAGTAACTAGCTAAAAGTAGCAACACTAACATCTTAACAACATTAGTCACTTAACTTTTAAAATTGTGTTGCAAATTGTTTTTAAACAACCATTTTACATGGCTTCATGTAGCCTACTGTTATTGATGAATAGTCCTCTCACATGTGGCACTGGAAAGTCTGATTCATTCAAGTGAAGCAGTTCATAAAATATCAGGATTCACTGAATAAAATAACTATACTGCATTTAGGTTTCTTTTTAACTCTTTCCCCGCCATCGACCGAAATTTACGGCTTTCTGTGTTTTCACTGTTATACGGTAGGGGGCGCTATTACACATCTTCTGAAAGAGTACTGAATCTCCTGATCAAAAGACATGCGAAGAAGAAGAAGCAGAAACAAGCAATAGCATATGTAACAAATGCATATGCAAAATAACGTGATCAACATTAAACAGCACATAAATCAAAACTGCCTAATGTTACAGAATGAAATGTCGACCCAGGACGAGCTATAGGACTGTGAAGCTTTGGGGGTGTCCATCTGTGTTTTGATTATTGATCTGAATGTAGTCTTTGACCAAAAAAAAAAAAAAAAAAACATTTTCACATTTTTTGCTCAAAATGTTGCTTTTTTATGAAACTTGCTCACATTTTCTTTCTTTTGATATATTGCATATTCAGATAATAATACAATAAAATATTCTGGGGGGAATTAAACTTTTGTGAAAATGGCAGGGAAAGAGTTAATATCTAACTACTGCTCATTACATTTCTACCTATAAATTATGGTGTATATTTATTTATTCATTTAGTTAGTATGAAAGACCTGTGAAAGTTTGATGCGGTCACTCATTCAAAATCCTCACTGTGCCAGTAAGATATGGCTTGGACAAAATTACAAATTAGATCAGATATTTCAAAATACATTTAAAATATTAAAATATAGTAATAACCATTAATAATAATGAATAATACAAATTATACATTTAAAAATAATTAATATATATTAAAGCAACACTAAGGAATTTTCCTCATCGGTCGCCCTACAGGTTGGAAGCGGAATTGTCCATTTCTGCTGTCGTAAATAATTTCGCCGCCCGCAGCCGACTGTTGCACGCACGCTCGCTGTTTATCCAGCACTGGCTTTGGAATGAACGATGTCCACAGACAAGGTAGAGTATGTTGCATGATTTCATGAAAGTATGATGTATTGCGACATCAGAAACGAAGAAAAACTAAATAATGACTTTTGTAACGCTTGACGTAAAGCAAGTCAAATTTGTAGTTTTCTTATGTCTCATTCGAACTACAGAAACACGACCCGGTTTGGCAAACTTGCATAGTGTGGTTATAGCAGATATAGGGCTGCAAAGCGAATCCAGAAGTGCCTTTCACCCTGTTAAGACTTGATGAACCACTGATACGATTTTGGAAACATTATTTTAAGGTAAAAAATGTTCCTTAGTGTTGCATGTTCCTTAATTTTTTACATAGATTATTATATTGTTCATAATAAATTAAATTTAATCTGTGCGACCTAAAAATATATTTGGGAGCATTTGTGTGAGTGCAAAAAATGGTTGTGGTGCGGCCTGTTTTCATTTATCTACAAAACGTTTGCAAATTACTGCACAGTGTGTACCTTATGTGCGCTGATACGCGGTGGGTTAATATTAGCTGTCAATCGCTCCCACTCCCTTTCACTGCGCTCCGTTGTCACGTGACAGGGAGCTGACTACCTCGCGAAATTTAAAAGGCTGAATAAGAGAGAAGATAAATGCTGACAGATTTCTTTTGTAAGCCGTCACCTAAAGTCACAAATAATCCTGGAGTTGATGTGGTTAATGTGGATACACCAGCTGAAAAGAAATCGTGCAGCTTTCGGAGAGAGTGGCTAAAAGATTTCGAGTGGCTCCGCTCTGCTGATGGTTCAATGTATTGGGGTCACTGTAATGCCTGTGGGACAGAGTTTTGCAGGTAGCACAGCGTTCGCAACTGAATCAATATATTTTAAGCGCGAGAGCTTGGTTAAACACAGAGAGAGTGCCAAGCACTAAAAATCCAGGGACAAGTGTGAGGCAAACAAATCAGGTTCGATTATTAAGGCTTATAATCACCAGGATGCTGCCGGCCGTTCCGCTCTACTGGCAGAGCTAAACGTCAAATTTGGTGGGTGCTCCTAAATTTTTGCTGGTGCTCCTTACTTTTTGAAGTTGGGAGCACCAGTGCTACCAAGTAAAAAAGTTAATTTCGAGCTCTGTAAATGCATTGAATTTTCATGTTTACACTCATTGTGTTTATTTTAACCATGAACATTGTGTTGACTTTTTCTGAAATATGCTAAACTGACACTTACATGAAGGCAAGATGGGATGAATTTGGGCAAATGTAGAAATGTAATAAAAGGACACTGTTTTACAGCAGTAAAACTTTGCGCTTGTCTCTGTGAGCTCTCAAACCAAATGAAAGAATTAAACGGTCTGTTTTGTGGGTTTAATGAGTTTGTTTACCCTCAGAATATCAGAGCCAAAGGCTACACCAAGAACATTTAACAAATATTGTCTCTTGTGACATAAAACACACACACAACCTCCATTCTTCCAGCTCTCATCCATCTCAATTTTCCGCTCCCTTTTTTCTCTCCTCGTATTAGGTGTTTGGAAACCCTCAGGATAATGCGATGTCAAGTTGCATTCAGCATTAAATGAGCGAAATAAATAAACAAATAAATTCAAAGACACAAAAGTTAAGCAAACTGACAGAAAATTAATGATATTTCCCCGTCTTTTCCATCTCCTTCGTGAGACGTGAGCGGAGTGTGAATGATGTCTGAAGACATAAGATGGAAACAAGAGAAATTCTTGTCTTTATAAAGTGGCATTTCACCTAAGAGAAGGAAACAGAAACCGAAAAACCAAAAACAGAGTTCCTCTCCACACAAAGCACTTCCTTCAGGAGACCTGAGAGGCAAAACCCAACAGGACGCTGAAGAGGTCTCATTAACTCTCTTCCAAACTATTGAAGATACTTAATTACTCCCACCTCTAATTACATTTACTTGATTACACACAATCACTATTACAAGCATAATGAACAGCTTGTCTAAACACAGAAGAGCCCAAGACTACAAAGAAAAAGCGGAGGAGGGAAAGGTATTGCATTCAGTAGATATAAGCTCTCACAAATGAATTGAGATGAATGGATATCAATTACTTTCCCTTATGTCATTTCAAACACATCTGACATTCCTTCCACAAAAGAGAAAAGGGAGTATAAATGCTCTTTCTGTGCAGTTCAAACATAATTGCACCACATGAACACCAAAGTCCATACTACTCGTAACCAAAACAAATGACAAGACACAACTGTGTTCAGTCATGCTTTGCTGATGTGTTAACAGAGTGAAATATGACTGGTCAAAGGCTTACGCTGACCCATAAATCCAAGTGAAATGCCAAGGTCAGCTAAGCAGCGCCACACACAATGAATGGTTGAGTTGGAAGTGGTGCCAACGCTACATTTTTACGTTTTTTTGCCATATAGATCAGAGTAGAAACCTTAATTGTTTCAGTTTCTCTCTCTCAGATGTCAATTGCATTAGGAATCTGATGTGCAAATGCATTAAACATGTTTTTCATTATATAGCCTTCCTCTGCTCTTCTCCTGATACTAAAGCGCCCGGCTCTACCCTCAACATTTCCGTTTGATTCAACTCTTGCCCCACCCGCCTGTCGCTCTCTAATAAAGCTCATGTCTCAGAGGAATAGAAGGTAATGAATACAGCTCTGCCACAGTGGCCTGCAGGGCACCAGCCCTGACTCAGCAGAAAGACCTGATCCTTTTTGCTCTAAAAAGCTCGCTTGTATTTAAAAGCGATGACAGACTGTCACCTCGACGTACAAGGTGCGTAATAAATTAAAAATCTATGCGTCCTCAGGTTTTCCAGCCGGAAATGATTGCCTCTGATTTTTGTCAAGGTATGCTTTCTCTGAACTGATGGCCATGGCTCAATGGTTATTATTTACAGTAATCGAGTAGAGTGGCATTGTGGGAAGGTTTTTGCCTTCTGGGTGAATAGTGGATTTGTTGGTTGAGAGATAAGCAGGAAAGCTTCGGTTATTAAATCAGTTCATGCTCCATTATTTTCTTCCCAGTGATTCCCGTCTCTTATATTAAACTCTGGATTCATGGCCATGAGTGAATTTGCTTAAATCTGAAATATACTCTACACAACGCAAACGCTTTTAGCTACTTAAGCACGATTTCGTAATTTCACTGTTCAAGCATCTAATATAGTTATTTTAATTTAATTTAAAAAGTTTTTTTGCTATTTATACACAACTGTTCAAAAGTCTGGGGTTGGTAAGGTATGCACACCACATGCACGGTACTATTATGAAGCATTCTTCCAATCTGAAATACCTGATTTGGATACATTTTAAAATGTTATAATTCCAGTGATCAAAGCTGTTTTCAATTTCCAGCACCATTTCTCCAGTGTTCAGTGTCACATGATCCTTCAGAAATCATTCTAATATGATGATTTGCTGCTTAATAAACATTTCTCATTATTATTATTATGTTAAAAACAGCTTAATATTTTACATTTTGTATGATTTTTTAAATGAATACAGTTAAAAAAAACAGACATTTCTCAAAGTATCTTCCTTTATGTTCCACAAAAAAGTGGTACAGGTTTGGAACAACATTAGGTTGAATAAATAATGACAGAATTTTCATTTTTTGAGTGATATAACCCTTTAATTCTATGAGACTTTCCTTTGCTGAATTGGCCAACAGTGCAGGAAAATCTTGACTAAGTAATGAAGTGAATGATTATACATGACTCCATGACGGAGGTGTGTATGCACACATCTAGGGAACGGGGAGAATAACATGTGGGTGTGTATTCTCATGTAACCTAACTCTACTCGCAGGCCGCAGCCGTTCCCACAATAAATACCCATGGCACAGGAAACACAAAGGACGGCTCAAAGACAAAGCAGCAAGAGAGAGACTGAGGGAGAGAGATATGGAAAAAGATCAACAAACTCTTCATTTTGCTCATTCACGCTCGTAGCCTGCAGACATGAGGCTAACAGTGGTGATGGATTGCTGTCATCTGTCTGTATTGGAAAGAGGGGGCACAAGGCAAAGGCACAGTTGCCAAAATTGGGAACAGGAAATGACATTGGTGTACCGTGACGAATGGTCACTAGAGAGGAGAGGGCACAGATTCACAGTGAAATGAGAAAAAGAGCTTTGCCATCTCCATTTCAACTACCATTCCAGATAATTGCTCTGACTAATGTTCTTTTGTTATAAAGATTTCATATAAAGATAAACGTGATTCCAATAAGATTTTGAGTTGTGTTGTGAGATTTTGTCTTATTGAGAGAGTGTTATAACTTTAAAAAGATTAAGGATAGTTGCTTGTCCAGGTTTAACAGTGTAAAAACATATGCCTCTGTCTCTAAAATTAGACAGAATGATGTTACATAATCACCATAGGAAAAGGTAAACGGGCCTAACATCGGTCCCTGTGGAACCCCAGTGGTGAGGGTGGAGGGCAAAGAGTGTGAGTCTTTCAAAATGACTTTATATGATTTTATTTAATAAGATACAGTATAAACTAAGGAGAAGCACAAGTCCAGAAATATCCATCTCTGCTCATTTGCATATCAACATTTCATGGTTAACAGTATTGAGAAACATTGATAGACATTGAAGAACTGGCATAGTTACAACAAACCAACACATTACTACAAATCAAATGATGACATACTAGACAACATTCAACTTTCAATAAAGATTCACATAATTTAATTAGAATTAATTAGTTTGATTTTAAGAATCAGATGTAGCTTAATTTAATTGAGAATAAAATCCTTAAACGCAAGGTTAGCTGATCAAGTTTTGTGCATGAATACATATTCTCTCCACATCAAACCTTTCTTCTCACAGTCCCCTTCAGGGGTGAACACAGTAACTGTACATACTCCACACACTTATGCACAATACGAGCCATTTTTATATTTCAAACTAGGGTGGTTTACAGCATGTTTTATGGCATCAGCCTCTCCGTCAAAATTGAGAAGTTCAGTCACGCTCTGCCCTCATAGTAAGTGGTGGTGGGTGTCATAAATAACAGTTCCAGCCTTTATTATATTAAAACGCTGAGTCCGCCTTGTTGCTTTTTACATCAGTTCACTCCGACCTCAATGATAGATGTGTTTCTATCTGAATAACCACTCTGTTTAGGTATGTCCCAAACTCTTAAAGTCTCAAACTTTGTAAAATCACATCTGAAACAAATTTATCTGAATAAAAATGCTGCACCTCTTAAAAACATTTCACCTAATTTATTGTAGCCTAACTTTGTGTAGTACTGAGATGGTGAACAACGAATCTTACTTACTTTGGCCAAATACTCAGTGAAGTACACTTCACAAGGCACTATCGAGCAATTGGAACGTACCCCAAAAGTATCCACACGCGAATCCTTTCATCAAAACCCCATATGATTTCTAAAATTGTGTGATTTCATTCTTCATCCCGGAATTGCATTAAAAGTGACTTTGATGGAGGGTCCTTCCATTCCCCTGCACCACTGCTTCAGACACAGGCAGGCAGGAGCCTTCAGGTAGTTCAGAGATCAATACCAGCTCTAAGCCCACTCTGGATCAACCACACCTGAGACTAAATCACAGCAACACTCACTCCGAATCAATACTGTGCATCAAACTGCATTCATCATTGATCATTCCCTGCCTGTACTTTGTCATCTCCGACAACTCTTCTTGGAGCTTGAATATCATTTAACACGTCCCTAATTTTAACAACTCTTCCTGACTTGACTCTTCCTGACCTGTTTACTGTGAATTAAAATAATAACCAATATATTTGCTATCATACTGGCATTGTTGAATTTTTGATTCAGATCCAATGATGTTAATTTTCTATAACTGGTCTATGCCAAGGCTACAGGTTAGCCACATTGTAGTTCAATTTGACATGTTTATATGAAGCTGTAATGGCAGCATGGGCTGTATTCTGTCATCATTTACCCTCTCTCATATATATCTATATTTATTTTTTTGGGTAACTATCCCTTTAATCAGTGATGTAAGGACATAATAGCATTTTAGGGATGAAAACTTTGAAATCTTTAGTTCCAGTACCAAATTAATACTTTTCAGATGCATTAAAAGACTGAAGGTAAAGACTTTTACATTGTAAAAAAAAAAAAAAAAAAGTCTATTTCAAATAAACGCTGCTCTATTGTACTTTCTATTCATCAAAAAATCATGACAGTTTGCACAAAAATACTAGACAGCACAACTGTTTTCAACATTAAAGGAGAACTCGCGAGATCATAGGTAACTAAACCTATGTGCGTGAAATCGACAATCGACTACTGTGGACTTCGACCGAAAACAGGATGTAAATACAGGTATTTGCGCTGGCTGAATTAACATCACTTTTATTCATATCTTTCACATCTACTGCAGTCAGATTCACTCGTGTTCACTCTGAAGGAATCACTCACATGACCTGTGCACTTGTAATGACACATCAAGGATGTTAAGAGGCTAAAAGCAGGTTTAAAACTTGCCCCATTGAAGTCAACAGGGTGCAAATTTTAAAAAGAGGATAACACGGTGTAGGCAACACCGATTTTTGTCGTTGTTCTCTGTACGGACAGCACTCCAAATGTACAAAAAAATTAGCTCAATGTTAAAATTGACCGGAAAATTCATTTCTTCAATAAGGTATACATATTCCATGCACATGGCAAAATAAGCGGAATTACTGACTAATCAATTATTTCTTACATACTTTTGTTGAATATTACTGTTTAGTAATATTCATAGGTTGTTTAGTATAACTCAAGATAAGACTTTCTATTCTTACGCTTCAGGATAACAGGATTATTCCAATGTTTAAAATCCAGAGAGTGTCAGAGACGTGGTCGGGTGAGCAGTGTGCATGGCCTGGCTGTCCTAACCAATAAACAAGATAACAAAGAAGAAATCCAGTAAATGTCTGCTGTATATAACCTTTCCAGAAGGTGTGTCCGTTTAAAAAACCCATACAAATGTCAGTTGCAAAGGCTCAGACTTGTGTTTAGTGTGTGAAAACTTGTTTGGACAGTCTAAGGTAGGAGTCAGTCATCTGCAATATAAAGCTCTTTGTGCTGAAATGAACCACAAAAAGAGCAAATTATATCAGATTATCATATCATATAAATGCATTCAAATGACATTCAGCAACAATTTATATAATCCTGTGATAAACGCTTGATCTGCTTAAATCCTTCTTTTAAAACGTTCCTTTAGGAAAATAAGGCCATTTTTTCATCTCCAAACTTGTCTACTCTTGAAGTCTCTTTTCTGACAGCTGCTCAAGCGCACGAGGTGAGACGTGGATGAGAGGCTCTTTCCTCACCGGACTGCAGACACATTAACATAATTACCTTACCAATGATTTCTATCTTCCTGAGGGGCAATTTCGCAAGCAATCAATTTGAAAAGAGAGATGCCATATTAAAAGACAATTTAATAACAAGGGTAAAATCTGTGGCGTCAAAACATCCTGCTGATATTTGGGGCATGACGACAGAAAGGACCCTGAGCGCACGGCAGATTGATGATGTGGATGGTGATGGAGGTCAAGGCCAGGCGTTCAGAGTTAAAGTTCAAGATGATAAATTGAAAAAGGTTGTGCCCTGAAAGAAACCCTTGGGGCATATGACAGTGTGACTTTTCTAGTTTCTAGACTAGTTGGTTTATATGTGGGTGAATCTCAAGAAAACATTTACGGGTCACCTTTAAACCCAAAATCAAAAAAAAGTGATTTTGCATTGTGACATTATTTTCATGACTATTAAGCGTTTAGTAAATTTTGACTTTGATTAATATAATATAATATAGCACCATTTCTTATTTTGGATTTTGGGATGAAATATGACATGGTTTTATGAGATTTACTCAGAGAATCCACTTCTATCTTCTCTTCTCTCCTCGCCCTCACACACACATAATTCCCATTGAAGCAGGTGCATTATTGCTCTGCTTTTTAATTATACATGAACCTTTGATCTGACTCATTAAAAGGATCTGATTAATTAAGGAAGTTCATACACTCAATCACTCATTTACTCTCTGAAGCATCTCTCTCTGCCCCATCACTCATCTGTCGTCCATCTTTGTTCTGTATGCACAACCCTCAACCTGCTCACCTGTCTCTCACTCCCTTTAACCCAAATGGCCTGCTGACAAACGCGCATAACAAAGCACTGCCTGTCTGGATTTATGTATGTGTGTAAAATATGGCTCACCCCCTCCCCTCTCTCTCTCACACACACACACACACATACACACACACACAGATTCTGCTGCAGATGGCCGTGTAATCCATCAGAATGTCACAGGAGATATAAAAGGGATTGAGAAGCTCTGGCTTCTTTATTGTTTATTTATTAAAGACAGAGTCCAGAATGACCCTCCTCTTCCCCACCCTCTCTCATACAAAACAATCTCACAAATACTGTCAAGAAATGCCCCGTAATGTTATACCCCAAAACCAAAAGATAAACTCAATGCATCAATTATATTTTCTGAAGAAAATGAAGCCTATTTTAGGAATATTCAGATTGTTTTGCACTAACATTGTTGTCAAGCATCCCACAACATTACACAATTTTCATGTATATTCTGCATTTACTGCACTGAATTTAATTAAATATGCTTATTTATTTTAAAAAACAAACTAAATGAGTAGATATTTAAAAGCTTCCAAAAACATTTGTCTCTCCAGCATTTTTGTCAGCATAAACAATCTGCACAACTAAACAGGAGTTTTCTTTACATAATAAGCTTGGATTTGAGGAAGTATTTTGATATGAATTGGAACGTAGGCATAAAACATTGTTGCGACAACTTTGAATAATACAAAATAAATGTATTTTTGTCCTATGACTGTTCTTTGTTTGTGTGATGGATCTGCCATGAGCCAATCACAACAACAACAAAAAATTAGTCCATCGCCACAAAACAGGAAGCAAAGTGGTCTTCAATTGTGACAAATTTTTTTTTATAATAATTATATTCCATTCAGGTTACATCACAGGAAATAGCCAGCACTCAAAAAGGACATAATGTGCTTGAGTCTCTCAAACTGACAGAGAACCAAAATCAGCACCACTTATTTTACCAGGGTACAATAAGTAACAAGACTCTCATTAGATAAAGCATACACTGAATTTATAGGAGGCGACCAGCACCATGAAAACAAAAAGCCATACAAATTTTCACAACAGTAACAACACAAACCCTGGAATGAACACAATACATTTAACTAAATTTAGAGCTATGGATCAATTTTAGTTAATGCAAAAAGAATTCTATTAAACAAAAATCACATTAATCAAGACATCACATTGTCCTATGTCCTACAGTCTCATTTCCTTTAGAATTCCCATTAAAACAGATCAGCTTCCTGTTTGAATCTCTTTGTCACTAGGCTGGTCCATTCCCACAACACACCAGGTATTAAACATTTCAAGTCATCTTCATTACAAAATGAGCTTTGACAATTTAAGCTATGTTTCTAAAAGTCAAATTTTAGCCAAAGAGGAATTTTAACTGGTTTTAATGTTTTAACCTTAAGCCAAATAACTAAGCCTGTGCACTGACTCAGTACACTGACAAATAAAGATCTTAAACCAAACCAATATATTAATGTTCTTTTAGTTATTGATCAATGCAAAGATTAATGTATAAGAATTGTGTGGCATAAATCCTGGCCATCACAGTTTTTACATCTCATCTCTTCAGGAAGATTGTTTTCTTTTAGCGGTTCAGCACACAGATATTGTAAGAATCTCCTTGGGTCATGAATATTAATTGTGTTCAATTTGTTTATTGAAAGATGAACACTGATACACTCAAAAAAATGATTTTAGCTCTTTGTTCAATTTCATTAATTAAAATGAGCATATACGACACAATCCTTCATAGAAATGATTCCAGCTTAATTTCATTAAATGTAATCAATGTAATTTAAAAAAAATTTGGTTTACCACATTTTTTTTTATTGAGTCAACATGAATATTTTTCGTGCGTCTTAACCGGATGTCGCTCAAAAAATGAATTTTGGCCTCTTGTTAAAATAATTAATTAAAATAAGCAAAAGTAACACGATTGTTTAATATTGTCACAACTTAATTTAATTGTGTTCAATCAACCTAATTCATTTGTGTGAAAACTACATGAATCATTGTTGTTGACATCTAACTGGGCAGTGGATCTGTAGTTCCCAGCATGCTTTGCAAGGGACTGCATTAATAGGGTCAATTTAGGGAAAAGGTGTTATTTTATGTGTTTTTCAGTAAATGGAAAGATGTTGTTAGTTAATGTTAGTGTTTAATGTTCAGTTATGTTAGAAACTTAGAGGACTTTCTGTAATGTTTTTGAATTTTGTGGTTACCATTATGCAGAATAGTGGCGACTGTGTTTAGGCTGTGGGCTCAGTACTACATTATATGTGCATTACACCTCATGTTCAGGTTGTGGGCACTCAGTATACACTATGTGTAAACCTCACTTGCAGACCTGCACAAGTAATATTATATTACTATGTAAAAAATGATTTTAATTCAATTGAACACTAGTAGTGTCTATCATTAGAAGTGACCGTTAAGTCAAATTAACTAAAATTATAATGTTGGTGATTTAAGGCAGGACAAAAACTAAATGTAGTTAACCTGACAAAACGTTATCTAAGCAGGAATGACTAAATTAATTTAAATTCATACAACAAGATTACAACAAATTATTTCAAACTAATTCGATTTTGTTGGAAAAATGTCATTTCGTGGAAAAACTTTCCTTAATTTAATTAAGTTCGTTCAACAGATTATTTTTTTGAGTGTAGATGGCAGATGCCAATTTTTTGTTTGGACAAAAAATATATATATTGTAATTTAAAAAAATGCAACAATTGAAACATATGAATTGTCCTAGACTTCATTTTCTTACTACAAAATATAATTTCTTTCTTACTTTTGATTTTGGGGTAAAACATGACCTGTACATGTTTTCAGCTAGATTCATCCTACTCCACATTTCTTTTATAGACTAGTAAAAGCGGACGTTGCTGGCAGAGTGATCCAAGCAACTGGGGAAATAAGTCTTGTTGAGACCCCTGGGGTGACTGCTATTCCTGGTGGACACAGTGAAAAAGAGCTCAAACTTTCTCTCCTCCACACTCTTGCTGGCATAATGGCCTTAGTTACTGCCAAAAATACTATACTCACAATCACACCCTGAAGGGGGGCTCTCTCTGTCTCTCTCGCTCTCTCTCTCTCTCTCTCACACACACACACACACACGCACGCGCACACACAGTCAGGGCTCAAAGGATTCAAGTAGATTGTTTACAAAGACCCAGTTGCTGCAGGGTTGCGCAAAGTCTGCATACTCAAAAATAAATCGCCCAGACACTTAGTAGAAGAGACAAAAGTGCTTCATATTGCCTGCTAAAAAAGTTAGCATAACTACTTAAATAACACTAAAACATTAAAGTAATTAAAATGCTTTATTTTTCAGTCACTATCTGATTACTAAACTGCAACTGCAATGTGTGGGTGTATTTATATATTATTTTTATTTTGTTTTTTTATTTAATTCTAATTTTAATTTATATTTCATGATCTTTGTGTGCTTTTTGATGTGCACCTTGTATAATTGTTTTTGATTATCGCCATGTGGTATTATGATTCAGTTCTTATTGACTAGCATGAGATCCCGCCCTCCCTACAGAGAGTCTCCAAAGCCACGCCTCCTTCAAAACACGTGAACGAGCACAGCGGAGTCTGCAAAGCGTCATGAGACGATGTTAAACTACCTCATGTCTCGAAGCACATAACATTGCAATAAAAAGGAACATAACTTACAGAGCTCTTACTTGTACCACCTGATTGCTGAAGATTCATTTCGGCGTTGATAGCGTTGACATAGAAACGCTGCATAACACCAACGGGACAGTTGATCTTCCACAGCGCACACGCACACCACTGTGCATTATAACAGCTATCAAGGCATAGGCGTATATGCGGGTGGGACATGTCCCCACCACTTCTTGGCGGGGTCGATATTGACACGCTTGGCAAAAGTTCTACCACTAGACCATTAAAGTACACAAGCTACATTTGAGGATCTATGCGTTTATTCACGTGAAAATTCTCGGCACTAAAATTATTTAGTATATCTCATTAAATGACAAATGTACCGAAAATGACCCAATGTACTATTGAAATTGATTTCTGGACATCGTAATGTTCTTTTTTCCTGAAAATTGTTATGTATTGTATCTGATTTAGCACCCATGTTGATGACATCAGCGCGGGCTAGCCGCTTATTTGGAGAGTGGGATATGATGCACTTCCATTCTTCCTGCATCTGTTTTAAAAGCCTCGTCAGAAACGTGGGTACGCCTACGTCATTACCAAAGCAACTCATGGAGATACATTGGTTATGTTTGGACACACAAATCTTATTTGATTACTTGCAATTACTAGCGTGGGCAGTCCACCTGAAAAGATCTGATTTGAGAAAAACTCAGATTTGCCTGCAGTCTGAACATAACCGAAGTGATCCACTCAATCCCCCAGCAGCCCTTCCGACTCTGGTCACGGGCCGTGGTGTTGCTGTGGAGACAGGCCATGTATATGATGGATGATTGGTTTCCTCCCATGTTGCCCCTGCACGACACTGTTACTATGATAAATGGTACCCTAGGTGACAAATCTCTACACGTCCTTACGGCAGCAGACCACAGAAAAATACAAACAGCACTGCGGGATGGGTCACGGCCCCTCCTCTCATCTCACACACTCAAACGTACAGTAAATCATACACACACACACGCACACCAATACATAACTGCAGGACACTTGCTGAAGCCAATCTAAATTAAGAAGCCCAATGCTTTGTCCGAACACAAAATTATGCAGTTTTCAGAAATAATAATCAACCACAAACCAAAAACTTTTTTTGTTGTTCTATTAAAACACACACTTAAAGTTCTCCTAAAAAACACACGCACTATTCATCCCACATCCTCCCACATCTCGCCTCAACCAACACTTCTGCTGACACACACTCAAAGGAGCGCTATTTCTCCAAAAATAACCTTTAGAAAAAGAATGATGGATTAGTTCTGGCTCTCTAGTGGGATTTTCAAGATTATACATTATTTTATTTTTTTGTACGAGTATTAGATTGGGTACGGTCGCCACCAACAATGTGCCCAATTAAGAAAGAGGAATGTCCTTATTAGAAAACAGAGTCCATCTGCCAGTCACTGCGTCGTGGAGCTTGACTGACAGCTCAAACTTACACCTACGGATGCTTTACCCGCTTTAAAGAGCCCTGGCACATCTGATGAGGGGGTTGGTGGTAGACACACAACAAGAAGTGTCCTTGTAACATTTTCTTTTCTTTTTTTACAAAAGAGAAGGATGTTCCTGACACCAAAAGAAAACAAGTACACTGACTCATGTCTCTGAAGGAGTTATTTATACCCTCCAAACCAGGTGAAAGGAAATAAAAAGAAATAAAGTGGAAAAATGTTTATAATGTGGCGGACATGGAGGTTATTTGCAGTTTTGAGGGGGAAAGTATTTGTACAGATAGTTTAAAAACAGCTATAAATGGCCCATTCATACAAGTTTGTCTTCTCTCCATCTTATTGCCTGCCGTAATACATAATTTGAACTATTTGTTTATTTAGCAATACAAGAAGTTTTATAGAGGGTCACCAGCACGGCAATGCAGCATTTAGTATGACAAAATAAAATGTCAAAATCATGTTTTAAACATTGACTGTGGTTGATGCACATTTACTGGCATGTTCTCTGATAACACTTCTCTGTGGTGGTTCAAATGCATTTGCAGATTTTTTGGGGTCCCTTACACTTTTCACCCAAACCGCTTAGTGTGAATGAAAATAGAAATGTAGTGCATGTAAACTTGGTGTGAAGTTGGAACAGACTACAACTAAGCCAGTCGCAGCTCACCACAGAACTGGGACTGAGAAATGTACAGTAACCTCACAGAGACAGGGCGAAACTAAAAGGAA
The DNA here is from genome assembly GCF_964197995.2 of Scardinius erythrophthalmus. NCBI lineage: Eukaryota > Metazoa > Chordata > Actinopteri > Cypriniformes > Leuciscidae > Scardinius > Scardinius erythrophthalmus. The sequence goes on from NC_138235.1 coordinate 16,924,475, forward strand.
ACAAAACAGAGTGAGGGGCAGATTGAACCTGATGTGCCATTAGCACAGCCTGCTGGGAAATCAGGATGCCTGCTTTCTAGAGCATATCTCATCCCTAGAGAGTATGTGTGCTTGTGTGTGTGAAGGAGAATGTGAGACTTAGACAGAAACCTTGGGAGACAAAACAGACCGTGTCTCTTTCTCACCCATTGCCTCTATCCTCCACTCCTCTAACCTCCGATGTCTTTTTCTACTCTTCATATTCAGAGACAGCACACACACACACACAGACAGTGTACTGTTCCAGGATGGCCTCTCGTGACTGAAACTGTGGGACAGCTGGAAAGATTGAAACCATATGCACATTGTGTGAGCCTGTGGGTGTGTATGAGACGGAGAGAGGGAGATCTTTATCAGAGGAATCTTTGTAGAATATGTTCTCATCTTTTTGCTGGGTGGGTGTGGGATAGAGAGGGGAGTGTGGGAGGAATAAACAGAACTGATCCAAGCATTCACAGAAAGCCTAGGATTCAATCGTAGGGGAAAGTTCACTGACCTCCGGGTTGACCTGACTACCAGTCAAAAGTTTGGACACACTTGACTGAATCAGACCTGCCAAAGTATATATTTAGATATAAGTTTATATATATTGTGAGTACCATAATAGTGTAAGGCTTATTGCACATACTTTCACATTATTTTTCTTTGCACACTTTCCACACGCATTTTCCCCCTCACTGCCATATTCAAGTTTATTCACCATGTAAATTGGCAATGAGGAAAACCATACAATACTATAGTATGCAAAAAAGTCTTTGACACATTAGTATTTTCACCAACAAAAAAAAGGTTTTAAGCTAGTTATTTATATCTTTTGCTGTAGTGTGTCAGTAGGAAATATCAGTTTCCACTTCCAAACATTTCTTTTGCCATTAATTGTAATAATCCAGTGAGATTTTTGTATGCACAAGGAGTCTGACAACAGCCGGTATGATCTGATCTCACCATCATCGAGTCCGTCTGTGATTACATGAAGAAACAGAAACACTGAGACAGGCTAAATCCAGAAGAACAGCGGCAAGACACTTGAAGAAAAACTATGTGCAAGTGTACCTATGACAAAAGCTGTTTTAAACACAAAGGGTGGTCACAACAAATACTGATTTGGTTTAATTAACGGAAGTTACCGGTAATTGATAAATAAAATCTATTTATGACATTATTTGTGAAAGCATCCTCACTTTGAGCATTTTTACACAAGTTCCTAAAACTTTTCACAGTACTGTAGCTTAGTCTAGACATTAACTTTATTGAAAGTCTTGGAAGGACGTGCTGGAGTAGATTTTCATTGTCAATACCAAAAGATCTTGACCACAAATGTATGCATCAATTGTTTCAAAAGTTGAATCATAGAACTTTTATTTTTGACTAAAAAAATTCTAAATCCACATGACTTACTTTCTTGTGTGGAACACAAAAGTAGATATTTAGCAAAATGTCCAAGCTGCTCTTTTCCATACAATGAAAGTGAATGGTGACCATGGCTGATCCGGAACCACTTTTATTGTACCTTTAAAAAGTCTTAAAATGCGTAAATTCTTAGTTTTGTAGACAAATATAAATTCCAATACTTCCATTTGTGTTGAAAATACTAATAAAATCGATAAGTAGGTGTGTCAAAACTTTGACTGGTATTGTATGTGTATGTGTGTGTCCGTATGTGTGTGAGGTCATTCTTTGTCAGGACATTGTAAGTGTCTATGAGGCAGAAGTAATGAAGCATTTGTGTGTTTTCAGTGAGGGTCGATCTACCATGCAAAAAGGTTGTGCTGTGTGCGTGTGTTTGTAGCTGAGAACCCCACAGAGCTCTGACCCCGTGTCCTACTTTCACCCCTTTTATTTCATTCATATATTTATACCGTCATTTCAGTTTTTCCTTCTGCATCAACGATTCCTATCTGCTACGTAGACATCATAACACACTCTCCTTTAATCTTTCACACAAAGTATCATGGTGTTTTTGTACAATGTTTTTGGATATGTACTATAGTACGTATTTGGACATGCACCCTGTTAATCTCAGCATTCTTTAGGGTACCGTGGTACTGCATATGAACATAGTAATGAGTCTGTACCATGAAATACAACATAACAAAAAATACTGACACTTTCAAATGTACAATAAATGTAAAATAAAGAAATAAAATTGCACTAGATGACTAGAACATAAAAAAGTTGTTCAAATATAAATGATCCTTTAATGATGATTTAATGATGCTGAAAATTCAGCTTTGATCACAGGGATAAATTACATTTTAAAATATATTAACATAGAAAACAGTTATTAAAGGGATACTTCACCTCTGGAAAGATGAATGTATATTTAAAATAGGTCATTTATGTAGAAGAAATGTGAAGAATTTTTTTAATTTGGAGCTTTCTAGACTGAGAAAAGCCAGAAAATGTATTTTTGGCTTATGTGGATGAAAGACAACAACTCCCAGAATGCACTTGCTTCGCTGCCCTAGGAGGCCACGCCTACCGGTTAGAGAGCGCAGTTGAAAACAACAAGGTTAGGCTACTAGTGAGTCTCCGTGACGAGTCTGCCTGGGATTTCGAGATCGCCCAAAATGTCCGGGATTCGGCTTTTGCGTTCTACAGTCGCCGGGATTCGGCTTTTGCGATCTACAGTCGCCATTCATCATGTTTACTGTGGCGAGCAGGAGAAGCAGGGCCGCGGGAGAACGGCGCGAGGCCGGTGGCGTCATTACTGAGACGCACCGGTCTCCCATCTCTCACGGAGGAGCGGGAATTTTCTTAGCAATGTTAAAACGCACATCAACCGATCACTTGTTTAGCGTTCATGTAAACACTACATTTAGATTCACCAATCGGAATGAATTCAGTTAGATTGAAACAAGAGGTGTGCATGTAAACAATGAATGGCGACCGCAGAAAGCAAAAGCCGAATCCCAGGCATTTTGAACGATCTCGCCCGCCGGACAAGTCTGGGAAAAGGAGGATGGTAACCCCTACTACTCAGCTTTCTCCACAGAACAAGAGCCTGCTAGCTTAGCTTCCAAAGAAAGACGGCTGACTGTGTGTACATTATGTGAGTGAGATCCCACCCTCTATGGGCGGGCTGAAAACATGCGGAACAACGCCATCTACTGGCTGTAGTCTTTAGCCTCTGGCCAGAAAATCCTCCGATGACGCAAAATGACGATTTTTGCGTCATCGGAGGATTTTTTCCAGACAAAAAAATACATAAATCTCTCGTCTCAGGGGTTATGAGGGTGGAAAGCACGGTAATTCGAAAATACTACAGGTTTTCTACTAATACAAAGCTTAATGCTAAATCCTGAAGTATCCCTTTAATGATATTTACAATTTTACTTCTTTTTTTACTGTAGTTTTGATCGACTAAATGCAGCCTTGGTGAAAATAACAGACTTCTTTCTTTCCAAAACATTTAAAAATCTTACCGAGTGAGCCCAAACTTGTTTTTTATTGTTACACTGGGGTCGATATACTGTATTGTATCTAATGTAATACAATTTAAATTATTTTAAGTGCAGATTAAGTGTCAAAACACTTTGAGACAGGTTATTATATCACCACTTTCAATATGCCATAGTTCCACTCCCATTTTTTTTTTTTATCTATCCAATATAAAGAATGATTAACATGTCAAATATAGCTGGGAGGGTCCAATACAAGACGGCAGCTTTTTTTTAATAAGTGCCTGTGTCATTTGTCCATCATCCTGTCACTCACCTGCCGGTCCAGAGTATCAGGCTCACGGCTGTTCTAGTTGTGTCTGGTTCCACCGTGTTCTGAAAAACAAGGAGGAAAAGTCACAAAACCCGTTTAAAACTAAAGCGTTTATTTCATCATGTTTTTGTGTGTGTGTGTGTGTGTGTCAAACTCTTTTCAGTGTCTTTTTTCAGCTGTATGCTCTAAATGGCGGCAATTGATTTTTCTGTTCTGTGAGCTTGAAACTTATTTGTACTAAAAGACATGGTGTGAAAAAAAGAAAAAAGAGCCAGCTACGGGCCACATTTAATTCCTAGTCAAAAGACTTTTGTGCGTGCCTCTTTTTCGCTCTCGTATTCTCTCTCTTGCCTTCCCCTCCTTTTTCGCTTCTTTTCTTTGTGTCTGAACTGAAGTCTGACCAGAATACTGATGTCATGGATTTGTGCAGTGCATTTGGACGCGCAGAATGACTTTCTGGCCTCTTTTTTTCCCCCGCCGCACTGCCAGCTCCTACTGCGCTCGAAGGCCGCTGAGAGAAAGCAGGTCCAATTACCAGAGCACGGGGGCTTAGTGAGCGTCACACCACAAAAACACACACAAACACACACACTCACGCAAAACAGAGCGCGACAGGTTTATTCAGACGGAGCAATCAGGACGAGAGCTTAAAGAGACCTTAGCGAGGGAGGTTAAGTTATTTAGCGTGATGGCTAATGACAGTGTGGGAACGGCCATAGGAATGTATGAGAAGAGAGAGGGAGGGAGGGGCGAGGAGGAGATGTCCCAAACCAATGGAACCAGCGCTCCATCAATCACTCTGATTAAGATGTCAACCTGTCAGTCATGAGGATTAAACTGACGGGGCTTGTGCATATTCATGAACATCTTTAGGGTGGGATGTGAATATGTTAAGCTGTATTACAGAAGAGCAAACACTGAAAAGGGAGGAGAGGTAATTAGTGGCCCACCATTCACCCGAGACAAAAGCAGGGTTGAACTGGTGTTCTTTTCGGCCTCAAGAAGCCAGTTGTTGAGATGTAGAAGCATTTGTGCGCTATTCTGAAATGTGTGAAATTTGGTTAACAAAATGTATTAAGAGTCAGGGTCTAAGGGTACTATGATGTCATGTGGATTAAACATGGTCAAGTCTGGCATGATGCGACGTATCCTGATGTCATCACCAGTCTCTATCCTCAAATAATGTCCTTTCATTCTCCATTGGATCTGTTTAACCGCACAGATGGGTGGGTTCCTGGGTGTTGCTATCTTGTAGCTACGTGGTTTTAATGTGTTGCTAGGGTGTTCTGGGTGGTTGCTAAGTCAAAAGAGCAGATCCCCAAATTTCTCTGATTTCTATGATGGGTTTTCAAAGTGCTTTGATCCCAAGAACCCCAAATATAGTGATGATGTAGCAAAGGAACCCCATTTCTGAAGTATATAGGCAGATATATATTTTCACGTATATTTAATATACACTGTTATATATTGTTATATACACTGTATTGAAAACAAAGCACATTTTTAAATAATTTCCCGGAAAATAAATGAATAAATTATCAAAATAAATATTAATTATTATTTATTATTATTAATATTAATAATTAATTTTGACAGCTGTAAAAGTACAAAATATTTATTTTCTCATCAAAACTTTCTATCAAAATTGCTATCATTCTTTGGTATAATTCTTCGCCAAAATGCAATGCATATACATACAGGTCTTATTAGCAGAACAAGCAGAAAAGTCAGAAAGTAAAATGTTCTCATATGATACAACACTACTGGGCAAAGTTGAGCAATTAAGGAAGGTCTGAACCAATCAGGTCAACCACTCAATGAGAGTCTTTGTAAGGAAAGTGTCTTTCTCTGCAGCAGTGAGACACGTTAAGGTGACATTGACAGTAGACACACGCTCATCCTGCCTCTAGCCATGAGCCCACACTGACCCTCTCTCCTCTTCATCTTTACACATCTCTGTCTCTGTCACTCCATCATCCTCTCCTCTAATCCTCCACTCATTCCCTCTTCCCACTTATGTTTCCCTCCATCCATAATCCCCCTTTTCTTTTTCCATCTTCTGTCTTGTTACTTTGGCTTTTCTCCTCTTCTGCCCCCTCTCTCCTCTCGCTCTGTAATTGTCAGTGCGTTGAAAAGAGCCCCACACAGAGAGAAAGTTATCCACCGTAGATTAAATTAAACCCCATCAAGTAGAAAGCAGACACCAAACACCCAATGCAATATTAAAAGGCTGCACACATGGGGTTGTGTGTGTGCGTGAGTCACTCCCTTCAGTCATTCTTCTGCTTTCTTCTCTGACTAATGTAAATCAATGATGTGAAATGGCTGCTTCCCTCACTACAGCTTCAGTGACAGCAAACAGGCCCAACCACAGACCTGCTGCCGCCAAGGTGATGGATAGGTGAGAGAAAGCTGATACACAGGCGGCTTTCATCCCCTTTCTGTCTGTCTGTCACCCTTTTCCATGTGTCATGATTTCTCTCCTCTCTTTCTTGATCTCTCGGTCTATTTTTGTGATCTAGGCCTCTAATGGTGTACTTGAAGAACATCACACTTAGCAGAAATGTGATACAACAACCTGAAGATCCCCTTAAATGTCACTACAGAATTTAAAGGTAAAATGCATAAACATGCTGGACTATCTGCTTTTTTTATTCCATAACAAAAACTACACAAAAGCAAACTCAAAGCATAACATAACAGCAAAACGCAAAGCAAAACAAAAAGCTAAACTATGGAAGCTTGCTTCCGCCATAGAATTGAAAAAATTAAAAGATAATTGCAACTTTTTAACTCACAATTCTGACTTTTTTTTTTCCTCCGAATTTCGAGTTATAAACTCGCAGTTGCAAGTTCTAAAGTCAGAATTGCAAGTTATATAGTCCAATTCTGAGGAAAAAAAACACACTTTTTTTCCTCAGAATTGTGTTTATATCTCACATTTCTGACTTTTGAAGTAAATCAAAAAAAAATAAAAAATGAAACGAAAACGAAAAAGCAAAACAAAAAGCAAAGCAAAAAACAAACAAAAGCAAAAAAAAAAACAAAGCGAAACAAAAAGCTAAGCAAAAACAAACAAAACACAAATACACAAAATAAAACAAATACACAAATCAAATTTTTTGACTTCAGTTCATGTGATGCACCTTATGTGCTGCTATCTTCTTGATCTCGATTCCTTCCCTCCCATGACCTTCAGTAATCGCTGAGATCGTGGATTGACCCAGACATGCCACGTGAGCGGTTTCTCTCATTACGCGGCCCACCGCTCGGCGTGATTTATGCTCTTATTCATATTCCATGTGAAGCGCTTTTAATCACCACGCAGCATGCTGCTTCTTCACATAACCACTGCAAAGAAGCAATTAATTCCTGCTGCTGCACGGCTTCCTCAACAAGCCAGAAATTAATACAACACTTAAGAAATACTGACTCATTTGTTCCGAGAAGAGAGAAGGAAACACACACGAAGACCTCGCGAGCGATTAACAGCACATCATGCACAACATGTATAGTCCTGTAGATCACATTTTATTTTATTCGTTATGGTGCATTGACTTCCAGTGTGAAACAAGTTTCTTTAATTGGCGTCTTCATACTCAAACGCTGCCAGTTCAGTCGTGGACTAGTCTAAGGTTTTGAACACAGGGGTACGTTGAGAGGAGACAGGAAATAATCAGGGAGAAGAGAGGGATCAGTACACGATATGAGATGGAATTGAGCTTGCTTCTCTTTCATTGGTTTTCATGTCTGGAGCACTAACCACAGGGCCACTGCTCCAACCTACATTACATTTATCAAAAAAAGATACTGGGTAAAATGTCTCTCTGTCTGGACAGTAGACCTGTCTGGCCTCTGGGGTTTTCTTGTGAAGTGTCCACGCTCCCAGACTTAGATTAATAATTTAGATAGTTGCTGAGCCTGGTAAGACAAGCTGATGACTGCTGGTCCGTGGGGCAATTTAAAAAAAGAAATGGCGAACCACACCAGAGCTCCTGCCTGCAATCGTACTGAGCCACGCTGTAAAAATATGAGTGTGTTCTTGACTGAGACAGACAGACTGATAGAGCTGGAGTAATGCACGTGTTAGTGAGACATATACAGTACCATTCAAAGGTTTGTGGTCAGTATGTTGTGGTCATGAATTAAGAAATCATTAAACTTTTGACATGTAAGAGGTCATTGTAATGTAAAAACATCCTGTAAGTTTCAGAACTCAAAACGTCCTTGTTAGTCCAAAAACATATTTTATTGCATCCAAGCTCAGAAAACGAATCGTTTAGAATTTTGTCTCATTATGCCGTTATTATAGTGCAACGAAAGACCGCCTCTGCAGAATCAAATAAAAGCCTACTTCTACATCATCACATCTTTGGCCCCGCCCACTGGTGCGTTAATGAGAAGAGAGATACAGGATCACTAGATGAAAAATAACATTACATGTACATTCCAAAGGATCCTAATGCTAGGAATGTGGTTATTTATTTTCAACATTGTGAATGTCTCAGTTGAGCATTATTTGTTTGTTTGGTATATTTCACTGTGGATTCTTTGGTTAATCAGTTTTGCAAACAGTTTTTTTTACTGTAAGATATGGACCTGACAGTAATGCAACAAGTCTCTATGTTAAATCTAATGCCTGATCGGTGATCAGTGATTTCTGATATGTAATTATTATGACCGCCGCTAGCGTAGCTAGCGAAAGCGGTCATATAGGGATTGTCAAAGTTTTTTTTTTTTTTTTTTTCGTCACCTTACTGAATTTTTCGTCAACGATACCAGGGACACCGAAGCACCGGGGAACATGAAATTTGGTGGGCATGTAGCCCCACTAGACTTCTACGGAAAAATTTCGTTTGGTCCCCGGAGGCCACTCCCCCCCCGCGCTGGGCCCCCCCAAACCCAAAACAATGCAGTTTTTCCTAAATAACTACCTGAACCGTGGCACCGAGGATGAAGAAATTTTTATGGTATGTTGGTCTACTAGACTTCTACAGAAAAATTTCGTTTGGTCCCCGGGGGCCACTTCCCCCCCCCGCGCTGGGGCCCCCGTAAATTTTTCGTCAACGATACCAGGGACACCGAAGCACCGGGGAACATGAAATTTGGTGGGCATGTAGCCCCACTAGACTTCTAAGGAAAAATTTCGTTTGGTCCCCGGGGGCCACTCCCCCCCCGCGCTGGGCCCCCCCAAACCAAAAAAAATGCAGTTTTTCCTAAATAACTACCTGAACCGTGGCACCGAGGATGAAGAAATTTTTATGGTATGTTGGTCTACTAGACTTTTACGGAAAAATTTCGTTTGGTCCCCGGGGGCCACTTCCCCCCCCCGCGCTGGGGCCCCCGTAAATTTTTCGTCAACGATACCAGGGACACCGAAGCACCGGGGAACATGAAATTTGGTGGGCATGTAGCCCCACTAGACTTCTAAGGAAAAATTTCGTTTGGTCCCCGGGGGCCACTACCCCCCCCCCCCGCGCTGGGCCCCCCCAAACCCAAAACAATGCAGTTTTTCCTAAATAACTACCTGAACCGTGGCACCGAGGATGAAGAAATTTTTATGGTATGTTGGTCTACTAGACTTTTAGGGAAAAATTTCGTTTGGTCCCCGGGGGCCACTTCCCCCCCGCGCTGGGGCCCCCGTAAATTTTTCGTCAACGATACCAGGGACACCGAAGCACCGGGGAACATGAAATTTGGTGGGCATGTAGCCCCACTAGACTTCTAAGGAAAAATTTCGTTTGGTCCCCGGGGGCCACTCCCCCCCCCGCGCTGGGCCCCCCCAAACCCAAAAAAAATGCAGTTTTTCCAAAAATAACTACCTGAACCGTGGCACCGAGGATGAAGAAATTTTTATGGTATGTTGGTCTACTAGACTTTTAGGGAAAAATTTCGTTTGGTCCCCGGGGGCCACTTCCCCCCCCCCCCCGCGCTGGGGCCCCCGTAAATTTTTCGTCAACGATACCAGGGACACCGAAGCACCGGGGAACATGAAATTTGGTGGGCATGTAGCCCCACTAGACTTCTAAGGAAAAATTTCGTTTGGTCCCCGGGGGCCAGTCCCCCCCCCCGCGCTGGGCCCCCCCAAACCCCAAAAAATGCAGTTTTTCCTAAATAACTACCTGAACCGTGGCACCGAGGATGAAGAAATTTTTATGGTATGTTGGTCTACTAGACTTTTACGGAAAAATTTCATTTGGTCCCCGGGGGCCACTTCCCCCCCCGCGCTGGGGCCCCCGTAAATTTTTCGTCAACGATACCAGGGACACCGAAGCACCGGGGAACATGAAATTTGGTGGGCATTTAGCCCCACTAGACTTCTAAGGAAAAATTTCGTTTGGTCCCCGGGGGCCACTCCCACCCCCGGGCTGGGCCCCCCAAACCCAGAAAAATGCAGTTTTTCCTAAATAACTACCTGAACCGTGGCACCGAGGATGAAGAAATTTTTATGGTATGTTGGTCTACTAGACTTTTACGGAAAAATTTCGTTTGGTCCCCGGGGGCCACTTCCCCCCCTGAGCTGGGGCCCCCGTAAATTTTTCGTCAACGATACCAGGGACACCGAAGCACCGGGGAACATGAAATTTGGTGGGCATGTAGCCCCACTAGACTTCTACGGAAAAATTTCGTTTGGTCCCCGGGGGCCACTCCCCCCCCGCGCGCTGGGCCCCCCCAAACCCAAAAAAATGCAGTTTTTCCTAAATAACTACCTGAACCGTGGCAACGAGGATGAAGAAATTTTTATGGTATGTTGCTCTTAAGGGCCCACATCAACCTAGCCCATAATCACTCATTTGTGATTTGCGCCCCTCCCATAAAAAATGAAAATGCAATATTATTCTGCTTTAATCGCCCCTATCTTCAGTGGAGATGTTCAGAACTGCACCATATTTCATGTGTATGATTAACTTGACATCCTCTGGGGGTATCCTCTGCTAAGTTTTGTAGAATTTCATCCATGGGGGGGTATAAAATAAATTCATTTATGTGCACATTTAGTGACTGTACACTCATCGGCCTGTAGATGGTGCTGTTGAGCGAAGGGTTGCTGGTTTAGGATGATACTGTCACACACACACATGCAGGAATACAAAGAAACGCAAGCATGCACACACACTGACATCCACACGCACAGACACACACCCATACACACACATACAAATCCACATGCACAGACACACACACACAAACACACACGTGCACACATGTACGCACACATACATACACGCACAGACACACACACACACACACAGACACACACATACACAAACACACACACACATGCACACACACACACACACACACACACACACACACACACACACACACACACACAGACAGACATGCACATACTATTACTTTTTTTAGGTATATACATAAACACGCAATACAGCCAAATTACTCCACGTCATTTATTTTTGTGGAAAGCCAGTGCAGGCCTGAGCGGCGGTCATATTTTGTACCGCAATGCGGTACATCTAGTTAATGTACAGTCAGACGTTCTTTGTCTCAAAATTGTTTATTGCTGTTTATGCGTCAGTAAATCAAGCCAGTGACTAAACGATCAACCTAACATTGTTTCTCTCAGTGGCATGAAAATAATCTGTTATTTAATTTCTGATTAAATTATATACAGAAAGCGATCAAAGAATATATTATATTTATATAATTTTATATTCTTACTCCCTTTATATTCGCTGGAGCTGTTAATCACGCAGCGCAAGTTTATCAGTGACCCTCGCCACAATTCCCATTATAATCATGCCTCTGTCTACACTGCACAATGAATCTAAATCTACAGGGTGGGCCATTTATATGGATACACCATAATAACATGGGAATGGTTGGTGATATTAAAGTCCTGTTTGTGGCACATTAGTATATGTGAGGGGGCAAACTCCTCAAGATGGGTGGTGACCATGACATATACTAATGTGCCACAAACAGGACTTTAATATCACCAACCATTCCCATGTTATTACGGTGTATCCATATAAATGGACCACCCTGTAGATCAAGAATCTTTCATAAATCATTATAGAAATATCAAACCAACTGGGCATCAGCAAACAAACAAAAAAAAAAATCTATCTATCTATCTATCTATCTATCTATCTATCTATATACTGTAACTGTATATATATATATATATATATATATATATATATATATATATATATATATATATATATATATATATATATATATATATATATATATATATATATATATATATATATATATACATATTTTAATTTTCTCAGAACTAACTTTTTTGAGCCATTTTTTTCAATCCCTGTGCCTGAAAATGTCGACTTCCCTATTCCATAATTTCCAAAAAGCAGTTTGTGAAATGAATAAAATGTCCAATTTTGGAATATTCATTAAACCATTCAAGAAAAATGTACCGCTTCCACTGAGATTCTAAAGTTAGGATCTGATGAGCACTTCACTGTGCCATGAGGCCACAGGAGAGGAGTCATCATCTTCATAAATGGCGAAGAACAGTGACATGACTGATGTCGTGGGTCACATGAGAGTGGACTGCTAGTAAAGTACCCACAGGTGTAATTAATCACATTAACCCCAATAACATCTGACAACCAGTGTCACAATACATTTTATCTCCATTTGCAATAAAATCGTTTGAAATTTGTAATGCCAATTGGTTTGATATTTTAAAATGCAATGACATTCAAAGGTTTTAAGGACCACAGTACTTCAGGAACTGGTGATCGTTGGAAGTACAGAAATAAGCATGATATGGGTTTACTCAGTCTCGATTTTAGCAAAAACTTTGCCGCCCTTCCTCTGTAAGTCCAGAAATCAATTCAAGGAGAGTTGCAACCTTCAGGCAGCCTGGTTTTAATTCCATCTGCTATCCCGTCACTGTTTCTATTTCTCATCCGCTCTTCATCCCTTTCTCAGAGTCAATTGATTCCAGAGGCCTTTCAAGCACCCAATTAAACCCCTCTAGACTAGTCCAGTCAGGCTGGTTTAATGAATGCCAGCATAGGCCGCACTATGATTATCTCTCCTTCCCTCTCTCCATCTCTGTATCGCCTTTCCATCCTGAGTAAACTTTAACAAATCATGCTTGGGCCCAAATTAAAATTCATTGATCAATCCATCGGGTAGCTGCGAACCAACATAAAAAAGATAAAAGAGAAAGAGTAAGTAAGTGAAAGATGGAGTGTGTGAGGGAGAGAGAGATTGGAAATTAGTTTGGCAAAATCCAATCTCAGGGACATGTAACACAACTGCCAGATCTTATTTAAAAAGCAGGCACGGTCCTATCAACACTTACTCCGGGAACAGATGAGAAAGGGGGGAAAACAGATGAGGAAAGAGAGGATAAACAGCACAGAAATCCCACAAGAGTAATCATCTTACTGACCTTCAAGTGCCCGACCACACACTCACACATGAGCCAGGCAATCAGTCACATGTAAGGGGGAAAACCATGGCTAACTGATTGACACAGAGCTATAGAAAAACTAAAACAGAGGCGCTAGAAGGTGTGTGTGGTGAGGGCGTTCAATGCAAACACAATATAGAGGCTTGCACAATTTTCTCCTGATCTATAAGGCTGATCTACAAACAAGCACAAGGGCGTTAAAGGTCTTGCTGGACCTTATCAAAGGCCTGACACCTTCATAAAGCCAAGGACTGCAGATCTCATTTAACCCTTTTAAAGCGGCTGTGTCGTCGCAGACACATACTGTACCAACAAGCTGTATTCATTTTACCGTAACTCTTCAACCGTTTGCACTATCAAAACCATTCAAATTGTCCCTGACAGTAGATAACATGCGCTTACTAAGGTAATTTCATGCTTTCCGTCAGCAAATGATGTTAGAGTGTTTTGGATTGCATAAAATAATAAAAGAAACGAACAAATAAATGGCGAAAGAAGAGGTAGACAGCAGAAGAGGGGATTGGGATGATTTTTAATGAAACTTGGGAGGCGTATCTTAGCATGTGGTGTGTGCATGTGTATGTGTGCGTGTGCATGCCCATGTATGCATGCATTTATGTATGTGCGTGTATGAAAAAAGGTGTCCTAAATGAAAACTGTGCAACCCAAAGTCACAAAAAAGACTTGTATATATTTATTATATTTCATTTTTCAACTTTAAAGTGTCAGTTTCTTTCGTTCATGATTTTTCTGTTTTTTTCTTCATAAAAATCAGTCAATTTATTCTCTTTTTTTGTTGTTTTGTTTTTTGTCTATTTAAATTCTATTTACAAACTCACCACAAACAGTAATGGTCAATAACTGTAATTTGTTGAAACCTAATTTATTTCTGAAAAATATGAAACCTTGCATGAAGATAGCACATTGTTTTAGAATTTTACAGTCAAAAAATCTAAATATGTGAAAAACACCTATTTTAGCTTAAGGTTCTAAAGGGTTAACAGACTGATGCAATCTTTTTGACAAACATGACTCATTTTTACTCATTTATGGAGGATAAACTTAGCAAGCATTGTTCAGATAAGCAAACATTTGCACGTTTCAAATCTCGGAGCCCCAGGAATAGTAATTAGCAGTGTTTGCTAAGGTACCATCACTATTATTGCTGCTAATTAGGGTTAGAGATTTGAACAAAATATTCAAATTTGGTGTGTAACTCAAATCACACGGTTAATGCGTGAAGTGACTGAACTGGTGATTTTCACCTTGTTTGTTATATTTCTCTCCCCAAAGAGAGTGATTTAAAACATTTCTCCCAGTTTATTTAAATCACTTCACTTTAAAGGGATAGTTCACCCAAAAATAAAAATTCTGTCATCATTTACTCATCCTCATGTTGTTCCAAACCTGTAAGACTTTCGTTCATCTTCAGAACTCAAATGAAGATCTTTTTGATGAAATTAAGAAATTTCTGTTCCTCCATAGAGTCTACGCAACTACCATTTTACTCTTCAAAAAGTTCATAAAGAGATTGTAAAACTAATCCATGAATTGAGAGGTTTAGTCCAAATTTTCTGAAGAAATATTTCCATATTTGAAGTGATCTATGTATGCGCATTGATCAACTCACATACAGTATTTTTTATACCTCAATAAAAGGCTAAATTAAATCTGTTCAACATAACAAAATCATGTATTTTACGATGTCTTAATTGGTGGAATGGACTCTCAGTGAAGGGACAGAAATTTAATTAAAAACATCTTTATTTGGGTTTTATTTACTTTTATTTTGGGCTGAAATATCCCGTTATTGGTCTATCAACTAAAACCTTATCAATCCCCCAGAATTCCCTTGCAAATCCATAGAAACACACTAAAACCACTCAGAACATCATAGCATCTGGCAACACCAAGGCATCACGGTTTGTGTGGACAAGCTCCACAGAAAATGGGAAAAACTAGTAATACAGCGGCTTTCAAAATGTTCATTTTAAAGACATGAAATGTTTTCAAGTCAAGAATTTCGTTCTTGCCCCAAAATGCGCCCCGTGGCATGAGTTTTGAGTGACGTTTGTGCGGGTGGAGAAAGATCACTGCACTTTTTGTAACTTTTCCTCAAGCACTTGTTTTATTTGATGATGTTAACAAGACAAGGGGTGATAACGGATTGGTGTTCCTCTGAGCCATTTTTATTGGAGTGTCAAGTCAACCTCGCAGCTCCTAAAGGAGTCCTTAGAGCACTGCCGCGGTGTCAAGGTAACAGTCAGGCACAGCGGGAAAGCACTGTAATTACCCAAATCACACCGAGTGTTCTTACAGCACTAATCCCTGTCAGTCAAACACAGTCATTAAGCCTCCCTTTTTACCCTCGCGCATTCATTTTGTTTCTTTTATTACGAGCTCACTTTCATCTCACGCTCTTGCGTTTTATCTGTTTTCCACAGTCTTTAGCGTGCGAGAATTAAACCTACTGCCTTTTCATTGTACGCTGGTAATAAACACAACAAGAGCACCATTAAACTCACTTAATGCTAGCAGAACTTGTCTGAGAGCGTGAAATTGATTTGACTGTAGAGAATTGGTTGGAAAATCGGTTCACGGCGCATTCGCGTACACGATAGCATCTCTCGGGAAGGTGCAATGAGGAAGCTCACATCCCGACGACAATCATTAACAAGTAGACTAGCAACTTGACAGACATACCATCACTCGATTTAGATTTGTCCCCAGGCTCTGCTTTTTCTGTCGTTCTCACACGTCAACAATCCTACGTCGCTAAACAAGAGTACACACAAGCGTCTGTGAGAGGCGTTCTTTTAAAGGTGATTATGGCAGTCACTTAAAGCTGCGACATATCAGATATCGCTAATATTTGACAGCTGCATCAGTTTATATTTACTAGTCCCAGCAGAGGATAAAATATCTCCCTCCCTCCCTCTCTCTCTTCCGCCCTCTACATCACATTCATTTTCAATTCTCTTTCTTCATATAAAGGCCATTTCAGAGCAGAGGAAGGGTGAGTGCAATCATTGCAAAGTTTTTATCTTTACACATTTATTATGTCCTTTGGTTCACCTGGCTTTGGCAAGACAGCACAAGTCTAAGCTCAGGTCTACATACTGTCAAATACGGCCTTCACTGGGAATTACTGAATTAATTTTGCAGTCCATGAGTCAAACGTACCATTCAGTTAAATATTTAGTTCTGTTGGACGCAAGTCAGCTCTCTCTCTCTCTCTCTCTCTCTCTCTCTCTCTCTCTCTCTCTCTCTCTCTCTCTCTCTCTCTCTCTCTCTCTCTCTCTCTCTCTCTCTCTCTCTCTCTCTCTCTCTCTCTCTCTCTCTCTCTCTCTCTCTCTCTCTCTCTCTCTCTCTCTCTCTCTCTCTCTCTCTCTCTCTCTCTCTCTCTCTCTCTCTGGGAATTGATGATTAAAAATGCTTAAGTCTTGTTGAATAATCTTGAAATAATGGTCCTTCTATGAAATGGTCAATGCAGTGCAATGTTAACAAGAGAAAAATAAGGCAGAACTGCCCGTTGTGAAAGAAATCAGATCAGATTTAACATCTGCTAGTTTTTAATATTTAATCTTATACTAGATAGCAATGAGAATAAATGGAGGTAAACTAATTTTTATAGTGATTAGTAAAAAAATTAAAACATTAAAATTAACATTTTGAGTGTCTACTCTGGAGTTCCAGAAGAGATCCCAATTGTATCAAGATATTTGCTCAAATCTGCAATCAAAATCAGAGAAATCTAATTTTAACAACCAAGAATTCCTAAGCTGGTGATTTTGTATGGATTCTTACAATCTGACTTGTACAAAAATATACGATTTATAGATAAAACCTCACCATGAAACTTAGTTTTTGGGGAATATCAGCAGGTTGTATGAAAATTTTTTAATTCACCAATTCAAATTAATTCTCCAAATCACAAAATACTTACATTACAATTCAAAAGTTTGGACTTGGTAAGAGTTTTTTATGTTTATTATTAAAATTTAAAATAACTAAATTTTAAAATGTAGTTTATTCCTGGCATTATTTTCGGCATCATTACTCTAGTCTTCAGTCATCCTTCAGTTCAGAAATCATTCTAATATGATGATTTGAAGCTCAAGAAACATTTCTTATTATTATCAATGTTGAAAACAGTTGTGCTGCTTCATATTTCTGTGGAAACTGGCTTACTTTTGTCAGGATTCTTTGATTAATAGAATGTTTAAAAGTACAGCATTTCTTTGAAATAGAAATCTTTTGTAACATTATTAATTACTCAGCTGTCACATTTGATGAATTTAATGCATCCTTGCAAGTATTAATAGAGGCTTTTATTTAAGAGATTTTTGTTCCTTCATTGACAGTCCTCGCTGCTATCACTTTGACAGTTCAAAAAGTCAGAGATCGTAAAACTAATCTATATGGATTGAGCGGTTCTGAAGAGACTCGATTTCATTTTTCATTTCATTTTCATTCTCGATTTTGAATTGAGGCTTTTGTTCACATATTAACATTGATCAGTGAACATAAACAGAATCTCTACTGAACATGCTTGACGCGCGAGAACAAACCTCACTGGTTCTTGTTGAAGCTCAAACGTGCTGCGTAACACAAGGATGAACCTCATTGGTTCTTACGGAAGAACATGCTTGACCTTCTGTTTACCACAACTGCTGTGCAAGTTGATGAATGTTTATATGTGAATAAAAGCCTAAATGAAATCTGCTCATCATATAAAGCGATCGTGTCTCTTCAGAAAAAAATTGACTAAACTGCTCAATTCATTTGGTTGAGTTTTACAATCTCTTTATAAACTAAAATAAATAAGTTTCAGTTGCGTGGACTGTCAATGGAGGGACAGTTGTGTTCTGAAGATGAATGAAAGTCTTACAGGTTTGCAATGACATGAGGGTGAGTAATTAATGACATAATTACAATTTTTGGGTGAACTAACACTTCATTGTGTATTTGATTTTGCCTGTTTTCTCTGTTAAATTATTTTCTATGGTAATTGACAATGTGCAAAACATAAAACCTTTCTCCTAAATTACATTTAACATGGAAGCCATGTTCATATAAGTGATTAACTGCATCAGATAAGTCTACATTTTAAAAATGCAGAAAGGTTTAAGAGACAGATTTAGGTGACAGAAAACTTTAAGGGGAAAAAAGAGAGCATTATGTAACTAGCAATTTGCAGTTGGACATGTAAACCACCTTTCTTATTGGCAGCTTAATCAGTGTATATTTTTAAACGAAAAAAAGATAACTAAATAAACCCACACACACGATCATGAGCTTCTTTTCTGGCCCAATTTTGTAGAGCTCTCCCATTGTTAAATTAACTTTCTCTCTGTCATTCAGACCTCATGACCAACACAATTAGCCTTTCACACAAATTTGGAGAAAATTGGAGAAAGCAAATGAAGTGGAGACCTAACTGATCAAGCAGAATTAAACAAAATGACTTAAATTGCCTCAGCTCTTCAGAAAGCTGTATTAGGTCAGGCTTATCTACTTGTGAGATAGTTTTACTGGTGGAACTAAATTGTAGGCATGTTAAGAGAAAAGGCCAGAATAGAGGGCCCATAAAGAAGTGGGTAGATAAGCAGGGAAACGAGTGAACGCAGTGATGTGTGAAATGAGAGAGAGCTCAGACGGACTTGACAAGGTGGCTTAAAGCCATGACGGGATGAAAAAAGAAAAAAGAAAAAGAAAAAGAGAGAGAAAGCTTGAATCTCTCAAGATTAAATATTCAAAGATGTTTTGACATGATAAAGAATGGCTTTTGTTGAAGCATTTGACTATGTTATCACTATTTTTGCTTTCCATAATTCTTGATTGTGATTGGACGACTGCGGCATTATGCAAATATTTCTGTCTAATGACACTGTATAATTGATAAAACAGTGATACAATTTCAAGTTTATTTTTTCCAAAACAATGCTGAAAAAATTCTGCCAATCAGAATTCGCATTTACATTGTAACATCAAATTCTGATTGAAACTCCCATGAAGCATTGCAGATTTTTTATTTTTTATTTATTTACAAAACACAATTTACAAAATCTCTCGTTGGGAGACTTATGTGCAGAACATAATAAATACAAATAAATGTAAAATAAAATAAATTAAGCAAAGGCACTTCAGTCCATAAGGCATGTCAAAGTTGTTCACATACATATATTGTCCTCAGTCTTCATATATTCTTAAAATAAAGTTACATGGAAGCTTAACAAGTTATATTGACAAATATTTTGAGACATCTTCACATAGAGAATAAATGTTATCACTGGAATCTTTCAGAAGTTTCAAAGAAGCAAAGTATTCCTTCAGTTCAATTTTAAACACCATTAGGCATGGATTTTTGTTTTGCCATTTACATTTATGAATATGGTATTTACCCATAATTGTTATGATATTGTACATTCTAAAAAGTTCCTTCGGAAGGTTTTCATTACCAAAAAGAATTTGCTCTAACTTTAATTGTGTAATTCTCTCCATTTTTGTTTCCAGCCAATTCATGACATCTTGCCAGAATATTTTTATCACTGGACAAGAGAAAAACAAATGTTCAATAGTTTCATCTTCCTGGGAACAGAACACACATGGCTCCACTTCAAAACCAAATCTCTTTTTAAGCATAGCTGCTGCTGGATAATATCCATTTATAATTTTGAATTGCATTTATGAAGCATTGCAGATGATGCAATTGAGACTCCAAATACTTATATATTTCCATATATTCTAATATTTTACAATAAACTTCAAATATAATGCTGTTCTATGCTATATTAAACTTTATATTGTATATTGTCACTTTTCCCATTTCATTAAGTTGCAGTCACATTTCAGCAAAATTGCGCTCGCAAAAAAGTCCACTGTCTACTGTCAATAATGTAGCGAATTACTTTCAAACCAAGTAGCTTTCTGTTGCTCAACAATGTGAATCCGCATGACCAAACTGAACCTCTTGCAGAATCAGCATGAGAAAATCTTTCGCCCTCACATGAAATTCCAGATGGAATCCAATTGAAATGAATGGATTTTGTCTGTGATAATTCGCAGAACAGCAGTAAATGAGCACTTTTACACAATGCTTCATGAGACGAGTAGTACAAGTATTTGTAACAAAACATAACAAAATTATGAAATAATTATTTCTTACTTAAACTCCTTCAGTATGACAGAAGATTGATCTGGTCTCTCTGGGTTTATTTTACCCTAATAACCTGCGTACTAACTTGGGACTTAACCTCTATGTCCCCCATGTGTGTTTCCTGCTCTTCTCTTAAGGCAAAAGTGTTCTCTCACTGCCAGACTGAGCTACGTACCGAAATACACATGCAAAGACAAGCACTTGCTATATGCAGGTATGCATGCATAACGAAAAAGCTACTGACTCAGCAAAGGACAACCCAGTGGAAACTATAAGAGATGCAAATGAAGAGGAAGCACCCAATAGCCCTGAGCCCAACTGAGCTTTCCACATGGCCGGAGTGTGTGTGTGTGTGTGTGTGTGTGTGTGTGTGTGTGTGTGTGTGTGTGTGTGTGTGTGTGTGTGTGTGTGTGTGTGTGTGTGTGTGTGTGTGTGTGTGTGTGTGTGTGTGTGTGTGTGTGAAGCACTGGAGAACTTCATATGCCTGCGTACCTGTGGTAAGCATGGAATATTTCAACAAACAAGGAACAGACCTTCTGTATGAGCTCCTGTGTGTGTGTGTGTGTGTGTGTGTGTGTGTGTGTGTGTGTGTGTGTGTGTGTGTGTGTGTGTGTGTGTGTGTGTGTGTGTGTGTGTGAGAATTAAGCCAAGCCCTGACTGATGTTCCATTCTGAAAACATTTATGTTGACCTGCTAATGACAACCATGCTGCTGTTCAAAGAGAGCACTAAAGAAACAGAAAGAGAGAAAGACACAGATTTCAAACACACACTTACAAATAAATGTTCCAATTAGGACCAAAAGGGCTTTACCAGTATGATGTCATTGGAGAACTTTTTTAGTTTCAACAAAGAATTTATTATTCTCCGGTTCTTTAGAAAACCATCTATGTGGTGTTTTAAAGAACTCCGATGAATACGGTAATCTAAAGAGCTTAAAATGTAACATTAAGAAATATTAAACATCAAGAATCTTTAAACAACCACTGATACCCCCATCTAACAAAATGCAATGCAATTACTTATTACCAAGAATTTACCATGTCAAATACTGTAGCTACGTTTACATGCAACCAAAAAATTCATTAGTAATCGAACTGAAGGCTTAATCAGACTGAAAACCCTTCATGCAAACTCCTCAATATATTTAATTGAGCATTATTCGAATAAAATTTTGTTGGAAGGGGTGGTGTAGACATGAATTAATCAAATCAATAAGAACCAGTTAAAGGGTACAAAAATACCTTGCGCGCATACGCAGTGCTGTGATGCATATGCTATACATATTACGAATGTTCGTTCGTTTATTTATGTTGTATGAACTGCAGTGGTGGAGACTAAATTTTTACTAAATATTTGCTAAAAAGCTCTACTGAAATACAGTATATGTTAGCTATCTTTTTAGATATACCATCAAGGTAAAAATGATAAAATTATAAAACAATAATTTGTAAATTTGTAAAATATTTTTTACATAAAAACTTAACGGAGTCAAAATTGTACTTCTCAATACATCACTTAATTTCCTCGTCACAAACTAGGGACAGCACCTTCTCATCATCACGATATGACTAGTGTATTGAAACAAACACGCACAAGCTTCCAGGAAATATGGTCTGTACACACACGCACACGTCCCAGTACAGACACGCACACACACCCACACACTCCTGCTGTTGAGCAAATAGAGTGTAACGGGTGAAGAGCTCTTGAATGCTGAGTTCCAGCTACCTGCTGTGCACTTCAATTCCAGAACAAGACTGGAGGAGGAAAGAGAAAAGAGGGCATCTGCCCTCACCTCTGCACTTTGTGTATACCAAACAAAGACTAATAAAAGCCCTATTTCCAAAAACTTCCGGAAGTTTCGGAAGTTGAAATCCTGGGTCAAGCCTGGTCTGTTCTGCCTGGACGACCCCAAGAGCTGGTAGTAAGCTGTACCGCTCCATGTATAAATAGGGTAATCGTGAGCGTGTCCTGGTATGGAACGTCACTTGCCTGAAGGGTTGCATCTTTGTGGTTCTATTATAAGATATGTTGTACTGGCATGTTTCTTTATGTAAATCCATATTGTCTTGAATTATTAAGCTACATTTTCCTGCAATGTCTTGTACGGTTCTTTATCGTTATTGTCAGTGTTGGGGGTAACGCATTATCGGATTACTTTTAGTAAAGTTACACATTACTTGTAATGCACTTTACTTTTCAGTTTAATTCATTTGCCTAAATTTTTTTTAAAGGTGCATTGCGCAAGTCTCTGAGTTTTTGCAGAACTATGCCCCCTCTGGTGACAAGCGAAACTGCAATATAGGCAATTTAATAGACCCAGTCTCAAATTCCGACCCGAATCCCTCTTATTTATTTTACTGTACAGGATTATAGAGGCAATCGCAGTGATCAGAGAAGGGCTCATTCAGCCCATCAGGCAATTGTTCAAGCATGTATGGGTTAGAAAAACGGGTATTTTTAACATGAAATGTTGCGCAATGCACCTTTAAACTACTACTTTTTTAAATCCTCTCTTTCATAACGTAGTCTCCTAGACATGTACACTCAAGCATGTGCGGGAACAGACAAAAAGTACAAAAGTAACAAAACACATTACTTGAGCTGCACGGGTCACCCGGCCATAAATCAGATGTTAGTTTTATTTCGCCCGATCTCTATTTTGGACTTGCAATCATTTCCCAAAATGTCAATTGTGTGGAAATATTACGAAGTCTGTATACAAGACATTAACACATGGCAGAGACCGGACCTGCCGAAGACAGACGCAGAGAAGAGAACAGAGACGTGCCAGCAGAGCAACTACTGTACCAGGCACAGCACGCTCACATGATGCTCGAAATATAGGAAGAAAAATATAAATATTGAATTGGGGGTGTATATGAATGTATCTCTGAAGGGAACTGACTGTCTTCACAAAAGTTTCAATGGCATTTTCTTTTCCTCTTACTTCCTGTATAAAGTAGTGTTTATAAGCACAGCGCTGCTTTGTGTACAACGATACCTAAAGAAACTGCTACTGTCCTATAAGCGCCACCTACTGTCAGAGAATGAATTTGCATTTTCATTTGCATCTGCTGGTTTTTGTTTTTTTGCAGGCATGTCTTATGTAGCATAATTTCACAAATCTAAAGTCAGACCATTCTGTTTTTGCTTTAAATCTGAAATGATTACAATTAAATTTAAATAAATAAAAAACTGCTAATGCTGGCATCTTTGTGTGGATCATGATGAAAATGCAGTGGTTGCCTCTAAATTCAAATGACTACGGATATATATTTATTTTTTGATTAAGACCAGTTTGGTCTGTTATTGAGCAAAAAAACAAAATTTGTTTAAAGAAAAAAAATCTGCAACCGGTATTGGAACCTGCCAATTTGCTTGTAAAAATAAATAAATAAATCAGAATCAGTCATGAAAAATCATGATCGGTGCATCACTACTTTCAACTTTCAATAAAACGTGTTATACAGTAGGTAAAGTAACATAATGTGAAGAAATCTTTTGTATAGCATGCATCACTCTAGGGGTCAGGAAATGTACTAAGTGGTCAGAATATAACAATTCTCTAAGTGTATTTTTAAAAGAAAATTAAGGTGTGTTAAATAAGCAATGCTGTTGAATGCATTACTGTGTTAAACACTTGCAAAAACACTTTCACCTTCATTTCATGAACTGCTGTGTAATAATAAAACCTTTGCTAAACATTCTATAAGGCCAAGGCAAAGGCACTTGATTGCACAATGACTGCTCAAGTAACTGGCTCAAAATTTTTTTACCTGGATCTGATTGCCCATGAGCAAAGAGAGCAGATTTCACACCTTGCACTTGTGTGTCCTGAACCAGACAAATCAACAGCAAATTGAGATGAATGAGAATGCTAACAGATCACTTAATCCAGATATTATAGCCCTCCTTAATAAAACACACAAACACTGTTCTCTCCATCTTTATATCTGTAGTGTTTTTTTTGGTGGAGCACTTCATGCTTTCTGTGACCCACACCTTCATTCTTCTCCTTAAATGACCTGCAAGCCCTATTGAAGTCCATTTGCGTCATTGTGATTGTGTGTCTTCCCTTTTAAAATATTCAAGATGTTTTTGCCGTTAGTGTTCACTGCTGAGGTGTGCCCTGAGCACATGAGTGTGTTACAGTACACAGCTATGCTTTGCTTACTTTTAGCTATGAAACACTTAGGAGACATTATATGTTGCATTATTCACGAATCTTTGCAGAAACCCCCCGAAATCTTTCACATGTGCAGGTCTGCACATGTACATTGTAAATCTACACTGCATAAACATGTTATTAATGGATTCCTGTTGCAGAAGTTTAACTGCTGACTTTGGTGTGTCACATATTTATCCAAACACTACAAATTATATTTTCTCTGAGGCATAATGTCAAAGTGGTATAACCATCATGAGATCGTAAAGAAGAAAAAGTGTCTTTGGAATTCTTGAGGGAAAAAAAGAGGAAGATATTCATTAGAATTGAAAAACCTTTGCCAGACAAAGTCAGTGTGGTGTATATCCAACATGCAGAAAACCATTTTAGTTTAATGTCAAAACAAATATAAAACAGGAAATTACAGCAAGGATTAAATGTTCTTTTGAAAAGATAGTTGAAAACTTTTTTTGAAAATAATGATAGTTGTTGTGTATACAATGAAAATAATTTAACTGCAAGCAGCGATGACGGGCCCACTATGACCATGAACTACAACAGCCAGATTGTCACGGGTGGTTGCTGGCAGACAGATGAGGGAGACGGATACGATTAAGGATAAAGGGTTATTTACAATAGTTCCAACAGAATGGCAAACGGAGAGCAACACACACATACACTTAACATAGACAATACCGGACACTGACCTGAAACACCACACACACCACCATTGCGAAATCTAGATTTGCTAAGGTTGCCAATTCTGAGCGTTACTACTGTGGACTGTTATTCTGAGTTTGATCTTGGACTGTTTCCCGTTTTTTGATTCTCTGCTGCCCGCCTCGATCATTGCCCGTCTATTGGATTGTGATTGTCAGCCGCCTGCCCAGACCTCTTGCCTGTCCTTTTGAACTGTGTGTGTTCGCTGCCTGCCTCGACCTAAGCCTGTCCCTGTTTACGATTCTGTATTGCCTTCTCCATTGCCCCTGCTGTGTCTTGCCCCGGGAATTGTTTGACTCTGACCAAAATAAAGCTGCAGATGGATTCTCACTCCGCGCTACACCGTGACATCAAATGAGTGATGAAGGCAGGTGTTGACAAAACATAACAAGTCCATGTGGTGTGAGAGTGTGACACACATCCATGAGATAATTTAAATTGAGATGAATTTCATGTCATAGGATGTTATAGGTCACTTTCAAATGAGTGTGAAGTTATCATTTGTCATGTCCATCAGTATCAAGTCCATAAGATACTGTCACAATCTAATAAAAGCACCAAAGGGAGTGGAAAGTTGTGGGGCACAAAATTGGTTAAGACATGCTTTTTTGGGTGGTAAATAATGGAGCAAATACCACTGAATTGACTAGCGCAAAACTTAATAAATCACGTTGCATGATTCCTTTAAACTCTCACTTTCCATAAAGTTAGGTCTGACAGGGAAACTCCTACAAATGCATATGCAATACGTAGTTGTTTTTTTTGTTTTTTTCATGCCAAAAGAATAAAAAATCTTTTTAAATCCGTTTGAAAATAACATGAATACAAAAAATATATTTGTAAGAATGTGGCACGTTTTAAAACATTTTTTAAAGACTTTGTCATCTTGTGCATTGACCTAAAAGCGAATTTTGTATTTTCATCTAAGCAACATATATTTTTATGTTTATTTGTATAATACTTTTCAAAATACATAATGTTTCAAAGCAACTTTACAGAAGAGCCAAAGGTGAATGTGTCAAGGGCTAAATAAATAAATAGACTCACAAACACACTGTAACGGGGTTCAGATGTTATGGGAAGAAGGAGGCGGGAACCGGCGGACATTCAAACATATTTAATAAATAAATACACAAATACAAAAATGAAAGTAAAAGCCAGCAGCCCCTCACGGACGACTGCTGGCAACACAAACCAAAAACAAAACATCAACTAAAACACAGGCCTGTCCTCTCTCGCTCTTCACTGTCGTCGCTCCTCCTTTATGCCTCCGCTCCTCCGTGAGAGATGCGAGACCGGTGCGTCTCACAGGTGTAGCTCATCATAATTACGCCACCGGCCTCGCGCCGTCCTCCCACGGCCCTCGGCCTCGTCCTGCTCGCCACACACACACACACACACTTGCTCAAAAATGTGTGTGTGATGGTGTCAGTGGCCTTTTTACAGTAAGTGTGTTTGTGTGAGCAATTAGACACAGTGCCCCATTTACAGCAGCAGAGGAATTCAGCCCAGGCAGAGCAAACACTTGCTGAACAGGATTCTCAACAGCACATTACTAGAAAGTGTGTGGTCACAAACAGAAAACAGTCAGACAGGTAAGACCATGAGCCAAATCAGAAGAAAGAAAAGACATAGTGATTATGTCCCTCTGAAACCAGAATGAGGAAAATAAATGATTCATAAAAGAAGAAACATTCAATAAACAGCCTACAGAAGATTCTGTGCGGATTCACAAACTCCTCTATGGATAAAAAGACGTTGTCAATATGTCACACAGTGTCTCACGACACTAGAAAGGTCAGAGGTCAATTATGGGAATGACCTTAATACAACAACAAAGCAGTGGCAAAGGTCAGAAATCTCTGTCAGAAATCTCATGCTTGTACATTCATTAGCAATCTGTTGTGTTTCTCAATTTGAAACAAAAAGAATCGTGATTCTCAATTTATCCAGAATTGTGCAGATCTACATCCTTACTGAATAAAAGTATTAATATATATATTTTAAAATCTTACTGACCCCAAACTTTTGCATCCAAATGACAAATACCTAGAATTTGATCTGACTGCTTCGAGAGAATAAACATTTAAAGAAGAAAATAATTGTAATCAAGATTTCACACCACTTCTGAATGCGGTTTGTGACAATTAGATTTCATGAGGGTTTTTTTGTCCTAAAAGCAACTAAAAGTCCATACGCCATAAAAATCTGAACAATGCCTTTTGAATACTTTCTGACTTCCAAAACAGCCAAATTATGATGCTATACACCTTTCTTCATATAAAAGTGAAGAGCAACGTTTATAGGCCCAGTTGTCCAGTCTTATTCCACTTTAGTCTATTCCTTGACTAAAATTGAAAGAGAAAAACACATCACCTTCACACACTCCCACAAATTGAATTATCTTACCTTGGTTCCTTGTTATTAGTTTCAGTAATTAGCTGAAGTTCATAAAACAAAACCTTCCGCTCTAGGCCCAAACACATTCAACGGAAGTCGAACATCTGCCTTTAAAATCTGCTGCTATAAAGAGAAAGGCAGAAAGGTTGTTGGGCATCAGAAACAATCACCTATGAAACAGTTATTTTCCACTGTCACTGGCCTCAACAGCAGCCTTGACTGAGTGCAGTAACTTCCTTTCGGTCCTAGCACCTCCCTCCATGGAGGTTAACAGCAGGAGGAGAGGAGAAATAGAGCAGAAAAGGAGAGATAACGCAAGAGAGACAACGAAAGAGAGAGAGAACTCAAGCAAGAGTCCAATCCGCCGGTCCTGCTTTGCCACCTGTCAAAATCGTGGGAATTTACTAACCAAATGTAAGCAATCAGTGTAAATATTGGCTAGGCCATGGAAGGCGAACCACGGTCAGAGTCCCAAAATCAACACAGCACTCAAAAACACAGAGCCAAAGTAAAGACACAGACACCACCTCTCAGACTGCTGCTGCTACACACACACACTTATCAAAGACCGCTTGTAAGCGGACGCTAATCTTCAACGACCATGCTTGTACATTCATTAAAAACTGAAATCATCAGTCGACAGCTAAATTAGACGATGGTTTAGTTTAGCGGTGGCGCTGCTTCCTTAGTCACTTCCTCTTCCTTTGAAAAAAGAAGTGAAAGAGGGGGTTTTGTTGGCTCAGCAAGTCTTGTTAGCAAGATATCATCTAAAGTAGTCCTTATCATAGCATAAAATAAGATATGCAGCTTATTCTGCAGAGCTATTTAAGTCCAGCACCACATAAAAAAATATTTAGCTGAGTTGAGAGTTTGCCATCGGAATTGAATTTCATGAGAATGACTAGGTGAAATAATGAAAAGACAAATATGTGGTTGCATGCAACAACAAATATGAAACACTACAAGTATAGTCCAAATCTTGAACGAATGATACTTCTTAAAAAAGGTTAGAAATTGTCAGAAAGTTTCTCAAACTCATAAATTATTGCTTTGATTCAGTCTAATGAAGGGTTTCCCATAGAGAGTGTTCATGAGTTGATGAAAATCTCATAAATAAATAAAGCTACATTCCGTAACTTTTTTGGGTTAAAAATTATCCAAAATAAATTTCTGAGCAAGTACATAACCAGCCAGTGTTCAAAACTATCTGCTTGCTTTAGCTCGATTCAAAACGGTAAGCTTGTAATAATGTTTTTAAGTCCAGTGGTACTGGTAGATTTCCGCGGGAAATTCGAGCATGTCTTTGCGTCATTACGTCACATCCGTACACATAAAGAAGGAGTCTCGGCTAGTAGACTATATTGCATCATTACGTCACATCCGTACACATAAAGAAGGAGTCTCGGCTAGTAGGCTATATTGCATCATTACGTCACATCCGTACACATAAAGAAGGAGTCTCGGCTAGTAGGCTATATTGCATCATTACGTCACATCCGTACACATAAAGAAGGAGTCTCGGATAAAAAAAAAAATTTATTTGTAAGAATTGTGAGACTAAATCAGTGTAGATACTGACTGGCTGTTAATGACAACATTTAATAACATATAAGCCACGTTTCCACCACAGGAAGTTCCCCCAGGAACTAGGAACTTTGGGGTGGTAGTCGTTGTTTCGACCGCAGGAACCAGGATACAAATGAAGTTCCGTGTAAAAAATTCCCCCTCAGAAAGTCCCTGCTCGTGAGGTAGTACTTTTTCAAAGTTCAGGAACTTATGGGGGTGGGACTTGGGCACAGCATTTTATTCAACCACCATTTTTAAAAGTCTTTTTTTTTTAAAAGACTGATGGACCGAAGACGAGGTTCAGGCTTTATTAAGCTTATATGCAGAGGACGAAATCTAGCGGGAACTGGAAAGTCGCACACAGTGCTATGTCATCGAACTAATCTTCACAGTACTTTAAACAACGACGAAAACACAGACAGCAAGGCCTGGGGGAAAAAAGTTCCTGGGACGAATTGTTCTGGGTAATTTAGGTAGAAACGCAACTATGGTAAAATATACACTTTTGCAACCAAGTTATTAAATGGTATTTAATTATTTAATTTTATTAATCATTAAAACACACTACCAATCAAAAAGTTTGGACACTCTTGAAATGATTGTAATTTAAAACAAAAAATGTCAAGTTGGAGTGGATAGTGAGCAGCCAATCAGTGACCAGCATGCATTTGAAAAGCATCCCAAGATGCACCTCATGAAGTTGGTTGAGAAGATGTCCGGAGTGTGCAGAGTTAGAGTTTAGACAAAAGGTGGGGCTTTCAAGAAGCTCAAACATACGATTTATTTTAACATTTTTGGTCACCACATCATTTCCATCCTTTCATTTGTATTATTTTTGATGACTTTACTATTAATCTAAAATAAAGAACGAGTATCTGTGTCCAAACCTTTGACTGAAATGAGTTATTTTGTGCAGTATATAGTTAAGAGTGTTTTCAATATCTGAGATGACATATAAAGCGTAAAGGAGCATGGAAGCTTTTGGAGATCTCAGGATGTCTCAGCCCTATCATCAGCAGGTTTCCTCTGTTTGACACACGAGCGTGACTGTCGAGGGAACAGGGTGTAACTCTGACCCTCCCTTTCTTTCAGTAACACTCCAGTCAGTCAATCAGTCTGTCAGTGAACTAATAATAACAACAACACCCATGTGCGCCCACATAGAAAAATGACACATGCACTGTATGCCCAGTAACACAAGCCTAGGCAACATGCAAACTGCTCCTTTAAGAGTGCAAAAGTGAAGGGCGAACAGAGAGGGAAAGAGGGAGGGAAACCTGTAATCGCAACTGTGGAACGTCAGATCGCCGCGCTAGAACTCCCAGTGTGCGGTTACATCAGTTGAGCAGAGAGAGAGAGAGAGAGAGAGAGAGAGAGAGAGAGAGAGAGAGAGAGAGAGAGAGAGAGAGAGAGAGAGAGAGAGAGAGAGAGAGAGAGAGAGAGAGAGAAAGAAATTAGGGCATGTCAGAGAAGCCTACCTCACACACAGCTGCAGGGGAGGCAGGTGGCAGTTTGTCCCCTTCTGTCCTGCGGCGGAGACCCCAAAACAGCAAGCCGGACTGGCTTGGGAGGGATTTAGAGGGGGGGGGGGGACTCTTCTGTCCTGAAATCTGTCTTCCTGCAGCCTGTTGCACTGTGGTCACTGCATTGCTGAAAAGTTTGTCAAACTTTCAAGTGTCTGTCAACACAGAAGTGAGAGCGAGAGAGGCTGGGAGGAAAGTTTTAAAAGAGACGAGTGAAAAAAAGAAAAGTAAAAGAAGCGGTTTCAATTTCCTGAACTACCTTGCGCGCGCACTCTCTCTCTCTCTCTCTCTCTCTCTCTCTCTCTGTTCAAGCTGTACCAGAGGCAGTGAGCTGGCTGAATCGGGACAGCAAGAGCCATCTGTTAAAACACGCCTGCCTTTTTTTGCTTTACTCACATTCTCCCTGAATCGCTGAGCGACCGAGGGAAGAGGAGGAGGAGAAGGGGGAGGCAAAGAGAGGCAGAGAAAGAGAGCTGGTACCCAATCTGAACACACAAACACTCACAAAGGGCAGCACAGGCGGAGCTTGCGGACAGAGTGAGTGAAAGGGGAAAGCTTGGCTTCAGTGTGCAGTATTCATGGTTATTCATGTGGCTTCTACCTTCTGGGCTTAATAGTGCGAGTTAGCCAGAGGAGCAGCGCTTCACAGGCAGCTTCAAGCGCACACACTTATTATGAGTCCGACTGCTATTAGTACAGACAGAAGAGATTAGTACAGACAGCACATTCAAACATGTCCTTTCAGTTACTAAGCCAAGAGGGATATTAAGGCAACTGCCAATTTTTTTTAACTTTTATAATAAAAATGTATTAATTCTTATTTATTTTTAAAAATATATATTTGTGGTCATAATTTAAACATGGGTCCCCTTTACACACTATATAAAAACTGTACCACCAAACTAACACCTTTCACACTTAAATAACAAACGGATGTCTTAAAAAAATTATTTGGTCATGTCTTATGGAAAAGAAGTTGATCAGTTTCAAAAGTTTTGGGTCGGTTTTCGGTAAGATTATTTTATTGTTTTTGAAAGAAGTCTCTTATGCTCACCAAGGCTGTATTTATTTAATCAAAAACTGTAAAATTGTGAAATATTATTACAATTTAAAATAACCGTTTTCTATTTTAATGTTTTAAAATGTCATTTATTCCTGTGACCAAAGCTGAATTTTCAGCATCATTACTCGAGTCTTCAGTGTCACATGATCCTTCAGAAATCAGTCTAATATGATGATTTGATGCTCAAGAAACATTTCTTATTATTATAAATGTTGACATTTTTTTGTGTAAACTTTTTTTTAGAATTGAATCGAAAGTTTAAAAGATTAGCATTAATTTGAAATTTAAATATCTTACATTAAATTTAATTGTCTTTACAGACACTTTTAATCAATTTAATGAGTCCTTGTTGGATAAAAGTTTTAATTCCTTTAAATTATAAATAAAAATTTAAACAAATTTTAAAAAGCCCAAACTTTTGACTGGTAGTGTAGATCGTGTCCCCTAAAAAAATAATAAAAATAAATAAATAAAAAACACACTCTAGGCGCATGACACTCCTGAGTAAGAAAATATCTCTGAGCTAGTGCAATGATGTTTTATGTTTTATGCCTGTGTCGATTTTTCCATTCCTCCGCCTTCTATTCCTGAGAACGGCGAGGCGAGAGAGAATGTTCTATGAGAATGATATAAATGGTACATGGTGAACCCGTAAGGTTATCCACCGCCTCCAAGGCCTCATGTAGCAGATTTAACTAAGACCAGAATAGAACTCAAGGATTTCAGTTATCAAGGGAAACAGGAGTAAGAAACTTGATTTTTACATTTACTGAAGAAAATGCAAGTAGTGCTTGCTCCTACAAACCTATAGCCTACATGATGTTTGGGGCTTGTGAGTGGTTGCCAGGCTGCTGAAATGGTGTTGCTAAGGTTCTCAGTTGTTGCTAGGTGATTACTTACTGGCCTAAAAGGCCATCAATGACATTCTAGTACCTGTGATTGCTTAGAAAAGTGATAGCTCATCTCTCCTGATAGCTCATTTTTTATTTCTATTTATTCTTTTTATATATCATTGGATTAATTCATTGACATTTGTTGTTCTTTGTTATTTTAATGTTTATGTTTGTCATTTTAATGTCTGTCGGAATTGTTGTTTTTATATGCTGCAAACTGGATTGTATCACAGAGAATTTTGTTGTGACTCTGTTACAGTGACGATAAAGAAGTCTAAAGGGGGTCGCGCTGCGCGGGTTTGTTGTCTAGGACAACTCGAGGTATCGCACACCGGACGCGCACTTTCTCAGTTTATGGCCAGCAATATTGTTAAGTTTAAGGACATTATGAAATTAAGATAATGCCTGTACTATGTTATGATTGTACTGTACAATTAAATACAATCGTTGCTAAGTCTGCAGTCTGAATTCACCTTACCTCAGAGTGTCCGTTAAAGGGGCTATATGCGTTTTTCTGAAATTTAAACTTGTGACTGACACCTGTGGCCAAAAAACAGAACTGCTCTTCCTTTCTGCTCGCTCTGGCAGCGCGCGCTCGTACGTGCACACTTCACAAGTCATCTGCTGCAAGGAGGTCAACATTATGTTTACTGAGGTAAGAACAGTCAAATACATATATTGTTTGAGATAAGTGTTCTCTTATCATCCATTGCACTGCTTGCGAGTGTAGGCTACTTGCTGACTAGCGGTGATGGCAGAGTGATCTGAAACGTTTAACATGAACGCGCTTGACTTCACATCCGCAGACAGCGCGGGAAAAATCCGACCCGACAGAAAATAGGAAAAATAGGATACAGGCTTATAGGTGCACCCACTGTGAGCGGACAAGGTGTCAGTATGCTCATCAGGAGATGTTTGAGTCATAAATGGTAAAATAAAAAGGCTATTGTTACGTTTATTTTGGGGAAAAAGATGCATATAGCCCCTTTAACTGAATGAATTAAGAATATCACCTGAAAATCCGATAACGTCGGCAGTTTTCATTCAAGCAGCTGATTTCTGTGAATGAATGTAAAACTAAATGTATATTGCAGCACAGGGTGAGGTCGGTATATATTAACGATGATGTATGTATGTATATGTAAACGGCGCTCTGTGTCATTCTATATAGATCAGTGGTGTACACTCATAGAGAATAATGTGTTTGAATTTAAAAGACGTGGCGCTGCGCGTCCGGTGTGCGACCCCTTAAGTCTAAGTCCTCAAAAAGTTGCACCACTTCAGGTATCATTAATGATAGTGGAAAAAAAATCATGATGTATACTACCAGTCAAAAGTTTAGAATAATAGTGAAACTTTTGTGTGTGTGTGTGTGTGTGTGTGTGTGTGTGTGTGTGTGTGTGTGTGTGTGTGTGTACTTGTACAACTATCTTTGTGAGGACCAGTTTGGGTTTTAGACCATTGGAGTGAGGACAAAGAGAGTAAAGTGAGGACATTTTGGCCGGTCCTCACTTTCGGAGACCCCTTTAAAGGCCAGTTTGAGGGTCAAGACTTGGTTTTAGGGATAAGGTTATAATTAGGGTAAGTTTAGGGTAAGGGTTCGGGTTAGGCACTTAGTTGTGATGGGTAAGGTTAGGGTAAGCGGCTAGAGATTGCATTGTGTCGATGAATATCCTCATAAAGATAGATGTACAAGAGAGTGTGTGTGTGTGTGTGTGTGTGTGTGTGTGTGTGTGTGTGTTTGCACACTTTCTGTAAGCTGACCTACTGTGAGTCATTGGACAGGTGAAAAAGCAGCATCCTTTAAAGAGAACTTTCCTATCCCAGGAAACTTCAAGGTTGGAATTTGAATGCACTGTAATAAAAAATAAAATAAAAAAGCAGAAAAGAAAATAAGAGGATGATGAAGGGAGAACAGGGCAGATCAAGGCATGAGAGGGAGGAAGGGCTGGAAAAATAGTTACCATATCAAAGTAAAGTTGCCTCTCTCTCCCTTTCTCTAACTGTTTATCCACAATCTCGTTCCCTCCTATTCTTTCTTGGTAATAGAGAAAAGTGCCTACCTCTTTTTCCTCTTCCTTTTGCTGAGGCATCAGAAGTTAAAGGTTGCATTTATCTATCACTGTCTGTGTGCCAGGAAGCTGACGAATGCCCTGGTGCTTGCTTTCAAGAGTTATTCATCTGAAAAGACACCACCTAGGCTTTCCCACACAGTGTGGTGTAGTGAAGAGCACAGAGCGAAGAGATTACATGTTAAAGATCAGAATTTGCTCCATAACCAATCCTACTCTCAGTCTAACGGCAGAATGGATTAAATTTAATCTTGGTCTTTTCAGAGAGGTCACATTAGAGCCGTTTATAACAACACTGTGCCATGCGAGGGAAACTGGATCATGGCTTGAACTTTACATGCTCTCTCCAGAATGAGCCTTTGTAATCCAGATTAGATCAATTCACATTTAGGAGAGACATCTAATGTGGATTGCAGTATTTATGTGGTGTTCTGCACTTACCTTGCAATACAACCATACCCACAAAAGCACAAGCTTCAGATGATAAACTCCACCCTTACTCAGAAATTAAGTGCCAGAGAGCTCATGTAATATCCACTGTCTATCACACATCACACAATGGGAGTTTTGTGCCATTTATTCCATCCTAGAATTTAGGACTAAAGCTGCCTTCACTTGCTATCGGAAATTTCCTACTTCTCGCTTCTGAAGTCATCATTACGAGCTTGCTGCATTCAAGTGCTTTGTTGTCTGAAAGAAGAGGAACAATATAGGACACCAGGGGTGCATTTCCCGAAAGCATCGTTGGCCAACTATGGATGCAAGTTCCGTCGTTACCAATAGAGTTCAATGGGCATTGCGATGAACTTGCGACCATAGTTGGCTAACGATGCTTTCGGGAAACGCACCCCAGGTTCATTCTTGCCTATAGATTGGGAAAATCTTATTAAAGCCAAATTACATGTTCCAATCACTGAGAACTATAACATTCACCACCACGCTTCTGGAATTGTGGTCAAATACAAACAGGCTTTTTTTGCTGTGTATAATAGGCTACAGTACACTTCAAATTATTATTTGTAAATATGCACTATTTAAGGTAGGAAATACGACTTGAGAGGGCGTTCATGTCCAGTTTACAAGGGACAAGCAGATAGCAAACTGACATTGAACCAACATGGAAACGACGTCTCTCCTGACATTGAAACAACATCACTTTGCTCATCGAATTAACGTTGAATCAACGTCAGACACGCCATTCAACCGCATTTCAACATTGAATCAATGTTTTATTTTCAACGTAATAAATAGTAAAGATTGATCCAACGTTGAAATTTGATTGATGATTGATACTAACCTTTACAACTAAGAATCAACGTTGAATCGACGTCTGCCTGCTATCTGGGAAAGGAATGGTCAGTTGTACTGGCTGGCGGGCAAGAACGTCATTCTCTAGCAACGAAAACCAGTAAACTAATCAAGGATCTTGCCAGGACGTTGCCAGTTTTAATATAGAAAAGTTGGTGTTTTGAGGTGTACACGACATGCCAGA
This sequence comes from Scardinius erythrophthalmus, assembly GCF_964197995.2. Lineage (NCBI taxonomy): Eukaryota > Metazoa > Chordata > Actinopteri > Cypriniformes > Leuciscidae > Scardinius > Scardinius erythrophthalmus. The sequence goes on from NC_138235.1 coordinate 16,960,704, forward strand.
TAGTTGTTGTGCGATTGGATGCACTAACCGCGTTTGTTGCCCGCCAGATATCACGTGACTGCAAAGTATCAAAGTGACGCGCTATTATGAGACGTGCTGTGAAATAATATTAAATAAGTCAAAAATATTCGACAAATGACACACAGTAGGCTGAAACCCACGGTCGCGAATCCTGTCCTTCCCTAACCTCATCAGAGCGGTCCACTGTTTTGAAACTGAAACGGACGAGCCGCTGCGTGATTCACAGACGGGGCGCACTGTCGAAGACCACGTTTATAAATACAGGTAAACAGTTCAAGTTTATAAAGTTTTGCAGTGAAACTCAAAACAAAACATTTTTATGAACCAGCCCTCAAATTATCTGCCACCGACAGGCAGTATACTTAAGTAGAAATTCATGCTTTTGCTAGACAGTGATGTAAACAAAAGACTGAAAAGCTGTTGTTTTGTTATTTTTAAGCAAGACATTAATATTGAGTAACTTACATTTTAAACACAACTTTGCCAGTTGGTTTTTTGCTTTGCCAACGAAAATACTTTCAAACAAAGCCACAGCTAAATTAACAGTTGAGCATCTCCGAGCAACGTGGCGATTCCTTTTAGAATGAATCAGTGATCAATGAATGATTCAGTGAATCACTCATAAAGACTCAAGCTACGTCTGAAATCGCATGCTGTCTGAGGATACTAATAATCATTAATGATGAAAATTTGTATTTGTATTATTTTGTAGCATTTTAGTTCATTAAATATAACAATTGACATAATTTTAAGACTTATAAGGGCCAGGGGAGGGCTGCCAACTTTTGAGTTTAGCTTGGAGTGAGATTTTTTTTTCGGGGGGGGGGGGGGGTCAAAACAAATATTGCATCACAATAAGTGTAAGTGTGATTGTCAAAACATTTGGTAACTACATAGAATTTTATTAAGTTTAGTGACAACATTGTACAATGACTGGTAGGATACAGTTTTTATTATTGCTTGACAAAAATTTCAAGATTTCAATTCCATTCTTGTGGTTTGATTCTGATTTGGATTCAATATTGACTAATTTGGATACATGTTTATTTTAAATTTTATTTAAAAAAATAATCTCAGAGGGCCCAATCTGCTGGTATTATTAAAGGTTACAAATAACAAATTAAATTAAATTAAATATAATGTAGTTTTTGTTATAATAACAATTATTTAATGACATAAAAATATAATAAATATGTAATATAGTGCTCAGCAAAATCTCCTCTCTAGCTATTTTTTCTATTCAATTAACATGCTATGGTCATTAAATGGCTTTCCTGAGGTAAATGTAACGTTATGTGACATAATTGTTCTCCTGCTGTTATATTGACCTATTTCCGTGTTTGAAAAACACTAATTGGTCGATATTATGTATACGTTCGGTAAGTTGTACTGCATCTTTAAATAAAAAAGTAACAGATGATCGGTTCACGTGCACTTGAACTGAGGCGCTCAGCGATCTGTCACGTCACATTTACAAGCGCCAAACGTATTTTTGTCTGAATTTCGTAATAAAATTGACGGAATCTAAGATCTGAGAATTAGTTTAATATTAAAAGTACCTCTTTGCTCCGCAATTTTTCTGTGCGTGAGAAAATGGATGTGTGGCGTGAGAGCGTGTGAAAAGGGTCAATTGCGTGAGTCTCACGCTCAATGCGTGAGAGTTGGCAGCCCTAGGGCCCTCCTGTAGAATTGCTGAGGCCCATATGGGCCCCGGGCCCCGGCCCCCTGGTTGAGAACACCTGTTATCTCTATCACTCTCGGTTATTTCTTACCTCATTTTCTGTTCCAATGCAGCGTCTTTTGTAATCACTTCTTGACTGTGTGTGTGTGTGTGTGTGTGTGTGTGTGTGTGTGTGTTTAGCCAGCTCTGGACCAAAGGCAGGCTAATCATAATATTCATTATTCATTATCAGCGCTGTCAAACAGAGCAGGTTCTGCCCCAGTAGCTTCAGGCTTGAGCTCTGCCACTCCTATCAACTGCATCTACAAGGATGAATTATAATTATACAAAATCCCTTACAAATTACTACCAAAAACAGTATAATGCTGAACCCTCAGGTGAAAGCAGTTAAAGGGATAAGTTAGTTCACCCAAAAATGAAAATTCCTTTACTCACCTTCAAGTTGTTCCAAACCTGTATGAGTTTCTTTCTTCTGCTGAACAGAAAAGAAGATATTTTAAAGAATGTCGGTAATCAGACAGTTGACGGCACCCATTGACTTCTTCCTACTAAGTCAATGGGTGCCGTCAGTTGTCTGGTTACCGACATTCTCAAGACTAACATTAACAATTATCATTACATTTATTTAATAATCTTTGTTAACGTCATTAGTTAATTAAAATACAATGTTCAATGTTAGTTCATGTCAGCTCAAGTCATATAATATAGATTGTTATTTATTCATTTTTTATTTTTGCATAATCGTGTTATCATCTTTCCCTTATGGCTAAATTATTTGAAGAATTTGCCCATAAACATGCCAAGACTTAGAGCAGAAATTTAATCCAAACAGCTGCCAGGATCAACCTAAAAATAATACAGCATCTTCGGCACACCCTTCAGTCCACTTTCGACGCCTTCAGCCACAGGGGAGCACTTTTGGCAGCTATACACACTGAATGTCATGAGGGATGAAATCAGTTGAATGCCTTTGAGATGTGACATTAAATAACTAAAGAATAGGAAAATGCTTATGAGAGAGAGGCAGGAAAATGTAACTTCACATGTGACCCCATAGAACAAGATTTCTTCCTCAGGCAGGAACCAGCAGAGAATTTGCGGTGAATCAGTGGTATGCTGGGAACCTTTCGCTGTGGTGAGCTTCTGAGAATAGTTTAAGCAGAGATAAACTCAGGTTTACTGTAAAATGCAAGTGAAAAAGGACAGAACGGTGACAAACGTCTCCCAGCGATCTGTCTGTACCTGTTAACCAAGGCCAACTTTCTCAGAAAGTGAAACAGAGAGAGTGTTGAATGACACACACCCTGCTCAGACTTGAGAAGGTTAATAAGGTGGAGCTGTCATAAAAATTGCCTTTACCTTCTTCTTCACTGTTGTGTAACTGACATTGATAAGGTTACCATGACCACGTCAGAGAAAAAGAAGAGACGGAGAAGGGAGAGAGAAAATAATAAGGCAGATATGTATGAAGACAGGGGTGAAGTGAGATGATGGAATAGAGAGGACTGGAAAAGAGAACGTTGTGCGTATATAAGTCAATCCCAACACTCTATTATAGATGTACTCTGAGTTCCAAACAAATGAATCATAAGTTCCTGTTCCGTTCTCTCAAATAAGCATCCCAGACACAAAGAACAAGCCCACGCGTTCTCCTTTAATTATATGAACTCAGAGCGCCTCAAACGCCCCTCAGACAGGAGGAAGTCGGTTTATTAGTCGCAAAAGTCAAATGTGGAAATTGTTGGCTGAAATGTGATGTGTTATTTGACTGAGAGACAAGGATGAAGGATGATGCTGCCACTGAGACTCGAGCAGTGTGAACAGACGCATGCTGTGTTTCAAAACCTCAAGTGCCTTCTTAGGCAACATTTTAAGGCATTAACTCACTTGAAGACTGTTCCAAAAAGTAGGCAAGTTGATCATTCTGCCTCCTAAGATAACTCCTTTTAGCCAAATGATATGGCAGCATTGCTTGTACTGTATCCTATGTAGTAAAGTCAGTCCCAAGATAGCTAGTGAAAAAATAAATCCAAGGGGGCAGATGAAGCAAGAAATTTATTATAAATAAACGTTAAGTTTATCACATACTGAAAGGTATCAGTAAAAACAGTTTGATGTAAAAAAATAAAAATAAATCACCTAATATTTGTTTGTGCAGCTTTATGTAGCCTATTTATACGTATTGCCATTAGCTTAGCAGCATGCTAATGTCATTCTCTATTGAAATAATAAAAATAGACTGCCTCCTAATATACACTATACTGTTTGGGAAAGTTTTGTAAAAAATTCAGCTTTTGATATTCATATATATATATATAACAAAAATGTTATATATAATATGATATATAGGCTATATATAATTCAATTAGCAACATGCTAATATCATCTCAATTGAAATGAATTTGGTCATGTCTCTCATTATAATGCTAGCTACATTTGTGCAGCCTTTGTAGAGCGTTCCAATGCGGTTACCTATGACGTACCTTGATAGTTAGGAAGGCAGCGACGGCGTTTAGGATCAGACCCGCAGTCAAGGAATACGTACCGTACGTGTGTGTGTGTGTGTGTGTGTGTGTGTAAGAATCAGTATCATATGAACACAGAGGTAAGCAGGACTACAGTAATGCAGTAACTCTGACTTACATTTCCCTGTTACATTATACACAAGCTCGCTCCCTGACATGTGTAGCTTACACTATGTAAACCAACACACTTTTCCTGAACCACTCACACCATCAATTATTCATAAATGTAAATGCACTCAAAAACATTATCAAGCACTTAGGAAAAAAAGTTGCAGTGGATCCACAGAGTTTGAATGGACGCTGGGCATCTGAATACCAGCTCTGCACGTTCTTATGTAAGCGTATGTAAAGTTAGACTAAGAATAATTCAGTCCATTTATAATTTTGTCATTGGCTTCTGTCCCTGTGAGCATTTTTAAGAATAGAAGTGAATATTTTCACATTGTGGTAGGATGTCTCTCAGGGTCCGATGTTCCACATTCATGCTCTAGAAGCTGGTATCTGTTTGGAGAGAGAAAAAAAACGTTCCCACAATACACTTTATTTAAAAATGAAGGACCAGAAACAGGGGCCAGATTTATGACATTTATTTTTAAGAAAGAGATAAAGAAATACTTAGTTCTTCCTATCTAGGCTTGCCTTTTATATTCCGGTCTGACCAGGTAGCAATAGACTGAGTGCTTGTCTAAACCCTCCTCCTCCCCAGTACCACCTGTCTAGATCTGCTATGGGGGTTTCTTGCACTTGTACTGTCAATTTAAAGGAACATGGCGACTTTTTGGGACTTTAGCTTATTCACCGTATCCCCCAGAGTTAGATAAGTCCATACATACCCTTTTCATCTCCGTGCGTGCCGTAACTCTGTCTGACGCACCCACCGCTAACCTAGCTTAGCACAAAGACTGGAGGTAAACGGCTCCAGCTAGCACACTGCTCCCAATAAGTGACAAAATTACATCAACATTTTACAAATAACAAGTGTACAAATAACAAGGTCACGTGAGACACAGCTATCTTCTAACCATATAACCGTGTTATTTCCTAATGAAGAAAATTACAGTGTTTAGTGTTATCTTATTGTACGGTGGTTCTTGCTAAAAACTCGCTGATCGACTCAATGAGAAACACCCGTCTTTTTGCGCTAAAGGCATGTTGCATTTTTTTAATGCACCATGTATTTTTAATAGTTATTTTAAAGAGTCTCTCTCAAGAGGAAGTGCTGAATATTGGTGAAAATGGTCATAAATATAACGTTAAAAACAAGGTCTCTATTTGACTTGTTTATGAAGGGTTTCAAATTCAGAAACAAGTCATGTCACACATAATCATGACTCATCCATGTTTAAATTATCAATCATTGGTGTAATTTCAAAGTATTTGTGCACATCTCTAGTAATATTAATATGTTTTAGATTTAGTGCGATGTTGTAATGTTTAATATCCCAATAAATTAAACATTTTACCTTTGGGGATTTAAGACAAGCAGTGTTGGGGAGTAACCAGTTACAAGTAACGGCGTAACAGTTTAATTACAAAATCAATGTAACTGTGATCAGTTACAGTTACTGAGAAAAATGTGTAATTAAATTACAGTTACTTATGGAAATGTTAACGATTACAAAAGGGGTGACATCTGAATAATTTCTGTAAAAAGCTAGGATATGTTGAATGATATTAATTAGGTTGCTTTGCCTGTTTTTGATGTGTACGAAGCCTCCTGCCATTTAAAGGCCATTTAGTAAAGCGATGCTGTTCTGATGCTTTTGATTGGTTCTCTTGTTTGAAATTGCAGCGTCGTTTTATAAATTTGCATAAATGTTTAACCCTGCCTTGTTTGAAAATGATTAACAGTTGAAAACATTCATTAGAAATTTAGAAAAGTAATCAAAAAGCAATCACATGTCCTAACTTTAAGAGGTTATTTACGAAGAAATTTAAGAACGTTTTTCACAGGAATTCAAACTCTTCTTAGGGTTTGTTTTAGAAAAAAACGAAATTCTTAAGAATTTTTAGTTTTTTTGGGGGAATACAAAATTCTCTCAACTTTATTCTTAAGTTAGAAAATAAGAATAAAATAGCAGTTAAGAATGTTTTTTGAACCTAGCCCCAGACCTCTATAGAGAATTTGTGGTCCATTAGAAAGACAAGACAGGCAGATCTGTGTTTATCTCCTGGGGTAACTTTCTCCCTCTACTTTTGTACTCTCCTGATGCTTCTTTGTATTTCAACAAGCCCTGAATGAGCGATGGATATTCCCCTCACACGGGCAGGCAGGAACCCTACAGATGAACCACGCTCCCTCTCACCGCCCTTTATCAAAGAGAAGCAGCGCTGTGCAAATTACACCGACCCCTATTCCTGACCCCTGATGGCCCGCCCCTCCTCACCTCCTTTCTGCTCCTTTTTTCCGACCCTCTCTTTCAGAGCTGTTCTTTTTGTGCTCGTGTCATGTAGCTGAAAGAGGAAGTCGCCATCCTTCAGACCACCCTCACGCTCAGACACCCACTGAGTCGCCATGGAAACCCTCTCCGGCCCCCAGAGAGAGGCATCGCTGGACAGAGCACAATGCAAATGAGGGATAGATGGAGAGGGTGAAATGGGAAGATGTTGGATGTGGGCTCAGGGGCGGAACAGTTGTCCTAATTTTGTCAAAACTAGTCCTCGGATAACTCCTTTAGCTCTTTTAGACGTTTCGAAGAGAGAAAGTAAAAGCAGATGTATCGTAATAAATAATGCACGGGCGTCGTTTTGAAAAATGACTTAAGACTTGCGCTCAGACAGACTGGATAAGCACTGTGCAAATCTCGGTTTGTCTGGTGTTTACACTGGCTTTTTTTTTTATCAGTTCAACTTAGAAAATGTATTTCATGTGGTAACATTTGAAATAAATGGTTTTGTTGAAATTAAATGAATTATTTAAGACTCCTGATTAAAACTGAATTCAACCAACCTGAAAAAACAAGGTTTTATTGAAGCATAACTGTCAGTAGATACAACCTGATTTCTCCAGCAAGGTAAATTTACTTAAGTTTGATATTATCATTTTTATATATACTGTATATATACAGTATATATATATATATGATGAAAGACCTTTTCCACCAAGATATAAATACACTAAACAATTAATTTATTACCCTTATGTGAAACAAAATAATGTAATGGCAGAAGAATAGTGAAAGTTCAGCAATGCCGTCTACAAGAAATACAGCCTGTCTGCATACCACATACTAACACATGCTGTTCCCAGAATTACAGATCCCTGAGGGAAATCATAATGATTAATTATACAGCCACTGCACTTTTTAATGCTTATTTTATGTCGCGGGCATTTAGGCTGTATTGATGCCTTGTTTGGTCGCACACATAATCATATATTTGTGCGTAGCCTGCAGTTACAGAACTGCAATCATCAGGGTTCTTTTAATTAATAAATATTAATTGGGCCTGTTACCCTGAGGTGGCAAACACAGCCGGCTGTGAACTTTAAGAGTGATTATTTATCCCACAACTTGTTTGTTTTCTATTCATTTATCATTTATATATCCATAAGTGTTGATTTACTCTAAATGTCACATTTCCAGACCCCTTTTAATAGAGAGAGGTTAACGACTGTTTACCATGAATCATTCCCCAAGTTATTCAGTAAATAGTTCCCTGAAGATTTAGAGCTAAAATCAGCTCTACCAAACATGTGAAAATTGAACACTGAAATTCACATTATTAATGAGCATCAACCATACCTCCAACACAATTTTTAGCAATGAAGGGCTGTCAAAGTTAAAGTAGTTCACTAAATATGTTTTTTCAAACTGACAGCACTTAAGTTGCTGTACTGTTGGTTTCTAGTTGGCGTTCAAACCTGATCTCATTGGAAAACATGATTATTTTACAAGGTGGCAATTTTAGATGAGATTCAGAATTCACGATGAGATTCAAAAACGTACGATTTTTTTAAAATAAAACAATTAATCATGAACGTTCACCCCTAAACCTAACCGTCATTGGGGGTATAAGCAGATTGTCCTATTCAAATGTCTGCAGTTTCTTACTATTTTAAGCGGTATAATTATCTGTGCTTCTATTAGTAGTCTATTGCTGTTCTATTTGCATAAACGTTCAATTACCACAGCAACTGTTGCTACACTCACCCCCTAAACCTAAACCGAGACCAATTTAACTGGTCCTACTCACAATCGCTCTGAGCGGGAATCGTACTAGCATGGGAGACAGGCGTGCAAACAAGGAGGCAAAAGGCCGCTGCCTCTAAGGTAATTCACTAGTGCGCCGCTTGAGGCCAGGGGAGTGAGGTTTACTTCCACAGCCCTCTACTAGCTGGCCTCCGTTATAGGGTTGGGTACCAAACTCTGTACTTTTAATGGCACCGACCAAATTACGTCAGTACTACCGAGTACCGATTCACATTAAACAATCGGTGCCAAATTTCGGTATCTGAGAGTGCATCTGGGTGCGAGAGTAACACTATTTAAATACGGATCCTGCATGTTCTGCATGTCTGTGTGAATGAGTGGCACAGGTTTCATTTACCTCACACACACTGAAGCACGCGTGACGCTCGCTGTGTTTATCATCCTCTGCAGTCTCACTATGAGTGAACATGAATGCATTTCTAGAGCCGCTCTGAGAGTCACTGAAGCTCATCAGCATTTTACAATTTCTATCTTCTTTATATCATTAACTCATGTCTTCACCACAACCTGTCAAATTGAAAGTTTGGTTTAACTTGATAATATATTACTGTTGTACAGTAGAATTTTAGATATCTCAATTTAAAAATAATACTAACACTAATAATAACAAATTATTATCAAAAATTAGTTTTTTTAAGGAATAATCACACTTTTTCTTCTATGTTGTAATTTTAACAGTATAAAGCTCAGTTATGCCGCATGTAGTTTGACAAAAACGTTTAATTTCAGATTAAAGATCAGTTAAATGAATGTTTTATGTCTTCAGTTGATAACTAGAAAATTCACAACAGAATCTGTGGAAAACAAAACATTTCATAGAATTTTTTTCATAATTTTTTCTTTTATTACTAAAATGGTTGTTTTTATTAATATTCAAGCATCACAGACAATGGCAGACAGCAACCAAGGCAGCTCTGGCATAATGTCAATAACACTTCTACAAATGACTTAATTACCAAAAAAAGGTACCGGCACCGAATTTCTAGTACCGGTACTGGTTAAAATGTGAATGGTACCCAACCCTAGTTACCTAAAGTACAAACCTGTTGTTCATTTTGTGTCATTCTTCCAGAGGTGCCATTACAGTTTTCTAATTCTGTCATTTTGTCTTTGGACATGCTAATTGCACTGATCCTACAACATAAAACAGTGATGTTATGTGTTGACTGGGAAGCATATGTTGATTCTTGTGGAGTTTGGCTTAAATACAAGTGCTTCACTTAAGACTAAATTCATCTGAGTGTTATGCAGATATGAAACCCTGAAAAGCATAACATTTCCACTTGTCTGATCAAGGGTTTTAAAACACTACAGTGAATAAAACATTACCTCTTAACCCATAGAGGAAGGGAATTTTATACTGGGATGTAATCACTAATGGTCTGAGTGACTATACTAAGTGGTTGTAATGTTAGATGGGAGCTAAAATTTATGGACTCAGTGATGCAATTTGCCATGCCAAACAACACTGGCACTGCAAACCTGCAGCTATTGTCACCCAAATACTCGGCATTTCATTGCACAATTGTGTATTGCCGCCAGACATGCAGGCAATGTGCACCCACTCTTCGTCTCAGCTTAATACACTCTATTGGCAGGCTTGGCGGACCGTAATCGCATCCCCTCCCATCCATTAATACAAACATGCTACTAACAAGGCCAGATTGTGAGGGCGCTATTATTGAATCCATTGTACCACAGTATTTCCACCCAACATTTTCTGAAACAGATCATAATGCATTCATTCAGTCAAAAACCATATGCCTTCATTACTCAAGGGATGAATTATCTTCTTTTGAGGGCTATTTATCCAAATTTTGCAAACTAACTGTTATACGTAATGGAATTGAAGTGGGCATCTCAAGGACAAAACAACAAACTTTTTTGCTCATCCATGGGGATGTGGCTTCATTCTTTTGACTACATTTTAAATGGATGGGAGGAAGAATGACAGATAGAAAAGAAAGTGTGTGAGTATAAGAGAGAATATTGAAAGTATGATGAAATTTGTGGGAAAGTGTCATCAGATATTAAAGTTATAAAGTGAGACAGACTGATGCCAGCTTACTCAAGACTGCCAATCTGCCTGTCAGTTACACTATTAAACTTTAGACTTAGAAAGTGTGTTTAAACTAAAGTAAAAAAAAAATGGAACTTGATGGACTCAAACAAGAGAATAGCACTATATATATATATATATATATATATATATATATATATATAAAGAGAGGAAAGGCTGGTGGTATTATGGTACAAATGGTCATATTCATGGACCATTAACATGGTACACCAAGGTACTTCAAAGAACACCACGCTTGTTGTTAGCTGAATATCATGAATACAGACTTCTTTTTAGCAGTAATTGTTTATAATTACATATTTTATTATGTTTTATTTATGTTACATTTATATTAATATTTATTGATAAGTTTCGGTTTGGTAAATATTTGGACGTAAGGAAAGATGGTTAAATACAATTTTAGAGTTTTAGAAACTTTTTTTAAAATATAAAAAAATATCAAATATATACATTTATTTTTTAATGGATCAATAAATGAATAGAAGATTTTGAGTCCCATAATGATGGAAAAATATAAGATTTTTTTTTTTTTTTTTTTTTTTTTTTTAGAATGCGTTTGCATTCTCTCACAAAAGTATTGCGTTCCCCTAAAAACTTTGAGTTATACAAAAGCACTGAAAAGTCACACAAAAGCACTGAATTATAGTTTTTCCTCCCATCTCATATTATTTTTATCTTAAACATTTTGTGAGAGAACCATGGTACTTACAATAGTATACAGTTAACTGTGTCTTCTCTTGACTGTCTGAGAATTTTGTTCGATTTTTGTCTGGTTAGTTTTCCTTTCAAATAAGAGCATTGATTTGGGCTTATTTTTTATTCTCTCTTTTTTTTTTTTACAGCTTGAGTAGAACTCAACTGATGCATTGTCAAGTTGCAACTTTCTTTTCTCTCTCAGTTTTGCCTTATAAGCACAATATAAAGAGGTAAGTTGCTGTGCTTTGTGCTGTGTGTGTCTGTGGCTGCCCATCTTTCTCAGAAATGGTCTCTCATTCTCTCATCCCAGCCTTTCCTCCTTCTATGTGCCTCATTTTTCTCTCTTTATTCTTTCAAACACTGCCAGATGCGATAAAAGGTGAAATATCAGAGGCAGCAGTAAAGGCCTGTGACAGGGTTATGAGGATTGCTTCATAATAGCCGAAAAGTTCCTCAAACCACTTGAATTCTCAATCTCAATGTCGGAGAAAGTTATAAAATGCTGGTGGCTGGAATAGACAGGCATATTGAAAACAGCTTTCTCTTGTTGTTTTATGTTCGAGGTTAGAGGAAAATGTTACTTGCTCCACTTTTATTGCCAACCTCAACACAGAGATTGTCACCTCTGTTGCACTAGACTAATTAGGGAATATGAAAGTTGAGGGCCTGTGAATTTTTAATTGGAATTTGTGTCATGCTGAAGGCTCAGGGTAGAATTATAAATGGGTTTGTAAACAGATGAATAAACATAATAAAGAATTGAACAGTCTGTGACACCAAGGAGATCAATACTTACACAAAGTATTACACAAAGTATAAGCCCAGTTGTTTAGAGTTGATGGCAGGGTGAATTACTAAAGGGTGAATATACTCTAATAAATGTAATGCTGCTAAAGTGATTCATGGCTTCATTTTAAACCATTCCAAACTTAGGGGAAAATGTTCACAAAAACTACATGACAATAAAATAAATTTTTGAGTGGAAGGAAGACCATGCTGTTTTCATGCATGTATCTTTAAATGCAAATGAGCTGCTGCTCCCCACCCACTTTCCAGAAGAGGGCAGAGCCTGTACAGCTCATGCCAAAAACTAAAACATCTGTTTGGTTTTGATCATCATCTCTACCGTGGTCACGCTCATGTGACATTGCGGTTCTACATGATCATGAAGGTTAATATCTGCATGTGTTTTAAACCATAGCAGTCTAAACTTCTGACATATTGTTTTCTGAGCGCACACATCCTGAGCACAAACACAGAAAGCTGGCTGTCAGACGGCACTTCCCGTGAGTATTAAACTAAGTTCTCTTTCACTTCTTATTGCGCTTAAACTGTCAAATGCACAATTGGTTATGTCAAAAACACACAAAGTTCACATACACAGAATCGGTTATGTCTGCAAACGTAAACAGCAAGTTAAGAAATTGCATGTGCAGGGCTCGACATTAAGCCTTTTCGTGTTCTTGTCCTTCGGACAAGTCAATCTGTCATTCACTTGTCCAAGTAAAAAGTTGCTTGTCCGAAAAAAAAAAAAATTGTTGTAAATATTTTAATCTGCATATTGTCTTATCATTTCCCTCCCTAATCTTATTAAATGTATGCTTCATCTTTCATTTTAAGTTACGAAATTTGATCAATAAATTAAATTAGAGTAATAAGACACTATAGGGTTGTTACCCTAGGTAGGGCTGATCAAATCAAATAATTTTACTCTAAAAAATATTACAACTGCATTAAATAATGTTATGAGATTGATTTAAATATTTTTGAATAAAAGTTTCTTGAATAAGAAACGTTGGAAAGAATGATAATTTTAAACATAACGCTACCGCCAGTAGATGGCGGCAGGCGACCGTCATAATGCTGAAACAGAACAAAAACAGTCAATATTGCGTCTAAAATGTAAGTGACTTCATTTGAACTGTTTATTGAACTGTTGTATGAAATCAATATTAATTCAATCATGATGGTATTCAGAAAGAAACAGATTATAAACATATTATAAAAAAATATAAAAACTCCACATTTTGAATTTTGATGATTTTTATCAGCAGTATATTGTTAAAGGGTACTAAACCCTAAACCAACTTTTTTTTAGTTAATGATCTCTAAGAATGGGGCTTTATTAGTGCTGTTCATTGATTCGAGTAACTTTTTTGACATTTGGGTATAAAGTGTTTTAATTCTACGATATATGGTGTAAAAACGTCTGAGTGCTGCCCTCTTCAGGTTGAATGGTGGCTACTGCAGTTGAATTTTCCTATTAGATGTTTGCTGTGCTGCGTGACGTAAGCGGTACTACGTGACGTAAGCAGGTTCCAGCTCAGTATTGCATCAGTTAGGATAGCTTCAAGTTAGCGTAGATTTATCTGTATTTAGTACAGTGGTCAGGAGGGTACGTAGGAGTAGTGTTGCTGGTTGCAACAGCACTGTTGGATGTAAAATGACCATAAATAGGCAGTTTCTCTCTTTATGAACGTCACGTTTATTAACATTCAACCATATACTGTATAGTTCACATATACTGATTTCCCCGCGTCATGCCCTGACACGCCCCTGGTGATTCACGTCACTCAGATTTAAAGTAACAGTGTTGAAACCACCATACACTATATCCCATCACATGACATCTCCCTCTTTTTCTGAAAACAAAGTCTGCTATCTCTTCTCCTCCCTTTTCTTTCAGGATAACCCTTGACAGTAACTTTATCATACAAAACAAACAGTATGTAATCAGCTTACGTAAACACCTCTCAATAACATGAATTTGAGCAATGTAACTGTTATACTATTGAACAGAACAAACACTTTTCTGCACAACTAGTTACGGAGCATATAGTTTCCTGATTCTTTACAGGTCAAGCCTGACAACCGGTTTACTGACTCTTCCTGACCTGGTAAGCAACAGTACACGCTTTGGAGTAGGAAATGTTTCCCTGCATGGTTGGGTCGGTACAGTCTCGGTTGTATCAGTATGTTTTGGCTGAATGTCCACAGTCCCTTTTGTTTGTGGTGCAAGTGTGTGTACAGCCTGTTTTGTTGCTAATGTTGGTGTTGGTACTGCTTAAAGATGACGTCGGTTATGCCTCAGTACCGCTCCTTGTTCCGTCTCGATGACATAGGAACGAGGTGTTACACTTTCGTGCCTGATCACTGCCGATGAAGCCCAGATCTTCTCGTGGTCCAGCTTGGTAAGAACAGTATCACCTGGTCTCAGTGTTGACAGATTCTTAGCTCCATTGCGACGATTATAGTAGAAAGCTTGTCTGTCTTTCTCTATTTTGTCTTTCAGCATGACAGACTTCCTATTTCGCCACCTGGGTTGAAGATTCTTCTCTAGGGTTGGAAGTGTTGTTCTGATTTTCCTTCCCATAAGAAGCAATTAGATAATTCTGTCCACGATGTTCACAAAGTTCAGCTGCAATTCTTTTCCAGGGTCGTTCTGGGAGTGGTGTGGAGATCAGGGGCTCTTTCTGCTGTGTACTTCTCAACTCATGGCATATCTGACATGACAGCACTGTGTTCTTTATGTCCGCTGAAATTCCGCCACCACACAGACTCCTGTGCTCTCTCTCTAGACTTTGTAAGGCCCTGGTGACCTTCGTGAATCTTTTCCAGGATCTCCTTCCTCATCACCCTTGGCACAATGATTCTTCTTCCCTTGATCACTAAGCCCTCATGCTCTGAGAGATCCGCTTTTGCAACCGTGTAGTCTCTGGCTGCTGCCGGAACTTGGCTGCGGTGTTGTGGCCATCCAGCTCTGATCAGCTTAATTACGGCTTGCAACTCACCATCTGTTATAGTGGCATTTCTGATACAGTCCATTTTATGGGGCGTCGCAGGTACACCTTGTATTACTGCATCCACGTAGCACTCCACATCGGCCTGATTCTTTAAGAATAACAGTTTGCGGGCTTCTGGTCAGTGTATCTGCAACGACAAGCGTCTTGCCTGGTGCATACTCTTCTTTGAGCTTAAACCGCATTAGACGCATCAAAAGTCTCTGGCACCGTACAGGAACGTTGTCAAGACTTCTGCTATTGATAAGAGGAGCCAGCGGCTTATGATCCGTCACCAGCTTAAACTCGTCCAAGCCGCTTAGATTTTTTTTTTCAAACCTCTCACATGCCCACACACCGGCCAGACATTCTTTCTCGATCTGTGCGTATCGGGTTTCTGCATCAGTGAGACATCTGGAGCAGTATGCTACCGGCTTCCATCCTTCTTTGTGTAGCTGCAAGAGCACCCCCCCAAGTCCATAACTGCTTGCATCAGTCGAGACAGCCAGGGCCGCTTGAAGGTATTTGGGGGCCCCAAGCAAAATGGACATGGAGGCCCCCCCCAAAAAAAACATATAATAATATGTAACCATATTCCATCCGTTCGAAAAAAAAGTTGCACTAACTGTTTGTTACAAGCAGCATTTGCCTTCAGGCAGGTAGCTAACATAAACATATTTTTTTCTAGCCTATGGTAGGCTGCCTACTGCTGCAAAATTACACTATTTGTACAAGACAAGTGGAGCTATTTTATCCAGTGTAATTTATCACTTACCACTAGGGGTGTAACAAAATTCACGGTTCGGTTCAATACGGTACACTTGTGTTACGGTTTGGTACGTTTTCGATACAGCAAAAAGAAAGAAATGCCAGAGAAATTTCCTTGATTTATTTATTTTTCTTCTTTTTTTTTTTTATTAAAACTAACATCATAAAATATGATTATTATTTTTTTTACTTTGAGCAATTCTGGAGCTATAATTGACTCTTCTTAGGAGCATATAAAACAAAACAGCTCCTTGGAAAAAATTAAATGTAATATTGTAGTAGTTATAAACAAATGTTTATTTTAGTTCAGATTAACATTTGAGGGCATTGTATTCATAATGTCAAAATAAAACCAACGTAATATTACTTGAAGGCATTATAGCAGGGGTGGGCAAACTTTTTGGCTCAAGGGCCACACTGGGTTTCAAAATTTGACAGAGGGCCGGCCCAGCAGATTTTGAAACAAATCTCATGAAAGTGCGTATCTATACCACAAATTTTATTTCTCGTGCCATTTATACGCCAAAAACGTTTTTTTTTTTTTTTTTGCATGCATGCATGCTACGCACTGTAAACCCTTTGGTCAGGATTAGGGGTGCGGAGTGCGTGCCTATTACACGCCATAAAGTGCGTATCATATGCACGCGAAAACTGCGTATCATAAGCACTACAAATACAATTCGTGGTATTCGCTTCATGAGATCGGGCTGAGCAAACACATTTATGTTGTGGCAACGTCTGCCCGAAATTCAACAACTGAGAGAGACATTATGACAATACTGTTGGATATCCCCCATTTAGCATGTTATGTTTTGAGGTTAATTTTTAATTAGTCAGATGTTAGATAATTATTGCCTATAGGCCTACTTTTAAAATATTGTTTATCCTTATTATTATTTAATGGGCCTAACAGTGAATTAGAAACAAAACACCTGCAAGTGTAGGCTACACTTAGAAAAGTAAAAATGACAGAAGGTTACATTAATTCAACTTTATTAAAAATGCATATGGCAATCAATTTGCACTTCCAAAAGTCATACATTTGTGGGGGAAAAAACGAAATAAATGAATATACAAATTTATTTTAAGAATAATAAAATAAAACATAAAAAGCAAAGGCAGATCAGAACATTTAAAGTGTAAGTTGCAGGTTAACTACCACAGTCAATTAATGTGTAAATTAAAGTGCTCTATATGTATATATTTAATTATTTCTGTCTTAAAATGCGTTAAAATAACATTTATTGGGGTTTCTTCAACGGTAGCGTGTTTTTTCAGTTACTGGGTGATGACCTCACAAGAGGAACTCGCAACCCATACTCTGCTAGATTCCTACTGTATTAAGGCTATTGGAGAACGACTGAGGAAGTGGGAAACCATCAAATTCTTTATGGACCACAGCCCTACAATTTTTAACTGGTCAGGCGTGAGAGAGGGCAGCCATGACACTCAAAGAGTTATTAATGCTTGGTGTGAGGAGAATTAGTGGAGGGTTGGCCAAGTGTCCTGGTGAGTAACGTTAGCTACGTTATAGTCTAGCCTGGTGCAAACTTAACCCGGATAATATAACGGAACAAGCAAGTCTTTTCAAAATATTGCCGTCATGTAGAATAGCAAGGAGGGACAACGACTGAACTGAATACATTATTTACTTACAGTAAGTCAGTCCAAATCAGAGCTGTAGAGATGCACACACTGCACAGGCATCAATCGCTAGTCTCATCGACGCCTCAAACGTCATGTAATACCCTTCCTCAATCCACGCGTTATCAATTTCTCACGATTTAATTAGCGATGCGATGTTTATTGTCAGAAAAGAAAAAGAGAGATCGATGTCCCCATCACTGTGTTTGTGTGGGCTATCAGCAGTGGAGAGTGTGTGCTGCCGTGAGGTGAACGCGTTTTGGAGTTTAGTGGAACATCTGACGTGCCTGAACCCGTTAGTTTTGCGAATAGCTTATTCTCATTTCAGGCAGGATCACGGTCCCCTTGAAGTCAGCACACACGAGTATGTTTACAGTGGAGTTATTTTATCCATATTTTTTTTATCAAATAAAACATACAACCAACTTTTCTGCAGTTATGTAAGGCATATAGCTGCAAGCGTACGGTAACTCTACTAGTGAGTTCCTCATATGACGTCACGCCCCATCTAGTGGAAGGTAGCGGGAGCGGTTAAAACCACTGTTAAAAGTGCCAACTTTTCATATTATATCAGCATTTTGGTATAAAAAACAATGGTGGGCGGTTCTTATCTTTATGTTTAATAAACACATTGCATTATCTTCGTGAAAAATTTAACCTGCAACTTACACTTTAATGAACAAAACCAGGTTCTGTACATGTCAGACAGGGGAGCGTAACGTTAGTCGAGAGCCGGGCGATAAAGGTCGTTAAACGGAATCAGTCAGGATACATCCACAAATCCAGAGGAGCAAAGAAACTAAATAGAAGACAAAGGAAAAACTAAACAGGTGTGCAAGCGGTCACCAAACATTTTTTTCTCTGTGAGTTTCCAAAAAAGGAAAAAACATTAACGTGCAACCCGCAACAAGTCTATGCGCTGTCTGTTTGGTTTCCATGGTGACGCGTCATTACTTGTTACGTGACACACCGCAGCCACAACAGCGCTGAATGAATTATGATCTGCTTTTATGTCATTTTTCCTTTTTTACATTTGTTAGCTATGGCATGAAATATCTGATATTCCGATTGTCAAATATATGCAATGCAATATATATATATAAAGTATTGCAAGAAAAAGGCCAAATGAATGCGATCTAATGACAATTTTTTAAACACTCGACGGGCCGGATTAAAAAGCCTAACGGGCCGCATGTGGCCCGCGGGCCGTAGTTTGCCCACCCCTGCATTATAGCCTACTATTCCTGCCAAACTATGTTAATGTTTCTCACTAGATCTCGCAGCGATGTTATTACTTCTGTGGCGAATTCAAATGCTTTCTTTACCGGATCTCTTATTAGCGCTGTGTAGTAACAGTGTCGCATGATCACGATCGACTAGCGCTGCACTGGTCCAAACTGATAAACAACGGTCCGTCAACCACACAATAACGAGCAGTTTCGTTCCGCTTGCATTACGTTTGCCATTTGATATTGGGCAATGTTGTGGTCGCGCCGGCGTCTCTACATTATGAGCGCGCTTGCCACTTGCAACCCGCCTATATTTGAAATAACGAAATTTTGGTCGGCAGGAAAAATGGTCCAACGAACCGTTCGGTTTGAAAATGCGTACCGAAAACCGAACCGAAAGCCTCGTACCGAACGGTTCAATACGAATACGTGTATCGTTACACCCCTACTTACCACTATCTTGTTTTTTCTTTCCTCATCTTCCTTTCTCTTCATTCTTTTCTGGCTTCCTGAAGCATAATTCTGCTTCATGATGACTGTCAAGGAGTTTTTTGTATTTTGCCGGCAGCAGAGATCGCGTGGTTGGCTGGCTGCTGTCAGCGACTACTGAGAGGGGCCCCCTTGAGGGGGATCCCGATAACAGTGTCATTGCACTTTACTGCATTGACTATCAAAGGGGTGCTCACACAGTTTGTCGTTGCATTTTATTCTTAACCAGTCGTTGTCTTGGGGCCCCAGGCCAGCTCGGGGCCCCAAGCAATTGCTTGGTTTGCCTGCCTTGTCGCGACGGGCCTGGAGACAGCAGTGGTCTTAGTGACATCATAATACGCAAGAACTGGTGCCTTCATGAGCAGCTCTTTGATGTTTTCAAACGCCGTCTGCTGCGTGTGTGTCCACATCCACAAACTTTTATGTTGGAGTAGTTCGTACAGAGGCTGGCTGACTGTTGAGAGGTTGGGAATGAACCTCCCCTGGTAATTCACCATGCCCAGCACCCTTTTCAGTTCCTGCACATTTTGTGGTGGTGACAGCTGTCGGATGGCATCCACCTTATCTGGATTATCTGGTCTCATTAATAAGGTCCCAGGAACCGAAGTTGGCTTTGTCTGTACGTGCATTTTTCAGGATTTAGTTTTAACCCTGTAGACTCCACTCTCTGAAGCACTTGCTCTAAACGAGAGTCGTGTTGTTCCAGGGAGGACCCGTAGACCAGTATATCGTCCATGAAGACCTCTACGCCCTCCAGCCCTTGAAGCGTCTCCTGCATTTTCCTCTGGAAGATATCTGGAGCGCTGGAGATCCTGAAGGGAAGCCTCCTGAAACAATATCTCCCAAATGGTGTGATAAAGGTGGTAAGACTGCTGCTATCTGGATGGAGAGGGATTTGCCAGAATCCGCTGGCTGCGTCTAAGGAAGAGAAAACTTTTGTGCCGCTCAGTTTGGCAATAATCTCCTCTGCAGTAGGTAGCACGAAATGTTCTCGTTTTACTGCTTCGTTCAGTCTTTTGAGATCCACGCAAATGCGTGCTTTGCCGTTTTTCTTCAGAACGGGAAACATCGGTGAACACCATTCAGTCGGTTGTGTCACCCGCTCTATGACGCCATTTTTCTCCATCCTTTGCAACTCCTCTTTCACCTTTTGCAGCATTGGTATTGGAACACGCCTCGCCGTGTGTGTCTGACATGGCTGTGCTGAGTCTTTTAACTGAATTTTGACGGGGTCGGTTTTTAGTGTGCCGTGCTCACCGAACGCATCATAGTCAGAGGCCACCCTGTTCGCCTCCTCCACTCTCCTTACCAAGTTCATATCAGAGAACGACTCAGCAGGTTATTGACTTCAGAGACCACATAGGCAGAAAATGGATACGACTGTCCTTTGTACACTGAAGTGGCTTGGAACTGACCCAGACAGTCTATCTTCCCCCCAGGGCTATCCAGTGTAACATTAGCTGGCTCTAGTGTCTTTACAGGGACTAGTGTGCTGAAAGTCTCTTCTGCCATAATGTTTACGTCAGCCCCTGTATCAATTTTGAATTTTACAGGGGTCGCCCCAATCAGGAGCTGCACCATCCACTGGTCTTCTTGTTCATTTACATTGTAAACTGAACCCAGAAAGTATGAAGGCTGGTCTAAACGTTCTGTGACTTCTCTTACTGACCTGTTACTGTGGCAGACTCTGGCCCAGTGTCCAGTGTTTTGGCATTTGTGGCATTTGCCTTTCTTTGCAGGGCAGCGCTCATCACTTGCATGCACAGCATTTCCACAATATCCACCTTTTCCATGACTGTCAGCTCGGATTTTGTCCTTAGGCTTGCACTGTCCCCTCACAGATTGCTTACTTGTGCTGACAACTGCTCTGACCATGCTCACCGTCTCACCTTGCATGCTGACTTGTGTGGCCACCTCCTCCGATTGACGAACAGTCTGGATTGTTTGTGCTAGTGTGAGATCATTGATCAACTGCAGCCTACGAGAGAGATCTTTATCCAAAATGCGTTTCGTCCCTCATGGCGCCAAACTCACAGTGCTCCAACAGCTCGTACAGTGCTCTGATAAACGCTTCTCTTTCGCCGGGTTGTTGCACTCGCTGGTGAAAGCATGCACGTTCGTGAATGACATTTCTCCTCGGGAAAAAGTACTCGTTAAACTTTCCCAGGACTATTTCAAAGTCGTTTTTCTGTCTATCCTCTTCGAACACGAACGATTTATAAATATTCTCTGCCTCACTCCCCATGGCGTAAATGAGACAACTCACTTGAACTTCTCCATCCTCTTTATGTCCTACATCCTCAAAACTCTGGAACGCTCTGCCCCTGGAATTACGCTCCATCATGGACCTGCCCCTGTTCAAGGCTAGGCTGAAGCACCATCTCTTTAGATCGGCCTTTGACACCTGATGGACAACTGATTAGCATAATGATTTTATAGATGTGTTGTATTTTATTTTATTTTATTGTATTGTTTTGTATTTCACTCATTTATTTTTCGCCTTTACTTTTGTCTCTGTCCAGCGCTTTGATCAACTTTGGTTGTTGTAAAGCGCTTTATAAATAAAAATTGATTGATTGATTGATTGATATGTAGCTTTGTAGCCGTTCGGAAGCACTGAAATCTTTGTCTTTGTCAACCAACATACACTATATCACATCACATGACATTGGACTGCATAGCTTTCCAGCAGACTTGGAAATTAGGCGCCAGTGGAGCTCAAGTGTGCAACCTGAATTTTACGCGGGATTGCTTCTCCAACGCAGTAGAGGTGGAAATGGGCTTCTCCACACAGCTCGTGCTGAAAAGCGACGCAGTGCCAAACGCTGCTCCTCTTGCATGGACTTCACCACCGCAGCGGCGTCTTGATGTGAGTGATCATGTATATAATCACAATTTATGGTTAGGCTAAAGTTAATCCTCTGGGGTCGACAAACGTATTTCGCTGGATTTTTTCCACGTAGCAGCAAAATATGAAAATGCCTACAGAGAGCGCGCGCTATTGACATCAACTTGATAAAACTCATCAGATGCATGTACTTTACATCGTCTTACGACCCTGTGAGTCACTCTCCATTTTAGAGTCTGACAGCAGCTGTCAATTAATCCGTCACTGTGGGTCTAAGGCGCACCCCCCCCCCCCCCCCCCCCGTTTAGCCCCACTCTCGGTTTGTCCCCTCTATCTCCGCTGGGGACTGCCCACTTTTCCAGCATTTTTCAAATATTGCAATATAATATAGTGGGTGGAGTCAGGCTCTGACCAGGGGTTTAGTTACACTTTAACTGAGTTTCTTTGTGTGAGCTGCGCTCATTTGTTTCCATTTCTCCTCGAGGGGCAGCGTGAGCCTCAACAGCACAACATTGTTAGCGTCAGTAATAGGCTACATTTAACCACTATCGATCGCAACTTACAGTAAATGTAATAAAATCAGAATCATTTTGTTTTATGGATTCACCATTGATATTGACATTGATATTGATTCATTTTATTGATTTTTATTGTATTAAAGTGACAGCAGCATGAAATACAGTACCTACTGGTATATATGCTGTTAATATGAATCAAACAACAAAAGAAAAACAGAAAATCACTCACTACTCTTGATTGAATAACTTTAGTAGCTTTAATAAGAATACATTTCTTACATGAATGCTGCTGTTAAAATCTCTGGCGAGGAGATCAAGATGGCAGACTCTGCTTATGATTTATGGGGATTAAAAAAAGAGGAGTGGGTGGATTTTTACTTTTATTGGGTGGTGGTGTACACACACTTCTGGCACATTTATGTTCAAACACCATGTAAAAGTGAATTTTGCATAATAGGTCCACTTTAAACCATGTAATATCTATCACCCTGAAGGTGGTTTTAAAACAGACCTGTAGACACCTGTTGAGAGAAACATGTCAACTGACATAACGCCCTTTTAATTGCCCCTGGAAACAAGGCAGTGCCTTTAAAGACTGATTGTTTTTCTGTGATACAACACAAAAGTTCTCCCCTCCACCGTACATGCATAATGTCTTTCTCAAGGTCTCAGGCCCGAAGGAGGAATAAATATTGATCTTGTGAAAAATAAATGGGAGTGCTGTTAGTGTTTGCAAGTGTTTGTCATCGTGCTGCTTTCAACAACACTTATTATGCGCATTTCTTTTGTTTGTTGGTGTAAGCTGAGAATATATTATGTGAACACCATTATAGCGCAGAGCTGAATCCCATGTGGACAATATATATTCATGGAACACCAGCAATCCCTAAACGATAGAAACGGGGAGAAATCATGCCGCCTCAGCAAGGTCGAGAAAAGTGTGTGTGCTAGTGTTTAAAGAGCTGATAGGGGGTTTCTTTCTCATGGCAACTCTGCATTATAAGAAAAAGTATACATGCATGGTGTAATCTTTGTGTAACCCAATGCAAAAACCTGGGGTTAGATAAAAATAGAAAGAACCCAACAAAAATAACTTTGACTTGTGGGTGGTTACTAGGGTGTTGCTATGAGGTTGCTAAGATTTTAGCAGGTTGCTACTGTGTGTGGTTGATAATAAATGGATGGTAATAAAAGGATGTTCTGGGTGGTTGCTCAGTTATAACTTGTGTTTTTTGGATGGGCAGATTTTCCACTATTCCACTACTAGACTGCTGCGAGGAGGCATTCAATTGATCGAAAGTGACAGCAAAGACATTTACACTGTTACAAAAGATTTCGGTTTCAAATTAAATTATTTTGGACATTCTATTCATCAAATGTGTTATGGTTCCCGCACAACTGTTTTCAACATTTATTATCTTAAGAACACTGAAGACTGGAGTGAAAATTCTACTGAAATTCAGCTTTGCATCACAGGAATAAATTGCATTTTCAAATGTATTCAAATAGAAATGGCTATTTAAATTGTAATAATGTTTAACGATTTTATGGTTTCACTCTATTTTTGATCAAATAAATGCAGCCTTGGTGAGCACAGAAGAGACTTCTTTCAAAATTAAGAAATCTTACTGACCCCAGTTACATTTTTCATATTGATTTCGATCGTTCTCTCGATTCAAATCATTCATAGAAAAAACATTCTCGCTTGGTACTTCAAAAGTAACAAACCACATGCCTGTCCAAGAATTTTGCAACATAAAGAAGTGTTTGTGTGTTGGGAAGACGAACACGCCAATGGCAGATTATAGCAGAGTTCAAATAGCCAGTTGCACAAAGATGTCTTTCTCTGTCCATTGTTTCTTACAAGTGAGTGACTCAAAATAGTTTCCCTCTTAGGACAGAGATGAGAGAGATTTTAAAGAACTGAGAGACACAATGCTTTTGTTTCTTTACAATGTGATACAAATCTGAAAATTACTGAGAGTTGAAGAGCTCAAATAATAAAACGTACTGGTTACTTTCGTAACCTCGGTTCCCTTAGAGATAAGGGAACGAGTACTGCGTTGCAAACGCTATGGGAAAACTCCTTTTCTCGAGAATATTGAAGCCTTTATTTTAAAACGCATTTGCTACAGCACAGGCGAGAGCATCAGACCCACGTGAGTGAGCTGATAGGCTGTGCTGTGGGCAACTGCACGAACCAATGGCGGATAGACAGAAGCGCGCGAGCCAATCAGGGCGCTTGGCGCTCTGTCACTGTCAAGCGCGCGAAACTACACGTGACCATAACATATAAATACAGATAGAATCCGCCATTTGACAGGTATAATCGACTGAAGCGACAAACCTGCCATAAGAAAAATAGCACGGCAAGGCAACGCAGTACTCGTTCCCTTATCTCTAAGGGAACCGAGGTTACGAAAGTAACCAGTACGTTCCCTTACGAGAACGTTCTCTCGTACTGCGTTGCAAACGCTATGGGAACGTTTCCATTTAAAACGCCGTGCTATTAATATTTTGGCCGCTCTGACTCACCAGAGTTCCGGGAAGTACAGAATAGCCAGGATAAAAAGAGACCGAACATCGGGCCCATCAATTATCCGTAATAAAGACTGGCCAGAGCCAGTCATTTAACCCACAAGGTGATAGCCGTGTGTTTAATATCAAACTAGTCTGGGTCAGCAGAGCCAGAGTCTAGACTGAAAAGACTGTAACTGCAAAGCAGGGACATTAAAGTTATAATTCATCGGATCTGGCCAGAGCCAGTCACTTAGCCCACAAAGTGAAAACCGTGTGTTCAATATCAACTAGACTGGGTCACAGAGCCAGTGTCTAGACAGAAGAACTGTAGCTACAAGCAAGGGCATTAAAGCTATAATTCAACAATGTGGACGGAGCGGATATCCGGCCGCCGCACATATGCTATAGATGGGAATACCCAAGTGACCATGGTTCAAAACTAGTCTGGATCCACAGAGCCAGAGTCTAGACAGAAAGAACGCATGTCTGCAGAGCAGGGACATCCAGCTTATAGAATCTCACAAATGTGGACGGAGCGGACCAGCCGGCCGCCGCACAAATGTCTTCAATTGGAATACCACTTGACCAAGCCCACGAAGAGGCAACACCTCTCGTGGAATGAGCTCTAACACCTATGGGACAAGAGAGGCCCAGTGAGGTGTAAGCCAGGGCAATGGCGTCAACTATCCATCTGGACAGTGTGGTTTTAGTGACCGGGAGGCCCTTGGATCGGCCCCCGAAACACACAAAGAGCTGTTCAGACTGTCTGAAAGAGGCCGAACGCTCCAGATAAATTCTCAAAGCTCTGACTGGGCAAAGCATGAGAGAATCGCTATCCTCCTCGGAGGAGGGGAGAGCTGACAGAGAAATAACCTGGGCTCTGAACGGAGTTGAGAGCACCTTAGGAACATATCCATGTCTTGGCCTAAGAATGACCTTGGAGTCATTAGGACCAAACTCCAGACAGGAAGCGCTGGTAGACAGCGCCTGTAAATCCCCTATTCTCTTTACTGACGCCAGTGCTAGAAGCAGGGCGGTTTTCAGAGAGAGAGACTTAGGATCAGCTGACTGAAGTGGTTCAAAGGGAGGTCCCTTAAGAGCCCGCAGGACCAAGGAGAGGTCCCAGGCCGGAACAGACGGTGGCCGAGGCGGGTTAAGCCTCCTGGCGCCCCTGAGGAAGCGAACTATAAGGTCGCTTTTTCCCCGGCTTCCAATACGTGAAAAGCAGCAATGGCTGCCACGTACACTTTGAGAGTGGAGGGGGAGCGACCCGCGTCCAACATCTCCTGTAGAAAAGACAGTACTCTTGGTACTTCACAAGTGTATGGGTCGAGGTCTCGAGCTAAACACCAGCTGGAAAACACTGACCATTTACTGAGATAGAGGCGTCTGGTAGACGGAGCTCTAGCTTCCTTTATAGTATTCAGGACGCCCTCTGGGAGGTTCTGGGGTACCCGTTGAGTGGCCATACATGTAGGGCCCATAAGTCGGGACGGGGATGCCAGATTGTCCTGTTGGCCTGAGTCAGGAGGTCGCGCCTCACTGGGATTGGCCACGGGTCTGCTACAGACAGCTGCATCAACTCTGGGAACCAAACCTGGGTCCGCCAGAGAGGAGCTACTAATAGCACTGCGCTTTTCGTGTTCCTGATCCGTTCGATGACCTGAGGGAGCATCGAGACCGGGGGGAACGCATAGAGAGGAAGGTTGGGCCAGTCGTGGGCCAACGCATCCCTGCTCTTTGAGAAAAAGATTGGGCATTGACAGTTGTCTTCTGAGGCGAAAAGATCTACTTCTGCCTTCCCGAAGACCTCCCAGAGTAGGAGAACTGTCTGAGGGTGGAGAGACCATTCCTCTGGGGGAACTCTGCCCCGAGAGAGCATGTCTGCTCCTGTATTCAACGTGCCTGGCACGTGAGCTGCCCTGAGCGAGCGCAGATTGGTGTGAGCCCATAGCAAGAGCTGTGAGGCTATGGCAAACAGGTTGCGGGACCTGAGGCCGCCCTGGCGATTTATGTAAGAGACCACCGACATGTTGTCCGTCCGTACCAACACGTGGTGTCCCGCCAGGTATGGGAGGAATGTTTTTAGGGCTAGAAAAACTGCTCTCATTTCGAGGCAGTTTATGTGTAGGCGTTTCTCCGAGCTCGACCAGAGGCCGGAGGCAGGCCTGCCCTCGTACAGAGCTCCCCAACCGGAGTTGGAGGCGTCTGTTGAAATCATCCTCCTCTCTGAAACTACCCCCATGCTTACGCCCTGCTGGTACCAGCTGGCGTTTTTCCAAGGGGCCAGGGCTAGAACACAGCGCTGGTCCACCTTGATAATCAAGTGGCCTGAATGCCAGGCGTGGGGTGGCACCAGAGGAGCCAGCCACAGCTGAAGAGGACGCATACGCAGTAGGCCTAGTTGGAGTACTGATGATGCAGAGGCCATCAGGCCAAGGATCCTCTGAAACGTTCTGAGGGGTACAAGAGAGCCCTCTATGAACGATGCCGTGAGCTGCTGAATCGTTAGAGCACGGGCCGGTGTGGGCCATGCTCTCATAAGTACGGAGTCGAGAACTGTTCCCAGGAACGTGATACGTTGGCTGGGCAACAGAACACTCTTTGCAACATTGACCCTGAGCCCTAGACATTCTAGATGGCTGAGGAGCCAGGCTTTGTGAGTATGTGACTCCGCCTCTGACTGGGTCAGTATGAGCCAGTCGTCGAGGTAGTTTAGGATGCGCATTCCCCGCTGTCTCAGGGGGGAGAGAGCTGCATCCATGCACTTCGTGAATGTACGAGGCGCTAGTGCCAGTCCAAATGGAAGAACTGTGTACTGGTATGTCTGCCCCTCGAAGGCGAATCTCAAGAATGGCCTGTGGTGGGGGTTCACTTGAATGTGAAAGTAAGCGTCTTTCAGATCTACTGAGAAAAACCAGTCGCCTGGGCGAATCTGCGTCAGGATATGTCTGGTCGTGAGCATTCTGAACGGCCGTGACATGAGAGCCTTGTTCAGATGTCTGAGATCTAAAATGGGTCTCAGGCCGCCGTCTTTCTTTGGAACAAGAAAGTATCGGCTGTAAAAACCTGACTCGCTCAGAGAAGGGGGGATCTTCTCGATGGCCCCTTTCGCCAGCAGACTTAACACTTCGGTGCGGAGGACATGACTCAATGTGCCCCTTACCGTGGTTTGTATAACCGCGCGAAAACGCGGTGGTCTGCGGGCGAACTGAAGCGAGTAACCATGCTTTATGATGTTCATCACCCATACTGAAACTCCGGGGATAGCTTGCCAAGCTAGAGCCCGCAGAGCTAGAGGCATTATCATATCTGGAACACCCAGAGTGGGGGGCTCGGACTGACATGTATGCATGTGAGAAATTATGCTCGATTTGTGCTTTGTGTGGGTCGCTGTTAAAACAGCGTTTGTTTGCAGGGGTGCGTGACATGTGAAGGGCCCATGAACTGCATTTAGAACTGCTGCAGCCGCCTGAACTGAAGAGGAAGCCGTGAGCAGTAGTCGAGCGATTTTTGGGGCTGGTCCGGCCGCAGCGGGACAGTGACCCCTCTTTGTGCCGGTTAGGACGGCTTCTTGGGCTCGTGATCGAGCGTCAGCTTCGGCCGCGGGCCCTGGCGCTTAGGGAACGGGAACCGTTTCGCTGGCTTCATGTGCTTACTGGTCTCAGCCGCTGGGCGGGGCTGGAGGACCTGGGACACCACTTTCTCAGGTCGCGGCGTGCTCTTGGGGCGCCGTTGGACTGAGCTGGAGCGCTTTGGTAGAAAGTGTCTCATGGCGCTGGAAGCCTTCTGAGCTTCAGTGAAGCGATCGGCGAAGCCGCTGACAGATGGGCCGAAGAGACCTGAGGCTGTGACGGGCGAGTCGAGGAAGGCAGATTTATCCGCGTCCCTGATCTCGGTTAAGTTTAGCCAGAGGTGGCGCTCCATTACCACTAGGCTGGCCATATTGCGGCCCAGGGCTTGAGCGGTGGTCTTCGTGGCCCTCAGTGCCAGATCCGTGGCACTCCTGAGGTCTTTAAATGTGTCTGGGTCCGGGCCTGACTCATCCATGGAACGGAGAAGTTTGGCCTGGAAGGCTTGAAGCGTCGCCATGGCGTGAAGTGCAGAGGCGGCTTGACCGGCAGCAGCGTATGCGCGGCTGGCAATGGCCGAAGTAGTTCTGCACGGCTTAGAAGGGTGCACCGTCTTAGACCTCCAACTACCTGCAGTGGGGGGGCATAAGTGTGCAGCGACCGCTTCCTCCAGTGGGGGGAGAGACACATATCCTTTCTCTTCAGCGCCGTCAACAGTGGAGAGCGTAGAAGAGGCAGATGAGCGCGTTCGCGCTGAAAAGGGCGCGCGCCAGCATTTTGTGAGCTCTTCGTGAACCTCAGGCATAAATGGAGCGGCGCACTGACGAGGGGCCTGCTGGCGCCCCGGCAGGTACCATTCATCGAGGCGGCTTCTGGCGGGCTCAGCTGGAGAAAGCCAATCGAGTCCCAACTCGTCAACAGCGCGAGACATGACACGGAGAAGTTCGGCGTCAATGCTCGCTCGAGTATCAGAAAACTCTAGCTGAGAGGGGGGGGCGGGGTCCGCGGAGCCCGACCAATCCTCGCTCTCAGATGCCGCCATAGAAAGTGCGTCATCGACGTCATCCGGAGATGCGCCGAAAGAGACGAGTCCAGCCGCTTCAGACGAGGGGCGCTGCTCGCTCTGAGAGAACAGGACAGGCGAAGAAGGCGTGGGCGAGGCACGAGGAGAAAGGCCCGGCGTGCACTCGCTAAACTCACCGCGCTCAGGACGCCTCTGATCGCGCCGCTTCTTCCTACGGGGCTCGTGGGGCGCCGAAGACGGAAGGTGGGCGGAATCGGTCACCGTCGAAGACAGCCTTGAACGGAGAACGGAGACAGGCATCCCGTCGCAGAATTGGCAGCCGCCTCTCATGAGCGCTGCCTCGGCGTGCTCAGGGCCGAGGCAGGCCGCACACTGGGTGTGTCCGTCGGATGCATGCAGGGAGACCCCGCAGCTCTCACAGATGGAGAGAGGCATTATGCCGCGCTGTGAAAACAGCGGTTTGCTCTTTTAGATAAATATGCAATGAAAAGGATATAATTTTTCGTCGGATGCCACAGGGAAACGCTCAGCTGGCGAGATGCCGGGATGCGAAGCTGTTCCGCTGGACGGCTTTTCCACGACGAGGGCTTCTTACGACCGGAGAAAATCAGCGACGAGGTGAATCGAGCTGAAGGAGATTAAATCTGTCAAATGGCGGATTCTATCTGTATTTATATGTTATGGTCACGTGTAGTTTCGCGCGCTTGACAGTGACAAAGCGCCAAGCGCCCTGATTGGCTCGCGCGCTTCTGTCTATCCGCCATTGGTTCGTGCAGTTGCCCACAGCACAGCCTATCAGCTCACTCACGTGGGTCTGATGCTCTCGCCTGTGCTGTAGCAAATGCGTTTTAAAATAAAGGCTTCAATATTCTCGAGAAAAGGAGTTTTCCCATAGCGTTTGCAACGCAGTACGAGAGAACGTTCTCGTAAGGGAAACTGGTTTCCCATTTTTTTCTCTATGTAATTCCAGTGAAATCACAAGCACGAACAAGCAACTGTGCTTACAAGTTTTTCAGGCAAGTTGCTTCAAGTGATGGATATGAGATTTTATCATAATTTATTTACCCTCATGTTGTTCCAAACCTGTATGACTTTCTTTCTTCTGTGGAATGTAAATGAAGGTATGTATTGAAGAATGTTGCAAACCAAAGTTTTGGTTCCCATTGATATCCACTTAAATTAAAAAAAATTCGAACCGAATTATATCTTATATACCGAAAAAAAATTTCCAGCTCAATTGGAAGCACTAATCTAAAAAGTGTCATTTTTCTTAAATACTAAAATATACAAATAGCAGACCATTTACTAACAGTACACACATACCATAGCATAAAGGGCAAGTGTGTGTGTGTGTGTGTGTGTGTGTGTGTTGTCTTGATCTATTAGCAGACTGTTTGACTTATTGTCTTGGATGTTTGGCGAATGGGCGTTAGGGGTGGGAAGATGGTTTTATCTATCTCTAACAAACGAGCTAATGCATATCCTTATGTTGAAGAATGAAAAATACCTCCTGTTTATTATAGAATGTAAATGTTCACTGAACCAGCTTGAAACATACAGTGGCGTTTTTTAGCATGATTTGAGCAAAACGAGCTAAATTTATGATGCAATTGTTATCAGAGTTATCATGTTGTCATTAAAATGTGGCCTTGAGAAGCAAATTCCCCATTCAAGTAGAGGAGCTGCACTTGTATGACTTTTAAGTATACAGAAACTTTCTACTGGGAGCGTTACCAAAATGAGCCGTTGAATAACCTAACATGCCTTAAAGTACATTTCCACGATGTCCTTGCACATCTAAACAGTTAGAACGCCCTGACAAATTTAGCTAATCATGAAGCTGCATTCACACTGTATAAGAAAAATATATAAAATTAGTATGAATTAAATTTCTTAATTACAGTGAAAGTAGGCTAACCGGGTGAAGATAAACTGGAAGGGTCAAAAAGATTTCAAATTAAGAGCAGAGGGAGAAGACATACAGATCAACAGATGAGGGATAAAGAATGATCCCAAGAAGAAGAGAGGTGGATAAACAGCCCAGAGGAAGAGCCTTTGGCTTTATACTAAAGCCAGCCTGGACTCAACCATCTTCACTGGCGTACACCCACATACACTTCCTGCACAGGCCTCTATCTCCAGCGCTGCAGTTAATACCACCACGCACTGCTGAGGACGACGCAAGAGACGTGTAGGAGACACCGATGAATATGAGGGTGGAAAAAGCCAATGTTTGTAATGGATGGAGATTTGACAGCTTGGAGAAGAAAAAGGACAGAGGGAGAGACTCAAGAGAGAGAGGAAAGAGAAAAAAACAGTAGAGACGTGAACCATCTCTCCTCTCATACTTGAGTGTTTGCAGTGCCACGCTGTTCCCGGATCAGTTCTGCTTTCCAGCTCGTGCTGATAAAGATCTGTAAGTGGAGGAGGAAGGCTGACCTTAAATCAACGCCTCCCGGGGACCTCGATCAATGCGCACACGGCTGCGGAAAGCTACCGGGGTTCAGCCTGGGTCAGTGGCGCGAGTACAGCTGCTTTCTGAAACGGTCCGGCTGGGACGGGTTCACCGGGTTTATCCATTTGTAATCGCGGGTTCGGCGAGCACACTTGAGACGTTGCTTTGGGTAAACAGACTCGCTCGCTCTCTCCTGACAGTGTGCAAGTGGACTGTGCAGGGTAGTTTTTTATTCGCCAAGTGCTCTTAAAGATGCCTTTGGTCTGTAGTGGCCCTGATAACCTCACAATAAGCCACACAAATGCATTGTGGGTAAGGGTAATTGAAGGCAAGGAGAAGATGCAAATGCTGAGAAAAGCGAGAGAATGCCAGGAGGAGAACGGTTGAACAAGTTCACAGTCTTATCTGTTTTCGTCAGCTTCACCACGAGAAGGTACACTTGTAGCCTGGAGATCTTAGATTGAATCCCTACTACAGCGTTTGCAATTATGGCTGCCCAAACAGACTCTTTTCGTCTCTACTTCACAAAGCGTGACAATTATTTTGCAAAATCCTGACAGTGGTTGACTCACAAACACAAGAGGAAAGCAATTGTAACATCTCAGAGAACTGAAAACTCTGAATCTATAAAAAGTCGATTTGAAGTTCTTCTACTTGAACAACAAGCTGATCTAATTTCAATTGAAGCACACCAAGTATTTTCATAAAACTAACCTCATAACTGAACTTTTTCTTTGCAATTTGGAACTTTTTCAAATATTGATTCACGACCACTACCACACATTTCAATAAAATATTTAGCTTTCTTAAAACTCTAAAAACAAACCTCATTAATTTTGTTACAAATATGCTGAAAACCACAAAAAAGTGCTTTTGGTGTAAGATAGAAAACTGAATTAATACAGTTATTATTTATAAATGTAATTAATTCAATTAATCCAACAAATCCCCAAAGTAATGAATAAACTCAATGAAGCAATTGTATGTACTTTCTCTCTGTTTTTCATTAGTGGTAGACAAATGAATCAACAAGGTATTTTAGACATTATTTATTTTATTTTCTAATTAATTGTCTGGGTGTTATCTCTTGTGTTAAAATGATTTAATGCACATCTCCAGCCAGACAATATCACACTAAAATAATACATGAAATGCCAACCAACTATATTGATTAAAAATAACAATTATATTTGTGTTCCCAGAATGCCAAAATGACTGGCTTATGATTGAAATGTACAATCACAGGGCCTTCTGGATCACCCAGCCGCTCAGTAGCTTAACTGAATCAATTAAACGGAAAACGATTAAAAGCACATTGTTTTTTTAATGTAACTTGTGGAGTCAAGATGTGCTCAGTCAACCACTTTAAAAGTCCTCCTGCTTCCCCCATCACCTTTATATTAGGCCATAGGGGAATGATATTGAGACTATAACTCAAGGAGAAACTTTGTTCAAATCATTCTGTCCTTTAGAGACTGATACAGTATCTAAATCATTCGACCATGAGTTCTCACAATTCTTTCTGAAGGTTAGTCGCCCCAGGGAAAGAGCTGAAAGACGTACATAGTTGTGCGCGACTTTAACACACCGCCTGAGCTAGAACATGAGACTGTTCCCTCTTCCCTACCAGAGCACCTTTTGTAGCTGTTATTTATTTATTTACAGACTCAAGCTAATGGAAGAGCCTTGTTGTAGCAAAATAGGCCATGTCACAATGTTCCTCTTCCAGACACAGCGCCGAGCTAAAGATAAATCCATTAGGATGGAGCAATACGACGAGCGAGAGAGAGAGGCATGAAGAGGACAACAACGCACAGCAATGGAGGAAGAAAAAGGCTAAAGAGCAAAGAAAGCAAGCAATGGAGACGAGAAAACAGGGAAAGAGCACATTTAAAATGGAGAAGTAACATTTCCTGCCACTCAATTCAGTGCCTTTCTGCTCCGTCCTTTTCTTCCTCCTCGTCTGAATTGGAAAGAGAAGCAGGGCATTCATCTCCAGCCCACTGTGTCCGCTCCAGCCTGCTTTTGTGCACGGCTATACTTTAGCCCTGACTGGCGGCTCTTGAACAAACCTGACTCCCATGCCCAAAGGCTGGGAATTGTAGTCCAGTGAGCAGGGGATGATGGGGGTCGTGGGCCAAACATGCTTTCCCACCGTGCTGAAAAGCAGTGCTTGACAGATCGGGTGGCTCGGTCGCCACGACGACCGATGAAGACAGGGTCATTCACTTTGACCTGCCCCCCTCCCCTCAGCGGGTGGTTAGATCACTAAGCTGTTGACTAATTAATGAGTGTGTTTGTAGTCATGCTAGTTAGGACGGCTTTGATGGGAGCTTGCTCTCTTTGTGAAAAGCTTCTCTCGCGATTTATTGGCTAGTCTTTTGACTGTGTTCAGACGGTTGTTTTGGGCGGCTCAATGAAAAGACGCATGCATGTATGCAGTGTAAACACGGCCTGCGATTGTGTTTATAATATAACATTAGCTCAATGCTCAGAAAGGACACACAAAAACACGTCAACCAAAGGACAATCAACAATGGTCTGAATTGAGATGTTTCTCTGCTGGAAAAAATACAGATCAAGACGATTTGTTGCTGGTCCAGCTTGACCAAGATGTATTCAGTCATCTTGTACGGTACAAAGTTTTCAATCTTAAGGACACATATACCCTTGGGGTCATCAGAAATGTAATTAAGGGGATTTTTATTAACTTAATCTTATTTATGGTATATGTTTTTAATATACTATACACTGCAGTCAAAGATTTATTTAAAGAAATTAATAATTTTATTCAGCAAAGACACATTTATGAAGAAAGAACTTCCTATTTATCAAATAATCCTGGGGGAATTTTTTTTATAATGTAGCCTATAAAGATGTACATGTAAAAAATCACCTACCAGCTGGTTTCAACTGGATTTTCAAGCAAGGAAATTTATTTCGGGCAGTTGCCATTTGAAATGGAGACACAGTCACTTATATTTTAACACACACACACTTTTTTCTATGCACTCGCACTTGGTGTTACAGTCTGCTGCGTTCATTCTTTCCAGACCTTTAATAATACACTCATCTTCTGTCTCTGACTGGAAAGTCTTGGCAGTCCACACTGAGATGTAAGTCTTACAGACACACACATACACACACACACTAACTTTTTTATGCCTTCATTTCTGATAAGACACATCTGTCCAACCAGACCCTGATCCATGAGTCAGATTCTGTAATAATGTCCTTTACTGGAACCCCAGAACAAACTGCCAGAAGATTGTCGTCATTAAAGTTATTTTGTTTCGGCCTATGTCTGTGTAACTATGTGTTTCTTCTTCAGCTATGGGCACATTTGGCCCTGTGAAACTTTAGAAAAGTAATTCTCTTAAAACACAATTTTCACACTTTCAATACTTTATTTGGTCCACTAACAATGTCCAAATGTGGACAAAAATCCATCATAGGACAAATCTGTAATTTTTACTTTTCTAATAAAAGTCATTCGTCAGTGTCATTTCCACCATATATACACATATAGTAGCATTTTGTGATTGAAATGACATTTTTCAACATTTTTGGAATAAAAATGTCTTGATAAGGGACATTTCACAGTTATGTTGCGCATCCTTAAAGTGCCCATAGATGAAGAAACTACAGATATCTTCAGTTACTGGCAACACAGGACACGTCATCATCCTGTCAACTTCTGACCCCATCCCTAATCACAGATGGCCAAAGGACGGCCAACAAGGTCGTAACAATGCATCAATACACAGAGAATGACTCTTTAAACCCTTTCACAAATCCTGTTCATCCCTGAGAGTCGATAACAGACCACCACCAAACTGGCTGAATACAACCTTTATAAAAACGTTATACAACCTTCAACTGAATACAACTGAATAAAACCTTCACAAATAAGCATGTATGAAAAGATATGAATGCAGGTTTGACTCAATTTCTTTTGTTAATAATGCAGTTGAGATTGTCTACTCACAAGCTACAAAAAAGCTTGCTTGCAACTATAGGACTCTTTCTATCATGTTTTTGAAGATTTATTCTACTACAGCAATATTCCAGGTTGACTTCCATTGAGTAACTTCAATTTTTGCTTTTCGAAGATAAGAAGAGAGAGTCAGAATTAGTATTTGTGGTAAACGTACTGCCTCAAAAGCCGAGCTTAACTTGTACTGAACCTTGAATATTCCTTTAAACGTAAACGCTGATACAAAGAGCCAGTGTTTCCTGATAGACTACATGTGATGTTTATGTAAACTGGACTTCTGCTCGGTCAGATGTGAGCCATAATGAATGTCAGGTGCAAACAAAGGCACATGTCTCAACATTTACCAATAGACTGTACAGAGAGCTGTTATTTATAGACCATCCGCTGTGCTTCATCACATAACCTTCCTGTATCCAATTAACGTATACAATCATACACGTCTTGTTTTTGGTACAGAAGCCTTGTCTGTTTACCTGGAACATAAACAGCAACTGGAACATATGTACAATTATAGAGAGAGAGAGTAAGAGAGATGCATGTACATGATTAATTGCCTCAATGGTTTTATTGTGTTATTTTTATAGAATAACACTGCACTAATTCACTCATTCAAACATTTATACAGTTCAATCCAAGACTTGTTTCTGTTGTTTTGGACTTGTCTTTAACTGAGGATCGTGTCTGACTTCACACTCTGACTCTAGTGTTCGAATGTGGAAATTATGATAAGGGGTCAAGATTCTCTTGCAAAAGTAATGAGTAAAGAGCCAGACTCACATCATTAGTTGCTCTGATCTGATCTGAATGTGGTTTGGGGGAATTTTTTTATATTTTAACATAACACAAATATTTCAATATAACACAAAGGAAGAAGCTACCATTTAAAGGTTTAGGGTCGGTACATGTTTTTAATGTTTTTGAAAGAAGTCTCTTATGCTCACCAAGGCTCAATGTATTTGATCAATAATACAGTAAAAACAATAACGTTGTGAAATATTATAATAATTTGTGATCAGAGCTGAATTTTCAGCATCATTACTCCATTCTCCCAGCAGAGAGTAGAAAACCTTTTTAATAATAAGACTACATTATACTTATTAAAAATGTTGATAAATACAGCAAAAGACAATTGTAGCAATTGTGTTGAAAGCAATGTTAGGTGAAGTTACTTTTAAAAGTAATGCATTAAAATATTGTTACTCCCTAAAAAATAACTAATCTTGTTCATTACTTTTTACAAAAAGTAGTGCATTACATTACTTTCGCATTACTTTTCGCCTCTGAAAAAGAAGAAAGTTCAACTCTTTCTTAAGCAATAATAACAAAAAATAAAACAAATGTGGTTCAACTAAAGTCATTTTTGCTTATTAGTATGTTTGAATTGGACCATCAAAGATATATTAGTGATAACATTTAATTATTACAGGTTTGCTTAACATTGAGAGTTTGCATTTCACTGTTTTTATTCATAGAGAAATACTGAATCTGTTTTTATGTAAGTGAGATGAGTAACTACATGTTCACACACAACTCATGTGCATTTACTCCTGATTTCTCTCAACAGTTGTCAGTCAATAAATGGGAAAACAAAGTAACTTGCGTTACTTATTCGAAAAAGTAACTCAGATAGTTAGTTGTAAATTCAAAAGTAATCTGTTACTTTGATACTTACTTGAAAAAGTAATCTGATTACGTAACTCGCGTTACTTGAAATGTGTCATCCCCAACACGCGTATAGTGTTTTATTTGGGGTCTGTCTTGTAAGAGGGATAAAGGCAATGAAGAGAAAGAGGGTAAATCTACCTTGTAGATTAATATTCTTTGTCTCCATGGAGACCATGACAAAGCCTGAAATACACCACCTGTGGCCTCAGATGTGTAAACGATTGGACCCACAGATATGTTTCCATTTTTATTTCTTGCACATACACACACTTTGTCAAGCTGCGAAATGGCATTGCGGAGCGCACATAAACTATGAGCCATGGCTTAGCTGCCGCGCGTTCAACCACAATGACTTGTCATGAAATGATTTTCAACAGCGATCACGCTTGCAGATGTGGAACATTAAACGTTGGGAATTCAAGCAGCGCACTCCCTCCCCACTCTGCACGAAATGTCAGTTTCTCTTGTTACAACATGACGGTACACTCGCCCTGCCTGCAAGCAGAAGAATTAGATACAGGTCACAAACGGGTTAAGAAAGCGCTGTCAAACAGCTCTTATAAAAGAGACTGGCAGAAACATGGCGGAAACGTATTATGTCTGATAAATGACAAATTCTTTATCTTTTTGTCTATTAGCCTGTTATCTGACCATTATTTGAAAGTAAAATAGCAAAATTATAAAAAAGGTTTTAATAGCAAAAGATTTTAGTCTGAGCAGATCTAAAGAAAACAAGGTTTTAAGAGACAAAAGCAAGTCTGATATTCACCAAGGCTGCATTTATTTGATCAACAATACAGGAAAAACTGTAATATTTTGAAACATTATTACAATTTAAAATAACAGTTTTCTATTGTAATATATTGTATAATGTAATTTATTCCTGTGACGCAAAGCTTAATTTTCAGCATCATTGATCTTTCAGAGATCATACTAAAATGATGATTTGATGCTCAAGAAACATTTCCTATTATTATCAATGTTAAAAAACAGTTGTGCTGCTTTTCAAAGAAAACCATTTATTTGAAATATAAATTTATTTGATCAATTTTAATAAGTCCTTGCTGAATGAAAGTATTCATTAATACAAAGAAATTGCTGATCACAAAAGAAATTTGTTTATTCTGAATCTGTCTTTCTGAACAAATTGACAGAATGATTCAATGACTTGCTCATAAAGTCAGTTACTGTTTTGTTCAAAAATGAATTGATGGTTTCAGTGAATAGGCTGAATGAATGATTCAACGACTCATAAAGACAGTCATGTCATCATCTACTGGTATACTAATGTAACCAGTGGAAACATTCAATTAAAAATCGAATTCCTAGACAGCACATAAAAACAAAACAAATAAAAATGTTTTGCAATTAAGCTCTATTGAAGACAAAGACTAATTTTATAAGTGTGTATTAAAAATAAGCATATTCAGCAAGATGCAATATCATGCTATGGTGGTGTGATTGCAATATTATCTTAAAACCTCTGGATTCCCCTTCAGATATCTCTGAAACATGGAGTCAAAGCCATTCGGTCTGCAGTTTACGTGTTTTTCCTCTTTCAGATGCGAGGTTGAAGGACAGAGGCCTATTTCCCTTAAAGCAGACACTTTAAAGACGTGCAGCAGAAGCCAAATAACTTCCAAAAGTGCAAATATATCAAACCACATACACAGTAAGTAACTAAAGAAGAACATGGAACCAAATCCACACGCTCCTCCCTGCTCAGATATTTCCTTTCGCAGAAATTAAATCAAAAGGTGAGCAAGTGCCAAGTTTCCCAACCACCATTTTATTTAACCTTGATGTGCCCTAAAAGAAATGCATGATCATCAAAGAGAGAGATTACTGCAAATCTGACTTGCCTATTTGCTGCCAGTCGACCATTTGTGTTGACTGAACTCTCTGCTATATGG
Organism: Scardinius erythrophthalmus; assembly: GCF_964197995.2. Lineage (NCBI taxonomy): Eukaryota > Metazoa > Chordata > Actinopteri > Cypriniformes > Leuciscidae > Scardinius > Scardinius erythrophthalmus. The sequence goes on from NC_138235.1 coordinate 17,000,339, forward strand.
AAGCTAAATAATGTTTAAACAAACACAAGCATCACACACCAGTCATTGCCATGTTCATCCACTGACCTGAAGGTGGTGAATGAACCTTCTGTTCATGATACAACAGAAGATGGTGGGAGGGTTTATCTCAAATAAGGCAGTAAATCTTGCTGTTGTCTTTGGCGGGAGTGAAATTGAAAATGAGATTTCCAGAGGGAAATACCAGCGCTTGTAAGGAAGCAAACAAATACTGCTAAAGTTTTAGTTAAGTTTAGGTTTTAGGCTTTGGTTCTGCATAGATGATTTTGGAGATCAAGAATCAACACATAGTCACTGTGCTCATAAAGTTCAAATGCAGTTTGTTTGGGGGTAGTACGATTATTATTATTACTTTTTAAGTAATTAATAGTTGTATTCAGCAAGGACTACATTTATTAGACTACATCTGTATACATTGATCAAAAGGGACAGTAACAACATTTATAATGTTATGAAAGATTTAAATTCCAAATGAGTGCTGTTCTTTCTATTCATTAAAGAATCCTGATTTTTTTTTTATCATGGTTTCCACAAAAAAATATTAAGCAGCACAACAGTTTTGACCATTGATAATAATAAGAAATGTTTATTAAGCAGCAAATCAGCATATTAGAATGATTTCTGAAGGATCATGTGACACTGAAAACAGTAATGATACTGATATTACAATATAAAATTGTAATAATATTTCACAATATTACTGTTTTTACTGTATTGTTTGATTAAATAAATGCAATCTTTCGACCCAGACTTTTGACCGATAGTGTATGTGCAAGGAAGTCAAAACCAACAACAATATAGAATGCAAATAGATGTAAGAAAGAAGACCAATCACAGTTCAGTAAGAAAATATTTCATTTGCATCATCGCTGTTGGTAAGAAGATCAGCTGAAGCAACAGCAGATTTTCTTAAACTCTCAAAATTTTAAACTTCAAACTTATATTGCTTGAAAAACTGATCTACAAAATAAAGTTTGATAGGAGGTCTTTATTTAGTGGTTCCTGCTAAATGAATTGCAGAAGTTAAGAAATCATATGGTGTGCATGGTAAACTCTAAAGGTACTGTCTCTTTCTCGCTCTATCTCTCTCTTACTGAGGAGTTATATTTGATTTGAGAGTGTCATGTTGCACAAATTGGATGGTTATATATGGCTTTGTTTGGGTGAAAGACTGCTTGACTGTGAGTGAGAGTGTTATTCTGTGTTGTTCTTAGTCTCAGAGTTGGGAAACTGATTAAGCCCAGGCACGCACCACACACGTGTACACTACTTGTGGTTTACAAGCTATAATGAAAGATGGATGTCAGAGGGGCTTGGAGGAGATGAAACCTGCTGAACATTAAAATCCCTTCTAATTAAAGAGCAAGAGTATTAGTGTGTGTGTCAAACAGTGAAGATAATGGAGGATCCGTTGATGAGATGTGTTGCACATTCCTACAGAGGTAATGAGGCAGCACAGATGACACACACACACACACACACACACACACACACACACACACACACACACACACCTCTCAACATCAACATGCTGCTTAAGTGGAAGAGACTGAAGGTCAATATGGCGCAACACAACACAACACAGCACAACACAACGATTATAAGGCAGACTGTAAAATCTGAGAAGTGTTTGTCATAATAACCTTTCAGATTTTCAGAGAAACTGGTACGTGTATGTTGTGACATGCCTGACTGACGTTAGAAATTTAGTCATGTTCTGCAGAAAAATAATATATTGTGTATATATACATATTAATGAAAACACATAATATGTTAGTTTAAGGTGATGTTTCACTAAAATGTTCCAAACCTGTATGAATTTCTTTCTTCTGCTGAACACAAAAGTAGACAGTTGACGTTGACTTCCATAGTATGAAAAACGAAATACCATGGAAGTCAATGGAGCCCATTTTGCTCAGCAGAAGGAAGAAATTCATACAGGTTTGGAATTTTATTTATTTGTTTATTTTTTACATAAACATATTAACAATGCTTTAATGATTTCAATAATTCTGAAAAAAAAGCTACTAAATGTGAATAACGAATTATTCATATGCGATTCAAAAATGTCATTCCATAGAAATATGATTTAGTGGCCAATTACACAACACTGTTTTCAACTGGAAATGGAAAACTTTTTATGCAGTTTGGCCGTTAATCATAGCCTGACTGCGTCAGACTTCGTACTTCCGCTGTTCTGTCGTACGAGCCGTGACATAGACGCTGATTGTACCGTGGATGCGTAGATTTACTTCACATAATCTGCAAAAGTCTTTCACAGCCATGTTCACTCCGGTATTTCGCTCGATGGTTTTGTTTTCGCATCATACATGTGTTTACAGTGGAAGTTAGATGCGGCTGAGCATGCGCATAACACACGCCATAACCAAACGTTATGTGATTGGCTTACGGGTAACCAATGATTTTAAACTTAAGACAAGCGCCCCCCCCCCCCCGCGAGAAAGAAAACGCTTTTCAGTTATGCCATGCCAGACTCTGTCTACGAAGCAAAGTGAAGTAGCAGAGTTTGGTATATTACCAGGCTACGTTAATCACACTCTAAAATGTAATTCAGTGGCTTAGTAAATATCACAGTAATAATTAACTTTATTAACTTGTAACTTGAAAAGTATCATTTACTTGATTGTTTGAGTTAAACATGCCAAAATAATTGACTAAAAATCCAGTTAAAGTTAATTTTGTCTAAAATTTACAGTTATATTTGTTTTTTTCACTAAAAGAATTTAGTATTTGACTAACCAATTATTAATTTATAATACACTTAATATATTTGTGAAATTTCTATCAAAATATTTGAGAATAGAGAATTAAACTGATCTGTTTCAAGAACCACAAATATTAAATTCAAATTCAATAATATTAATATATTTAACACACTCTTAAGAAACTGAGTAAGTTTACTCAGTTAAAACAATGCACCCCCCCCCCCCCCCCCACAACTCAACGGTTGAGTGAGCGTGGGCTGTTTGAACCATACACTGTTAGCAATTGATGTAATTTTTACAATAAATTTTACAACAACATGTTGTATTCATGTTTTTATTGTAAATGCAAATGCATGATGGGAAATTTATGGACAGTCCTGTAATTTTATTGTATCTACACTGTAGAAGCATTATTTTACAGCCGCCGCATAGCATTGTGGGATCGTTGCTGTTTGAATTTTGAAATTGCGCGGCCAACGGTACCAGAGAATCCAACATTTTTGAAAGAATAACACATCTCAGGTATGAAACGTTAACATGAAATCTATTTTATAAGTATATGGATAACGTTGATATGAGTGAGTGCTGCTGATTGTTTCGTTTGGTATATTTCAGTGACATTAGCTTAAGTGACGTTCGCCCCGAGTCGACTAAAAACAACGTGAACTGACCGCGGTGGAGTGGCGTCTTCTTTCTCAATCCATACGGAAAAGGAACCACATGCAGGTGCAAGGTACGAGATATTCACAATTTTTCGTTTGGTATATTTCAGTGACATTATCTAGAGTAACGTTAGATCCCTATAACGTTAGCTCAACTCGTCCCGACTCGACTCGCTCACTCCCGGTATAGCTAACTTTTTTTTTTTTGCTATAGTAGAACTATTTTTTTCAGATACCTCACAACCGCGTATAAACTTCCACTCGATATTTGAGTCTGAAGCGCAGTAATATTAACGAGCAATGAGTCCTCCAACAGAAATCTGTATTTCGCTACGCTACTTGTTTTAGAACATCAACGGACATCACTAATCACTCGGTGAATTGCACAGTTTTGAAAACGACCGTTAAAGGTTGTTTTAAGGACATGTTCACTGCAACAATTGTATAAAAAATGGGAGCAAAATGGGTTTCTTAATTTGTGATTTGTAGAATAGGATTTGTGAAACTGCAATGAAGAATTTGAGAAGGTGTAACTGTTGTGTTGTGTTTGTGGGAGAGAAAAAAAAGTCTACAAGTTTGCAACTCTTAAACCATTTCTCTCTTTGACTTCAAATTTACTGATACACATGTGTGGCTTTTCTCTACAACTACAAATCACGCTGTCACAGGTGTTCAGTTGATTTGAATCAAATATACCTCCATAAGCAACGACTTTATACATGAAGGGATCTTAAAGGGATAGTTTGCCCAAAAATGATATTTAACCCATGATTTACTCACCCTCAAGCCATTCGAGATGCATATGTCAATCTTTTTTCAGACGAACACATTTTCAGTTATTTTAGAAAATGTCTTAGATCTTTCAGTGGTTATAATGTCAAGCTATGGGGTCCACTTCGTTCAAGTCCCAAAATGTGCATGCATCCTTCACAAAAGTAATCCATTCAGCTCCAGGGGGATAAACGAAGGCCTTCTGAGGGTAATCCGTGCGGTTTTGTCGTAAAAATATACATATTTAAAACTTTATAAGTGAAAATAACTGGCTTCCGGTAGCGGTCAACGCGCGTTCACGGAGATGGATGCTGGTGTATGACGTAGGACGAAGCGTAGGAAGCGTCGTGACGTAGAACGAATGTGACAGCGCAGCCAGAGAGCAGAGCAAAACAAAACTCTACGTTTGTTCGACATCACGACGCTTCCTACGCTTCGTCCTACGTCATACACCAGCATCCATCTCCGTGAACGCGCGTCGACCGCTACCGGAAGCCAGTTATTTTCGGTTATAAAGTTTTAAATATGTATATTTTTACGACAAAACCGCATTGATTACCCTCAGAAGGCCTTCGTTTATCCCCCTGGAGCCGGATGGATTACTTTTGTGAAGGATGCATGCACATTTTGGGACTTGAAGGAGGTGGACCCCATAACTTCACATTATAACCACTGAAAGATCTAAGACATTTTCTAAAATAACTGAAAATGTGTTCATCTGAAAAAAGATTGACATATGCATCTCGAACGGCTTGAGGGTGAGTAAATCATGGGTTAAATATCAGTTTTGGGCGAACTATCCCTTTAATCAATGTTTATAACTTTTCTGTAATTTACATTTTTTGTTAGAGTTAGGGATGTCATTAAGTCACCCTGGCCCACTTAATACAAAAACATATTACTTCGCATTTTGAGTGATCAGATTTTACACATTGCTTTGCAGGTATAAGAAAAAACTCAAATTATGCTATCCAATTTAGTGAGAAAGGGATCACTCAATCTCTCACAGGCACACACTCAGGGGTTAAAGTATTCCGGCGTGACACGGTTGTGAAGAAATTTTCATCAGGATAGAAATTCGGAAAAGGTTTATCATTTTTGAGTTCCCCAAAACCTATGGCAGCTCTCACTTAAAAAAAAAAAAAAAAACGTGTTTAGCCAATCAGAAGCAGAGTAGGGTGGGACTTGTGTTTGCTAGCTATAACAACGTGCAGCTATCCAACAAGATGAAAGTTTTCTCTGTGTTGCAGATGCGTGATGTGCGAGTGCGTGGAAAAATAGAACTAATTTCTATTTTAAAGTACACATGCGCCGGGTCTGCGCTGTCCGTGTTCCTGGTGTAGCCAGAATCGCTGACATCAGTTGAATCTACGAGTGCGTAGAATTCAGCGTAATACGCGCGTGTAGAGGCCCGGTGTAGCTCGGGTGTTAGAATCACGGTTTAGAGATCTTTCTATTTGTAAACAATGCTCATGAATTTCGACCTGAAAATAGACCTACCCCTCCGCATCTAATAGTCTGCTTGTTTGGGAAATGGCTGAGATAATTATTAAAGTAAATTGAATGAAAATAATCATTTAAAAATATAAAGGCTTATATAAAATAGGAAATCAGATTTTACCGATGCAAAGCTTTAAAGGGAGATGCATCATGGTTTCAGCCCAATTTCTATTCGATGCACTCCACTCCAACCGGTGCACTCGCATCGCAGACCCTTGCATCGATCGTGCCAAGCCACAGACATATACACACAGACACACACATACTCATATAGCCTACAATGACACTCAGTCTCACACACACAAGCACTCATTCATTCATAAAGATCCCTTAATGTTTCATGTCATGGTTATGACCATGTCATATCAGTCTTAAATGTTACCTGATAAGTGTGTTTTTCCCCCTGTTTTCAGAGCCTTTTGCGGCATAAATCCCCAGACGGGCAGCAAGGCAGAGAAAAAAACGAGGGCTGAACGCACCAGTTTGCACACTTTTGAGGAATTGGTGGGCAGGGGACATTAGTGGGCAGGGGACATTAGTATGTTTGACAACTCATGTTTAACCAGTTTGGTACAGTAATAGATTGTTTGTTTGTGCATTGTGCACTCTGTTTTCTCATCAGTTTTAAGAGAAAATAAAAATATTAAAAAAAAATACTAAGTGTTTTGTTTTTCTTTGCAGAAGTCTGAAAGAGGACATTTATCGAAGTTACAACATTTAATTGTAATATTTACAATATTCTGTCCTGTGAAATTACAGGAAATCCCTAAAATTACAGGAAATTCCTGGCTACTAAGTTGCCGTAAATATAAAATTTTGCTGTAATATTTACAGTATTCTATCCTGTAAAATTACAGGAAATTCTATTAAGTACAGTACCTTGTTGTATTTATTTTACAATAACAGTCCTGTATACTGTTTACAGTAAATTTACGGCAACTATTAGCCAGGAATTTCCTGTAAAATTACAAGAAATTTCTAACAGTGTAGACATAATAAATACAATTTACAATTTTCAGTTTACAATAAACAAATATTTTTACTTCTAATATTTTTGTTATATGAGTTTAAATGTAGGCAATGGTGTATACATGTTAAAACAGTATAAAATATGCTGTATTGCTGTAACGTTAACGTTACTCATCGACAATAAAGGCCGATGTCATGTATAAAGTTATACCTGGTTGTGTCGAGTATTGTACAAAGGTTTACAAGAAATTAAAAGTTAATATTCCTCATAAATAAAAACAATTAACACTTTAATTAAATGTTTTTTTAAGTTTTCCTCAATTATTTCTAATCAATTTTATTTGTTAATGTACCAAATACAGTTACTCAGATCTACTTATTTTTTTTACTTACATTTACTCAGTTCATATGGTATATGTAATTCATTTCATTGCGTTTAAATTTAATTAATAGTTTTAAGTGTAAAAATGTTTCACCAAAAAAATGTAGTAAATCATAGTAAAAGTTTTTAGCAGGGTACGTTTACACAATAAGATAACAACGTACTAAAAGCAGAAACGTTTTTCCTTCGTCTTTTTAAAGTTTCTCATACAGGCGACAGTGTTGTCAAAACGATCCCGTTCACACAGATCCGCGAAAACGGCTAAAAACCCTGTATTATTCAAGTCAGGCCAGTAGTTGGCGATGTAACTTTGTAAAGAAACACTACACAAGACTGAACACGTGATACACTTGCGCACAATGTCACTGTTTTCACAAATTCACCTTTAACTGTATAGTTTTGAACGACCAAAACGCATTGTGGCACCCACCAGGCACTTTAGAGCTTAGTCAAAAGCTCTTCCTAATGTTATCTAATGGTACACCAATAGATGTTAAACATCTGCAGTCACCAAAATGATGTACAGAGACTTAATCATCTTCAGCAGGAAGCTGAGCTGATTTTTTTTCTTTGTGAAACATGCCAACTGCAAATTATATGGTTACCAGTGTCTGTTCTCTTTGAAATATTTGTCTTGCTTGAATGATTTGGAACAAATCAACAAAATGTCAGTTTAGGCATTGAAGTGATGTTTTGACAGGTTCTCTTGAAACCACACAACTGATGCAGGCTTGTTTGAATTTGTATATATCAGTCCAATCCATTTACTTTAAAAAAAAGAAATTGATTCTTACAAAGTGCTGGTCTGTGCCAAACAACAGTTTGAGTCTCAATATAAGAAACAGAATGTTTAAATTTAAAAGCAATGTAAGAAGGGAAATCTGTGCATGAAAAAAAAGATTTGAATGAGAGAGAAGGAAGTCAAGCCAAAGGCTGTGTCACTCATTTTTATTCACCATGTTTCTCTTGTTTCATGGCCCCGTTCGCCCTCAATCAAAATGTGAAAAGCACTTGAGTCCTGTGGTGAATTAAAGCTTATACCCCTGCGACTGGCCTCTGTTGCTTCATCAGCCTGAGAGTGCAGCAAAGCCCATGGCAGCAGCGACACACTGCATGAGAATATCCTATGGTGACACACACTGTGAAGCAAGCAAGCTTTGAGGAGCAGAAAGTGTTAGTCACCACAGAAAGAGCCTGAAACAGTATGCAGTCGAGTTTGTGTTTGGATGCCATGGAGGGTGTGTGCGTTTGTGTGTGTGTTTCAACTAGAGTTTAAAATCAAGTGAATTGTTAAGTGTACATTTTATTTAAGCCTTAACATGTAATGGGCATCTTTTTTTTTTTGTAAAAAAAATCATAAGTTTTTTTAAAGTTTTTGAAATAAGTCACCAATCTAATGCATTTATTTGATCAAAAATACAGTATAAAACAGTAATATTGTAAAATATTACCATTTCTATATGGTTTCTATATTGTATTACAATTTCTATATCAAAATCGTAAAATATTATTACCATTATTCCTATGATGTCAAAGCTGAATTTTCAGCATCATTCTAATATGATGATTTGAACATTTCTTACAGCTATTAATGTTGAAACAGTCAGTGTTGTAGTCGAGTCACCAACTGTCGAGTCTGAGTCGAGTCTCGAGTCCCCGTGTTCGAGTCCGAGTCCAAGTCCGAGTCACCAAAGAAGAGACCGAGTCGAGTCCGAGTCGAGTCACCATTACCTGAGGTCGAGTCCGAGTCGAGTCTCGAGTCCCCAGTGTTCGAGTCCGAGTCGAGTCATCAAGGTTGAGTCTGTGTTATATTTCAAGACTGCCTACATTTCTCTACTCTGGCACCTTTAAAGAGCTGATATAATTATAAAAGAGGGTCTACATTAAACAAAAATGACACCACTGTGTTAACAAATATAAATAATAAATAAATAAATACAATATAAATACATATAAATAAAAACTTTTGATTTCAATAATATAGGCTATTAGTAGGCTAAATGTTAAAATTAACATTAACAATGCTGTAGAAGTGCAGTAGCCTAGCCTAAATGTTAACTAATGTAGTTAACTAGAGTTTAATAAATGGAGCATTATTGTAAAGTGTTACCGTTTTGTTATACACCGATTCAGACGTCTCGTGAGTTCGTTGTTGGACAGATGGGACAGTTGTTTTAACCATTCATTAAAGTGAATCGTTCAAAGGAGTCATTAGTTCGCGAATCGGACGTGTCATTAATGAACGTGTAGCCTACTGCACGCCTTGTGTGATTATCTCGGCAGTTTAGGACAGGACAAGATTTGTGTCAACACAGAAAACATTTAATCACTAGATAGGTCTTTTCGTTTATTAAAATTGTGGCTAATGTCAGCTGAATGTGAGGAACGCTTTTCAGAGAAGTTTTGTTTGTTTTTGTTTTTTGTTTTCAGCACAATTCACACCTCGCGGTAATTCAGGAGAAAAAAATCTCTTAATGATCTACGTGAAACTTCGGTCTTCCTACCTTTTACTATCGTGTCAATTGATTTTGATTAATATGCACCGAGGAGGGAGCACCGCTCGTGTTGTTTGAAGACGGTGAGAGCGGGCGCCGCGCGGTTGGGGCTTTCTCTCTGCTCGTTCTTATATGCAGGAAAAAAAAGAGATCCCGTCCGGTCTTGGAGCCCAAAACAGGAAAAGTGTAACATCTTATATAAAATTTTAAAACCTATTTAGTCAGAAACTTCATCCAACGCAACGTTATTCATTTGATGAATGCTCAAGTCCGATTTTATATATCCTCGAGTCCGAGTCCAAGTACGAGTCATCAGTCCGCGAGTCCAAGTCAAGTCACGAGTCCTGAGAATAGAGTCTCGAGTCGGACTCGAGTCCAGAGAATAGGGACTCGAGTCGGACTCGAGTCCGAGTCCAGGACTCGAGTACTCCATCACTGGAAACAGTTGTGCTGCTTTTTTGTTGTTGTGGGAATCAGGATTATATTCTTTGATGAATAGAAAGTCCAAAAGTTAAACATGAGAAATTTTATAACAATGTAAGTCTTTACTGTCACTTTTAATCAATTGTATGCGTCCTTTCTTAATATTAATTATTTTAAATATTATATAATTTGAATATTATTCATTCAAAATATTGAAGACAAGTAAACATGCGTAATATAAATAAAGTAAAAATGCAACAACAAAAAAACTTAATGATTCAAAAAATATATTTACTTATCTTCATGAGATTTTAGGGTTGAAATGCGGGTGGTATTTTATGAAGCCACTTAAAGCCATTTTATGAAGACAGTAAAATTGTAGTTTTAAGTGTGACAAAAATTCTAAGAATAACATAATTTTGCTCTCAAGAATATGAACTTTAACCCCGGGTTTAGGGATGTACAATGTGAAACATCAGCATATGAATAATCAGGATGAATTGTTAACCCCGGGTAAATTATGAGTAGTGTGAAATTTGAAGCAAGATAACTCAGGATTAACAAGTTCAGTTGTGAAAAACCCTCAAGAGAGCTCCATCAACCTTTTTTTTATCATGTTAGATTCATACATTAAAAAAAATTTTGTGGAGAGACAACTGTTAAGCATTTGTTTGGTTACCAACGTTTTTTCAAAATATATTTTTGTGTTCCGCAGAATAAGGAAAGTCAGACCATTTTGAAATGACTTGAGTATGACTAAATGATGACATTTTTTTGTTTAATGAACTATCACTTTAAGAACAGTTCTGATTCTGAAAGGTTTTATATGAGCCCTTCATGCAAGTGGCGCTCACTGCAGAGCCAAATGGCATCCAGCTCCCCCTCTCTGGACGTAATGTGTGGAGCTTGATTAAGTCCAGTTCCACCTCTGTGGACCTAATGGTTGGAGATATGATTAGCGATAGGGTTATGGGTATGGTTAGGGTGTGGTTGGACCGTCTGGCTCCACCCATTACGTCCAGTGAGGGGGAGCTGGACTTGGTCAAGCTCCTCCCATTGGCTCTGCAGCAGCCTCTTTCTTCATGTGGCCACATAATAGACCTCAGTCAGCCATGTTTAATTTGATTTTAATTAATTGTGTTAAAGGGATAGTTCACTTTGAAATTAATTTTTGATATGTTTTAGCTTACCTCAAGGCCATCCAAGATGTAGGTGTCTTTTTTTCCGCAGTAGTTTAAATTTTGATATTTTTAGGTCAAACCGTTCTTGTCTGTCAGTCATATAATGCAGGTCGATGGTCACTGTCTCAAAGAGCATGCACAAAGTCCAAATTAAAACAATTCCCCATCGTCCAAATTAAACAATTCCCCATCGTAAATACACATTGATGGCCTAAGACACGAAACGAGCGGTTTGTGTGAGAAAACGAACAGTATTTATACCGTTGTTATCTCTTGAAAACAACACACGTCCAAATGATCTGACGGCGCGGGCGGGTATAGATATATTCATAGATGTCGCCTTGGCTACTACAGTTCAAAGGAACGAAACCGTAGCCAAGCGACATCTAGTGTATACATCTATACTCGCGCGCGGGCGGGTATAGATGTATACACTAGATGTCGCCTTCGCTACTGCAGTTCAGTGGAACGAAACCGTAGCCAAGGCGACATCTATGAATATATCTATACCCGCCCGCGCCGTCAGATCATTTGGTCATAACAACGATATAAATACTGTTCGTTTTCTCACACAAACCGCTCGTTTCGTGTCTTAGGCCATCAATGTGTACTTATGATGGGGAATTGTTTCATTTGGACGATGGGCAATTGTTTTAATTTGGACTCTGTGTTTGTGTTTTGAAACAGTGTCCATAGACCTGCATTATATGACTGACAGACAAGAACGGTTTGACCTAAAAATATAAAAATTGAAACTACTGCGGAAACAAAGACACCTACATCTTGGATGCCCTTGAGGTAAGCTAAAACATATCAAAAATTAATTTCAAAGTGAACTATCCCTTTAAGGCCACAAAACAATGTATCTCTTACTCAGTTTTTATCCATTAAATTTTTTTTTAAAAGAGGTATTTTCAATGTTTCATGATCACAATAAAAAATGCAGGTCCCCATCCTTAATGTGTGCTTGTGCAGCCAATAGAGCCTGAGGATCGTCCAGCGTGTCTTTCTGCTTTCTTCTCTCCCATCACTGAATTATTCTACTGCAAACAGAACAAATACATTTATAAACCCTGATGATCCACAGTGTCACCACCTGGCTTATACTGTTTAATACAAACTTTTGTCCAATCTTCGAAAGGAGGATGGGATTATGCAGCGCATTACTCATATAAGGAGAGTTTCTTGTTTGCGAGCATTAGACTTTCACTGAAGGTTAATAGAGGTCTCAGTATTACAGCTGCAATTCTGATTGCGACTGAATATAGTTACAGAGCATTATATATCCGTCACAATCCCTGTAATAATTCACCATATCTCCGCTCATTGAGACACATACAGGTTTACAGTAACCTCCAGGTGAATATATATCAGATTTGATAGACAGGTTTATGACTTCCTGGTGGTAAAGAGGAAATAAGTTTCTCCTCATTTCAGAGACGCGTCAAGGTCTGCTGAGAGAAGCAAAATGCCAGACATCTTGTTGACTTAATAATAATCTCAGTAATATACCCTCCTATTTTGAAGTAGATATTGTGATAGTAGTTTTATCTCCAAGGCTTCATTGTAGAACAATTTAATGAAATCCGAGGGTCCTGTGCAATGATGCTGGATATCAAAAAAATGAGAATAAGGTTTATTTTATAAGGTGTTAAAAATATCGGTGCTTATTACTGAGACACATACAGTACTACAAATAAAACAAAATATACTGCAGTAAGCTGCTCTGCTCATGATGGCAATAATCTAGTAAGAGAAGTAGAATCTAGTCTAGACTATTTCTTTGAGCAAAACCATTTTATATGTGTAACGGAGAGTAGTAATCCAAACGCAGGACGCAGAAATAACAAAGTCTTTAAAGGGGGGGTGAAACACTCATTTTCAGTCAATCTCATGTTAATCTTGAGTACCTATAGAGTAGTACTGCATCCTTCATATCTCCAAAAAGTCTTTAGTTTTATTATATTTATAAAAGAAAGATAGGCAGTTTCGAGTCTTTCCGGAGAAAAACGAGCGGCTGGAGGCGTGCCGTGTGGGCTGTGCTTACGCGCCGATAGCTAACAACACACAGACATTTGAAGCAGACAAGCAGTTTTACTCACGGTTCCAACGCACGACAGCGAACCTTTATCATTGGGACTGCATCCTTAAGTATTAGACGATCTGCAAATCCGGCGTCGAACTGGGCTTTGTTTATAAAACAATCATCGTCGAAATGCAGGGAACAAACAGTCTTGCATCAACTCCGTTGATGCTCTGGAAAAACAAACTCCATCCACTGGTCCCTTAACGCCGGGTTCTTTGGGAATCTGTGCAGGGTTGTCTTGCCCTGGCAACTAAAAACCCACTTCTTTGGTGACACCGACTTCCCTAAAGCCGAGCACAGCGCTGTGATGATGGGCGAACTGCTTTCCGATCTCTTGCTCTGGTCTACGGTTGCACGCGCGCCCGCGCTCTTCCGATAGAAGTGCCCTTAGGACCCGTATAAGGAAATTCCGCCCTATCTTACGTCACACATGCCCATACTCGAAAAAAACTTTCCGAAACTTGTGACAAACCGGAAGGAGCATTTTTGGCACAGAAATATTTTTGGCACAGAAATAATTTTTTAAACTTTGTCCATGTTTAGCATGGGAATCCAACTCTTTAACAGTGTAAAAAACTCAGTATGCATGAAATAGCATTTCAGCCCCCCTTTAATGAACACAGAGAAGAACACTCAGGAGAATCAATAGCAAACTACACACAAATTAAGCATGCTAACCGGCGAAGGACATAACCAAACAAGGAGGAAATAAACAGGACAAGAACCCTCAACCCCCTCTCGGAAGGTGTGTCCTCGTGGCGTAACTGATATTCCAACTGTGGAGGGAAGGAGGGATGTGGACCAGGAGGAGCCGGTAGAGGGAGATACCACGGTGGAGGTCTGGGAGGAACCTGGGGACTGAGGAGATCCAGGTGGAGCTGAGAGATCAACAGACCAGGGCAACATCTACGGCCTGGAAGCCCAAGGTAAAGCCGCTGGCTCACGGGACTGAGGCGGAGACGAGGGCTTGGCAGACCAGGGCAACGACAGAGGGAGTGAGGATGACGGGGAAGCCAGAAGGAAGGAGGAGCCAGGTGGACCCGAGGGGGTAGAGGGTCGAGACACAGTCAGAGACCCAGAAGTCTGTGCTGGAGGGGTAGAGCGATGACTGACCGAGGCTGAGCCAGAGGGACGAGGGAGCCGGAGGAGTCCTAGGCTTGATGGACCCAGTGTTGTGTGTAACGCGTTACAAAGTAACGCGTTACAGTAACGTAACTACTTTTTCGGGTAAAAAGTAGTGTAACGCGTTACTACAAAAAATTTGGTAACGAAACGTAGTTCCTTTTTCAATTCGGCGCAACGTTACTTTTCCCATGGATATATTTGACAGCGACACTGCCTCAGCTGCGTGCTTGAGAGAAGAGAACGGTTGAGAACTGAAGAAAACGATTTAGTTTCATATTTATGTTTAAATTAAATAAAATAACAATTTTGTGTGGAGAAATGATTTTGACCACTTTATTAAGTTTGTTTTTGTAGAAAACCTGTATTTAAAGTGAATTTCGTTTTGTATTAATTGTATCATAATTTTAATAAATGTTTTATCAATCAATTGCCTGAATTTAATAAGAAGTAAATTAAAGAAAACTATTTAGTTTCATATTTATCTTTAAATGAAATAAATAAATAAATAATTTAATCTATGTTGATTATATGAAAAGTGAAAAGCATGAGTAAGATCATAATTTTGTGCAATATATCGGGAGATAAATGGAGTGGGCAGACATGATTTAGACCACTTTATTAAGTTTGTTTTTGTAGAAAGACTTTCTTTAAAACGAATTTCGTTGAGTATTAATTGTATCTTAATTTTAATCAATGTTTTACCAACCAATTAATTGCCTGAATTTAATAAATAAGTAAATATGGCATGCAAAATAATCATGACGGCACCAGCGCGTGAACTGGAGCTCGTCTCCATACTGTAAATGAACCGAAACTCAGATAAGCTATACTTGTCTCACAGACCTGAGAAATATATAGAAAGCTTGAATATGTGTACTTTTAAACAAAATATATTTTTTTCTCTCAAAATCTCTTTTTTTTTCTCCTACTCCCTTAGAGTGAGTCGTATGTCTGAAAACTAAGCTTATGTCTTCTATATCATTTTGTCCTATGCTATCAAGACGCGATTCGCACCGGTGTTAGAGAGCAGGAGCGCTTTATTGGCTGTTGCCGAAATTTAAAGTTCGGTGGATAGGGAGGGGGAGCGGAGCGGAGAGAAGTGGTGCGAGCGCGCTGCTCATCGCGGAGTGTCGCACTCTACCCCATGATGCAGAGCCGGCTGAGAATAAAAGTTGCCGCACACAGCAGCGCCAATGAGAAGGACTTTTTTTCTTTCGAAATGGATACTATTTTTTATAATAAAGAGCACAAAATAATTACCTGTTATGTCCTCCATTGTATAACTTTATGTCTACATATTTAGGAACAGATATTGGGTTCTGTCCAAAGTCAAGCAACATAAAAGTAACGCAATAGTAACGAGTACCGTAAAAAGTTACTTTCCAAATGGGGTAACTAAGTAAAGTAACGGATTACTTTTTTAAAAAGTAACGAGTAACGAGCAAACACTACTTTTTAAAAGTAACTTCCCCAACACTGGATGGACCATAGTGAAGCCAAGGTAGCACAGAGCTCCTAGGTGGAGACATGGGCCTGGAGGCTTGAGGTGAAGCTGGGGAATCCATAACATCGTGCTGAGCTGGAGATCGGGAAGCTCGAGGCAGAGCCGGAGAGTTGCACAGAGTTAGCGGGGCAGAGCCGAGGAGCTGGACGACACCAGCAGAGATGGCGGATCCAAGGGACTGGATGGAACCAGAGGAGGAGATGGAATCAGGGAGTCGGGCGGGAACATGGGAGTAGGAAGTTCTCCGGACGGGACTGGAGTATCCAAACAACCGGATGGGACCAGCGGAGAAGGCGTCAATTCGAGAGTGGGGACTCGGGAGGGAACTGGATCCACGGACCACAGGTCTATCAGGCAGAGGTCTGCTCCTGGCTCTGGGATCAACTGGGTGGCTGTCTCTGGCTTGACTATATGCGGGGCTGGTGGGCTCCTCCTCCTCCTCTGCTTCGCAGACGGTGAGAGGGGAACCACTGTCCACCTCAAATCCTCCACTAAAGTTCTCTCGAGGTGAAGGAGACGGACTGCTGGTAAGTCCATGTTTTTTTTTAAGGGTTGGTTATTCTGTAACAGAGTGTAGTAATAATCCAAATGCAGGATACATACATAAAAAACTAATTCTTTAATGAACACCGAGAATAACACAAAAGAACACTCAATAGCAAACTGCACATGTAATTTAAGCACGATAACCGACAAAGGACATAACCAAACAGGGAGTATAAATACACTGAGAACTAGATGAGACACATCTGGGGATAATTGCCAACTATAAAAACAAACAAGGACATAATCAGAAACCCGGGAAACCAAAACTAAACAGAGCAGGGAAACAAGAACTAAGGAAAGGAAACTAAACAGAAT
Organism: Scardinius erythrophthalmus; assembly: GCF_964197995.2. Taxonomy (NCBI): domain Eukaryota; kingdom Metazoa; phylum Chordata; class Actinopteri; order Cypriniformes; family Leuciscidae; genus Scardinius; species Scardinius erythrophthalmus. The sequence continues at coordinate 17,017,042 of NC_138235.1, forward strand.
ATCAAAACACAAGTCCATAACCATGACAATATGAAAGACCCCTATGGTTTCCTACTTATATTAAACAATGAACAATATTTTTAACATTAATATTCATTAATATTCATCAAATATAGCTGAAAATAAATGCATCCAGGATTCCACAAATATCTTAATAATCACAATTGTTTTCAACAATGATAATAATAAATGATTCTTGAGCAGCAAATCAACATTTCAGAATGATTTCTGAAGGATCATGTGACACTGAAGACTGGAGTAATGATGCTGAAAATCCGGTATTTATATTACAGGAATAAATTGCATTTTAAAATATATAAAAAAATAATTAAAAAAACAGTTATTTCAAATAGTAATATTTCAGAATATTACTGAATATCAGAATATTACTGTTTTCACTGTATTTTGATCATTTAAAATGAACCAAGATTAATAAATGCTAAAATAAATATTAAAGAAATATTATTGATTGTTAGTTGTATTGACGTCCTCCAAATGGACTAAACCAAAAGCCACATGAACTAAAGGCCACAAAGCTCAAATTCTTATTTACAGCGTCTGCAGAGCAGAAATGCAATGTTGTTGCTTCTGGGCTGCAGTGTGGAAGCTGGCGATGTGTGGAAGTTTATGCATTCATCTGCCAAATCAATGTCAGGATGTTGTTATTGATGGACACAGCAGCTGAAAGCACTCATCCTGAAAGCTCATTCTCTTGTGTTGACTTCTCTGCACTTTAATGTGACATGCAGCTTCAGTCCACAATAATTATGCCATCAACTCTTTGACCTTAACACCAGAACTGCACTGCTCACACTCTCATGTGGTCAGGAGAACTGTCACCCATTACCCACTAAAAAGCCCTTTACACTCCTTCACCTTCAAAAAGAAGTGAGGTGCTGAGTTCAAAAGAGTGATGAGATTGGTGCAGAAATCATGAAGGAATAAACTAATCAAAGCTAGAAATAAAACTTTCAGCCCTGAAATTTGATTATGGCTATATATTACAATTTTTTAATTAAATTACAACTTTTAATGAAATGCTCTATGAATCATAGCCCATTAGACTCACTGACTTGCTCAAGAACTTTTTTCCCCCTTCGTAGTTTAAAGTTATTATTCAGGGGAAAGAACAGGAGCATGTAAGAGGTATGGTGTATTTATCTCAATGATCAATGCTATGCTCAATTTCCAGACTAATGGAACCTTTACACCAGTATGCCAAGGTCTATGTGGTCTGACCCAAACAAATTACCCATAATGCACCCGCCCATTATGGATAATAACCACCCGCTTTGGGCAAACATACAGCTCAGCACATGTGACAGATTTTCTGATAACTACAATCCATTTGTGCTCTCTGCAGTTCAAGTCCAGTTCTACCAGTAAAACTAAAGGCAAGAACATAAGCTTACTAAGAAGCTTCAGTATATCCAACGAATACAATGTTTTACCAATGTAGTTTAAAATATATCTACTTGCCAGCCCTAAGTTTAACCATCAGTGTTGGGTAGTAACTAACTAAAAAGTGATGAGTAAATTGAAAGTTTTTGAACAAATTGGTTGAGCGAATGACTCGCTAATGAAGATCTTCACTTGTTTAATTTCTGAATGAATCTGCGGTTTTGAACGAATCAATTGAATGAATTGCCGGATTCACAGATCTTCTTCTTCTAATGCTTACAAATCTGTTTTTATAACAGTAAAAGTTCTTTTCATGTAACCATAATTAAATAGGCTTATGTTTTACTTTATTCTTTTACAGATGGCGCTGTATTAAGCGGTACATGAACAGTGCTTCTGTTGCATCATGAAAACATCTGAAACATCTGTGTATTTGACAAATATTGCATCTAATCCGCTTCGTCTGTGATAAAGCAAGCAAACACCGTGTGAGCGTCACTGCTCAACGAATTATCATTACAACTCTTGACGATCGGTCTGTGCAGCGCCGCATGAAGTCGAACACACCTATTCACATGTTCTGAATGAATCAAAATTTGTGAAAGAATCGGATGAATGAATGACTCAATCACTCACTCGCTCCTAAAGACAGTCAACTGTTCTCATTTCTGAATGAATCAGCGTTTATGAAGGAATCATTTGATTCAAACACTCATAAAACATGCAATTTTTTAACTAATCAGTGTGTTTTAAAACAAATCATTTGAGTGAATTATTCAATTATTCACTCATAAAGACACACTGACATGATGATTTAACCTTCAGAAAGCCTGCTATTGGGCCACACTCTTCTTTGAAAATTACATAATTTCTTTTGTTATTCTCTCTAACATCAGCTTCATTGATTTTTCTGTTCATCACCTCCATTCGACTCTGTGATGATTCAACAGACTTGACTCTGTTTTGGCTCGCAGTCTAGTCTTGAAGCTTTCCAACCAAAAGCTCCTCTCAGTTGCAATCCCAACAGAACAATCATCTTCAAGTTAGTGTCACACAGGCAGACCTTTGACTAAACTGAACAAAGTCTCAGCCTTTAATTTTCAGTGCCTCAATGTCTGACAATAAAACCATTTTCCCCAAAGTTAAATCCGTGGAAGTGCTTTTTTTAAAGTCCTTAAGGACTTTAAGTGGAATCTGCAGTGGCCTTTCATTCAAAATCACTTCAAATCGTGACTATTGCCAGAGGAATGAGCGTGGGAATGTGTTATAAAATCAAGGTCAAGGTTTGTTAGTAACCCTGAGTGTGGGACAGTTGGAGGTGAAGTTACTGAGTTCTGGCTCAGTTCCTATGAGACAGGTCGGAAAGTAAAAGCAGCCTCTCTCTGAGGATACGTTCATTCGCTTCACTGTGCAATAGAGCTGAAAGGCCTTCCACCGAATATCTCCAGAGACTGAGACAGATCGAGAAAGAGGAGTATAATTGGCCACAGGAATAAGCAGTTATCTGAATTGTGTGGAATTTGTTGGTTTTCTCATGGGCAAACTCACAAACGTTCCAGCTTGAGCATCCAGACTGTCTTTCTCATAGCATTCTGACAATGCATCTATATAAAAGAGTTGTTTTTGGAAGCAGGACATAATCAAAAGGAATGTATCTAAACTGCCTTTACCTCAATGATATTCAGGTACTCAATATTTCCTCTAAATATAAACTTTTTTTGTGAAAGGATGAGACTGTCTCAGTTTTCTCACATATCTCTGTGCCTCATTCCTATGATCATTTTTTTAATTTTTGCTCCACAATCCGAAAAAAATATTCCAATCCAATTACAGTCCAATTGGGAGTTGCATTAGGGTGGATTAGCTTTAGCTGTGCTTTAGGACTTTCAAAGTCCAGTGACAGAAGACGGAAGATGAATTTTGCTCTACATATAGTCCAAGTGAAAATAGTTTTTTGGAAAAAGTATGACATCACAAGTAACTATTAAAACACACAACGTACATTCGACAGTCCAACTGAAAAAAAAAAATGGTTGAAAGCAGAGTCTGTAACTGGTAGCTGTAATACCTTTTGAAACACACACACACACACACACACACACACACACACACACACACACACACAAATGCATATAAAGTGATTCATTATATTCATTTAGAGACTAGATGGAAAATATATGCTGTTAAAAATTAATTTGTCACACCGCAAGGCCATTTGAAATGAACTAGGAGGCAAAAATGTTAAAAAAATGGTCACTAAAAGAAAACGTGACAAGTCAGAGCACCTAAACTTTACATAATAGTGAGGTTTTCATATACTTTTTCAACTAGAATCCTGTATTAAAGGGATAGTTCACTTTGAAAATAAATTTTGGTGTGTTTTAGCTTACCTCAAGGGCATCCAAGATGTAGGTGTCTTTTTTTTCCGCAGTAGTTTCAATTTGGATATTTTTAGGTCAAACCGTTCTTATCTGTCAGTCATTTCATGCAGGTATATGGTCACTGTCTCAAAGAGCATGCACAAAGTCCAAATTAAAACAATTCCCCATCGTCCAAATTAAACAATTCCCCATCGTAAGTTCACATTGATGGCCTAAGACACGAAACGAGCGGTTTGTGTGAGTATACACTAGATGTCGTCTTTGCTACTGCAATTCATTGGAACGAAACCGTAGCCAAGCCGACATCTATGTATATATCTATACCCGCCCGCACCGTCAGATCATTTGGACGCGGCTGTGTTCAAGAGATAACAACGATATAAATACTGTTCGTTTTCTCACACAAACCGCTCGTTTCGCGTCTGAGGCCATCAATGTGTACTTATGATGGGGAATTGTTTCATTTGGACGATGGGGAATTGTTTTAATTTGGACTTTGTGCATGCTCTTTGAGACAGTGACCATCGACCTGCATTATATGACTGACAGACAAGAACGGTTTGACCTAAAAATATCAAAATTTAAACTACTGCGGAAAAAAAGACACCTACATCTTGGATGCCCTTGAGGTAAGCTAAAACATACCAAAATTTATTTTCAAAGTGAACTATCCTTTTAACACGTTATGCACCATCTACCCAACCGTTGTGCCACAGCACTGACTCGCTGCTGCAAAAATTACCATAGTTATGCAACATGATCATTTTTTTTAATGTATTTATTTTACCTTGCCCTGCTGAATTTAATAAACGTTAAGGGCTGCAGCTTGGGGCTTTTGTCTTCAGAGCACATCTAATTTTCCTTCAGCCAGGGTTGTATGTAGATGTGACCGGTTTGTTCAACAACATCTTTGTATTAGCAGAGATGCTAATCAGATCATTCCCTGAGGAGATTAACTGGAGAAAGAGCAGGCGGAATTACAAATGTTTTAAAAATCATCTAACAAAACCCTCTAGAGCATAGAAATGTATAGGTAAATTTAAAAGAGGAGCTGAAAAGAGTGAACATACATTCAAAGTCAAATTTTCCACGTGTATGAACCTTCATCTAACCTTACTTCATCTGCATCATTAGGATGAACAAATGGCCCTGCCTTGCGGCATTTTACTCAGTGGCTGTTTTGAGAAACATTCACCATAGTAACATGAGATGTGGTTAAATTGTTAAATAGATTTTCAAACTGCATAAAAGATATTCAGTTGCCCAATATAGTGTGTGAATTTCCATTTCTGGAAATCTACAGTCAAACAGGAAAACCTACAGTATAAGAAGATCAAAATGCTTACCTTGCTAAAAAAGACCAGATTACACTATAGCATGAATGCTGGTTTATGGTGGTTAATATTTTGGTTGAATATTTAAATGAAGGGACAGAAATCTCTCTGTATTCATTAAATATCTTTATTTGTGCTTTGAAGATGAACGAAAGTCTTATGGGTCTGAAACGACATGGGTGAGCAAATGACAGAATTTATCCAATGACAGAATATCCCTTTAAAATACAGTACATCAACTTTGCTTAATGTTGTGACATTGTTTGAGAACATGAACACATTCCACCATGAACACTTATTACACTTAATACACTTAATGTTAATTTATCTGAACAGCCAGTTTTTTCCCCTTCAGTTCGCCGTATCACTAATTTAAACACAGCAGTTGCATTTATATATTTTTGCTTTTTCACATAGGTTAAGTGCCTTCATTTCTGGAGGAAAAGAAATGTAGCATGTCAGAAAGAATTAACCAATTAGCGGCATGAGCCACATTTAAATGAACTATAAACATGATTATCGGCACCGCAGCTTTACCTTATTTTAGCACCGTTTGCTCTAATAAACTTCACACAGTATAGCTTAATGATGTGCATAAATGCCTTGGCTCTATATTTCCTATTTTATCTTTATAGCTGTTTGCGACCTGGCAGGAAAGTACATTTTCTGGTTTGCTGTTGAAAATACACTCAACCCTATTTAATGTTCTTCTTCTATTAAGATCATCTTTAGTTTTCCTGTGCAAACAAGACTGAAATACTATGAAAAGTTATCAGACTTCCACTGCTATTTATTTCATTTATACCTTTATTCTATTTAATTGATTAGTGCTACTGCTTGTAAATGATTTAAGGGCCCAAGACCTTAGAGGGCGGCCATCAGGGCCGGACTGAAGCTGGTACCCGGGCGTGGCAGGGGGGCTCGACAGCGCCCCCTGGAATGGGGTCCGAAAACTTGGTCCATAAATCAAACACGCTTGCATGTAATAATATGAAACTCAGTACACATATAGATCTCATCGGCCGAACAACTTTCGTGCTCTAAGTTTTACAAAAGCCCAACAGGAAGTCGGTTATTATACGTTGTTTGGAAAGTGCATACAATGGAATGTGAAATACTCCTCCCAGGAAATTCATCCGATCACCACCAAACTCGGTGTGAATGAAGTCAAGACATTGAGGATGAATTCTTGCGAACAGATTTTTGATATCTCGAACGGTTTGGCCGTGGCGAGGAAACGAATTTATGGCGAATAATGGGACACAGGAAGTGTGTTCTTCTGCATACATTAACTGATCTTGATGAAACTTCAGCAGTGTGTTCGTTGTAAGAGGCCGATCACATGGATGTGACATTTGTGAGTCAAAGTTATAGCGCCACCATCTGGCTGCAGGAAGAGTGTCACTTTCAAAATGCTTTGAAATCACTCTCTTATTTTTACCCGATTTGCCTCAAACTTTATGTGTATAATGTAGACACACAGCAGATGTAGACATGTGGAAGGATTATTGATATCTTAGATACTGTTGCCGTGGCAACGCATCAAACTTTAATATTTTTTCGGATGCTTTTGAGACTCTTAGCATGCTTCAAATTGGATGAAACTCGACAGACACATCACAATTATTAGCCAGTAGACATGTGAAAAGTTTCAGAAACGGGCGTGGCAGGAGGGCTCAACAGCGCCCCCTTGAACGGGGTCTGAAAACTTGGTTCATATATCAAACACGCTTGCATGAATTAATATGAAACTCCGTACACGTATAGATCTCATTGGGCCAAACAACTTTCCCTCGGTCAAGTTTTACGCCAGCCCAACAGGAAGTCGGCTATTATGGATTGTTTGGAGAACGCTTGCTCTGGAATTTGAAATAATCCTCCAAGGCAATTCTTTCAATTGCCACCAAACTCGGTCAGCATGAAGTAAAGACATTGAGGATGCTAAATTGCGGACGGATTTTTGATATCTCGAACGGTTTGGTCGTGGCGAGGAAACAAATTTATGGAGAGAAAAGATAAAAACGAAGTGTTATAACTTCTGCATACATTAACTGATCTTGATGAAACTTCAGCAGTGTGTTCGTGGTAAGAGGTCGATCAGATGGATGTAACTATTTTGAGTCAAAGTTATAGCGCCACCAACTGGCAGCAGGAGGTGTGTCACTTTCAAAATGCTTTTGACAAAAGTGTGTGTGTGTGTGTGTGTGTGTGTGTGTGTGTGGGGGGGGTAGTTTTACCAACAGTTACAAAAATCAGTACGTATATTGGACTCATTGAGGCGGACAACTTTCTAATTTGCAGTCATTAGCTCCAATCAATAGGAAGTCAGATATTTTGGTTTGAATGTGGATTTCTTTGCAAAATCAGCCTCTGAATTTTTACCCACTCCTCTTAAGTGGTTTATTTTATTCCCACCAAACTTTTTCAACATGATGAAAATACATTAAAGATGCTAAAATGTGAACGGATAATACATATCTCAAACGGTTTTGCTATGGCGAGGAATTAAAGTAATGTCAAAAATGGAAACACTGAAAGCCCCATATCTTCTAAAAATGTAATTATACACCATTTATTTCTATATAAAATTATACAAATATCAGAACTAACCCCATTTTATTCTTTTTTTTTTCAATTTAATAATTGTTTAAGTTTAAAAACAGCCAGAATGTTTTTTTAGTCTAAAAAATAAATAAATCATGTCATTCATAGTGCTATACTGCCCTCTTGTGTTCAAAATCAGGTTGGCCTATTGTATCTATATTAAAATATACTAGGTATGTGACGGTGAGAATATTTTACCACCGGTTAATCAATGGGTTAATCAACGTTAATCAATGTTGTGGAATATTTTGAGTGTATCATAAAATCAGAATAAGGTAAGACAAGTAATATTTTCTGTCTTATATATATATATATATATATATATATATATATATATATATATATAATATAGCTGCGAGCAGCGATTACGGGCCAAAGCCGGCGGCACCGCCACCCCGGTGCCTTTAGGTAACTAAAGGCATCGGGTTTGCGGTGCCACCGGCTTGGGCCCGTAATCGCTGCTCGCAGCTATATTTTGTTCTTGTTATATTACTGAATCTTTACTTGTCTTTTTTTGTAAATTCAATTCAAAGTTTGAAATATATTATATTTAAAATATTATATTATATATGGTTTGGTTCTGATTAACTCTAACCCTGCCATTGACGGAATTTTCTGGCAATCTATGTTTGGTCAGGTGATGCTGTTCTCAAGCAAACCGGAGCTGATGAAGCCGGTTCACCATTATTAATCATTGTCATCTTAAGTTTTGAATAACAAAGTAAAAATTCAAACTGATCAAACATTTCAAAGGATTTGTCTCCTGTTTCAAAGGATATGCACACAGTCAGTTAAAAAGAGCTTGTGTATATTGCAAAACAAAAACAAAGAAAAATGCCAAATAACAGCATGATCATAAGCAGGTTGTTCATTAACATGGGTTATGAGAAGAGCTCTTTCAATGCGACAGTTAAAGGTCCCGTATTATGCCCCTTTTCACAAGATGTAAAATAAGTCTCTGATGTCCCCAGAGTGTGTATGTGATGTTTCAGCTCAAAATACCCAACAGATCATTTTTTACAGCATGTTTAAATTGACATTTTTAGGGGCTCAGAAAAACTAGCTGTTTTAGTGTGTGTCCTTTAAATGCAAATGAGCTGCAAACGGCACAGGGGGCGGAGCTTCATGAGCTTGCTCAGTCTGTCAGGACAAATTCATCTCACGGAATGATGATAATATCAGAAACTCTCAGTAACGTGTTCATTTCGAGTCGGACAATAATGCCTACAGAGTCAGAGTGCTGTATAGAGATGAAACAGGTATAGTTTAGTAGTTTAATTACGGTTATTATAACGCATTTGTCATCTGCTTGTATATATCCATTATTTATTAATAGCCTACAAGTCTGCTGTCTGAATGATGATCAAACATATACTGATGAGTTTAATAAAGTTTATTGTACATCACACAAAAGATTAAGCGTCAGTTTTACTTCAGAAAATCACCGTAAGAGCTGAGTAAACACAGTAGGCTAAGTTATAAGAAGTGCGCAAGTAGCCAGTAGAGTTGAGGGAGCATTCCTGTGGGCGGAGGTTAGTCAAAAAACGGTTCTAGTGACATCATTAAAGAAGGAAGTAGAGGGATGTAGTCCAATCGAGCCGTTTTTTTGTAGTCAACTTCTGTTAAATAAAATATCTCGCTTGGCATTGAACTTTGAGCTTTATAATTTTACAGATATTATTTATGCTCTAACAGGAACATTACACACTAACTAAAGTTTGAAACATGGGATCACGAAGAACGAGACCTTTAATAACAACTTAATAATGAAAGCTCAAAATGAAAAGTTGCCATTTTTTAAAGACTTTCATGCTCATTTGAGAACTCGCGTGTCAAAATCCAGTTAGTCACGGATTCCAAAAAGTGTACAAAAGGTGTCATTGCAGTCAGAAGCATGACATATTGTAGGGAATATTGATAGGATGCACTTTCATCAGTTGCTAAAAGATAAATAATTCAACTAAAGTCAAGGGCCAAGTGCCCAACTTTACTCTGTACTCTGTACCAAGTGTACAACTGTACTCATTATAATGGAGACAACTTTTATACATGTAAATAAAACCAAAATGGTTTATAAAAGTGAACAAGATGATGATAATCTAAGGCTATGTGGCTGTGAGTCAGTGGTTGGTTGGATGGATGGAGTAAGTACATGTTGTTAATTAATATTACTCAGTACTTATTTGAGTAAGTACAATGTAACTACGTCACCTTAAAATTAAGTGTAACCAAACAATGATTTACATTACAGATTAAACAATAAACAGGGTTTTACTGAATAATTAATGTACAATAAGTGCTTTGACAAAACCTTGAGCTTCACATTTCCTACAGGAATGATGCCGCTGTTTACCTCTGTACTTCCAACATGAAAGGGTGTTACTGTAATAGCAATTGTTGCTTTCTTAAAAACAGTAAAGGACCGGTTAAACTTAAGTTCTGTGGTGATTAACATCATGCCACAAATGCTTAACTTGTACTAAACCCATAATATTTCTTCAAGATTCACTGATCACATCAATACAGGAAGCTTCAGCATGATGATCAATAATGACCTTCTGTCTCTAACCAATGATCATCTGACCCTGACCAGAGAGGAGACTGATGCTACCACTGCAACTAAAAATCCTCCCATTCAGTAAAATGCCTTAAGATTCCTCTGGCATTTTTCGACAGCCAGTTTAGCCTGAAATGTCACCGTAATTAATAGACAGTTGGTCAAGGGTGTCAGGAAATGTCAAGCTGTAGAAGGAGAAGGAAATGGCAGCGTGTAACCTTTCAGCATGCCAGTAACCTATAAACACCAACACAACACCATTTACACAACCCGCCTTTTGGGCCGTGTCCTTTCCGACTTGGATTAAACTGCGGATCTTTTATTTTTTTCTCTCTTTGCTATTCCTCTATCAGTATTCTTTGTGTAAATGTTAGCTTTTGAATTTCCCATCTACTCGTACTTGAACGTGACTTGAAGAATGAACTTCAAGGATAGGAGACTTTTTGGAGAAGACAACAGACTGTTGAGACTCCGCTGATTACAGAACCAGGAGAACAGGGAGTGATTAATGGGAACAGACAGAAAAGATGGATCACCACGGAATACATTTATCCGGGGGATCTTTGCTTCTTCAACCAAAATCAACAGTGTTCTCCAGTTCTCCAAGAGTATGTACGGAAACAAGCGTTTCCCAAAGCTCTCCTGGGTTAGGGGTTAGCCTTTGAGCTTTACAAAGAATGTGACATATCAAAAGACCAGAACAGAGAACGAGTCAACACCAAATCATCCAGAAAAATACAGCCCAGCTGGGTAATGTGTTACTCCTAGTCGTACATCATTCCCACAACACTTCAGATGGTGAGGTGGGGTGATCATGCACAGATGCACAACATTACGGCCATTACGAACATGTCCTGTTTGAAAAGAGGAGGCCGTCCAGGGGCCTCCAACAAGTCTGTCACAAAATGTGTCTCATGCATTTATTTGATGGACACGCCATTAGAGTTTTTGTTACAGATATTATAGGCACACTTTTGTCTTTTCTGTCTGAAACAAACGTAGCCTATGTTATTTAGGAATATCCAATCACACACATTCGTATAAAGTGTGGTTCTAATGCAAGACACCGATTTACAATATTAACACACTGACAGCATCTAAAGCTTAAGCTTATAACATATGAACAGATTTATGTATTCTGAACTTTACAGATTCTAGTCATGGAATATTGAATTAATAGATTGATTTTTATTGAATATAATCAAATGCACTACTGTTTAAATGACTGAAATGAATACATTTACTGAACTTTTATTTAGCAAGGATGCGTTGAACTGAGTAAAAGTGACAGTGAACACATTTATAATGTTACAAAAGAATTATATTTCAAATACTGTTATTTTGAACTTTCTTTTAATCAAAGAATCCTGAAAGAGTATCAGTTTCCACAAAAGTATTAAGCAGCACAACTGTTTCAACATTGAAAATATTAATAAATGTTTATTGAGCATCAGATTAGCATTAGACTGATTTCTAAAGGATCATGTGACACTAAAGATTGGACTTATGATGCTGAAAATTCAGCTTTGATCACAGCATTTTACAATATATTCAAATAGTAAACAACCATTTTAATTGTAATGATATATTACATAATAACTGTTTTACTGTATTTTAAACAAAAACAATTCTGCCTTGATGAGAATACATTTATTGCAAAAACTTTTAAACAGCAGTGTCACCTTAACACATTTACCTAATTTGACATTATAATATCAATATAAAAGTAACTGTACAAATAGATTTAATGCATATAATGAATGCACAGCAGCATATGTCCAAACATACGAAAATGTATCTGTAAACTATACTAATATCAAATACTAATATTTCAACGCATTCTCATCCTTGGGCGTCATATACTGAAGCTTTTGACATTTCGTCGACATCGAACGCACATGGCACCCTTTAGCGTCAATATGAGACACACAGAGCTTTGTTCGGTTATGGGTAGGTTTAGGTCTGGGGTAGGGTTAGGGTTAGACCGCTAGGAGGCGCCTTCTGGCCCATATCTATCTGCGTCTCATATTGACGCTAAAGGGTGCCATGTGCGTTCGATGTCGACGAAATGTCAAAAGCGCCAATATATGACCATAGACAGTAAAAGAAATGGACACAGCGATCCCATAGGAACTCAATTGAGACAAGTGAAGCCCGTTTTCAGCGATTTCTTAGCACTTCCTTTCCTGACGCGCAGACTCAAACCGAGCAAAGCGTTACACGGACCACGTGAGCAACCCGTCTGTCTTCTAGTAGCTGTGCCAAGAGAAATCTGAATCATTCCCTTCCGAATCTTGCAGAGACGGAGAGTGTGATTAGGAGCTGTCCATGAGCTTGGAGCAGGAGCAACTTTTGCTAGGTATTCTGATTAATTATATTGTCATTTTGCCTCCACGTCTCCCCGATTGCCCGCGAGCTTCTCCTCCCGTCCATACGGTAATCTCTCTAGTGTGCGACAGAGAGTCGCGTGATTATGACGCAATCGTTAGCATACTTTTACAAAAACTGCTTCTACGGGGCCATTACATAAGCTACAAGGTAATGGAGCATTTTATACATTGTCGTGTTTCTTTAGAAATAAAAAATGGACAAATGGAGTCTTCAAACGCCTCAGATGTAAAGTTATTCGCTGTCAAAGTGACGCCAAAATGAATGGAAGTCAATGGGATTGCTAACGCAAATGAAGTTCCGCTCAAGATGGCGGCACCCGGCCGACTTCAACTTCCGGTCGACTTCCTTCCCGCTTGTATATGACGCCCTAGGATGAGAACGGGCTGAATATTTGGTTAAAAAGGAGGTATGTATTTCCTTAAACTCACTTGTGCAATCCTCTGTTTAGTTGACTTAATATAATACTAAGGGCATGAAAATATGTAAATGATCAACCAATTATTATTTTAAAGATCACTTCATTTCTGATGACTTCTCCAGTGGAAATCAGTTCAGCACACGGATGGAGGAGAGGCGTCAAACGCAGCACTCTCAAGTGTTATCTTTGGCTTTTGCGGTTAATGGGGAGAGACGGCCCATAGAAAGGAAGTTTCCTTAATTCGGTAAAGAAAGCAAATCCATCCACACACAGTATTGTGCTTTTCTCCTCCACCCTCTATTCCCAACCCATAATCCTTCTTTTACATCTACTTATTTTTTTTTATTATTGTGCTTTCACACAAGAGATCATTTTATTGAAAGTAATATATTTTATATGATTAAAGCTAGGATACTGAATCTGGTATAACCGACCCTTTTCACAGACTGTGATGATGCATTTCCACAGTTATTAACATCATACATCTAGCAAGTCGAGTTTTCTATATGTTCATTCAAAAAATGTATGTATATTTATAAAGCATCCATTCAGTATAAACTCAAAAGTACAGTCGACAATACGAGGATGTGTAATGCTAGAGCTTATTTGTAAACAGGTTGCGTGCTGCGTTCATCCAATCAATGACACTGACCCCGCAAATATGCAAATGAGAACGTTAACCCAGTGTGCAAGATAACCTTTGGAGCAACGTGAAACAAGATAACCCAGGATTCGGTTTATCTGGGGTTTAGAATGACCCAGGGTTAACTATTTCAAGTGTGAAAAGCCCTCTGCAGAAACCCCAGAAATGTGAAAAGGGTCCATGGCATGCGAAGACTCTATTGCCCTTTGAGGTTTGTTATAACCAGCTGTGGAAGAATGTACAACTGTCCATTTGCAATCTGCTGGCCAAGTATTTGTGTCTGTGTACTCGTGTCAAGTATGTTTTTATGATATAAGAGTTTGTGAGGAGAACCCTACAGGGACTGACAGGATTTATTAGTGTCTCAAACTGTGACAGAATGCAATATAAAAGATGTCACTCTCCCGAAATGAATCACTCACTTCTGGGCAACTCAAAGATGTTTTCTCCAAATAGCTTCTGCAATTGGTCACAGTAAAGAGTTGAACCTTACCTGTCGGCTATTGACGAAATATTTAGCTGTATAATCTCTCATTCACGATCCCTCTTTCTGTCTGATTTTTAGGATTTTTTGTGTTCGGTTCAGTGTAAACTGCGGTCATGTTGAGAGTGAGACACTAGAGAATAACCTTTTAACATAAGACAGTTATCTCTTCCTTTAAAAATTCATGCACAGATACATTGCCGCATACATGAACACATAAAAAGTTTGCTGAACTTTGCTCGCCCTTTCACTCTTGCGCCTAACATCCATCATGCACACTTCTTCATGCATTCACGACTCATCCATAACAGAGAGCTGTTTTCTTTGGCTACCCTGAGGGCCCTCTTCCTCCAGTTTATTATTCTGAGCTAAGACTGTTTTTCGGCTCAAATGACCCTGCGATCATTCTCCCAGAGAGAGAAAACATATCTACATAGACAAATAGGACGGGTTATATGTCATCAAGATATTCCTTAGGGTTGAACCTTATATCTTCTCCTTATATCTTAAAAACATCTTGAAGATCCTGATGTTAGGATATTGCAGACTTTTAATTGTATTAAAGGGGCCATGTAATGCCCCTAATGTCTTGATTGATTTTGGGGTCTACTACTAGAATAGGTTTTCATGCTTGAATGTTCAAAAAACACATTTTTCCCACGTGATCTCACGATTATTTTTATGTGTAATGTACCACGCGTACATTTTCTTACGTTTCCACACTGAAATGTACAATACTGATGTATTGACAGCATTAAAACGTAAATTATTTGCGAACAACCTTAATTTACGCATATTAAAATCATAGCTTTAATATTTTGATTCTATATCCAATTGTCATAACAATGCCATTATGTTTTCAGTTGCATTTATTAAACGCATAGCCTACTCATCTACTTAATATGAAATGATAACATTTCGCTATTCATCCCGTGTGACCTGCTGCAAGATACAAGATTCGAAAGACACATCATGTTACCCCTCATATTGTCTTTAGGGGTCTGTTTGGACCCCATTTGAGCATGAAAAAACAGTAAACAGTAAATGAAGCAAATCTACCAATGTATGATTTCTCTTATCTTCTGCCACTCAGTCAGGCGTGTTCAATGCATACCCTCTATAAAGAATATTCATAACCTTTTTCATGCTCTAACAGCAACATTGCACTCTAAAAAAAAGATAAAACTGTAAAAAAAACTTAATAGGTTCTCTTTAAACATTATAATCAGTTATATTCTAGGGTTCTTTGCACAACTGATCTTAATAAAAACCCAATCCAGTAACCATGATGTGTAGTGCATTGTCCCTATTTTGCCTATAAACAAACACTTACATCAATACTGCAGGAAGACAGTTTGTGCTATAAGTGTATTGTAAGATGCTTAATTGATTTGTTACAGAATATTTTGTTCAAATAAGCTATACATTAAATGCCATTTTAACATACGAGTTTGTGTCCTGCTGTGACTCCATATAGACATTGTAAGATCCACAGACTGCTGCTTATTAGCTCCTTTCTTAAGAAAGAGTTTTCTATACATTTAATCACTTGGCAGATTAACAGAAACTATAGTGATTTACAAATGAGGAAAAATAAGAAATGTATCGGATGGGAGCCAGAGGAAACTATAATTCAAAAGCTAGAACACATAACTGCAGAAAAATAGAGAGAGAGAGAAAAAAAGGTAGTTCAACAAGAGAAAAGAGGGGGAATTTTTTTTTAAGTGTGAGAGGGAGAGTTTGCATATCTCGGAGCAACACACTGTTGTTTTGTTGCTGAATAAAGATGTGTTTTTGAACAAATCGGTTGAATGAATGCCTCAATGAGTCACTCATCAAAACTGTGATTTGCCGCCACCTACTGGCGGTTTAAGTTTGACATTTAAACCCCCGGTTTCACAGACCAGGCTGAAAGGGGTCCTTGATTATGATTTCACTTTTTTAACTTTATTTAGTGTGTAATGCTGCTCTTTGAGCATCTGCAAAGTTATGACGCTCAAAGTTCAATGCAAACGAAGATATTTTATTTGACAGAAATCACTTTTAAGGACTAGGCTACAACAAAAGGCTGGTATTTACATCTGATTAGAGCTTGCGATTATGAAGAGGCGTGATATTTCCATAGACAGTAAAAGAAATGGACCCCATTGGAACTCAATTGAGACAAGTGAAGCCCATTTTTAGCGATTTCTTAGCACTTCCTTTCCTGACGCGCAGACTCAAACCGAGCAAAGCGTTACACGGACCACGTGAGCAACCCGTCTGTCTTCTAGTAGCTGTGCCAAGAGAAATCTGAATCATTCCCTTCCGAATCTTGCAGAGATGGAGAGTGTTAGTAGGAATTGTCCATGAGCTAGGATCAGGATCAACTTTTGCTGGGTATTCTGATTAATTATATTGTCATTTTGCCTCCACGTCTCCCCGATTGCCCGCGAGCTTCTCTTCACATCCATACGGTAATCTCTCTACTGTGCGACAGAGAGTCGCGTGGTTATGACGCAATCGTTAGCCTACTTTTACAAAAACTGCTTCTACGGGGCCATAAAGCTACAAGGTAATGGAGCATTTTATACATTGTCGTGTTTCTTTAGAAATAAAAAATGGACAAATGGAGTCTTCAAACGCCTCAGATGTAAAGTTATTCGCTGTCAAAGTGACGCCAAAATGAATGGAAGTCAATGGGATTGCTAACGCAAGTGAAGTTCCGCTCAAGATGGCGGCACCCGGCCGACTTCAACTTCCGGTCGACTTCCTTCCCGCTTGGATATTTCCCCAAAAAAAGCACTGCCAATCACAACACACTGGGACAGCTAACCAATCACAGCACATTTCGTATTTCGGAAGGAGGGGCTTCATCGAAAACGATGCGCTCAACCAGTCTGGGAGGAGAGGAGCTGTAATAATGTAAAATATGTGAAAAATAATGTGTTTTTTTGAACAATCAAGCATGAAAACTTATTACCCCAAAAACAACAAAGACTTTGTAAAAGGGCATAGGACCCCTTTAAGCCTAGTCCTTGACTAAAATGCATGAGCTGTTTTAATTGAAAGCAACTTGTACTGACATATCTTAAATATGTCAGTGCCATTGTTTGTTTGTTTGTCAAGATGCACACCAGTTTATTTTTACTAAGGCACGTTTATAAAACTAAGTCCCGATTATTTTTTTATCATTTCAGTTTTCATGTTTTCACATCCAAAATGTTTTTTTAAAACATTAATCTCATATCATTATTTATGAAATTGTAACTGCAGTGTAAATGCATTCATTCCACCTCTGAGTGCAAAGATTAATTTTGTTGATATTCAATTTCACAGTCCTATAGTGCCTTATAATTCTAATTATATTTAATAATTGACATAAAAGACATTAGACACTGTAAAAAAAAAAAAAAAAAAGAAGCAGACTTTGAAATGGGAGGGTGGGGCAAAAAAATCCTCAATGTTTTAAACTTTTCGTACTTTCATATAGATCTTTCCAATAGGCAGCAAGTTCATTAACATTCTGTGGATGAATTCCCAATAAACCTGAACCTGCTGTTAAAGCCAAGAAGAATTTCTAAATCGACAAATCATGAAGGACTTTTATTGATTGTACTTCTAATTAATTAACTAAATTCTGTCTAACACGCACACACATACACACACACGCAGTGTGTGAGATTTGGACACAGAGACTAATAAATGCTCAGCCAGGTCCAACTGAGTCAAGGCTATAGCAGCAGTTCCCATGATTGTAAATACAATATGGACTTTTCCCTTTAAGTCTCCCTTACAGAGGCAGAGTTTCTCTTTACGGCGAGTTGAGCTGGCGGACAGCCACATGCTTGCTAATTATACCGACCGTAATTAGTTTGCCTCGAGTTTTTTATGTGCATGGTTCCCGGCCGTGCTCTTTCTCCTCATTTCTGCAGAACCCGTCAGTTTGAAGGTTAGTGAATGAAGCGCTGGATAAAGTATAGACAAATATATAGTCTAACACACACACACAGAATGCTTCAATAATTAATTCCTTTAATGAGCTGAGCTTGCCAATAGCTGGCAATATGGCGCAAGCATGAAGATGAACTGATGGAGACTTATAGATGCACAGAAACGTTTTAGACAGACGGACAGATAGACAGATAGATAGATAGATAGATAGATAGATAGATAGATAGATAGATAGATAGATAGATAGATAGATAGATAGATAGATAGATAGATAGATAGATAGATAGATAGATAGATAGATAGATAGATAGATAGATCAAGGTCTAAGTATTTCGATGTTTGTCTTCTTGTGTCTCAGTGATCCATTTTTCTTCAGGATTGCTGCTCTGTTTTAACTGAACAATTGGTGCCTTTGTTGAAGCAGATACGTTTCAATCCATATTCACTTTAAATTATGGATACGCAGTGAGACATGCATTTTGCCTTCAGAAAGTGATTAATGATCTGCCTGCAAAACTCTCTACTATACTGACACTCATACCTTCAGCCTTTTATACTACTTGTCTTATTCTTCCATGGAGTTTACCTTTAATATATTTTTCTTCTTTAAACTTGAAATGCAAGTTCTTTCTAAATCTTGGTACTTTCTGAATAAGTAGTTTCTTTGATATCCACAACGACCACAAGGAGTCAGGACTAAAGCTCTCTTTTTCAGACTATTACTCCCCGACAAGTAGAATTGGACAATTTTTCAGGTCATTTTTGTCAAATTGAACGAGAAAGAATGAAAAGGCTTTAGCAGCATGAGACATTTGGCAGAATTTTCCTCCCATGTCTGACACAGCCCATCTAAGAATAAATATTTTAAATTAAATATATGCATACATACATACATAATCAGGTACTTTTTGTTGTTGAATATATTAGTATTATTAAAAGATACAAAAATTAACAGTTTTTGCTATAGAAAAAGGGACATATACTGTAGATTTGTACATGACTGGTGGGTGAAATAGGACATCCCCTTGCTCTGTTTGAAATGGTAAAGTTAAGTGAAAAAAGGGGCCTAATTGTATTAGGGGCATAAATATTCCCATGTATGTCATGACGACACATGATAAATTAAAATTCCTTTACAACATGCCCTACACATTCCATTCATAATGTTAATAAATTCCAGACTTTTACATTTATGTTCTTTGTATTTTGGTACTTTCTACAGCAGTGCCTCTTGATATCATCTCCAGTTTCCACATACATAATCAGTCCATAATTATGAATGTGGAAAGTGCAAATTATATTAAGCTATAGCATTCTGGATCCACTTGTGGAGTAGGCCTAGCAGATGCAGGTAAGCCAATGAAGATTGAGCCATTTTGAAAACTGTTCATTATTATTATAATATTTGTGTGCATAAAGTTTTCCTACCCTTAAAAAAAGTTATTTTTTCCTTTTTCATATGGCTCTTAAGTTTTCCTGTATGGCTTCAGTTGCATGGACCACTTTTGAATGTTTTAATGTAATTTTTTGAAACTTTTGAACACTTTTTTGTAGTGTCCAAAAAAGTTTTGATCACTTTCATTACATGGAAAAGAGCAACAAGAGCTTACTTTTTTGTTCCACTGAATAAAGAAACTCGCTTGATTTTGGAATGTCAAGGGAAGAGTAAGTTATCTATTAGATGTGACATTTGCGTGAAAAATGTTGTATTTGGTAAGCAATGAAAATTAAAGTGAACATGAACAACTAAATAAATAACCTCTTTCAGGCAAGTGAAGGGAAAAAATGTGGAGAATTTTTTATTTTTTTTAAATCTAGGCCAGGTGCAAAATGATTTGGTATGCATAAGCGAGTCTATATCACTAACAAGATCAGTATGATATTCCAGTCTGTTTCTCTCTTTTTTTTTGTAAAGAAAGAACGCTTCAGAGTGCAGCTAAAAAAAAAGTCATAGATGAAGGACTTTTAAAGGTATATCAGTCTTCATCAATGTGATATCGTTAATATACTTCCCGAGATTCTGACCAGATGAAATGGCTAAGACAGGATAAAAGGTGTTAGCAGATGGCCAGGTAAAATCACTACAGAGCCAATGACTCATATCAATCATTCCTCACTGCACTTTTTTCTACCCCCCTCTCTCCAACTTAATATCCACCTAGGAGAATTCATCATTAAATATATGCATGTGTGCTTATCAAAAAGCCTATCCTCAGCCTCAGATGGCAAGTTCACAGACCGCCCACAGTCCATTGACTGTCTGATGCATAAAAATAAATAAAAAAAGACTCCAAACTTTCTTGATTTGGCAAGCTCCATTCTGATTGGCTGACTTTATGCAACTGCACTTTGATCAGTCCATCTGGAACCAAAACACCAGGTTGACACTACAAATACTTTTAAGGATGGCATATTGACTGGGTTTGCCAATGTTTGCAAGGTTACTCCTGACAAATATTTTAAATAGAGTTTTATTTGAGGTAGTTAGTAGCAAGACCTCCATAAGCAGCTGTTTATTCAGTCCCTCCAGGATTTCACGATTTTTGTGTGTGATTTTTGCGATCAAAATGACTGATTTTGTGGTGGTAATTTCCAGAAACTTGTGAAAAAATTTGCGATTTTTATATTTTATAATTAGGACATCACATTTACCATAAAAGTATTATGTCAGATGCACAATCGTCATACATGACACAAATCACAAACAAAATGCATAAAGCTTGTTTATTTTGGTCTAATCAAATTCTCATCAAATTAACTTTTAAAACAACCTATGGGCACAACCAGGAACATCCAAGAAATGATTTAAATAATCAAGTAAACACTCAGTAATGAAATAAGAACAAAGGAACAAATAACAAAAAGAAACAAAACAGGACAAATAAATACAAGGATACAGTTACAAACAGTGGATAATTTACGTTTTTTTTTTATTATTGTGCTGTAGCTATTGTTGTTGCTTGATTAACATTAACAACACTGACAACAGCAGGTAAATTAGGTTACTGTCACTTTAAGACCTACTACAGTAATGACAAGATGAATATTTTGAAGTAATTGTTGCTATGTGTATTTGTTCAAGCGCTATAAAGAGAATTTACGCTGATAGGCGGTGACACGCAGTCAGTCAGTCACACGCACACACACTGCAGTCAGGCAGTCACTCGGTCAACACAAAACAATTTACCCCCACTCTCGTGCAATATATCAGGATATTGCGTAGCCCGCTCCTTGGCGCTTATGTGAGAGGGCAGGTGAGACAAATTTTCTTTCGCCATGTTTCTGACAGACCGCTCACAGACATCACGCGTGCGCAACATCTGTATCCACGTAAAATGCATTGAAACTTTAATTAAACTAGAGATATTTCAATTGGGTGATTATAATTTAATGTTTTGTGAGGTCTTTTTCATTTTTGTGATTATTTTGCGGTTAAATTAGGAATTATGCAGGATCGCAAAAAAATGCGTCAATTTGTTGATTTTGCGTTGTATTCAGCGATCGCGGAATCGCAAAAAACTGGAGGGACTGTTTATTGTATAACTGTGTATTATGTTTTGTTTTCCGAGTCTGTGAAATAGTCTGTATATCACATTTGTGTTTTTTTTCCTGCCCCCCCCCCCACCAACTATTAATAGAGACTGCGGACCCCATTAATTAATTTTTTACACACCCGTCTTTTATTGTGATATTGTAATGTGCAGTCTTGTTTCAGTTTAGTGCTGCAACCTTCTGTGACAGAAGAACGGACTCTAAATAATAGATCTAGCGGCAGTTTCTCTCGGGCCAAAGGACTTATTGTGCTTTGTTTTCTAGAATGGCTGGGCTATTGCCATTTTACATCTTGGGATGATCATACCTTGATGGATTGTTTTTGGAGGTCACTGCCACCCTCATGATGTTCATCTTATACCCAGAGCCAATACACACCATACCTCTGCTAGAGGCATTGTCCGCCCTGGAGCCCGAGCCTGCTGCCAAGTCTGACTAGGCATGTCCGTCCCAATGGGAGTTTTGGTGGAGTTGGACTGCCAGGAGTGGCTAATTGATTTGAATGACACAGAGCCAGCTTCCATCCTTGTCTCCGCCCTTGGGCCACCTTCCACCTCTGCCAGTCCCATCCGGTTGTCTGGATGTCTCAGTCCTGTCTGAAGTCCTCCCTCCTCCACTGGTCCCATCCAACCTTCAGTCTGCTTCGTTGCCCAGTACCAAGTCTTTGTTGTTCTCTAATGGTCCCACCCAGCCTCTCACTCCCACTCCCTCCTCCTCTGCCACTGCCATGTAGTTCTTCGGCTTCGTCTCCGTTGGCTCCCTTCAGACTTTCAGCTCCACCTTCCCTGGCTCCACCTAGCAGCTCGGATCCACCTTGGGCTTTCAGGTCTCCAGCTCCGCCCTGGTGTGTCGACTCCCTAGCTCCACCTCAAGTCTCTGGACTCCATCTCGTCCTGTCGACTCATCGGCTCCACCTTGGCTCCACACTTCCTCAGCTCTACCGTAGTCCATCATCCCTCCAGCTCCACCTCGTCCCTCCACCCCTTTGGCTCCACCAGCCTCTTCATTCCATTCGGCTCCACCATTGTCCTCACTCTCACTGGCTCTGCCCCTTTCTGCTCAGCCTCCTTCTTCACCTTGGTCCCGCAAGCCTGCGCAAGCTCCTGGCCCCACCCTGGCCCCTTGGCACTGCTCTGGGTCACTCCCAGGCTCCTACCTGGCAAACCAATTCCATTGTCTCCTCCTTCCACTCCCCATGGACTGTTATGGTGTTATGACTGTTATGTGCCTTTTTGGGATGGGGGGATAATAATGTAGCTTGTTTCAGTTTATTGTTTCATGGACTTTTAGGTTGGTTCTCATTAGCCGCGTTTCCACTACAGATTTTTGCGCAAAACTTTTGCAATATTTTCTAAAGGTCGATAACAACTATTGCGAAATTATGGCATTTCCATTAACCGAGGTTATGCGACTAAAATAATTTTTTTTTCCTCCTGCGATATTATAACCTAGTTTGGGTTATCTTTTGTTTAAGATTTTTTTTGTTTTGTTATTTTCTTCAGTTCTTATTTTCAATGTTAAGTGGAAGTCCAGTTTTTTCAAGCTACCAGTTCCTTGTGTTCCTGCCTGGTCCTTCCTTTGGAGCCACCTCTATTGCACTTACATCATCGCCAACTTACTGACGATCTCAGTGGTCATCCTTCCTGCCTGTCGTCTGCCCTGCCCTATACCCTTGTGTTTGAACTGTGGTTCATGCTTCACTTTCCCTGCTGTCTCAAGTCTTCAGTTTTGTTAATAAAATCCCCTTGTCTGCTCATTTGCATCTGGGTCCTGTCTCTTGCAGAACTTTGACATTAATGGCAAGGAAAGCTCCTTATACTTGGGAGCAGCACATATGAGGTGTTTCTGGGACTTTCTCCCTCATATTTGCTTCAAGGTCTTGATAAATTGTGGCATTTCTTTGTTGTTTAGAATCCAGTATTCCCATGATACTTTTGCCATTTATGAGTTTAATAAAGAACTCTGTCTTGTCTTCTGTCCAAAGAATGATCAACTTTTATGTACACCTGGTGACCTGTAAATGCGAAAAAACTGTTTCCATTGCAGTTTTGCGTAATATTTCTTTTTCGAATTGCCTGAAAACCACCTCATGCAAGAGTAAACCTTTTTGCGATATAAGGGAGTTTTTGCGAAATTGACGTGTTTCCATTGGCCGAATTGTCAATTCACAATTTCAATTTGCGCAATTTGAAGGGTAATGGAAACGCGGCTATTGTTTCCTGTTATTCCTTTCTGTATCCTTGGTTTGCATTTGTTGTCATTAGACCCCATCTGTGCCTTGTTTTCTTCCTCAGTTAAACTGTGTGTGTAGACTGCATTTCAGGATACTGACATATCATGCTTTTAAATCGTTCCTTTTTACATATAAATCATACATTTGTGGTCTATATAAAGCGGAACTGCAATGCTTGGGTCTGAATTCCTCATTATTATAGCTCCACAGGCCCCTTTTCTACCCCTTTTCTGATGTGCGTCTGAGAGCAACTCGTTTTGGTGCGGTCTCTTTAAATGCAAATGAGACACTTCATACCCCGCCCCCTCTCCAGGTTGCAGAGGTGACACTCGGTTCAACTCCACCCCGTTCGGCCATTTTTGTAGTTTGATAGCAGAGATACGATTATCTAGCGGCACAGAAACTTTTTATTCACACGTTATTAACAAAATGTCAACAACGGAAGACTTGTCCATCCAGCCTTACATGTTCGAGCCAGAGTCGGACCCGGAGCGAGATGAAAATGAAGACGACGAACCTGCAGAACAATGTCTTCATATGGATGTATCGCAATGGTGTGTTACTGAATTGTATAATTCAGGAAAAAAAAATCTCAGAATGCTCCACATCAAACTTTGGTCTTCCGACCTTTTACCACCGTGTCGATTTATTTTGATTAATATGTGTGAGGGAGAGAGAGCAAGACAGCGTCTAGTTTGGAGACGGTGAAGTCTTATTTACACTTTCGCCTGGCTCAGAAGAGAGAGAGTGCGCGTGTGCGCAACCAGGTCTCTCTCTCTCTGCTCGTTCTTTCAATTAAACATTCACCCTGTCACAAGCGCGGCAGTTCATCTACATTACTCACCGATCAAATAAGACTTTGGCGGGACAAAAAAATAGCTTTGGCGGGTGCTAAAACAAGTTTAGTGCAGGAAAAACCCTGTTATTGCAAACGGCATAATTTGTCTCGTTTCGTAAAATAAAGCCAATAAGCTTTAGATCGCCTCTTCCTCTCCATGATTACCTCCTCTGCTCAAACCACTTTGACGTCATGACGAAAGTTGTGAGTTCACGGTCTATGGCTGGGACTCGGAGCAGGAGCATTGATAAGAGGAATCGTTAACGTCGAGGGCATACAATATCGATTGTTCATAAAACTTAGAACCGGTTCTCAATTCCCATCCCTGTTCATGACACTCAACAACAGTAATACTGCTACAGACGTGTAGGCCTACTTATTTTTTTTTTTAAAAAAGACAAAGGTACTGCTAAACCATGACCATCGTGTGTTTTAAGAAAGTAAACTACTTTTTTTTACGTTATTTACAGCTTACCGAAGTGCTCTGTTCGTCGTCTCCAAAGATAGAAGGATTTGACCCCTCAATCAGACGAAGTCTATTGGCAAATCCTTCTTTATACTGGCGGAGGTTGCTGAAGTAGTTATCCTTGAAGTGCTTCGCGCACACAAAAATGACTTTACCCACAGATGTGGGTACATTTCCGTGAAAAATAAAACTCAACCAGGCACTTCGAAGAGGTTCTGATGCTGGGAGACGGTGTAATGAAGCGTGTGGGTTACTACATCCAACAACCGAACATTTTGACTTACCCTCTCGTAACTTCTGCATCCTCGATGTCCTTATTTGGCAGTTCCGCTGCAAATACTGACGTTATTGTTCAAAAAATCGTAATAGAGAATAGAAAAATCGGAACAGGTTGCAAAATATGACCAAAACAGAATATAAAGATATCAACAAAGCACCTGAAGAGACTAATTTAAACTTTTCTGTACTTCTAAACAACAAAATGCATTTAAGGGCTAAAAAAGTGGATTTAGCATGATATGTCCCCTTTAAACAATGGTTACATTTTATTTCGATTGTCCACATTAGACATTCTACTAACTATAAATAAATTTGCAACTACATGTTCATTCTACTGACGATAAATTAATTTTATAGTATAGCAAGCACTTGTCAACTTATTCTACTAATCCTAACCTGACCAAATCCGAAAACCTAACCTAACTCAAACAGTCTACTAATACTTTAATGAGAGTTAGTTGACATGTACACTCACCTAAAGGATTATTAGGAACACCTGTTCAATTTCTCATTAATGCAATTATCTAATCAACCAATCACATGGCAGTTGCTTCAATGCATTTAGGGGTTGGTCCTGGTCAAGACAATCTCCTGAACTCCAAACTGAATGTCAGAATGGGAAAGAAAGGTGATTTAAGCAATTTTGAGCGTGGCATGGTTGTTGGTGCCAGACGGGCCGGTCTGAGTATTTCACAATCTGCTCAGTTACCGGGATTTTCACGCACAACCATTTCTAGGGTTTACAAAGAATGGTGTGAAAAGGGAAAAACATCCAGTATGCGGCAGTCCTGTGGGCGAAAATGCCTTGTTGATGCTAGAGGTCAGAGGAGAATGGGCCGACTGATTCAAGCTGATAGAAGAGCAACTTTGACTGAAATAACCACTCGTTACAACCGAGGTATGCAGCAAAGCATTTGTGGAGCCACCTCACGCACAACCTTGAGGCGGATGGGCTACAACAGCAGAAGACCCCACCGGGTACCACTCATCTCCACTACAAATAGGAAAAAAGAGGCTAAAATTTGCACGAGCTCACCAAAATTGGACAGTTGAAGACTGGAAAAATGTTGCCTGGTCTGATGAGTCTCGATTTCTGTTGAGACATTCAGATGGTAGAGTCAGAATTTGGCGTAAACAGAATGAGAACATGGATCCATCATGCCTTGTTACCACTGTGCAGGCTGGTGGTGGTGGTGTAATGGTGTGGGGGATGTTTTTTTGGCACACTTTAGTCCCCTTAGTGCCAATTGGGCATCGTTTAAATGCCAAATGCTACCTGAGCATTGTTTCTGACCATGTCCATCCCTTTATGACCACCATGTACCCATCCTCTGATGGCTACTTCCAGCAGGATAATGCACCATGTTACAAAGCTTGAATCATTTCAAATTGGTTTCTTGAACATGACAATGAGTTCACTGTACTAAAATGGCCCCCACAGTCACCAGATCTCAACCCAATAGAGCATCTTTGGGATGTGGTGGAACGGGAGCTTCGTGCCCTGGATGTGCATCCCACAAATTTCCATCAACTGCAAGATGCTATCCTATCAATATGGGCCAACATTTCTAAAGAATGCTTTCAGCACCTTGTTGAATCAATGCCACGTAGAATTAAGGCAGTTCTGAAGGCAAAAGTGGGTCAAACACAGTATTAGTATGGTGTTCCTAATAATCCTTTAGGTGAGTGTAGTTGCAATGTTGCTTATAGTTACCAAGTGGAATATCAAGATAAAAAGTAACACAAACAATAAACTGTGCCAAAATTTGCTCATAAAAACAAAAGTGTCTAATAAAGATCTGTCTAAAACAAGCCTGACTTCAACATTTACAACACCAAGAAAGCATTGTCTGCCTGTCTCTAGTACATTTCCATGTCTGAGCAAGAGCACAAGTCAGCATTTACATGGCTTCATTGCCTACATGCGCTTAAACCACTTTTTCACAGTCAAAATACTGTAAAAAACGTGGAAAGTTTTCCAGCACTTCAGTCAAAATACATTTTAGAAAGCAAACAGTTGCATTGCTGTATAAGTCAGACTGGTGTCTGTGTTTAAGTTGGCTGCATAGGGCAGACTTGCACATGCTGGCTTGTTCAGCTTACAGCCTACTCTATATTCGCATCAATGGTCATAAGCTGATTGCGGTACCAGAAAGATGGAGAGATAGATAGAAGGAGTCTGGCATGTTTCCGCACAGGACAAATGTCTTTAGTGTGATATCGCAACATGATGCCAACATGCATCCCTGAATCCAAACACACATTATTGGTGCATTTTCCTGCTCCTGTCTCCTGGTACTGGAGAGCTTGAAAGGCCACATTCAGAATAGATCAATTGGTGGTAATGGAGCATGTGGCTTTTTATGTGAATTATTACGTTTATGAGACGGAGAGACTGAGACAATGTATACTGTATGTATTTACAGTCAGGCAGTCAATATAAAAAAATAATAAATAAAATAAAGATGCCCATATGTCTACATCCCAAATACAATAAACAGCTAAATACAAAGAAATAAAATGTTGATTTGAGTTAGGGGTGTGCAAAGCAGCCGGTATTTGTATCTGTATTTGTATTTGTTGAGAGGGGAAAAGTATTTGTATTTGTATTTGTATTCGAGTAAAATTCAAAATAGGTGTAAAAATCCAGTTTTTTTGCGTTACACTTCTAATTTACGTTATAGTGTAAGTATTCTTTAATTATATCCATTATAATAATTATGGATATGCAATATTGGTTGATGTTTTTCCATAAATCCAGCAATGAACATGTAACAAGGAACGTCATTGAAAAGAAAATAACATAACAGCCATTACATATGTTAACGTTACTCTGTCAACAGCCTATTGTCTAAATTACCGAGCTAACAGAGCTACTAGTGTTGTCACGGTACCAACATTTCAGTATTTGGTACCAATACCTGTGAAAATCCACGGTTCTCGGTAACAATTTCGGTACCAAAGCTTAATTTAGATTAAATTTACATATATTAAAGCGTATATCACGGTTACAAAGATGGAAACTGTAGTATTAAAAACACTTTACTATAATAATCCATTTGTTAGATAACATTAGATAAAATGACCTAACAATAAACAATAGTTAGGCTATATACTGTCGCAATTATTCTCCTTGGGGTTAATTTAAAAATACATTTTTAAAATCAAAAGTTAACATTATTTATGTTAACATTATTTAATGCACAATGAATGAAGTGAACAAACATGACCAATCAAGTATTTGTATTAAATAACATTCACAAACATTAATTAATGTTGTAAAAATATATTGTTCACTCAATGTGTTGATGTTAGACTACGCATTAAGTAACGTTAATGAATGGTATCTTATTGTAGTGTTACCAAACAGGAGATAAAACATGTTTTATTTGACTTGACTGTACTTTTATTTAATCCAAAACTGCATTCATATTTAATTTTAAAAGAGCTTTTTAAACCTGCTAAGAGTTATCCAGCTAAGAATAAGCCTAGAACTGCTTTTCTGACGAACTGATATTAATGACACAATGACGGCTTTTTATTTCATTTCTCATCTGCATAAATATATCTAAAGCTAATGCAAGGGCTAGAAATCAATTAATTCTTTGCTGATACTTCCTCGTCATCATGAAGAGCGCAGTTCGCACCGTTTTCTCCTTTCCACAAGCGCTTGCCCTCCCGTGGCGTCTGTCGTTGCTATGCAGCGCGCCGCTCGCTTCTATTATAAGCGCGCTTGCCGCGCGCCTACATTTGAAATCTGCACGCGCAAAAAACACGCTATGTGAACTACCCCTTATGACAACGTGACATTAGCCTAATCCAAAATATTTCAGCCACATCAGCAGCACCGCCGGTCGACATGTCTCATGAGGAAACGCAGCTTTTTGATATAAAGTTTTTCTTGTTCCCGAATACAAATATTTTTAAAAGTATTTGTTCGAAATAAGTATTCGTAAAAAACACATTATTTGTGCCTTTCCGAATACCGTATTCGGGTTCGGCTCCACCCCTTTGAGTTCAGTTAATGCTAATGTCCTCTGAGATTATTTTCACAACAGAGACTGTCATGATTCTGCCTTCTAGTCTTTGATTTTCCCTGGTCTTGAGGCAGGATCATGACAGACCCATGTTTAATGTTCACACACATGGCCTTTAGCTAGGCCATGTGCTTGTGTTGTCTCGTTTCTAACCCCGCCCCCTTGTTATCCTCGTTTCGTAATTATCACCGCATTATTGGTTCACCTGTTGTGTTATCATTAGTCCCTCTATTTAATCCCCTCTTGTTCTCCGTCCTGTGTCGGTTCATTGTCTAACACTGTAGATCTTTGTGTGTGTCAATCTTTATGGTGCACTTCTGTAAGTAATTTGTCTAGAATCCAGTTTAATGTATTGTGAGTTTTGGTTTTTGTTATTAGTTCCTGTCTAGTCAAGTTCAAGTCAAGTCTTTATTTATCATCTAGTCTTAGTCTTGTTTTGTCCCCTCGTGGGTTTTGGTTTTTCTCTGTTTTGTCTTCAATAAATTGTGTGTTGAGCATTCAGTCTGCTTTTGGGTTCGTCTATCTTCAACCTCATGACAGAGACAAAAGATAGCAATAGTTTATAGCGTTTTTAAAAGAAAAGAGAGAGACAGACAGACCGCGGTGTGATATGAGAGACATGAAAGTACCACCTGTTTCATTATACTAATGAGTGAACTAAAGAACATACTTACCGTTGATAGATGAATTTTTCATGGACGAAAATCAGCCGTTTCAAAATGAATCGACACGATTGGAAATTTCGTATTTTATCTTTTATTGATTTCCCCATGCAGATTTCACATTGGGTTCAGTTGGTCATGCAAATTTGACACATTGACCAGCAGACAGCTGCTTGGTTTGAAAGTGATTTCTGTGTGAGCTGTGCTTCATACATCAAAACACAATTGACAATTGTGCATACAAAATTGAGCTAATACACCAATTTGTGCTAAAATCCACTGGCGAAATGCAGTCCTCTCAATAGGAATCCAAGTGATTTAAAATTTAGCTTGAACGACACAAAATATTTCTTCTTGTGGATTTCACATTGGATTCAAAGTGAACTTTTAACACACAAATTCACTACATTTAACAATATAAACTGGTTGGTTTGAAGGTGACCTCTGAGTAAGCGGTGCTTCATGCATTATATATATTATATTTATTATATGTTATATGAAAACATAATTGAACATATTGAATTCTGATGCCTTCAACTCTGCAGAAATTGAATATTTGAAACCTTAAAACAAAAAACACAGTAAAGTATCTAAAGACATGCACGCCACAGAAGAAAATCTGGACAGAAAGAACAAAGTTAAAAAGGTGAAAAGGACGAGCAGACGGCCAGTCAGAGAACATGTGCTAGTGTTTGGTTAGTGACAGGCCTGTGATGTGCCCCCATCTGTCACACACACACACACACACACACACACACACACACACACACACACTCACACACACTAATCAATGTATTTTGCATATACACCCAGGATGCTGTGGGACTAAGATCTCTCAAGGGAAAACAGTCTTTCTCTTGAACACCCAAAACAATAAGTGCTCTCTCCTCTTTGCAACACCAGCTTTGAGTTTTAATTACTGACCATTAGACCCTGTCTGAATGTACCAACACGCCTCTCTGGCTATTTTACATAATCCCTTTATGAATAAACATTTTACTGTGGTCCCCTGGCCACTCAGAACACTACTTGTTCAGGTGGTGATAAATATTCATTTGGCCTCACAGTGTTTGCTTGTTCTTGATGTTCTCTTTGACCTTCTAAGCATGACAAACCTTCAGCAATAAGGAACTGAACCCAAATTATCTGACAACAATATATAAAATATGAATATCCACTTTCAAAGAGTTTTTAATATTTAATATATTGCTGGGCGATTACGTAGTTTATGTTTTTTGGGCGATAAAACAATCTTATAAAGACTTAATTGGGATGCGCAACTGAGAAAAAAATGACAAGAGATAAAGAAACCTGTACATCCTGTGTGGATTTCTAAAATGCATTCAAAATATAATGCATTATATCACAGAAAGTGTTCTGCTACACACTAGTCGGCATGAAACTGAAGTTACGATAGTAATTTCTTCCTCATTGTGACATATATGCGAATTAAACGGCTTCTCAAACAAGAAAAAATGTAGGGCGGCACTTGATTTTGTCCTTTGGGAATTGATTGGATAGTTGTGGTTTGGTATTGGCGGATCTCATTTGAGTGACAGGTTGTCCCGCTCTAGCACCAGTAAACACATCATCAGAGAAAAGAAGAGAAGAATAACAAAACACGTGAATCTCACTCATCCAAAATCTCAGAAATAACCAGTAGCGGAGTGCAGCCTTACGGAGAGACTCCGGAAGAGGTTGCAACTTTTAGACGCACATGGACATTTCTGAATGGTTAGTATATACACATAGGCTACGTAGTTGTTGTGGAGTTACATTGATTAAACTTTGAAGCAAATCCTGCTTTGTACTGTCCAAGGTTGCCAAAACACTCCGGCTTGAAGTGACTGTTACTGGGGGATTTCCGTTGAAATTTTCCAAGGGTGGACACGTGCAGATTAAAGGGCGGTACTATTATAATAAGATTCCCTTCCTACCTCAGAAGGGGAGCAAAATATGATTGTCTTATTTTTGACATGCATGCTGAGAAAGGCTTACCAAAATGAAGTTACTGGGTTGTCACTTTTCACATTTTCTGGGTTGGTAGATGCACCAGGGACCGGATTATAGCACTTAAACATGGAAAAAGTCAGATTTTCGTGATATGTCCCCTTTAAAGATTACAAGGGCATGTGAATTAAAAATGTGCACAGATAAATCATTTATAATAAATACTGCAATATTTTTAAAAAAGATGGGTCCATTTTGATTTATTGGTGACTACACAAAGCATACTTTATTGTGACACATAAACAGAGACATCAGCATACTTACAGGCATCAGCACAGAACAGATAAACTGGCAAACCAGACAGCAGCACATACACAGTATGCAGGGGATCTCAGCAGGGCAGGTGTACATCCACGCCCCTCGCTGCAAGAGCAGCTGTCTCACACGTTTTACCTCAGACATCCTAGGAGGAGAACCGTATAGCGCTCAGACAGGTGTGACGGTAATTATCAACCTTGTGGTGTGTGTGTGTGTGTATAGCACAGCAGCCTGGATATCCACCCTTTTCATTGTTACTGTAATTATACCCACATCACTCCCAAGTCCCAACCCCATGTTTCCTGTGCTCTGAGTCTGACAGTTACACACCTAGACCCCCCCCTCTCCTCACATTACTGTCTCCATGACTTTCACATCTGAGCAAACACACATTCACTTTATCCCTCCATTTCTCAACGTTGATCCATCAGCGTAGCGCATTTACACTTCTTTGTTCAGGCAGCTTTAAATGCATAAACAAACTTCCAGGAGCTCATGCTCGACTAGACTTAGATTGATAATAATCATATGTTGATGTATTTTAAAGTTGTTTTGTGTGTTTTGGGTGAGAATTTCAAATATTAAAGAAGTTTAAGAGACTTGCAGCGTATTTCTTGCTTCATGAAGTAGAAAACACTTTAAAAGTGTTTGCTGTGGATTTGGCGTATTGCATTTTTAATGTTTTAACGTTTAAGATCTTTATCGAACAATGACTGAACTAGATGACACTGTGTGTCTTAAAAACATTCCATATAAATTTAATAATGGACTGCACAAATCAGATTTCTCGCCCTTTCTTTTTTGCTTATTTGAGTTCTGAACTGTCTTTATAGAAGAATCATATTTCATATCATCTTGGTTTCATTATGATTAGTTACGCTGAGGATACGCTGAGGATCTTATTTTATCATTAAATTATCTTTGTCAATAGTCTCATTACACACTGTTATGAAACCAAATTCAATCAATGTTTCACTCTACAAAAGTCACAACTGCAAATTTACAGTATATGTTCTGAAGGTCACATCCATTCTGTGTAAATGTGAATTGATGTACACTTCTTATGTGCAATATGTCTACTCCTAAAAAATATCAGTCAGGAAAATCTATTCAAGAGGAAGTCTGAGAAGTGTGGTTTTGGAGAACATTTCTTTTTCTATCTGTTGGGGCGGATAACACTCTGAGTGTCCTTCAAATGCTTGAGATTCAAGCAAACTGTAAAAACTATTGAGACTATTATTATATGTTGATGGCACTGAAGATCTACAGTTTTACTCAAGGAAGGAATGATGTATGAAGGATGTCCTCTGTAGGCTAGATTAACTTGAACCCTTGAACCCTTAACTTAAGTGGTTTATTGAAACATTGTGACATAAAATATAATCCAAAACAGGCTTGACAATGGCTTGATATAGAATACCACAAGACTTGGCATGAACATACATACACTCACCAACAATATGTTACAACATCAAAGCTAGACAAGAGACAGTGGAAACATGAGGGCTATATATACACAGAACACAATGAACCAATAAAGCAATAAGAATGTGACACAAGAGACTAGGGAAGCACGTGCCATTATCACATAAAACCAGGAACCTAGATGAAGCCAAAGTACAAAATAAAAGACATAAAACATGAAAGTGAAAACAAAACCCCAAACCAAATGCGACAATGTAGAAAGAGCCATATTTTTTTCACATGTCTGCCAAGAGTGACATTAGGGCTGAAAGAGAGAGTGAAAGACCCTTCAAATCTGTATTAGGGGTATTTTAGTGTAAATTGTACCATTGTACATTCAGGATCATTTCCATCCATCACATACAGTAATTTCTCCAGCATTAAATGGCCTGATTAATGTCAGGAAATTAGAGCACAAAAGTCCAAGTGAGCTGACCTTTTACAGCACATTTTTGATGTGACACTTGGGAAGAATTTTAGGAAACCTGACACAATGCCCTGAATGTATGAGTATCAACATTGTGCCATTTTCTTTATGTGCCAAAACAACAGCAGATGTTTTGAGTATTAGGCTGCGTCAGTAGAGGCTATTTCTAACAATGGAGTTTCTTTGATGACTGCCATTATAGCACAATTGAATGTTATTTTCCCACATAAGGTCATCGAGACCTTACAGTTAATGATTACAATGAAATCAAGACACCAGAAACACCTCTTATCTCTTACTCTCTTAGATTTGATGCCCTTTAATTTAACGATTACCACAAACATAATGTAGCTGTTACAGTAGCAGACTCAAGAGATGGTTAATGAAGGAATATATAATATTCCATTACAGTTTAGTAGTAATGATTTCATGAAGTTCTTCACTGAGAAAATAGAAAACATCAGCCTTACAATTCAGCCTCAATTATCACCCCGCAAGAACAATTACAGTGCTTTACAACTATACAACAAAAAGAGGTAAATAAACTTATCACCTCATCTAAAACAACCACATTTTTATTAGATCCTATACCAACTAAACTACTGAAAGAAGTGTTACCTGTAGTGGAAGAGCCTCTCCTCAATATTATTAACTCATCTTTATCTTTAGGTCATGTTCCAAGAACATTTAAACTGGCAGTTATAAAACCACTCATTAAGAAACCGTAATTAGACCCACATAATCTAGCAAATTATAGACCCATTTCAAATCTTCCTTTTATGTCTAAAATACTAGAAAAAGTTGTATCCGCCCAACTGGGCTCTTTCTTGCAAGAAAATGACATCTATGAAAAGTTTCAGTCTGGATTCAGACCGCATCATAGCACTGAAACTGCGCTCGTTAAAATCACAAATGATTTACTGATTAGCTACTGACCAAGGCTGTATCTCAATACTAGTTTTACTTGATCTTAGTGCTGCGTTCGATACTATAGATCACACAATACTCTACAAAATTATACTGCCGTTCAAGGACAAGCCTTAAGCTGGTTCAGATCATACTTATCAGACCGCTACCATTTTGTCTATTTAAATGGAGAAAAATCTATCATATCTCCAGTAAACTATGGAGTGCCGCAAGAATCTGTGTTAGGCCCTCTGTTATTCTCAATATATATGATGCCACTTGGAAATATTATAAGGAAACATGGAATTAGTTTCCATTGTTATGCTGATGACACTCAAATATATATTTCATCACGGCCAGATGAAAACGCTAAATTATCCAAATTGACAGAGTGTGTTAAAGATATAAAAGATTGGATGACGCACAGTTTTCTTTTATTAAATCCAGACAAGACAGAGGTACTAATCATCGGTTCAAAAAACCGCCCACAAAACCTCTCACACAACAACTTTAACATAGTAGGATGTCCTGTTACTTTATCCTCTACAGTAAAAGACCTGGGTGTTATATTAGACTGCAACTTGTCTTTTGAAAATCATATTTCATATGTTACAAGAACAGCCTTTTTCCACCTTAGAAACATTGCTAAGCTACGTAATATGCTATCAGTTTCTGATGCAGAAAAGTTAGTTCATGCATTCATGACCTCGAGACTAGATTACTGTAATGCTTTATTAGCTGGTTGTCCTGCATCCTCAATAAACAAGCTACAGTTAGTCCAAAATGCCGCCGCTAGAGCTCTTACTAGATCAAGAAAATATGATCATATAACACCGATTTTATCATCTCTACATTGGTTACCTATAAAGTTCCGTATTAATTAAAAGGTATTGCTACTGACTTATAAAGCCCTAAACGGCTTAGCTCCAGTCTATTTAACGGATCTTCTATCGCCCTATAATCCATCGCGCTCTTTAAGATCACTAAATTCGAGGCTTTTGGTCATACCTAGGATATCCAGGTCCACCAAAGGGAGAGCATTTTAACATTTAGCTCCAAAACTCTGGAATAGTCTTCCTGATACTGTTCGTTGCTCAAACTCGCTCTCCCAGTTTAAAACTAGATTAAAGTCGCATCTCTTCAGCCAGGCATTCATATAATACTTTTAATCTTACAGTTAAATCCGACCTCTAGTTTATAAACGCCAGAGGAGAACTGGCCCCCGAATGAGCCTGGGTTCTCCCAAGGTTTTTTTTTCCTCCATTAGGTCACCTGATGGAGTTTTTCGGTTCCTTGCCACTGTTGCCTTTGGCTTGCTCAGTTGGGGACATTTGGGGATATTTAATTTAATTAATCAATTAACAATACTATTGATCAGCATTACCAAACATGGACGTTTTCCACTAGAAACAAACATTGATGTATTATTTTAATTTAATACTGTGAAGCTGCTTTGATACAATCTGTATTGTGAAAAGCGCTATATAAATAAACTTGACTTGACTTGACTTGAATAACAGAAGTTTATTGACAACAAAGAGCAGAGACAGGATGCAGGTAAGTGATATGAACAATTATACTTTGGAGAGCAGAGTGCAGGTGATGATTGGAATGGTTCTTCTTACAGGAATGGAGACACAGGAGAGACGAGACGCTGGAGAATCAAGCTTTGTGATAGTAAGGTAAGTAGTCCTCTTTGAATGAACAAGACCAGGCAGTAAACTGAGGTGAAGAGTGTGTCTTTATAGTGCTGGTGATGATAGTGATGATGAGGTGCAGATGTGTGTGATTAGAACTCAGGTGAAGGAGTGTGCTGTTTGTTACACCTTAGAAACACAATAAAACAATCAACAATAAACAAATACTCATTATTACAGCCTGTATACCAGTATTAAAATGTAAAAGTAATCACATAAAAGCCTGCCGAAAAAGATGGGTCTTAAGGCGAGATTTAAAAACATGAAGACTTCCACTGTTTTGCACATCCTGTGGCAGCAGGTTCAATAAATAAGGAGCTGCATTACTAAAGGTTCGGGACACAATGGAAGTAGTGCGAGTTCGAGGGAGAACAAGTGTGAGTGAAGAAGATGATCTTAAAGTCCAAGAAGGAGTGTAAATATTGAAGAAGGTCGGATAAGTATGAAGGGGCAAGATTGTTGAGTGCCTTGTAAGTAAGAAGAAGAATTTTAAAATTAGTACGATATTTAACCGGGAGCCAGTGCAAGTGTTGTAATATGGGAGTAATGTGTTCAGCCTGGGGAGTTCTGCAGATGATTCGAGCAGCCGAGTTCTGTTCTAGCTGGAGTTTGTGGAGTACCTTTGAAGACAGTCCATAAAAAAGAGCATTGCAATAATCTATACGGGAAGTGACTAAAGCATGAACAAGAATTGCCGTGCTCTATACTGAGAGAGCCGGACGGTTAATATTACGTATATGGAAATAAGCAGAGCGAATGATACTGTTTATGTGTGCTTCAAATGAGAGAGTACTGTCAAAGATGACCCCTAGACTTTTAACTTGTTTAGATACAGACTCTGGTAAGTTGTCCATATGCACAGATGAACGTGGATTTCGTCAGATGTTTTTTGAGCCACCAAATTTTTTTTTTTTTTTACTGGTGTTAATTTTAAGAAGATTTGAAGTAAACCATTCTTTAATCTCTGCTAAACAATCTGAGAGGACAGATGGAGGAAAAGTAGAGGTAGGTTTGGAGGACAGGTAAAGTTGGGTGTCGTCGGCATAGCAGTGGAATTGAATACCAAATTTCCTAAAAATATTACCAAGGGGTAAAAGATAAATAATAAATAAAAGAGGACCCAATACTGAGCCCTGCGGGACACCTGTATTGACATACGAAGGCTTTGAACAAAACTGCTTCATCTGTACAAATTGAGTACGACCCATAAAGTACGATCGAAACCAAGTCAAGGGGGTACCTATAATTCCAATAGACTCCAATCTGTCCAACATAATGCTGTGCGAGATAGTATCAAATGCTGCACTTAAATCGAGCAGAATTAGTATAGATAAAAGTCCAGAGTAAGCAGCTAGCAAGAAGTAATTAGAGATCTTAGTGCGGTCTCAACACTATGATAAGGATGGAACCCAGATTGAAATTGCTCGCACAGACCATTATGAGAAAGATGATTCTGGACTTGGGCTGCAACAAACCTTTCCAATATTTTAGAAAGAAACGGGAGATTTGAAATGGGGCGAAAATTATCAAAGTTAGTTGAATCAGCACCCGGTTTCTTAAGTATAGGAGTTATTACAGCAGTTTTCAATTGAGACCGAACACTCTCAGAAAAAAAGGTACAAAAGCTGTCACTGGGACAGTACCCTTCAAAAGGGTTCTAATATGTACCATTTAGGTACTAATATGTACACGTTTGGTACCAATATGTACCTTTGTGGGACTTAAATGCACTCTTTAGGTACAAAGGTGTACCTTTTGAAAAGGTACTACCACAGTGACAGCTTTTGTACCTTTTTTCTGAGCGTGAACAGTACCAGAAATAAGCGAAGAGTGTATGATATCAGTAATTAAAGAAGACAGAGAAGGTAAGCAGGCTTCAACCAAGTACGTTGGAATAGGATCCAACTGACGTGGTAGATTTAGATTTATTAATAGTATAGATTACTTCCTTGATGCTTGGAAGATCAAAAGAGGAAAGCGTAGAATTTAGGGGTTGATCAGAGCAAGGGTTGAACTGACAACTATCTAATTTTGTCACAGACATTTGTTGATGTTTTAAATTTTCCTTATAAAAAAAGACATACAAGTTTCACAGAGATCAACAGAGTAAAGATGGGAAGGGAAAGAATCAGGTGGATTTAAAATATTATTTACCACAGAAAAAGGGGTTCTTGTGTTCCCTTCACCAGAACTAATCAAACTGGCATAGTAATTGGTTTTAGCTGTAGTAAGGGCTACCTAATAATTGTTCATATGCTCAGAATACAGTTCTTTATGAACCACAAGTCCAGTCCTGACATATAATCGCTCCAGATGTCGGCTTTTGACTTTTAACCCTTGTAGTTCTGGAGTAAACCACGGAGCAGAGTTGACAAATGAAACCGACTTGGTTTTTAATGAAGCACAGACATCTAAAATCGTTTGTAGTCCAACATTGTAATGAAGAACCAGGCCATCGGGGGTGGAAAAATGGCCGTTGCTAAAAAGGGTGGAAAATCCTTCAGCAAAAACCACAACATCAATGTTTTTTATGTTCTGGAATGAGATAGAATGACACAGATTATGCTTAAAAACTGGTAACTGAGCATTAAGCGACACTAGCATATGATCTGATAAGGACAGATCGGAAGTAGTACAATTATGAGGAGTTACACCTGAACAACACACAAGATCCAGGGTATGACCTTTTAAATTAGTAGGATAATTAATAAATTGTTGTAAGCCAAAGCCATCCAGGATGGCTACACTACCAGGATTATCAATATGAATATTAAAATCCCCAAGCAGAATTACATTAGGAGACAATGAACAAAGAAAAGTTAAAAACGCAGAAAGTTCATGTAGAAAAACAGAGTTGGCCTTAGGACGGTATACAGTAGCGAGAATCGTAGGAAATGACCCAGTAATTTGCAATGCAAAATTCAAATGAGGTATGCTCTGGCATAGATATTTCTGAGACTTTCCATTTCTCATTATATAATATTGCTAACCCCCCACCACGGCCCGATGCACAGGGTTTTGCAGGTGTAAACACAGGGGGAGCAGAATGGTTGAGTTGAGAGAAGTCATTACTTTGTTGCCACATCTCAGTCAGACAGAGAAAATCAAACTTACGATCCGAGAGCAAATCATATACAAAAGGACCTTTGTTTGACAGTGATCAAATATTCACTCCAGCGTTCACTCCGTTGGTCAGGTATGTGTATGTGTAGGTAATATACAGTATTTGGCATTAAAACATGCCACTGTTTCCTTTAGTTTCCAATTATGTTTCCTTGGATTCTCATTGCTGCCTAATTTGTTTAAATGGTTACTCATTGGTTATTTGATTCTTCACCTGTTTCTCATCTAGTTTCCTTTGTTTGTAGCCTGTACTCCCTGTGTTTCAGTTGCTCTGGATAGAGCAACCAAACAATACATTCTTATTAATGTATTGTTTGGTTTGTGTTTCTCCTTTCTGTGATCTCCTGAGTATTTTTAATATTGTATTTTTAGTATTGTTAATAAAGACTGTCTGATTGAATCTCTTTCGTCTCTGTGCATGCTGACCAGCAATTGTAACACCCACTGATAAGAAGAGCTTTTGGATCATGTGTCCATTTTTGCATGTTTCTTTCATGGTACAATTAGACATTTGCTTTACAAAATCTCTCGAGATGTCACTCTGTATGTGAGGAGATTAGTAGGATCAGCCAAGTCTTTCAGAGAAATGGAGCAGCCATTGTCAGGAAGCTTTAACAGTGACACATTTGAGAGGATAATGTTATTGTATTCTTGCAGTGAAATATCTGAACAATCCCACTGACTCTTATCCGACACCAGACGTGCCTGCCTTGCCTTCCTCATTGTCATCTCACTATTCTGACTAGTCTGTGTGATTAGGATCTTTACATTTACTCTCCCTTTCTCTCTCTAACCTGCTTACCTTTTTAACACCGTGTGGATCATTTCTCAACATTAAGAGCCTCTGTTTTATCTTACTTTCGTGTTTTGAAACATGTATCAGGACATCTGGGCTAGATAAATGCTCTTTAAATACACTTTAAATCAACTTTCTGCACCAAAATGCATATGAATTCCTAAGCCAAATATTAATAAATCAAATATGAGTATAGTATATAAAGCAATGGGTAATTGTCGTCAAATTACTTCTATCATGTGGCCCATCAAGTTCTGAATAGAAATATAATGAAAGTAAGGTACATTTAATCCTTCGAGATATGATGGCATTCAGCAGCCTGAACTAAATCAGTGGGCCTATCCTTTAATGCCTGGCCAAATTACGTGAGAGGATAAGTTATGAATCAAATGAATCAACTGGCTGCAGTGACTTCAACTCTTGCTATATGCTGATCTTTGACCAGTGGATCGGGCCATCATTTTCCAGCCGTCACAGTTACTTAGAAACTAAATGATGCACTCAGTGACCCAGTATTACCTTACCATACTCAATTGCTCCTCTGTTTGCTATTAAAACCCCTATATATGCCTTAAAGAAAACTGATTTTCAAATAGATGGAAGAAAAGAAAAGAAAAGAAAAGAAAAGAAAAGAAAAGAAAAGAAAAGAAAAGAAAAGAAAAGAAAAGAGGATGGATGGATGGATGGATGGAAAGAGGATTGCCAGGGGGAAGGATGAATGGAAGGCAGAAGGACAGACAGACATATTTTGTCTCTAGACTAACAACTTTTCAGACCCCTTTAGCGGCCTTTTTAAAGGAGACATATCATGAAAATCTGACTTTTTCCGTGTTTAAGTGCTATAATCGGGCACAGAAAACGTGAAAAGTGACAACCCAGTAACTTTGTTTTGGTAAGCCTTTCTCTGCAACATATTTATACATCATCTGAAAGCTGAATAAATAAGCTTTCCATTGTTTAAGATAGAGCAATATTTGGCCGAGATACAACTATTTGAAAATCTGAAATCTGAGGCTGCAAAAAATCGAAACATTGAGAAAATTGCCTTTAAAGCTGTCCATTTATGTTCGCGATTGTGCTGCATTCACTCACAAAAATAAATGTTTTATATATTTACGGTAGGAAATTTACAAAATATCTTCATGGAACATGATCTTTACTTAATATCCTAATGATTTTTAACATAAAGGACAAATCAATAATTTTGACCCATACAATGTATTGTTGGCTATTGCCACAAATACCCGTGCAACTTGTGACTTTTTTGTGGGTCACGTGGGTTTTGTGATCCAGCGTCACATATGACTGCCCCTTAATCTGCCCCATGCAAATTGTTCTGTCACTGGCTGCACAGATCAGCACAGAACAATATTTGACCAAAAAATGTCACAGCTGTCTTATAAAGACCGCAGGAAACCGTGTCAACAATGAATCAATGTAACTCCACAACAACTACATAAATATACACTAACCATTCAGAAACATCCAAGTGCGTCTAAAAGGAAACTCTCTAAACTCTAAAAGTTGCAACCTCTTCCTGAGTCTCTCCATAAGGCTGCACTGTTTTTGTCTGAGATTTTGGATGAGTGAGATTCACGTGTTTTATTATTGCTGGAGTATCCAAAGCTCTGAAGGAAGGGAGGAAGGAAGGAAAGACAGATGACAGGATGGATGGATGAAGGAAGGAAAAAGACGTGACTGGATGAATGGATGGATGGATGGATGGATGGATTGAGGAAGGGAGGGAGGAAGGAAGGAAGGAAGCAAAAGACGGAAGGATAGAAATAGACATGTGACTGGATGGATGGACGGACGGACGGACGGACCACCGGACGGATGGATGGATGGATGGAAGGAAGGAAGGAAGGAAGAAAGGAAGGAAGGAAGGAAGGAAGGAAGGAAGGAAGGAAGGAAGGAAAAAAGAAACAGACATGTGACTGGATGGATGGCAAAAAGAAAGAAGGAAAGGAAGAAAGAATGAATGATAGGAACGAGAATGGATGGATATATGATATATGCTGAGCTTAAACCTCTCAATCATCAATGTGTTTATCAGTCTATCTTGTAGTTCTCAGAACATAGCAATGACATTAAGTGGGGTGTTTCTCCCTCTTTATCTGCTGCCCGTGGGGAATCACCAACCTAATAAACATTAGCTTCATCACAGTAAGAGTAGTTCTATATGCAGTCAGGACTCTGAATGTCCTGCTAGCTCATTTGCTGTGGTGAAATTTATTATCTCTTGTCTTCACACTGATCGTGCTGCCCCAGAGGCATTTTTTGGACCGGCGATCGATAGTGAGAAAAGTAGAAAAGGCTCATGTGGCTTGGAGAATAAGAAAACAAGCTGTTCTAAAATTAACCGCTTGGAGTGACAGAACTTTGTGGAGCGAAGAAGTACCGGGCAAGGGATATGTTACGCTAAGATTAAAGAGATAAGGGGTTCTTCGAGAGAGTGCTGTTAAAGTGTTAATAAATGGTGAAATCTTTCCCATGATCTATCGATATCTCTTTAACAAGAAGGATAATTATAACGATAACTATTTAAGCATTCACACCAACGGACGATAATGTTCTGTTTATTATACAAACACGCTTCAGTTTTGCCTTCTGCTACTTTAAATACTCAAGCTTTATTACCCTGGGGGAGAACAGTCAGGTTCTGGAAGTAAAAATCCCATTCATTTTCTCCATAGGGCAATCGATTGCTAACGATAACTTATAAACTTTAAAGACCAGCCTGTATTTTTCTACTTATTTTTAATAGTTGAAATAGTTAACATGCTGGTGAAAAACTGCATTACCCATGATTCTGCAGAGAGAAATCTTCACCAGAGAATCAAAACCAGCAAATTGTTGCCACTCTTTAGTGTCCACCCACTTCTATGAAGTACTGGTTTATGGCTTATACTGTAACTCTTTAACAGAGACTTTTAAAGAATCTGTATGGGAAAAATACTTCCAGAACCAAGGCCACTGAAAAGTGGGCGGGCACTTTTGAACTCCATTCTCATATAATTGGAACGATTATTAAAGCATATTATTATTAGGTGTGAACGTGCCTTTAGACAGTATGATTTCAATCTTAAAATCGGCAGAAATAATTAAATATCCAGTATTAACCAATACATATTAATTAACAGACCATACTGAACATTTGCTAAGTAAATAAATCAAAGATTTTGACCGATAACCAATATGGTGCTGATATATATATTTTGTGATATTTAGAGAAAATATCTAGGTCTATGGAGTTATGTTGTTAATGAGTCTCTACTCTGGAGTCAAGTCTCAAGTCAATGAGCTAGTAAATGTTTTGTGGCTTTTGAGAGTTTCCACCTATGGCTGTTAACATATCAAAATTGCAGAGGGAACTTTGGCCATTGTTTGCACTGCCAGAGAGAGAGCCAGCCAGCAAGAATGACACTTATGTGGTTTCTGTAGCAGTGGATGGGATAACTATGGAAAGGAACAGCTTTAAGTGGGAGAAATAAGCAGACGGGCCAGGGCCTCTTCAGGGGCCATAATTACCACCAACTTGCTGAGATGGATGGCAATGTACCTGAGAATTCATTCAGTGTTTCATGTCTGAAGAAGGCTTTGTCTCATGCTCCAGTCGATGCTTCACTTTCACTTCACTTTCCACATCAGTAACGCAATGAGATGAATCAGAACAGAAGGGTCTCACTGGGGAGGAAATGTCTCTCTGAAAGGCTGTTCAAAAGAGCGTTGAGAAGTAAGACACCCCTTGGCAGCACTCGAAATGAGAAATGTATCTAAAATGGGTGCTGGACAATTTTCTTAAGATTAAGATTGAGTAAAGTTAAACTAAGCTGCTAAATTTATCTTTTTATGGGTCATTTAGAGTATGTGGTTTAAAAATGAAATAAATTAAAATTATTCATATTATAGTTACGAATTTTGTGATCCACAGAATTCTGTGACCCTAGAATAGAGACTGTAGTGACGGTAGGGTTAGGATTAGGATTGGAATTTCAAGTAGGTCGGATTAGCGCAATATAGCGGATCATATAATTCGGTGGATCACAGAATTCGGCACAAAACCAGTCCTTGTATTCGGTCAAGCGGCGTGCTTGTAACTGT
Organism: Scardinius erythrophthalmus; assembly: GCF_964197995.2. NCBI lineage: Eukaryota > Metazoa > Chordata > Actinopteri > Cypriniformes > Leuciscidae > Scardinius > Scardinius erythrophthalmus. The sequence continues at coordinate 17,062,040 of NC_138235.1, forward strand.
TGTATCACTCGGATAGTCTGTGTTTGCGCGTTCCAGACAGAGTGTTCACAAGATTACAATAATATAATAATAAATAAAAATAGGCACTTTCATTTTAATAAGCATTCTAAAGGCCTGTTCAAGCCGGGACGAATTTCGCGCGCGATATTCACCGACGTTTAACGCCTCGTGACAAAGGGTGCCAATGTGAGTGTGCACACCGACGCGAAAAACGCCACGCGTAAAAGCGTCAGTTTTTTTTAAAAACGCCTTGGGTTAGTTTTTTTGGTTTGAACCAAAAAAAACTGTCCGACCAATGAGATTGCCGCTTTTGCTCACGTGTCTGGAGCTTCTGAAGTTACAGTAAAACACAACTTGAGGGCGCTCAAACACAAAACGGTCTTGCCGAGCACACATACTGTACGTAGCGCGAAGAAGATATACGCCGAGTAGCGTCTAAACACTGCCGGGAAGAAATAAGACGAGGAAGATGCAAGGCAAGATGAATGTAGAGCTGCTGCTCTCGTTGGTGTCGGAACATAAAGAACTATGACAAACGCGACAGCGACTACTAAAATCTTGATAAAAGAGAACTGTTATGGAGTATTTCTGTTTTACATTAAGCGCCATCTAATGTCAGGGAATGAATTTGCATGTTCACTCGGCTCATCGTCAGCGAAAATCGCTTGGGTGTGAACACAAAAAACGCATTGAAAAACGCAGGCGAATAACGCGCGCCGATATTCGTCCCGGTGTGTACGGCCCTTAACGTTGCCTTCACACGGGATGTCTGCGCTTTACGGAGGGCATCTGAAGCTTGGTGCCGTCGCGACCCTCATAGTACAACAGCCAATCACATTACTTTCAGGTGTTGCGTGAACGCAATTGGATAGCGTCTGCGCTAGGGTATTTGCATAAGGCCTGTGTTGGTGCTTGAAAAGTTTACAATTTTTCAACTTCTGCCGCACGTAACGCGAGTGACACGACACAATGGAACCCACAATTCAGTTTGGGAATGTAAAATGAGAAGCGTTAACACGGACGCCCTGTGTGAATGCACTATAAGTCAATAATGTCAATAGAGAAGTTCACACAACAGCTGGAATCACTTTCCAAACAATTTTCCAGCTGATGAACGATAAAAGAGTTGACAGACGATCAGAATCCATCAGACTTGAGCTTGAGCATTTAAAGCTGCAGACGACAGAACTGTCTACACGTCCTTAATATCGTGTGTTGGTGTGGATGACGCTATTATAGGTATAATTATAGTTATTATTATTATAGTTGCACTTGGTGTAAACTGGCCATTAGTGTTGGAGATTTTCCAGTGACTTTTTTTGCAGGTTTAACACAAGTGGCGACCAGTGACTGTCTTCATGAATGAGTCATTTGAGTCATACACTCAAACGATTCGATTATATACACTGATTCGTTTCGATTCTGATTTGGCTTCGTTTGGAACTATTGGCCCTTGCAAAATAAAGTAACTGACGATGTCTAAAATGTACTAAACTTCTTCTCAGTTTAACAAAACTGTTGTATAATATCACAATCACAATCCTAGAATCATATATCGCTTATTTTATTCTCAATTCAATATTATATATGGGTATGAAATTGTTCTATGATTTACCTATAGCTCCCACCTAACTATTGTGACATTCATAGTGTGTACCTTTTTATCAATGGATTCTTTTAACTTCTTAAGAAGTCTAAAGAAAAAGACAGCGTTAACTCTGTGAGTCGATGACAGCACTATGATCAGTCATTGTGGGTGCTGATGCCTCACAAAGACATCTAACATTTGTCATAATTGCTTTATATTGATCTGCTGTCTTGCAGTCAAATTTTTCCTCTCAGGCTATTAAGCTCTTCCATTCAACTCACATCCAGACTGGCAGAAGAATAAATTCTGAAAAGAATCAGAACTTTAAAACAACAAAAGAATTGTTTAAACCTCAAATCCAAGTTCATATTTAGTATAAATCGCTGTTTGAGCAATCGAGCAAGTTTGAGCACTTGCACTGTGCCTTATGGGAATGCAAGTTTAAGCCTAGCATGATCCTCTGCTCCCTGCACTCTCAAATGAAGTAAAAAAGCCCTTAAAGGGTAACTAAACCCTAAACCAACTTTTTTTAGTTAATGATCTGTAAGAATGGGGCTTTATTAGTGCTGTTCATTGATTCGAGTAACTTTTTTGACATTTGGGTATAAAGTGTTTTAATTCTACAATATATGGTGTAAAACCATCTGAGTGCTGCCCTCTTCAGGTTGAACGGTGGCTACTGCAGTTGAATTTTCCTATTGGATGTTTGCGGTACTACGTGATGTAGGCAGTACTGCGTGACGTAAGCAGGTTCCAGCTCACCACGCCCTCCCTTGGTACGAGCTCACCACGCCCTTGGATGAGCTGGCATAGATTTATCTGTATTTAGTACAGTGGCCAGGAAGGTACGTAGGTGTAGTGTTGCTGGTTACAACAGCACTGCTGGACTGCATAGCTTTCCAGCAGACTTGGAAATTACGCGCCAGTGGTTGCATGCACTTGGCCTGGAAAACCGTGAGTGTGAAACCTGCATTTTACGCGGGATTGCTTCTCCAACGCAGTAGAGGTGGAAATGGGCTTCTCTACACAGCTCGCGCTGAAGAGCGACGCAGTGCCAAACGCTGCTCCTCCTGCATGGACTTGCCAGTGGGTGGAGTCAGGCTGTGACCAGGGGTTTAGTTACCCTTTAAATCAGAGTTCTCAAACCGGTTCCACGGAGGGCCTAGTGTATGCAGGTTTTTGGTCTTTCCCTTCAATTAGTGCCCAATTAAGACCTAGACTACCAGGTGAGGGGAGATCTTAACCAATTAGTGACCTACTCAATCAGTTTGGTTCAAGGTAAAAGAGAAAACCTGCATACACTAGGCCCTCCGTGGAACCGGTTTGAGACCACTGCTTTAAATAAACCTTTGTCACATCCACCAGCTGGAGTGCCCTTGATCTCCACCAGAGGGCACTATTCCCTAGTCCCTTGCCATCTCATCATAAACTATATTTCCCATAACCCTTTGCCTGGACTCATTATGCTTCTTTACTTTTAGCTGTGTCTCATTTACCTTGTTAACTCTGCCTTTATAAGCCCTGTGTTTTCAGTCATTCATTGCAAAGTCTTGTATGTCACACTGCATTTTTTTTTTCTGCTCTGTTGTCTTTTTGGATTATCTGCCCTGTGTTTTGACCTATTGCCTGTTTTATGGATTACCATTCTGGATTGCCCCAATAAAACCTGCGTTTGTATCCTCAACCCGTGTTTCAGAGCAGTTTCATGACACTTTGTTTCTTATTTTTCTTATTTCTTCCAACTCGATAGTCTGCGAGATTAAAATATATTTCAATAAGTTCTGTTATGTGAACAAGAATGTGCTTAATGTGACAAACCCTTACAAAAAGAAGTGTTCTTCAAGTTGATTTTAAGTATAAGCTTAAAACTTATAAGTATACTAATATCAATGTACTAGAAGTATAATTGTGCTGTTTCAAAACTACTTGGTGCTAAATTGGCCCACTATACTACAAGTGAACTTACAGATATACTGATCATTTACTAGACATAAATTTAAAACTAGATCGTTAAAAGACATACTTGTAGCAAATTTTTTTGTTTATAATACACATGGAGGTATACTCTCAGTAAACAACTAGTTTAGTAGTTTAATACTGCAACTATACTTCTAAGTTTTCCTTAAGTGAACTTAATCATATTTATATATTATTTTTGCACTTTAAGTATACAACTATGTTGTTTTACTACTTTTTTTAAATACTTGAACTATACCTTTAACTGTACTTTAACTCTTTTCCATTTTAAAAACTTCATGCATCCTTTATAATCAACAACTTCAAGCAAGATTTTAACCAAAAAGCTGAGAAAATTGCATTTTTGTTAAAGACGTCCGGATGGGATTCAGAGTGATGATCAAAACACAGATGGAGTAGATCGAGTCCATCAAAATCCACAAAGCTTCACAGTCGTTTCCTCTTCATGGTTCGACATTTCATTCAGTAACATTAGGCAGTATTGAATTTATATGCTCTTTAATGTTTGATGATTGCGTTATTTTACATTTGTGTAAGCAATCTTCTATCATTTGTTTCTGCTTCTTCTTCACCTGTGTTTTGATCAGGAGATTCAGTACTCTTTCAGAAGAAGCGTAATAGCCCTAACGTATAACAGTGAAAACATGGATAGCAGCCAATGGCGGGGAAAGAGTTTTAAGTAAATTACACTACCAGTGGACTAGCCTACATAAAAATTCAGATACTCAGAATCAGGAACATATCTGTTATCTTTATAAATCAATATTTTCAAGCATTGTAAGTTTATAAGACTGTATGTAAAACTATGTGAAAAAAAGTACTCAATAGACCACTTAATCAAAAGTGAAAACATACAAGCCAACTATACTTAGAATACTTAATTATACTTTTAAGTATATCTCGATCAAAATATTGAATACAAGTAAAGGCCAAATAAACTTAGACTTTTATGTCAGTATAAGTCAAGTATACTTTAGTGCAATTTTAAGTATGTTTGTGAGAAGTACATAAAGTATATTTCTGAGAAGAACATGAAAAGTAGACAAAGTATATTTTCTTATTTTTAGTTTAAAATAAGCATACTAATTGCACACTTGAATCAACTTCTTTTTCATAAGGGAATGCATTTAAAAGTCTGTCTTTAACATATTAGTAATTAATTAAATTCTTATTATTCATTTAATGAAGCTCAAAACTAAAATTCGAGAACAGATTTAGCAAAAATCAAATAGACTGACTGTGTATTCACGTTTAAAGAAACATTCTGGTGCCTTCATTTATTATTTATCACTGATGAAAGTAATTATAATTGTTGCATTTCCATCAGAGACTTACAATGCAGCATCAGTGATAAAGAGAGAGAAGTCATGCTGAATTAATTGTCCCAAATTGCCTATTTAAGCAGTTGAGACCATAGGGTACGAACATGATTACAGAGGAAATGAAACAAAACTATCTAGCAAATCTACAAGAAGTTTTGTGACACATAACATGTTAAAGACGTGCTGATAAGATGTTATGTGACAAAAAAAAAAAAAAAAAAAAAAAGAGGTCCACTGTGTATTGTCAATAGTGTAGCAATTCTCACACAAAATCCCTTTCAAACCAAGCAACTTTCCGTTGGTCAATGTGGGAATCCACGGGACAAACCTGTTGCGTACTCTGCATACGGATTCCTATTCAAATGGCCTGCGAAAATTTGCCAAACAACAGTAAATGTGACCGCATCTTAAAGAGATATAGTTCACCCAAAAATGAAAATTCTGTCATCATTTACTCACCCTAAAGTTGTTCCAAACCTGTATGAATCTATTTCTTCTACTGAACACAAAAGAAGATATTTTGAAGAAAACGAGTAACCAAACAGTTGACTTCAATAGTAATTATTCAATATACTAAATGATGACAGATTTTTTGGGTGAACTATCTCTTTAATTCTTTGATTTTTATTCTATTAGACAAACCAATCATTTGAATGCTATTGTCTGTTTGTATTTTTGGACAGTGGATCTGCATGGCTCTCAAAGCTGACCTGTAGCTCCAGCTCCATTGAGCCTCTCTCATCCGTCGCTATTCTTAGCAGACTGAGTGATGACCACTGTGTTATTCTAACTGGGCTGAAAACTAGGCTAACTTCAAGACGACTTCCTCAACCCCCCCGGTGGCTCACGGCAAGTTCATTCCTGACCTCTCCACAGTGAGTTAAGACAACATTCAGACAAGCACATCCTCCACCAAAAGTTTGAGGAAGAACGAATAACATCAAAGAAGAAAAGCTGATCATTATCAGTCAAAGAGTACCCATGATAACTACCTCAACCTTGCCACAACCAACATTGCTTGAAGAGGCATTTGCTCTTATTTTAACATATACAAATGAGATCTGTTGCCGAGTGGAAGGACAAAAGGTCTTGTACTACTATTCTCTGTGGCTCAAACCTGAGCCCTGGTTTTTTCTTTCTAAACATTTATCTCTTTTACATCCACTCGCCAAAACCATCCCAGCGACCAGACTTTAACATGTGCGCTGAATTATTCAAAGCTCACGCTCAATTATTTATCAGTCTGGTATATTTGGATCATTTGTTAAGAGTCTGCTAGATGGAATAGTGGCCCATCCATGAACACTGTGCAGAAAATACAAGTCCATAGCTTTTCAGACCAACATTGTCCATTAAAGCAGGCACACATATAATCTGCTGGCACAGGACTTTGTAGAAAACTCTGCCATCTTTAAAGTCACCATGAAATAAAAATTGACAAACCTTGTTTTTGTGTGTGTGTGTGTGTGTTTCAGGGCCAACTAGAGTTTAAAGATCAAGTGATCATCATCTTCTCTTCTCTGATGATGTGTTAACTGGTGTGAGGGCGGGGCAACCTGTCACTCAAATGAGATCAACCAATAGCAAACCACAACCATCCAATCAACTCCCAATGGACAAAAAACAAGTCCCGCCCTACACTTTTTCTTGTTCCGTCTCACACGAATATACGTCAGAAACAGGGAAGAAAAGACTATCGCAACCTCTGTTTCAAGCAGACTTTAACAAAGTGATAGCTTTTAGCTCCCAATAATTGTTTAGTACACTCAGCTCAATCTATTCTGCAGGGTTTAGAAGAAACAAGTCTGCAGAATCCATCTGCAAGCAAATAGAGTGTGCAATTCTGCCTGTTTTGGCAGCAAGTCAGACTGAGCGGTGACAGTGCAAATCCATTAACAATAATGCAGGTTTTCCCATCTTCGATGCAACTGTCCATGTGTGCTTAATCTATTAATGGGGTCCTCATAAATAAGTAAGCTAGTTTAGGAAGATGTGCCTTGATGAAATGAATTGAACAAAATTATGCTAAGAAATCTCCAGTTAGAGACCTGTGGGGAGCTATAACCTGTGGGGTTTCTCTGGTACTGTTCACATATTTACTGAGCCGAACTCAGTTGATATAGGTTGCTGTTCTCGCTGGCCTCGATCCCCAAGGATTGAGTAGGCCTTTGTCCACAAAAGTGAAGGATTCCTTAGGTCAACAAGGTCTCTGTGCAATCCATAGCCAATTGCTTTCTGTAAATGTCAGTGCAAAGTAGAAGACCACTGAATACTGATAAGGTCACATGGCCTGTTATCAAATTCCCTCACTGTAAATGTGTAAACACACACCTGAGAATGATATATTAGTTGGTATATTTTGGTCTCATAAGGGAAAAGTTTTTGAGATGTTGTTTTCAGTTCCTGTCTTCAAGTTCTGGATGTAAAGTATATTCTCTCTCCATGCATGTCTACCCATTACTATGTAGCTAGTGGCGTATATGAATTCCATATTACTGTATGTAGTTAGTAGTATGACTATGTATACTGTACTGTACATTTCTGTTGGATATATTTCCATATAAATGTGAATATATATATATATATATATATGTATAAAATATATTTATACACACGGTACCATATAATCACATGTACATTTATATATGAAATGTATTATTGAATAAAAAATTACATACATTATATAAGTTTCCAAAATATGAAAAGCAGCAATTCCTTATGTATCATTATTGTAATACATTAAGACAAAAGCTAGACATTATTCTGTATATTTTCAATACACATTAAATAATTGAATATATTGATAATTCATATATAAGGAAATATATTTTTCTTTGCATAAAGGAATAATGGCCCACTTGCAAAACACACAAAGGCTTGTCTAACATGTACAGCTGATTCCATTAGAGATTGACAATAATTAGCATGTTGCTAAGCTAACAACTCGATGGCCTAACAGAAATAGTATCTAATATATAGTTTCTAAACATGTCTAGCAAATGAAACACTGGGTAAAATAGTAATTTTACCGTTAAGTAATTATTGAAATGTATTTGTAATCTGCATTTCTGTCTACTTTCAATCATTGTTTTCACTGAGCTTGTTGCACTGCATTCTTAAATCATCTTTCTGTGAAGGACACATGATCCTGCGTTAGAGTTTTTAGTCAAAAAGCAATATCTTAAAAGTGTTGAAGATCCTCCTTTGCTTATAAGCCCATAAAATGCTGTCTAGCTAGGTAGCTCAGATGCTTTTGGAACAGAGCTTATATACTGTGTTGCAGGCAGTAAGTTAGTATTCCAGTCGTTCCCAGAGACTGTTTTCGTGGACTCAACAGGGGTATGATTCATGTCCCTCAGTTGAAAGGCTGGACAAAAGGCCTGGCGATTTAATTTATCACACCAAACACAACACCCCAACCCCACGGCCCTTCTGTGGGCATTTCTACTCACTCAACGTAATTATTTCACTTATCATTTCAAAAGACTGCTTCTGGCCTCCATCGCCATTCATACCACAACAGGGAAAGAGCCAACCGCCATTAACTGCTGTGATTCAGCCTCAGATTCATTTAAAACTCCATTTAAAAAGCAGTGAGTGGAATTCTGAAGAACTGATAGTGACAAGAGAAAAGGACAGAAAGCTTCAAGGCACAAAACCCTGTCACTAAATCCATTCAGGTGCACTGTGTGCAGACCCTAAACAGACTGCACTGCTCCAAACATCCTGCCACTTTAAAGAGTATTTTTGCATTTAAAAAGTTTTTTAAGTTCTTAGAATTGCTAAATAAAATTGTGGGGGGAACATGAATGGCTTGTGAACTCTGTGAATGAAGTAATTTCAGTAAACTGAAAACCCAAACATTATAATCTGTTTTCCCTCCATGGAGTTTCAGCGCTTTGGGCTTTTGATTTAAGCTAGAAGTCAAGACACAATTATTACTTGATAAAAGAGAGAGAGAGGGGGAAAGATAGAGCCACCAATATCTCACCAGTCACCTTCAGGCAAGTACACTAGTGACCTCTTGTGGCTGTACTGAGTAATGCAATGACCAATACCAGTCCCCCTGTAGTCAATAATGTTATCCCTTAAAACTCATCTTTGATCACCAAAATTACATATTTAAACGTTTTTTCCCAGTGAAAAAATTGCTTCATGCCTTAAAATAGCTTAAATGTAACTACACCCTTGCTTCATTTAATAATATGCTAATTAGCCCCGCCTCCACTCACTCACACCAGCTCAGAGATCCACTTGGCCAACATACTGAGGTAAACGCTGCACAATGGTATCGCTCTTTACAACGGCAGACACATTACAGTAATTAATATGATTAGCCTTTTGCTTGACCATGTTTTCAAACAGCTAATAATGTGTTGCTAATGTTATACAAACCATGTTCTGCGTTCTAACAATCATCAGAAATGCTTTGAACAACTCATAACGTCAGGGGAGAAAGGCATATCGTTGATCATAACATAATAAACATCATACACAAATCTACCCGATTTTTCATATCAACAGAAAAATATACCGGATAACCTGGCATCTCTTGAGACTCCTCTGCAGTTAATGATATGCGAAAGCCCGCCACCCTCGTGACATGATTGGTTACAAGGTAGTTTGTGACGTCAGAAACACCAGCGAATTCAAACCGCGTTTTGGAGACTGTCTTTAGATCACTGCAGTTTTAAAGAGAAAATACTCAGCAATGGTGTTTACTTATGAATTTATGCATGGTTTGTCTTAAAGCATTAAAAACACCTCATAGGCATATAAAAAACATTAAAAACATGATTTTCACCACAGGGGAAGACCTAGATCAAGAGTGAGACAGGAGCCCAGGCCCAGACCTAATCCTCTCAATAACTAAATCCAATTAAAGACCCCAAAATCAAGATCTGGTCCAAAGTCTAAGAACCATTTGTTTGGTCAATTTTAATGAAGTTCTTCATAAAATATAAAGAAAGCTTTGTTTTACATCAGTTTTTACACTAAAGAATTATATGATCAATAAGTTGCGACAACATATGATTTTATTATTGCTTTAACCACTTAGTAGTTAACTTAGTAGTTAATTTTCTACTTTTTTATGTTATACAAGATTCTACAATTTTTTTAAGTCACTTTATTTGTAATTTAAGTTGAAATTACTTAAACATCCAAGCTGATTGTACTTAAAAACTTTAAGGCAGCAAATGTTTTTTTTTTTTTTTTTTTTTTTACAGTGAAGACTCAGACAAAGACACAAATAAATGAGTCCCAGGCCTATAGACCAAAGTTATACTTGTGTGGTCTTAAGGGGTCTTTAGACCAAAACCATAACAGCAAGACTCCCAATGATGACCCTGTGAAACACTACATTTACTTGACCAATCAGATTTGTTTTTAATTTCATTGTAGGGTTCAAACTATCCATCCTTCATGTGTTTTTACATTTTCATTCTATTACTAGAACCTCAATTTCATTAAAACAATTTCCCAAGATTTTACAGACAAGGCCTAAGCCTAGTCCCAGACTAAAATGCATGTTTGAGCTGTTTTAACTGAAAGCAACTTTTAAAGTGTAAGTTGCAGGTTAACCACCACAGCCAATTAATGTGTAAATTAAAGTGCTCTATATGTATATATTTAATTATTTCTGTCTTAAAATGTGTTAAAATAACATTTATTGGGGTTTCTTTGAAGGTAGCGTGTTTTTTCAGTTACTGGGTGATGACGTCACAAGAGGAACTCGCAACCCATACTCTGCTAGATTCTTACTGTATTATGGCTATTTGGAGAACGACTGAGGATGTGGGAAACCATCAAATTAACCGGTCAGGCGTGAGAGAGGGGAGCCATGGCACTCAAATTGGTTTTAATGCTTGGTGTGAGGAGAATGAGTGGAGGGTTAGCTACGTTAGAGCTAGTCTAACCTGGTGCAAACTTAACATATAACGGAACAAGCAAGTCTTGCCGTCATAATATTGCCGTCATGTAGAATAGCAAGGAGGGACAACGACTGAAGACATTATTTACTTACAGTAAGTCAGTCCAAATCAGAGCTGTAACGTTAGAGATGCACACACTGCACAGGCATCAATCAGTCTCATCGACGCCTCAAACGTCATGTAATACCCTTCCTCAATCCACGCGTTATCAATTTCTCACGATTTAATTAGCGATGCGATGTTTATTGTCAGAAAAGAAAAAGAGAAATCGATGTCCCCATCACTGTGTTTGTGTGGGCCAATGGCGCCACCAGGGGGTGGCCAGGGGTGGCCGTGGCCACCCTTGGCCGACTCCTGGCCACCCCACTGGCCACCCCGCTGGCCAGTATAAATTTTAGTAGCATCAGTTATGCATTTCATCCCTAATGCACAGCCAGGCAGGCCGCTCTAGACCTTCCATCGCACACAGTAGCCAGTACTCCCCCGCCCATAGACTGTAAAAAAAATAGCCCCCGCCCCTCCGTCAATGCCGCTGTTGCGCCCTTTTACAGTCTATGTGTTGCGCGCTCAGACAGCAACAGCTCAGCGCGTGCCCGTCGGTCAACAATTTCAAAAGAAGTTAAGAAAGAAGACGAAGAAGACTACCGCGTCAGTTTGGGTGACAAAGTCATCTGAAGTCATTCCATAGCTTAATGTGAGGGACTGAAGTCTATTTAGGCCTACATCATTTAAGTTTATGGAAACTCGTTTTCGCTCCTCTGTGGCGGTCAATCATTCTCCATTCAGTATTCAAACAGCGCGCGCGCCTCTTCCGGTTGGATGCATGGTAAAACTCTCCAATATGATATATGCACATTATAATGCATTATCTGTAGATAAAAGGTTGTGGATTTGCATAAAATGACTTTATTTTGTTGGAGTTTGTTGCTGTTTTTAAACGACTCACTACCGTGTGCTTGTTAGATCACACACATCACAAGGACTATGAATCGACATCAAACGCACAATAACTGGAATTTTTAAACTGTGAAACAAATGATCAATAAACTGTTGGACAGATACACTCTAGGATTTGTGCGCTCGACATTTCTTCGCTTTGTGCCCTGAACTTTATGCTCACTTGTGCAGCGCAGCGCTGCACACTGTGACTCCATGTTGCTTTGAGCACATCATTCTGCATCCGCGATGCGCATACGCGCTTTGTGTGCTCTGTTTTGAAGCATTTCATATTATCATGGTTTTGCGCACTGAAAGATTATTAAAAGCCTATATTTTTTATACCTAGCCTGCTCAATACATTTTAAATAAGCATAATTTAATTGTATATTATTTCTTTGTAGTGTAGGCTATATAAATATATACACTTCTGAATTCTTGACATTAATATATAAATATAATATATTTGTGTCTGCCAGTATCTGCTTTTCCCCAGTAACTGTTTTGTTTGCAATAAATGTACACCTTATGCCAAATATAATTGCAAAATAAAACAGAATTGTTGTGCAACTCAAAATGTTAACTGTACTGTTATTAGTCTATGCATATTATATCATTAGTAACATTAAATATAACACAATAAACCATCATATAGTATATCAGTAGGAGTTTCTTTAAGTCTTTCTGATAGTTTTCTACAGGCCGGTTTACTACAACAGTAGAAAAAAATCTGAAATTATGGTTCATAGTTTTGGTGTGCCACCCCAAGATTTTAAGTGGCCCCATCTGGCCACCCCCATGAAAAATTTCTGGAGGCGCCACTGGTGTGGGCTATGCCACCCAATTGAATCAGCTGTGGAGAGTATGTGCTGCCGTGAGGTGAACGCGTTTAGGCGCGTTAACCAAGGCCGTAACCAGGGTTTGAAAATTAGTGAGGTCCGAGGTGAGGTGCAGAGCCGGATTAAGAATTCAGAGGCCCCTGGGCACAATCAATGTCTTGTAGGCCCCCCCTTAGGCAGGCCTAATGTATAGTTTGTCCAAGGACATTTTAATTTTGCATTAAGAGTTTTAGTTTACTGACTTAAAAGGAACTTTGTTGTACTATGCTGGAGTAAAGTTCATAAATGATAGATCTTTCCCATATAGGATTTTGTAAAACTATGTTGGGTAAACCTCTGTCCCTCTAGGGGGGTTCGGGGGCATGCTCCCCCGCAAGAAAATTTTGTACATTTTAAGGTTAAATGCATCAATCTGGTGCTCTTTGAGAGCTCAAAATTAAGAGCTTCAACGGGCTTCAACCCATGAACTGTGCACAAATAAAAAACATTGACTTGTACCTGGACATTAAAGGGGGCTCAAACATATTTTTTAGTTATGATATGGAGTTTCAGTCTACATTACATTATAACTGGTGTTTTAGTATGCCAAACAATTAGTATAATAATATAATAATGATTTCTATAATTATTCCTATGACATAAAATCCATATAGCCTAATAAATGAAAATGAATATTTCAAAAGTATATTTTACATTACACTATAGGAAAATTACAATACTTTTGTCCTAATGTCTTCACTTGCAAGAAATAAACCCTTTGATCGCGTGAGCAAAGTGCGCACTTTTCTTTAAATCACGCAGCACAAACATAATGCCTATATAGGATACTTAAAGTCTTGTGCTGTTTTATAAAGCACAAAACCATATCACGGTTTCGATATTAGTTCGTTGGCAAAATATAACGCTAGAGACCTTTATGTTAGGCTATACATTTTACATCTCATGTGTATTGGGAAAAGGGAGAAGAGGGAGAAGAGCGAGTTCGGCAAAAGGCGGATTCGAACTCGAGTCGAACGCGTCAAAAGCTACTTAGTTTCAAGCACCTCACGCACGCCCAACGACCCGTGCAACTGTAGCTATTTAGTTGTGGGTGCCTTTTTTGCTAAAAAGACAGGCACTTAGTGCAAATTATACGCGCCATTATCGGAAATGTAAAAGAAAAAAAAGTTTATTGGCACTTTTTGGTCATTTCATGACTTTCAAATTGACATCAACTACGATGCTGTTGCATCATGCTTGTAGTTTCTTTTGCGCTTTATTTATATGGAGGTAGATTTGTGTCTTTATTATTCAATCAAAAAAAAGGTTGCTTCAATCAAAAAATATATTTTCAATCAAAAAAACCCGTTTCAATCAAAGAAAAAAAGTGTTTGAATGCAAAAATATATTTGAGACTCAAAAAAATGCATTTGAACACTATTTTTTTTTGCTTGAAAATGTTTTTTTTGATAGAAGTGAAGGTTTTTTTTTTTGAAGCAACTTTTTTGATTGAAGTATTGTTGTTTTGTGTTTGGGCCATATTATGGGTAGGACATTTGTGTCTTTATAATTCAATCAAAAAAGAAGTTGCTTCAAACAAACAAAACATATTTTCAATAAAAAAATCACTTCAATCAAAAAATAAACCTTTTCAATCATAGAAAAAATGTTTTTGAATGCAAAAAAATATTTGAGATTCAAAAAATTGCACTTGAACACTTTTTTTTTGATTGAAAATGTTTTCTTTGATTGAAGTAATCTTTTTTGTGTTTGGACCATGTTATGGGTAGGACATTTGTGTCTTAATTATTCAATCCCAAAAAAGTTGCTTCAATCAAAAAAAAAACATTTTCAATCAAAAAAAAATAATTTCAATCAAAGAAAAAACTGTTTAAATGCAAAAAAAAAAAAATCATTTGAAGTGTTTTTTTTTTATTGAACTTTCTTTTTTTTTGAATGAAGTGAAAAAAGTTTTGAAGTCGTTTTTTTTTTAAATCATTTTGACACAAACGTACCGCAGTGGGGGCGGGTGCTTCCCCATTGGTCAGACATGCTTGAGTGACAAGTGTCTACACCAACGACGTCTTTCTGACAAGCAAGTCATGGTCGCCACTCGCCAGCGAGCCAGGAAGCAGTGGTGGAGTTGTTGGTAAGTAGATAAAACCGTATTAAAATGATTGGTGTCACGTTATTAGCCTACTCTGTTTGATATTTCGATTAAACATACAGCTTGCTAACTTAGCTCACGTTGACTAATTTGTGTGATGGTGTTAGATATCTGACGCCTCATATTGTCAGGCAGGCTAGCAGGGTGCGCTAACGGCTAATTGAATTGTTTATTTCACTTAAGTAACGTTACAGAGGCTTGCTATGTGCTAGTGCTATATTGTGTTATAATACGTAACGTCATTAGTGGTCAAACAACAGTCCACAGGCCAACTGTTGCCCACAGCGCTGCCTGTTTAGCAGCAACAGGTCATGCAGAGCCTGAGTCTATCTTCTCACACAGCCCACAGGATTACAGCTATTTGACCGTCCCGCTCTCTCTCTCGCTCACGGGTAGTGGTCTCCCCACCATCACAGTCAAATGCTCGCAGACACAGAGGCAGATGCTGTTATTTTGAGAGCGGGGCTTACATATGCCGTCCCGTACGGAAAATAATGTTGCATACCACCGGTAACATGAATATATATTCCGTTGCTCGGTGCGCAAACTAGCTGTGTCAGGCATTATTTATAAGTAGCCTAATGTCCTGCACAACTCCACATGGAAAACTGGCAGTTCAATGAAGTGATGTATTCATTTATTTAGATTTCTAATATCATATAGTATTGTCCTGTCAACCCATTACAAGTCTTGCCTTATTCAGTGTTGATTTATTGACATGTTTATGTAAGATGTTTTATTAGAAGGTGTGTGAGTGAAAGTTGTCTGAAGTTGTATTTTTCTATTTTATTGCAATGCTGATTGATAATGTAGGACTCTGGTCCTACAACAATAAATCAACACTGAATAAGGCAAGACTTGTAATGGGTTGACAGGACAATACTATATGATATTAGAAATATAAATAAATGAATACTAATTAAACAAACCATCTTGTCTTCTTTTCCAAGGATTTTCATTAAACTAAGAGCTTTTGTGTCTCAACTGAATGCCAAATTTACCAGAAGGATCATTATTGGCACAATACTTTAAGCTAGTAACTACTTGTACACTATGTCAGACAATAAGCATCACTTCATTGAACTGCCAGTTTTCCATGTGGAGTTGTGCAGGACATTAGGCTACTTATAAATAATGCCTGACACAGCTAGTTTGCGCACCGAGCAACGGAATATATATTCATGTTACCGGTGGTATGCAACATTATTTTCCGTACGGGACGGCATATGTAAGCCCCGCTCTCAAAATAACAGCATCTGCCTCTGTGTCTGCGAGCATTTGACTGTGATGGTGGGGAGACCACTACCCGTGAGCGAGAGAGAGAGCGGGACGGTCAAATAGCTGTAATCCTGTGGGCTGTGTGAGAAGATAGACTCAGGCTCTGCATGACCTGTTGCTGCTAAACAGGCAGCGCTGTGGGCAACAGTTGGCCTGTGGACTGTTGTTTGACCACTAATGACGTTACGTATTATAACACAATATAGCACAAGCACATAGCAAGCCTCTGTAACGTTACTTAAGTGAAATAAACAATTCAATTAGCCGTTAGCGCACCCTGCTAGCCTGCCTGACAATATGAGGCGTCAGATATCTAACACCATCACACAAATTAGTCAACGTGAGCTAAGTTAGCAAGCTGTATGTTTAATCGAAATATCAAACAGAGTAGGCTAATAACGTGACACCAATCATTTTAATACGGTTTTATCTACTTACCAACAACTCCACCACTGCTTCCTGGCTCGCTGGCGAGTGGCGACCATGACTTGCTTGTCAGAAAGACGTCGTTGGTGTAGACACTTGTCACTCAAACATGTCTGACCAATGGGGAAGCACCCGCCCCCACTGCGGTACGTTTGTGTCAAAATGATTTAAAAAAAAAACGACTTCAAAACTTTTTTCACTTCATTCAAAAAAAAAGAAAGTTCAATAAAAAAAAACACTTCAAATGATTTTTTTTTTTTTGCATTTAAACAGTTTTTTCTTTGATTGAAATTATTTTTTTTTTTTTATTGAAAATGTTTTTTTTTTGATTGAAGCAACTTTTTTGGGATTGAATAATTAAGACACAAATGTCCTACCCATAACATGGTCCAAACACAAAAAAGATTACTTCAATCAAAGAAAACATTTTCAATCAAAAAAAAAAGTGTTCAAGTGCAATTTTTTGAGTCTCAAATATTTTTTTGCATTCAAAAACATTTTTTCTATGATTGAAAAGGTTTATTTTTTGATTGAAGTGATTTTTTTATTGAAAATATGTTTTGTTTGTTTGAAGCAACTTCTTTTTTGATTGAATTATAAAGACACAAATGTCCTACCCATAATATGGCCCAAACACAAAACAACAATACTTCAATCAAAAAAGTTGCTTCAAACAAAAAAACCTTCACTTCTATCAAAAAAAACATTTTCAAGCAAAAAAAAATAGTGTTCAAATGCATTTTTTTGAGTCTCAAATATATTTTTGCATTCAAACACTTTTTTTCTTTGATTGAAACGGTTTTTTTTGATTGAAAATATATTTTTTGATTGAAGCAACCTTTTTTTTGATTGAATAATAAAGACACAAATCTACCTCCATATATTTATAAATTATAATAAAGTGACATAAAGCGCTCTGCCGCATTTTTTACAGTCTACACTGTAAAAATAAAAGGTGCCTGGAGGAACCTTTTGGGGTTCTTCACTTTGCCACACCGGCGGAACCGTCTGTAGATCCTCTAGGCACCCTTTAAAAAGGGCCGGTTCTCTGAGGAACCACACAGGTTTCCTGAGGAACTCTTATATTAGGCACTGTGTGGAACCACTGTGGGTGCCTCCAGGAACCAAATTTCATTTTTTTTTTAAATATTTAATTTCATGTTATTACTATGGTTACCTTTGACTTCTATTATAATAAACAAATTGAACCAAATACAAAATAAGAATTGTTTATTACATATTTGATATTCATTTTTATACATACACTTCCATGCACATGGGGAAAAAAGCTAACTACAGATTAATATCAATGACTACACAAAAAAATAGTATAATACATAAGCAACATGAATAATCAACCATGTATATACAATAGATAAACAAGAAAAGACATCTCAACAAAATGCATGGAAACACATATGTTCCACTAAATAAATCAATGTAAAAAAATTACATTTGAACTAATTAAAAATGTCCATCATACTTAACTTTAAAACATTTGTGTTTCAGTCCGATGGTGAGTCTGACATCACTGTTTCCAAGTCCAAAAGCTCTATCAGATGTCAAAAACAAACAACAGTGCTAATATACACTAATTGTGCTGTAACCTTTATCTCTATACTGAAATCTCTGATGGTTAGTTATTCAGCTATTTTGAATCATAAAATGTTTAAGTCTGGGATGCCGTTAGACTGGAGACTGTAATGTACACTATGGCTTTTGAAAAGCTTAAATGTGTGACTTGAATCAACAGTGTTCATAAATGGTTGTTGAGTATTCTCATGAAAGATAGAGGAAGTAGAGGCTTCGACCCGAAACAGAGTTAAGGTGCAGTAAAATGATCTGTTGTTCTGTGAATGTTCACTGGTGAATTCAGTCATTTCAATATGAATTCACACGATCAGCAATTTCGTTTGTGGTCAAAAATGTCACTATGGGACCAAGTTGGTGTGAGGTACTTAACGAGTTAGAAAAGTGAAAAGGTACAGCATCGTTTTCCGTTTGTTTTTCCTCTTTTCTGGTGGATGGTCCAGGCACTTCAGTGATTTTCAGGTCTACAGGAGGATTTTTATTCTTGATCAAACTTGTATTTCAGCTTTCCGAGATCCCTGCAAAGTACAAAATTTACTGTTAGTAATGTTATTAAAGTGATAGTTGTGAAATTTAAATAATTTCCTCAGCCTTGTGACGTTCCAAACCTGTTTGACTTTCTGTCTGTGGAACCCAAAAGCAGATCTCAGGCATAATGCAACCCCTCGCTGACACTGCATGAAACACAAGCAGAAAACAATTGTGTAAATCATTCATGAAACCATTCTTATGCACACTTGTCTAGTTCAATTCAATGCAACAATTTATGTAAAAATGGTTAAGCTCCAAAAATGTCCCAGAAAAGATCCTAAAAATAATCAATGAGTTCACAACTCATGTGTTATGGGTTGTGTTGCAAGTCTTCTGAAGCCTAATTGAGAGTGAGGAGTCACGTGCCGACTTGGGTTGATTTGGGCGGGGTCTGAGCCTGTCGGCCATGATGGAAGGAGACGCTATCGGTTGCCAGGGGCAACGCCTTCAGAACTACACAGAAGCGCGACTAAACATTCCAGAGCTCTTTCATTTTTGCGCATTTATTAGGCTATTATTATTAGGCTATTTATTATTTCAGCGGGACACAGACTGATCTACGAATACGAAAAAGAAAAGGAAGAAAGTAAAGCAATGCAAAAAGATAAGGCGAAAGAAAAGGGACCTTACAGGAACAAGCTCACACCAAGCGCAAAACAGCGGTATTTAGAGAAGATAACATGAGATATAATTTGTCTTGTGTTGACCTAACGGGCGATCTTTGGTCTTGAATCTTGTTCCCTGGCCAAACTGAGGGCTAAGTGAAATTTCATAACTTTATATTTAGGCTATTTAACTTTACCGTTGTTGTAATGTTAGACTAGAGCGCTGACTTTGTATGTTTGACTGAATCGTTTGCTTTATTTCTTATTGTATAGCTTCTTGTACTTTTTACTTATAGGCTACTTTTATAATGACTATTATTGATAAAACTGAAATTCAACAAAAAGAGACAGGGTTTAGTTTTGTATTTTTATTTTATTTTATTACAGTCATGATCAGAGTACAAATGCACATAATATATTGCCTGAACCATATTAATAAGTTTAATATTTTTAAAATTTAAACGAAAAGAACAATTTAAATTAGGGCTGCACGTTTTCAAGTTTTTCATTAACCGTTAACCGAGGCCCTTAGCGGTTAATACTCGGTTAACCATAGTGTGCGCGCCGCAACCCCGAGATAGGCGTAATTTGCGGGTGGGATATGTCCCCACCACTATTTTCTAAGGGTCGATATCGTCCCCACCACTTTTGAAACATCTCGCGGCACGAATACCAATACAAATAGTAAACAAAACATCTCCAGTTAACTAGCAGAGCATTCATTTCGTTCGTTTTTTATTTTTTTTTAGGCGATCTAGCACTGAAATGTTTTGTTTTTTAAATCAAGTGGTCAAAGTGCTCGTCGCCGCTGCGATCGAGAAGGGTCTTGTAAAACGTGCTGAGGTATTATTAATTCGTGGCAACGAAACAATTCACCTGAATATTCACCAATTCACACACAAAAAAAAAAAAGGAATAAAAAGCTGTACGAGAATAGTCGGCCTTCACTGAAGAGCTATCTTCACAGGTAAGAAAAACAGTTTAATAATTATTCATTCGTGGCCACGAAATAATTCACCTGCAAATTCACCAATTCACAAAAAATAGGTCTTTAGCATTCACTAATTAATAGTTTCAAACTGTTTTGGCCACGTTGTAATTCGTTAAATCAAAATGAGGGAGGGAATTAGTTCAACGTGTCCACGATTTATTAAAACGAGGGAACAAATAAGTCGTCGTAACAACTAATTATTTAGATCAGTGGACAGAGCGCATAAGAACAAACAGTGAGAGAGTCACGGCCGCGCGCGCGCACTCTCACCGCCTTCAAACAACACGAGCGCTGTATTGCTCTCTCCCTCGCGCATATCAACACAATAGTAAAAGGTCGGAAGACCGATTGTGTTTTATAGATTAGTAGTTTGTTCATATAAAGTGTTTGATTAGCAAGTACATGTTTAGGAAATGCATAATACAAATTGTATGGGTTAATGTAACGGTAAACGGACTCTGCGGGTAAAACTGTTGTAATGAAACTGCGCATGCGTGGGGTAAAACTCCTGGGGTAAAGCTGTGGCTCTACGGCTCTGCAGACAGATATTATTGTGCTGCGATCAGTGGCGTGGATACTATGTTTGTTTCTGGCTCGCGCACAGCCTTCACTCTCAGACGCGCGCTTTCTTTGCCCGCTTCATATTAGAAAACTGGTCTAACGTTAGCGGTCTCTGGTGGTGCAAAAATGTATTACAACTAAATTCAATGCACGCCATTGACGCCACTTTAACCGAGCAAAATGTTTCACTCGGTTACGCAATTTTTAACGGTTAATCGGTTAACCATGGACACCCCTAATTTAAATATAACAATTTTTAAAAAAAAGTTTTGTTATAAATATGCTAACGTTACGTGTAGTGAATATAATAAATATGCGTTGCCTGAACCACATTTGTGTAATGTTTAAGATTTCTTTAAATGAAAACGAAAAGAGGCAGTGTAGTGTTTTATAACATATTTCGTTTTATTGTTGCCTAAAATGTACATACAGAGATAACCGGAGTAGCAGAGCGAGCTGAGTGACGCGCGTCCTCGGGAGTCATTCTCCTGAGCTGGACTTGGCATTTAAGTCCAAACTTTGCGTACTTGCTATTGAGAAATGCCTAATGTCGGCGCTTGGCTTCTTGTGACAAACACTGGAGCAGTTTTTACTTCCAGGCATGGTAAAACAGTGCGGAATTGCGAAAACCTCCTCTACTACCGAGTTAACACACGTAAACAATGATGTTTTGCCGCTGGAATCCTGCCAACATGGCGGATCGGGGGAGGGGCTGTATACCGTGACGACAACTCCTCACTCTCAATAGCTTTTTCCTATTTATTAATTTTTTTGTTTGTTGAAAAAGACTAAACTTGAAGTTATAATTCAGAGTTAAAATGTCTATAGCATTTTTTGTGAATCAAACCTGTGATATTATTTTTCTGAGTAACATGAATGAGATTTGAGATCATGAGAAAAGATTTTCAGAGAGTAACTGATTAAAAAACACAAGTACACAGTCAAACAATACAATTTCACACAGAGAAAGTTCATAGTAATAAAGTACTTGCATGTGGTGCAGGTAACTTACTGTAATTCAATGTTGCCACTGAAATGTTCAGATTATTTTAGAAATGTAATGGTTGTTCTGGGGAAACAAAAGAACAAAGCTGATTATTCACAACATAATATTTATTGACCAGTAAATGGCTTTAAAATGGTATTTGAGAGATTGAGGGCACCTGTAGTAAAGTTAGGCTAAACAAAAACAGAGCAAACTATAACCTGTTTTTGTTATTCATAACAAACGCCAAGAATCAGAGAATTTTCTAAATTAGTTAGGCTATATCAGCAATTTGAAGACACAGTTGTACAAAATATGTTGAATTGAATGACTAAATCAATGTAAGACAATAAGTCAATCATTTCCATTTGTTCATTAGATCAACGTAGTTAGCATCGCGGCTAAAACCTTCATACCAGATACTGTGCAATAAACGAGTGGTAAACACTGTAAAAACGTAGTAATGTATAATGAATTTAGTTTAGATATATGTGTGTGTTTGAATAGTGAGTAGACTCTGTATTTATATTTATTTGGCGAGTTTACAAACCTTGTAACGGAGAGCCGAACAAACGGCGGAAGCTTTGATGAGAGGAGCCGTTACTTTCTGATGACGATCAGCTGAGCTTTGTTGCGCGCGAGCAGCGCGAGGATCACTGAAGCGACGACAGCAGAGGAATAGCAGCAGTTTCGTGACAGAATAATACTTTTCTCCTCCTGCTTCTTATTCTTCATATAATATTATTATTATTTAGTGTTGTTGTTTAAGGTTTAAATGACTTAATAAAATAGGCCTATACTAAATATATGTAAGCTACCCAAGTGAAAAAGACTATAGTTACTGTTAAATGTATTAAAAATGCATTAAAGTATATTTGTATTGTAGGTCTACTAAAAACACACTCAAGTACATTTTTAATACATTTAATAGTACATCTTTTTCACCTGGGTATGTATACTGAATCAAACTTGCCTATAATAATAATAATAAAAAAAATGCATTAAAGTAGGCTATATTTGTATTGTAGGTCTACTAAAAACACACTCAAGTACATTATTAATACATTTAATAGTACGTCTTTTTCACCTGGGTATGTATTCTGAATCAAACTTAAGTAGCCTATAATAATAATAATAATAATAGGATAATAATAATAATAATAGAATAATAATCTAATTCGGGCCTCACTGAACCATTGGGTTCCTCCAGATGCTGGCTTTAACATAAGAGATCTTCCAGGAACCACTTGAATGTTAAAAGATCTTCCAATAACCCTTTTATCGCATTCAGGTTCCTCTATTTTCCCCCAAAGCACTTCGAGGTCTCATGGTAATGAAAAGGTGACTCCAGAACCTCTGAAGTAAATACAAAGTGCTTAAAGGATCCCATAAGTTCCAGCAAGAACCTCGAAGATTGTCAATGGTCCTCCAGTAACCCTACTATAGGAAAAAGAGCTTTGAGGCACCAAAATTACATTTTGAAGTTCCTTGAGTATCCGACAGGATACTTGAGGCTCCTTTAGTTTTTACAGTGTATGCTCACAACACGCTCTCAAGCCCCGTTCACTGATCTACCTTCTCGCAGCGACATAAATTGCAAACACACATATGACGCGGTTTAAACGGCTAATTAATCATTCAGAGAGCTTGAAATTTTATTTTTGAATATAAAAAAATGACCGAGGTCCGGACCTCGGTGACCTCATAGCTGGCTACGGCCATGGCGTTAACGTTAGTGGAACAGCTGGACCCGCGACCGGCTGATCTGACGTGCCTGAACCCGTGTTTTGCGAATAGCTTATTCTCATTTCAGGCATGATCACGGTCCCCTTGAAGTCAGCACACACGAGTATGTTTACAATTGAGTTATTTTATCCATATTTTTTTTATCAAATAAAACATACAACCAACTTTTCTGAAGTTATGTAAGGCATCTATAGCTGCTAGCGTACGGTAACTCTACTAGTGAGTTCCTTTTATGACGTCACGCCCCATCTAGTGGAAGGGAGCGGGAGCGGTTAAAACCACTGTTAAAAGTGCCAATTTTTCATATTATATCAGCATTTTGGTATAAAAAAACAATGGTGGGCGGTTCTTATCTTTATGTTTAATAAACACATTGCATTATCTTCGTGAAAATTTTAACCTGCAACTTACACTTTAAGCATATTTTAAGATATGTCAGTGCCATTGTTTTGTCTCAAGATGCACACACCAGTAATGTTTTTTTTTATAAGGCTTATCTATAAAAGCTACTTAAATGCCCTAATTGATCTAAGGCCTAATCCTAGCTTAGTCTTTCTGTGAAACCACGGGTGCTTCTCAATTCTTATTTGTGCATCCTCGTTTCCTCTCCTCGCTTCCTTTCCTCGCGTCTCAGCTCCGCCCCCTGTAGGATGCGAGGGAAGGCTGCAAGGAAAAGACGCGAGGACGGAGGGATCGAATGAAAGCTTTTTGTATACATTGGAATCCTTGATCACTCAAGCGTCACTTCATCGCGTCATCAGCAGCGCTCAAAGGATCTGCCCTCATGTTGTTGAAATTTGTTTATTTAATAAATTCATAATAAATAATAATAAAGAAAGATACCCTGTTGAAATATGTGAGGTGTGTGGTTTATATAAACTGCAAAATTAAAGTATAAATCAAAATTATTGTGACCGATGTGAAGGGGGAGGAGAATTGATACGTGCGTCACGTTTTAGTCGATAAAACTCTTCCGCATAGGATGCACCTGTGTATCCTCGCTCATGACTCCTCAGGAAGCCTCCTTACTCCTCGATCCTCGACTCCTCGCGGTGCAATTAGAGAATTGAGATGTCCTTCAAGATGGCTGAGCTCGATCGGTTTCCGGGTCATAGGATGGAGGACGGAGGAGAGAGGAGGGATATTGAGAAGCACCCCAGGCCTATTTCTATATAAACAGCCACTTATCTCAGTCCATCCCAGAGTTTGTTTGCATCCTTCATCTGACGACCCTGTTTCCTCTATAGTTACGCGCACAAAGGACACAGTAAAACTCAGTCTCAAATCTTAGCTCAAGGCTCTTCCTCTAACATCCGATTAAAATTTTCTTCTCCTCAGAGACAATAAAAACACATTTAATTTATAAACTCATGTACTTTGGAAACATTTTATTTATTCATCACAGGTTTTGGCTGGAAGGGTCTGAAAGGAAACAAATGGTGCTTTGGATTGATTAGCTTTTCATCAGTGCTCAGTTATAAACTATACAAAACTTCAGCTGTTTATTTCCTTTGGACATCGTAGTTTTCCACTGATTTCTTTACACCACACACACTCACACTCACACATTACTCAGCAATACCAGCTACATTAATTTAATAGATGCCGTGCATATATCCAGACAGACATCCATGCAACGTGTGTACGGGTCTGCTATTAAAGTGAATATACAGTGCAACCATTGAAAATGTGATAATGTCAGTCTTTCATTATTTCCTTCAGTCGATCAAACTCTAGTTGGTTCAAGCATATATTTCAAGCACACAGGGGGAAAAAGACTGAGCATGCCCAGATGAGGGGGGCATGTAAGCTGGGGTGAGGCCCGAGGTGACAATGCCATTTGCATTGATTCATTTGCCAGATTTTTGAGCTTTCTGGGCCGATTTAGTCACTTTCCCACTGCCGCCGATCTTCTTTTCCACACTTTTTATGACACCGACTGCAACAGTCTGTCTCATATCTCTGACAGCAAAACGTCCTAGGACAACACAAAAACAAAATATAATAACAAAAATCTTTTTTTTTTTAATGAAAATTGATATAAGGCCTAGTGGTGTGTGTGTGTGTGTGTGTGTGTGTGTGTGTGTGTGTGAGCTGACTAAAGACTTCAACCCAGTCACAGCCATCTCTCAGGATTGTGCTTTACAGAAACAAAATATGCTATAAGATTTTAGGGGGAAAAAAGTATGAGAACAAGATGCAATAAAAATGATGTCGCAGCAGGTCAAAAGTGATGCGAGACGGTAGAATGAAACAAGCCTAATAACCATTTTGAAATTTGGAATTGCAGAATCAGAGGAAATGTAATCCAGAGAGAGAAACATGAATATCATGATTTTCGAGAGGAAGATGTGGAGGCTCACATCACTGATGAGTCAGACCTTTAACCTGACAACGATTGCAGCGAATCTCATTAATCATGCGACTGAGTGACCAACGGTAATGTAAGCCTGAGACGCCAATTCCAAATAAGTATGACAAACCTAACTACGGTTTGCTTGGTTCTTTAACAAAAATGGATCATGTCTTTTTATAAAGCCTCAGATATAGAAATTGCTTTACAGGGCATGGAGAAACTCTAAAAATATCAAGGAACTAATTAGCAGAGCCGTGCACAAGGTTTTATTATATCTCCTCATTATTATGTGTAGACTTAATACAAATTGCTACAGCCGTTTTCAGTGATGTTTTTTTTTTTATGTAAAAATAATTTATCCTATCCCTTTTTTCAATGGCATTTTTTTGTAGCTGTTACATGCCTCAGTTAAGCTAATTTCCATTAATATTTTCAACCCCATCTATCTTACCATGATTAAAATAAAGCAGATCCTATCCCTTAAAATAATTTATAATAATTTATCTAATCCTTTTTTCAACAGCATTTTTTTTGTAGCTGTTACATGCCTCAGTTAAGCTAATTTCCATTAATATTTTCAACCCCATCTATCTTACCATGATTAAAATAAAGCAGCCCCAGAAATATATTCATATTGTTAGAAATGCTGAAAAATAAAAAAATAAGCAAAGCAAAACAAACCATAAAAGAAAGCAAATCCAAACAAAATAAAAGCAAAACAAAACTGAAGACAGTTAAACAAAACATATGGAAAGCAAAGGAAAACAAATCAAAAAAGCTAAACAAAACAAAGCAAAGCAAAACATTAAAGAAAATAAAAGAAACACACAACTACAGACAGCTAAACAAAACATAAAAGAAAGCAAAACAAAAGCAAAGCAAAACATCAAAGAAAACAAAAGCAAAGCACACTGATATTCATAAGTATTTAATGTAAGGTTGGGAACTGGACACATACCCAGTGGAGGATACTGGGAGAAGCTCTCAACACACATTGGTTTTCCTGGGATCATGTCCACAATGGCGGCATCTCCAGACTTCAGGCTTTTGGGGTTGTCTTCCAGCTTCTTGCCTGAACGGCGATCAATCTTCTCCTTAAGATCAGCAAACTTACAGGCAATGTGAGCGGTGTGACAATCAATGACAGGAGAGTAACCTGCACTGATTTGACCTGGGTGATTCAAAATGATGACCTGATAAAGAGACAGAAAGAGAACAAAAATCTAGATATCAAGAAATATATCAAGATAAACAAACAAGCTGACAAAGAGTGTAGTCCCACCTGTGCTGTAAACCCTGATGCTTCCATGGGCGGGTCTGACTTACTATCCCCACACACGTTACCTCTTCGTATGTCTTTTACAGACACGTTCTTAACGTTAAAGCCCACATTGTCTCCCGGCAGAGCTTCGTTCAGAGACTCATGGTGCATTTCTACCGACTTCACCTCTGTAGTGATGTTGACTGGGGCAAAGGTCACCACCATACTTGGCCGCATGATACCCGTCTCCACCCTGCCCACCGGGACGGTCCCTATACCTGAGGAGAAAAGACATCTTTGAATAAGCATGTTCTGAAAACACAGTGGTGTAGCGAGCCATAAAATCTTTCTAAACTCAAAATATAACCACAAGCTGATCTTAAAAATGACATCACCCCATAAAATGTGGTTTTGATTTGAGTGGGTTAATCCCACCTCCGATCTTGTAGACGTCTTGTAGGGGTAGACGTAAGGGTTTGTCAGTGGGGCGTGTTGGAGGCATGATGGTATCGAGAGCTTCCAGTAGAGTAACGCCACTGGCATGCTGCTCCTTCCTGTCCAGCTTCCAGCCTTTAAACCACGGCATCTGCACAGCACAAATGAGACGATTTTATTTATCAAATCACTAGCATTCTGCTAACAGTTTAATTGAAAAGTGCTGTAGGGTATGAAGTCTTTGTTGAAAACGAACACAAACACACACATGCCAAGGGGACTCACATTAGAGGACGGTTCCAGCATGTTGTCGCCATGCCAGCCTGAAATTGGGACGAAGGGTACGGAGGCTGGGCTATAACCGATCTTTTTGATGTAGGCACTGACTTCTTTAACAATCTCATCATAGCGTTTCTCACTGTAGGACGGCTCAGTAGAGTCCATCTTGTTGACGGCTACAATCAGCTGCTTGACGCCCAGTGTGTAGGCCAGCAGGGCGTGTTCCCTCGTTTGGCCATTTTTAGAGATGCCCGCCTCAAATTCACCCACTCCAGCTGCAACAATTAGAACAGCACAATCTGCCTGGGAGAGAAAGGATGAGATCCACAGTAAACTTTTGCATGGATCACAGTCTACAGGCATAGTTCACCTGCAAATGAAAATTCCCATCCAAACCCATTTGCCATCATATTTGCATGCATTAGGTAGGGATGTTCTCACCAAGCATCACTATTCTTGTACATTCTTGTAATTGAGTCAGAACTGTCACTACCTGAGACGTCCCAGTGATCATGTTCTTGATGAAGTCTCTGTGTCCTGGAGCATCTATTATAGTTATGTAGTACTTGGTGGTCTCAAACTTCCAGAGTGAGATGTCTATGGTAAT
This sequence comes from Scardinius erythrophthalmus, assembly GCF_964197995.2. NCBI lineage: Eukaryota > Metazoa > Chordata > Actinopteri > Cypriniformes > Leuciscidae > Scardinius > Scardinius erythrophthalmus. The sequence goes on from NC_138235.1 coordinate 17,090,432, forward strand.
TCCTCTCTCCCTCTCTGCCTTCAACTTGTCCAGAACCCAGGCGTACTTAAAGGAACCTTTTCCCATCTGCCAAAACAAAAATATGTGAGGGTAAAAGAGAAAATTCCCTTCACTCTGTGTCCTCACAACTGGTTAGAATAATAAATAAATACCCCTTACACAGCTAAGTGGTTGCAGGCAGGAGATGATATGAAATATGAAGCTTATTCAATATTTATTTTCAGTGCCTGGCATACTGGAAATCCGGTAACTTGTTTTTCCTCTGAAGTGCTCACTGTAGCTCTATGAAAGCTCATTGGGAACTTCACATTGTGCTCAATCCCGGGTCATCATTGTTCTAAACCCCGCTTTTTCCCCAAGTAGAGAAACATTTCACTCTTGTAACCTGTGAACCATGAACTGTTAATTGGAAGGTTTTAGGTTAAAATCTTGCAAATGTTCTTACATTACGCCTCAATATTGTGCCCTTGAGCTTGGCACTTACTCCAGAGATCTATCCCAATAATAAATCAGGTAACAATTTTCACAACGTAAGGTTGTAGGTTTAAGTCCCATGTGCCTCAACGCTATGCTTCAACATTGTCTAATTCAGTAATTCACCTACTCCAGCTGACTGTCCTTGTAATAAGTCTCTTAATTTTGACAACAGAAGGTTGTGAGTTTAAATCCCATAAGGTACCATACGCTATGCCTCAACATTGTGCCATTCTGACTGTCCTTGTAATAAGTCTCTTTACAATTTTCACAACTGGAATTTTGTCATTTCAAATCCCAGAATGGTCCATACCTTGTGCCCCTGAGCAAAGTATTTGCTCCAGACAACTCTCACTCTTAAAAATTGCTCAACAGTTTTCACAACAATCCAACACAGTCCTGCTCTGAGAAGGAAGCTTGTAGGTCAGGGATGGGCAACTTTGGTCCTGGGGGTCCACAGTTCTGCAATGTTTAGTTTCATCCCTATTCAAACACTCCTGCCTATAATTTTAAAGCAATTATGAAGATACAGATTACAATATTCGAGTGTGTTTGATAAGGAATGGAGCTAAACTTTGCAGGACAGAGGCCCTTCAGGACCAGAGTTGCCCATTCTTGTTGTACTGTAGGTAAAAACTCATGCTGAGGGTGATGATGTTCAGTCAAGGTCACTAAAGCACCTAATCTTTGGTAAACCTATAACACAGACCCAACAGGCTTCTCTGTGCCTACATAGTGTTTTACCCCCTACGTTTTGCTGTATGAAGAACAAGTTACCCTCAAAGACAGGTGAGGTGTCAGACCCATTGGGATTGCACTTTACTCAGGCCTCATTCTCACAGTCTAGTGTGTCAAGTAGACAGAAGTGCAGGGCCTAACTAATGGTTCTGCTTGCTCCAAAAATCCATTTATCATTTTTTCCTTTCATCTCCAATGGCATCTTCCTGTGAGTAAATGTCTTAATGTAATTAGACAGCAAGTCTCCCTCTACTCTCCAGTGCATGAGCGGAGATGTAGGCAGTGTTATGAATGATGAGAGTCTTACAATACACAATTATCCTACACTGTAAGTGTGTTGGAGTTCCCCATCATTCAACACAGACCACAATTCTCAGAACGTGGCTATGCCGATGAGTTCACTTAAATTTAAATGAAAGGTGCAGCTGAACTCCTGGTTTTCCCTTGATCAATGTTTATCTCTTTACCAACTTCGTACAGCAATTTGACTCCACTAGAACACCAAAGTCAAATTCTTATGAAAAACTCTTGAGACTCTGTTCACCTACCTCAGCAGCCTCTTTTTCAAACTTCTCAATAGTTCTTTTATCAATTCCTCCACATTTATAGATGAGATGGCCAGTGGTGGTTGACTTTCCAGAATCAACATGGCCAATGACCACAATGTTGATGTGGATCTTCTCTTTCCCCATGATGACACAGGGCAGGAAGAAAGGATTGGAACGGGTGGAGCTTTCTTCTGTCTACAGCCGTAGCAAGCGGGGCATATAACATTTGTACACAAAGACACAAACATGTACTTTCATCCTGGAACACAATTCAGTATTAGACAGTCGTCACAGCAAAGCAAAGCCATCCAAGGTAATTTCTGACCAACATAACATATGACCGATGACTATTTGATCTCATTAAATGCGATCAATAGTTTACCAAGAGATAACAATCTTGCAAAATTACAATCTCAAAATATTTTTTAGTATTATTCAGACCAAAGAATCCTAAAATACTATCTCCTATAATTTTATTTATCAAGTAAATAAATATGGACATATCCTTGGTTCTCAAGATATGTTTGGCATCTACAACAATTATTGTTTGTAGCCTTTTGTGATTCCCTCAAAATAGTGTCAAGCAGGGTGTTTTAAATCACACCATTGTGGGGAAGAACTCAAATGTGCAGAATACGCAAATAACTTTCAGGCTTCTTGTCAAAAACAGAGGGTAGCTTCACTGCTAAGGACAAACCGGGGACTCATGCGCAACTATCACAAAAACCTGACATTCTTAGATGCTGAAGGAAACAACATGAAATTAAGATGCAAGGGTATGTGAACTTTTGAACAGAATGTGTCAATTCTGTTATTCATGTCTTGTGGATTACATATATCAAATGACAAGTAAACATCATGTCAAATAGCTTCATCAGTTAAGTACAAAATAAAAACACAGAACAGAAAAAAGCTGTCATCTGTTATGAGTATAGTTAAAGTCTATCAGCAGGAAGATGTTTGTGGCCTCTTACCTGCAGTTGACAGACGGACCCTGTTCTCCTCTCAGCAAACTGACAGTCTGTGCTCTTGTAAAGGTGGCGGCACAGTCCAAGTCCGTGTGCGTAATCAACTCACCCCACTTTGATACAGCAATGCGGCACTCAAAGTGGGGGGGAGGCTGGTGGTGATGAGGGACTGCAGTGAGACGGCTGCAACAGCAGCAGAAACGAGCTGAGAGGAAGAGTAGGAGAGATGAAGGAGGAACACACTGGAATAGAGCAGTGTTCCGTGACTCAGCATGATATCCTGAATTATCTCCTGCTGGAGAAGAATCGGATTGGTTCACTGTGTGGGTCTGAATGTGCGTTTGAAATATGACATAATACAAATTCGTAATATAATTTTGTTTGTATTATCATTGAAAATATTTATTACCCATTATTCTAGAGGGAACACTGTTTAAACGATTTCATAATTTCATAAATTGTTTATTTATCATAAGGGTCTGATCAGTCTCCTAGTCTGTTCTTGAGACTTTCCGAATCTGATAATTTCATACTAAACCTCAATCATGAAAACAGTTGCACTGCTTAATATTTGTGGAAACTTTGATATTTTTCAGAATTCTTTGATGGATTAGAGACAGCATTTATTTTAATTTGAAATATGTTGTACTTGTAGCAATGTAAAAGTCTTCACTGTCATCAAAAAAAGTGTTCCCTTGCTAAATAAAAGTATTAATTTCATTAAAAAAACAAACAAAAAAAAAACCTTTTGAATGGTAGTTTAAGTATCATCTGTTGACAGGAAAGATAAGCCAATGTTCATTGAAGCACCACCAGATAGTTAAACAAATAAAAATAAACTTCTGTGGCATCATGAGTTAAGATTTTTTCTATATGGTATCAGGTTGTGAAATGGGAATTTGATTAATTTGATTAATCATTCAAATCAGACCAACATTGTTCAGTCAATTTTTTTTAATCAGGGACAAACTCCTGATGCGCTCAACACACATACGGTCAAATAATTCAATCAAGCATGACTCAGAAACAGTGAATATCCATAACTATTTCCAAAGCATTTGATCAATGACCGTCTAATAGAATCAGCTTATTTCTTACAGTTAATAACAGACGTTTAGCTCAACTTATTTGCAGTGCAAGTCCTAATACATTACACAACAAACTAGTTGATTCTCAGGTCCATCTCAAAAAACGTTGGCTTGGACAAAAATAAAATAAAGCTACCACTTAAAATTCCCAGAAACGTTTTTTTTTTTTCCCTTTTAAAAAAAAAAGTTGCTGTTATGTTTCCAAACTCAGCAGAGGAAAGCTTATTAGTATATCATACTTTCCCCATCAGTCTAGTCTGATCCTACACAACCACCAAAGACTGTCCTTCCTCTATATTTCTGCCGTCTCTGTCTGTGAACAGCTCAGAACGCTTAAAGCACAGGAACGCCTCGCAGTGAACCCCTGGACTGCAGATAACGCACAAGAACATACCACATCCCTTGCACGTCATGTCATTTCACTTTCACATTGACTCTAGCGTGACCGATATTAGCTACGCCTTTCTCAGTCAGTTCTTTTCAAACATCTGATGTCCCAAGTCCTCCTGCTGCAAGCTGCGGCTACGTCCTGCGGCGCTTGGCTCCTCCAGGGCTGGAGGGGTTGCTGGAGTTCATCACCTTCTCCACGGCTCGGCTCCTCTTTCTCTTTTCCCCGGCTGATTCTTTCGACCCGCTGCCCGTCTCACCGGAGCCCCCCCTCTCGGCCCGCTCTCTCTCTTTCTCGCGCCCGCTGCCCGACCTCTCCGACATCTTCACGGAGGAATTGCTGCCTGACGAAGGGGGAAGGGAAGGATGAAACGGGGAAAAAAAAAGGATGGGATAATGGAACACAAAGAAAAAACAGATTAATAACATTACAAAAGAAAAAAGGTTACACTTTGTTTTACGGCGTCCTTGTAACACGTCACATGTACTTGCTGTAGTTATAACAGTAAATTATGCATAATTACATGCAGCTACCCTAAACCAAATCCTAATCCTACAGAAAGTGCATGTAGTTAATTATTATTACTAAGTACTTGAATGTATAATTGCACTGTAATAAGGACACCTTAAAATAAAGTGAAACCAAATAAAAGTTGTTTCAACTTTCTATCCTAATTAAAAAGTGTTGTATGCAATTTCTGCACCACTAGACTACACTAAATGAAGCCTGACATTAGTTTAACCAATAGTTGCAGAACAACCTGTTAGTCCAAACAATGGTAGACAGAGAGGGAAAACTGTGCAGAAAAGCATTCATTTTGCAATACAGTTTGTTGATGCTAGTGGCACATGAATTACACACTTCACCTTCCACAATATTGACATTTATAATTTGGAAAATCATATTTCTATAATCTAAAAATGCAATCCCAGAATGCAATGAGCTCAGTGAAAAGAATATCCTAGATAGTGGACTAAGAGAAACAAAAATGGTAATGGTTTTTCCCATTCAGGATTTTACCCTATATTTTTGTGTACTGTTTTGTGCCCATTCACGCCGTGTCATACTTACTGTAATTATCAGTCTGTTGGTGTTATAATGGATCTTGTGGATGTATGGAGATTACTTAACCGACTGCTCGTGATTATTCTTTGTTTCCCCATGTTCATTAATCCTATACATGTATTCATTACTTTATTGACTCCAAACTCATTCAGGGGGTGACCAAATATCATAATATTCTAATTTCTGATCATAGCCCTATTTCTATGGGTCTAAAAATGTTGCTACTAAAGGCGGAGTATTGTTGGCGTTTCAATCCTAAATGGCATTTCAATCCTATGAATGAATGAACATTTTCAGTCTTATATGTTTAAGCCAATTTTTGGAGACTAACGACAAGAGGGATGTTTCAGACTCTTGTCTGTGGGAAACATGTAAAGTAGTGTTAAGAGGTCATATTGCATGAATCTTCGTTGAGGAGGGAGAAGCATAGGGGTCTGTCAGAGATGGCCCTGATGGGTTCGGTGTGGAATTCTATAGGGCTAATGCAAATGCTTCTTTGTTGCTTAGAATGGTAAATTGAAATCGATTTCCTGACTCTTTTTATAAGGCACATACAGTGAGGAAAATAAGTATTTGAACACCCTGCTATTTTGCAAGTTCTCCCACTTAGAAATCATGGAGGGGTCTGAAATTGTCATCGTAGGTGCATGTCCACTGTGAGAGACATAATCTAAAAAAAAAAAATCCTGAAATCACAATGTATGATTTTTTAACTATTTATTTGTATGATACAGCTGCAAATAAGTATTTGAACACCTGAGAAAATCAATGTTAATATTTGGTACAGTAGCCTTTGTTTGCAATTACAGAGGTTAAACGTTTCCTGTAGTTTTTCACCAGGTTTGCACACACTGCAGGAGGGATTTTGGCCCACTCCTCCACACAGATCTTCTCTAGATCAGTCAGGTTTCTTGGCTGTCGCTGAGAAACACGGAGTTTGAGCTCCCTCCAAAGATTCTCTATTGGGTTTAGGTCTGGAGACTGGCTAGGCCACGCCAGAACCTTGATATGCTTCTTACAGAGCCACTCCTTGGTTATACTGGCTGTGTGCTTCGGGTCATTGTCATGTTGGAAGACCCAGCCTCGACCCATCTTCAATGCTCTAACTGAGGGAAGGAGGTTGTTCCCCAAAATCTCGCAATACATGGCCCCGGTCATCCTCTCCTTAATACAGTGCAGTCGCCCTGTCCCATGTGCAGAAAAACACCCCCAAAGCATGATGCTACCACCCCCATGCTTCACAGTAGGGATGGTGTTCTTGGGATGGTACTCATCATTCTTCTTCCTCCAAACATGTTTAGTGGAATTATGACCAAAAAGTTCTATTTTGGTCTCATCTGACCACATGACTTTCTCCCATGACTCCTCTGGATTATCCAAATGGTCATTGGCAAACTTAAGACGGGCCTTGACATGTGCTGGTTTAAGCAGGGGAACCTTCCGTGCCATGCATGATTTCAAACCATGACGTCTTAGTGTATTACCAGCAGTAACCTTGGAAACGGTGGTCCCAGCTCTTTTCAGGTCATTGACCAGCTCCTCCCGTGTAGTTCTGGGCTGATTTCTCACCTTTCTTAGGATCATTGAGACCCCACGAGGTGAGATCTTGCATGGAGCCCCAGTCCGAGGGAGACTGACAGTCATGTTTAGCTTCATTCATTTTCTAATGATTGCTCCAACAGTGGACCTTTTTTCACCAAGCTGCTCGGCAATTTCCCCGTAGCCCTTTCCAGCCTTGTGGAGGTGTACAGTTTTGTCTCTAGTGTCTTTGGACAGCTCTTTGGTCTTGGACATGTTAGTAGTTGGATTCTTACTGATTGTATGGGGTGGACAGGTGTCTTTATGCAGCTAACGACCTCAAACAGGTGCATCTAATTTAGGATAATAAATGGAATGGAGGTGGACATTTTAAAGGCAGACTAACAGGTCTTTGAGGGTCAGAATTCTAGCTGATAGACAGGTGTTCAAATACTTATTTGCAGCTGTATCATACAAATAAATAGTAAAAAAAAAAATCATATATTGTGATTTCTGGATTTTTTTTTTAGATTATGTCTCTCACAGTGGACATGCACCTACGATGACAATTTCAGACCCCTCCATGATTTCCAAGTGGGAGAACTTGCAAAATAGCAGGGTGTTCAAATACTTATTTTCCTCACTGTATATACCTTTTAAAGAAAGAAAAAAGACAGAAACGGAGCCCTCTAGTTACAGGCCAATAAGTCTTCAAAAAGTCAAATAATTTATTTTCAAAAACTGATTGCCAAGATTTTGGCCACCCATTTGAATAAACATGTGGCCTCATTACTTCACCCAGATCAAACTGGCTTTGTCTTGAGGAAGATTAAAATTTTTTAATTCACGTGCACTGCTAAATATTTTGTACAGTAATCGGAGTAAGAGTTAAGGCAGCTGTGCTTTTTCAGAGGCTGAAAAGGCCTTTGACCGAATTGAATGGAGTTTGATGTTTTCTGTGCTGGATCGGTTTGGCTTTGGTGAGAATTTTAAACCATTCATAAAATGCTTTAATCTTCCCCTAAATCTGCAATACTTACTAATTCGGATAGGTCTGCTTTCGTTTCTCTTCTGCGTGGTACACGACAGGGCTGTTGTCTAAGCCCACTGTTATTTGATCTAGCTTTAGATCCCCTGGACATTCATCTTCGTAATCATTCTGTGATTAGGGGTATATCATGTGGTCATTCTGAGGTTAAGAATGCGGAAGATCTGCTTTTATATTTGAGCGATCCTTCTTCTGCTTTGCCATTTTTAATGGAATCACTTGAGGTTTTTGGCTCTTTTTCTGGTTATTCTGTTAATTGGGAGAGTTGTTTACTTATTTAGGGTTAGTATTTCCTAAAAATGTTTCAGAGAAGCCATAAATAAGCTAAAAATATACATAGATAAATGGACAGTTCTTCCGTTATCTTTAATTGGTCGGGTCAATGCTATTAAAATGGTCTCTTTGCATCGCTTTGTTTATCTTTTTCAGAACCTGCCTATAAATTTGCCACATTCTTTTTTTAAACAATTAGTTTCTTTCATTTTGCCGTTTATTTGGGGCTATAAAGCGAATCAAATTTCTAAGGCCCATTTGCAGAAGCCGAAAGAGTTGGGTGGTCTAGCGCTACCTGTTTTCTGTCATTATTATTGGGCTGCTAATGCCAGGGCTAAGATGTTCTGGCGGATTAGCGATCAAGCTGCCAATAACTTGACGGACACGCATCCCAAGTGGTTGTGCATGGAGGCTCGGTCAGTTGTTGGTAGCTCCCTAGCTGCTCTAACCCTGTATCTTGTATCGAATTTTGAATCAATTGAAGACCATGTTGAAAATTACACGTCCTTCGGTGCTCCAGCCCATTTGTGATAATCATAATTTTTGGCCCGGCAAGTCAGATAAGGTTTTCACTGTGGAAAGGCAAAGGTCTGACCAAGGTTAAGGACTTTTATATAGATGGAAAATTTTCCACTTTCGAACATCTTTGATCTTTCCCAATCACAATTTTTCCATTATCTATTCTACAGGTGCACCACTACATAAAACATTATTTTACTGAGTTTCAGGAGTTGCCTCAGGATCATTATATGTATGATCTTTTGGGTCAACCTCCTATGGCCAAACATTTGGTGACATAGTTTGTTTCTTATTTTGCAGTGTCTTCAGATCACCTCAAACTAGCATGGGAAAATGATACTGGAATTAATATCTCAAACAAGATTCGGGAAGAAGGACTGAAGCGAATTCATACCTGCTCTATTAATGCAAGATTACAACTTATACAGTTTAAAGTATTGCATAGATTAGACTATCCCAAAACTAAACTCAATAAAATACCCTACAGTTTCCCCGTTATCCGATAGATGCAATATGCGATAGATGCTCATACTTTTTGGAGAAGATCCAGAACTTGAATTAGCTTTGTTTGGATGTTCTGACCCTATATATGACCTTGACCCTATATACTCTTTTGTGAGACTTTGATCTGTTTATCGTTTGAATGAATGAATGAATGTATATATGTATATATATATATATATATATATATATATATATATATATAAAAACTAATTTACCGCTGGAGTCACTGTCTTTTTGAGTGTTTTCACACGATGCTGTAGGGGTCAGGTGATTGAAGTTTGTGCTCTCAGAAAATTCAGAATTCTACAAGGATGTGAAGTCAGAATCTTGTAATTACGATAATTCCAACATGGTGTGAACGCACCTAATGCTTATTAGCTTCTTGTGTTGTTAGCTTAGCAATATGCTAATGCAACATTATTTTACGCTTTGCATGTGTTATTTGTATGTCGTTACCTATGTAGAGGGTTCTTAACATGTTTTGAAATGACAGTACAATTTGCCTTCTTAAAGGGTTAGTTCACCAAACAAATGAAAATTATCCCATAATTTACTCACCCTCGAGCCATCCTAGGTGTATATGACTCTTTTCATCAAACGATATTAAATAATATCCAGGCTCTCCCCAGCTTTGTAATGGCATTAAATAATGCCAGAGTTTTTGAAGCTCCAAAAAGTGCATCCATCCAACATAAAAGTAATCCATACGGCTCCAGTGGGTTAACAAATGCCTTCTGAAGCGAAGCGATGGGTTTTTATAAGATCAATATCTATATTTAAATATAAACTATAATCACTAGCTTCAGGCAATGGGCATACGCGCGTTCACAAAAGAGTCGAGTTTCGGCAGAAGGGTGACCTCGGGCACTAGTCAGTGCCATTGCAAAGCTGGGAAAGAATAGTCCTAGGATGGCTTTAGGGCGAGTAAATTATGGGATGATTTAAATTTTTGAGAATACGTTTTTTTTTTTCTGAAGCAACTGAAACTCAAGATCCGAGAATGTGCTGACTTCCTAAATATAATAATTTCTTCAAGAAAATAGCTTATCGTGTTGTTAGCTTAGCAACATGCAAACACAACACTACTGAAATTGAGTTGAGTGCGCTTTGATTGTGCTACTTGCATGTTGCTGCCAAATCAGTCACTTATAAAGTTAGTAATGCTGCCTATGTAGGCTATAAGTATGGGGGCAAAACATCTAGTTTTGGAACAGAACTTGTATCTGTGATTCTTTTAAAGCCTAGAATTATGTTTAATAACCACATTTTACTGTCTGCTTCAACAACTAACAATTTTCAAATTAAAGGTCGAAAGCATGTGTATTATTTCTTCAACCTTGCTACCAGAAATATTTGAAAAACTAGTGAACCTTTCTGCAAGTTATTTCAATATCATACAGTATATAGCGGTTGCTGTTCAACAAACCGGTCAAAGCAAACCCTCAACATGCCATGCTTCATGCTCCCCATACACAGAGAAACACAACAAGCTAGGGTGCACATAACACAAAAAAAAAGACAAAAGAGAAAGAGAAAGAAGGACAGCGAAAGAAAGACGAATAGACGCACATGGTCAGAGGTCTCTGAAGGCTGTCTACAGAGGCCTCTGGTAATGAGCTGGTCTGTACTGAGCTCAAGCTGGAGTTTTGGAACAGAGCGAAACGTTTTCTTCTGTCCATACCTCGCAAAATCCTGGCCAGCCATACTGGGACCCAGACCTTTGAAAATGAGACACAAATGACCAGTGTGAGCCACGCTGAGCTTCACGCCAACGGGAGAACGATCCAGAAAAAAAAGTGATGTAATGACGCAGGTTTTAATAGACGTTTTACGTCAAAAAGAAAGAGAGAGAGAAGGAAAGGAAAGGAAAAAGAAAGGGGTGAGTAGATGAGAGGAATAAAGAGAGTGAAGGAGGAGAGAACCTTCTTCATGGGTTGCAGGCGGGTCGCTCTCTTCTTTAAACTCCTCCTTTACATCATCTTCTGATCCCACTTTACCTGCGCAGAGACATAAAGAGCTTTTAATGATCAGTGAAACCAAACGGATCAACTGTGGAGGATCACAACACAGAAACTAAGAGCAGCTCACCTTCCTTGACATCCTGTATGATCTCTTCGGGCAGCACAAAGCTCTTTTCTGAGTTTGGAAACGGGAGTATTTCTGATTCATGCTGCAGCAACAAAATGTGATTTACTGATTAGCTTCGAGTAGTATTGTACTGGAAATTGCAGCAATAAAAAAAAAGAAACATTTTAAAAATAAAAGTCACGTTTTCTCATTTTATCTGTCTTATCTTATTTTAGTGTAGAATGAGTAAAGCTGTTTGTTGTTAGGATGACAAAATGTCTTGAAAAATAACATTTTTAGGCTGATTATATATTTAGGCTGCTCTGCCTCAGTGGTCTAACAGCGCTCGTCAAAATGATCGAGATGGCCAATAAAATCAAAGTCACTGTAACAACGCAATGTGAGTTTGTGGAAAGATGCAAGTAGATTTAAGTATTAGACAACTGTTCTATGATAAAAATGTTCAGTGGCCGACAGTAATAGACTATCTAGTGATGCAAACTACTCAACTTTTTATGAAATTTTGCCATTTTAATTGAAAATACGCGATCATGCCCTCCACACTCCGCCTATGGTCGAGGTCCTGATCACCCTGCCAGGGTTTATTTTGTGATAATTTCAGACCTTATTATACGTGTATATGTAAGAGATAATTAAATTATAGCATTTGAGAAAAATTTATGAAATATTTCTATACAATATTTAAACTAGGGTGACCATCACTGATCTATATAATGTCATTCTATATAGATCAGTGGTGACCATACGTCCTTTATTTCCCAGACATGTCCTCCTTTTGGACCTAAAAAAATGCATCTGGCCGGGATTTCTAGACGGCCCAAAAAATTATCTGAAATAATTTTTTACTGAAATAGTGGGGGGTTTTATGGCAACTGATTTTTTTTATTTTTATTTAACCAATGGTCATGAACAGAAACAGTGTCATGTAAAAGGTGTTAAAAGCTAAAAAAAAATAAATTAATTATTTGTTTGTCATTGTATTGTTGCAGGCCAAAAGTTGAATGGAAAGGATGTATTATTTTATGTATTAAAGTTCAATAATATATATATACACATATAACTATGAGAAGCTGAATTGAACGATAACATAAACATCCTAGTATTTGGACATCTGACTATCACAAATGTGTTTATTTGATTAGTGACCTGTTACATTATAACTTTTCATTGTTTTAAAAACCCAACAACTTCAATTCCAGGTTTAGGAAATAATGTAATATTGCTATTGTGAATCCCAGATTTGGACTTTTGGATCCCATATATAATATATCCCATTTTATTATGACAATGAACATTGCATGCAATGAATGAATCTCATAAAATAGTTGAATAGTCTCTTACCAGCGCCTGCATGTCATACATGGTGCTCAGGTGATCCCAGATGACTTTAGACGACACCTGCCTGCCGATGTTCTGACTGAACTTATCACGAATACAGATCATGTGGAAATGACGGTTCACCCCTGAAGACAAGAGACAGTTTCACAAAACAAACTCACCTTCCAGCACAGAAAAAACCTTTGTTGATGTAGATTAGCCTAGCCATTATGCTATCATGCTAGTTAGCAGCCGCGCTAACGTTTGCTAACATGTCAACAGATATAAACTAGTCTATTGCCTCCGTAAACACAGTATTATTCATTATATTAAATAGTCAAATTCTATAATTCTCTAACGTTACAATAAAAAAAGCCGCCTTACATGAAATCGTTAACGTTATATTAAATTGTCTTAAACAATTAACGTTAGCGATTGGACTCGATAAAGCTAAAGATCACTAAAACCCTTAGATTAACTAAAATGCTTTATCAGTATTTTAAAATCTGTTTGGTTGTTATGAAATAAATGCATTATCCATTTTAGATCTTTAAAAGGCGAAAATGTCCTTATTTATGATGTTACATTGTTTCACGCCTGAGGTCCATACACAGAGATCAGGCCTGTTATTCACATCACTCACTAATGAATGCATCTTACCTACGGGTTTGTGACCCAACATGGCGTGAAAAAGACACACTTCTACTTCTTGACTCCATACTATCGATTCCTCGGCGGTACAGATGCCGGTTTCTGCTTGTTTTTCGTCGGATGGCACAGCCTCAGCCTCCCCCATGTTTCTGCACTGACACACTCGCAGATGAGAATGAAATGCCTCAGTCACTGCTGCAGCTCTTCATCATCACAACCATCATATACACTTATTGCGTGCTTTCATTAAGTGCCCACCTACTTGCTTTGTATCACTCACTCACACTCACACTCACTTTCACTCTCTCTCTCACTCTCTCTCTCTCACACACACACACACACACACACACACACACACACACACACTCTCTCTCTCTCTCGCTCGCTCTCTCTCTCTCTCTCTCTCTCTCTCTCTCTCTCTCTCTCTCTCTCTCACACACACACACACTCACACACACACACACACACACACACACACACACACACACACACACACACACACACACACACACTTTCATTAAGTGTCAACCTACTTGCTTTGTATCACACACTCTCTCTGTCTCACGCACACACACACACACACACACACACACACACACACACACACACACACACACACACACACACACACACACACACACACACACACACACACACACACACACACACACACACACACACACACACACACACACACACACACACTCTCTCTCTCTCTCTCTCTCTCTCTCTCACACACACACACACACACACACACACACACACACACACACACACACACACACACACACACACACACACACACTTTCATTAAGTGTCAACCTACTTGCTTTGTAACACACACAAATCATAATGGCACTCTGATAACAGGTTTGTCTGTTCATTTTCATTGAAAGCGAATAATTATTAATGTTTATATTAAATAATTTCAGGTATACTATTTACTGTATATACAATATACATTTACACACAGTATGTATATATATATATATATATATATATATATATATATATATGTATATGTATAGACACACACACATTATATGTATATATAAAGCAAGTGTCGTTCTGTTGTGTTGTATATACACACACACCACAATGACACTTGCTTACAGGGGTTTGTTATAAATTCTAGGTTCACGTTCATTTAATGCATTGTATATTTTGTTGTTTATATTATAGTTAAAATATAATATAAACGATAAAAATATACATTGCATAATTCAAGGTTTGCACTTTTATTTCTTTATTTGAAATGCATTGATGAAGTCAACAGTTGGATGTGTCAAAACTTTCTTCAGTTAAACAAAGACAAAACTGAAGTCATTGCGTTTGGAAACAAAGATGAAGTTCTCAAGGTGAACGCATACCTTCACTCTAGGGGTCAAACAACTAAAAATCAAGTCAGGAATCTCGGTGTGTCCCTAGAGTCAGACCTTAGTTTCAGTAGTCATGTCAAAGCAATAACTAAATCAGCATACTATCATCTGAAAAATATTGCAAGAATTAGATGCTTTGTTTCCAGACAAGACTTAGAGAAACTAGTGCATGCTTTCATCACCAGCAGGGTGGATTATTGTAATGGACTCCTCACTGGCCTTCCCAAAAAGACCATAAGACAGTTGCAGCTCATACAGAACGCTGCCGCCAGGATTCTGAGCAGAACTAGAAAATATGAACATATCACACCAGTCCTCAGGTCTTTACACTGGCTCCCAGTTAAATTTAGGATTGATTTTAAAGTATTATTACTGGTATATAAATCATTCAATGGCCTAGGACCTCAATACATTGCAGATATGCTCACTGAATATAAACCCAACAGATCACTCAGATCACTAGGATCATATCAGCTAGAAATACCAAGGGTTCACTCAAAGCATGGCGAGTCCGCTTTTAGCTATTATGCCAGCCGCAGCTGGAACCAGCTTCCAGAGGAGATCAGACGTGCTCCTACTGTAGTCACATTCAAATCCAGACTCAAAACACTTCTGTTTAGCTATGCATTTACTGAATGAGCACTGTGCCAATGTTCGTCCGACTGTTTGTACTGTATTTTATTTTTCTAAACTGTATTCTTATTTCTTTTTATTATTTTAATTTCTTCTATGTAAAGCACTTTGAATTGCCACTGTGCATGAAATGTGCTATATAAATAAACTTGCCTTGCCTTGCCTATTTATATACCTGAATGGCACTCTTTTTTTCATACAGGGATTTGTTATGAATTGTTACAAATATTGTTAATTTTTATGTTATATTAACCGTTTAGATCAGAATGACACTCTTTTGCTTACATGGGTTTGTTATGACTTGTTATTAATGTTGTTAATTTTATGCTATTCATTTAATACATGGATTACCATGAAGCAATAGACGTTAATGCTAATCGGACAATATTTGCTTATTTTAAGATTAAGAAATTATTTAAGAAATGTGCCTAAACTCTTGTTGACGGATAAATGCCATTAAAGGAAAAAAAAAGAGGAATTTCTAGCATATACTGAGATTTTTTTTTTTTAAATTCATTAATGTCATTAAGCCTCTGAATTAAATGTTATGAGCCTTACACCTGCTACACAGCCAATAAGAACATATTTGACATGTTTAATATGCAGTAATGTGGTGCAGAGTTTCAAGTTTCAACCAATGGGATTTCACCGTGGGCGGGACATTGGGACAACTCACAACGCCTCAGAAAAGAAACCAAGCGATTAACAAAATGTAATTTTGCTCGTCGCATTTGTTAAAAAGATTTACATTAAAGAGAACCTTTTATTGCTTCATTGTGTCACTACTGGTTAAGAAACAGTGTTAACATATGGCCAATTATTAGCCATCCATCGGCCACCCTTCTGTTGTCAGTATTAACAATGGCCACTGAAAAACCCATATTGGTCAACCACTAATATATATATATATATAAAATACAAAAACTTTATTGAAACTTTTTTGACCATTCCAGAAGTGGGAAATGCCTCTGAAATGTTCATTATTAAAAGATTGCGCCAAGTGCACATGAACAAGAGTTTAAAGCAGTGGTTTCAGGCACAGCCGTGAATCACGCTGCCGGCAGGACAGTTCCACTGCTCGTCATCCTCCGGCTCGTGCGTACGCCTGCACTGCAGGTCTCCAGACGCAGCTTCGCTGAAGGAGCTCTTAGAGAAGCTCACCCACTCTCCGCTGACGCTGACGCCGTACACCCGGCACAGCTCGGCCGCCAGCGGGTCTTTGAGAGAGAGGAGGCGTGCCAGTCTCTGCAGAGGGTAGCGGCAGTTGCGGCTGCTGTGCCCGTGGCTGTAGAGCAGGAGCAGGTCTCTCCTGCAGGGCAGCAGGTGTCGGTGGACGGCACAGACCTGGATGAAGTCCAGTCTCTGGGCTAGACGGAGCAGCCGAACTGGGTTGCGCTCCGAATGTGCCCTGCTCACGGCCAGAGCGAGCTGAACAGCAGGAGAGCTGCGTATTCTCTCCGGCAGCTCAAGAGCGTGTTGAAGAGCATGAGTTGAACCTGAAAGCATGAAGAAAAGATATGAATGTTTATATGTTCTCTATTAGAACTCCATTTTTACACTTAAAATATGGTAATGTGGAATGTGTGTTGAAATATGAAAATAAATTAGAAAAAAATAATGCCAGAGTTATTTTAGTATTATTTAAATACTATTATTGTTATTAATATTTTGAATGGGCTTTTATGTGTATTATGTTGTGTATTATGTGTATATAGGTGAAATATTCAGGATATTTCAAGGTAGTGAACCCATTTTCAACTTTTACCTGTAAAAGTATTTCCAGCATATGAAGGCAAAATATAGGGCCCATTTTTTTTTTTTTTTCATAATCAAAAAGCATGTTTAATTAATTGAATTCATATTTATTCATTTTTGAAAAAAATATTTATTCAGGATTCATATTTGTCTTTTTGAGGTTTAATATTCAGACACTATATCGCGATTTGATTTAAGTGTTCTGACCTGCTTTTTATTTCTTCATCAAATTCCGTGTTATACTGTAAATTCTGTTTTTATGACTGGATTCTGCGATTACGTCCGTGTTTTCCGTACCATTGAAATCATAACCTTAAAAAAAAAAAAATCGATACAGTAGTAGAGCCGTTGGAACAGCTTACCCCAAAGCATCTGACACAACTTACCCCACAACTACCATTTTTGGATATTTATGAATATTTATGAGGTAATCCTAAACCAAATAATTTACATGATTTTGTACATTAGCAGTTTGCCACACCTGGATAAATTTGCATGGACATAAAATTTGACCTGTCATGTACAAAATTTACTTTGATGTGAAAAAAATAGTTTTTAGCATAAAATTCTCATTTACTTTCTTGGACATCTCCCAGGCTGCTGTACATGATGGACCCTAAAAATCTAAATATATGGTTCCAAGACTAAAAAAAAAACACAGCTCACCTGACACATCCTTCCCCATTCTCATATAATACATAAGATAAAGATTTTAGTCATCCATGTCAGTATGGATTAAAATCAAGAAAATGATACAGTCAACCTAGCCCTAGCATCCACACAGCTTACCACACGTTTATCCACATTATGTGCACAAAATAGATGCAGTCAAAACTCATCATTGAAGAAGCGCTAATTAAATGTCGCCGTTTCTGTCAATGTTTTCGGCTGAATATTTCAGATAAAAATGTTTTGGTCGGCAAAATTTCGGTGCATAATATAATGTAATATAATATAATTATTGTTTGAGTTATATTGTTTTTTGTTGTGTTGCGCTGCTTATGTCTGGTGTACATGCAGTGAGATGAACAAAGTCAAGGCAATCACTATAATACACACACTACAATAAAATCAATATACTGACACTAACCAGCACTGAGAGCTCTAGCAGTTTCCACTCACTCACTCACTCACCCAAGTTATAGAGCAAACTCAAGGCCTGGAACTCCTCTTGATGCCGGTGTTTCCCATCTCTGTAGCTCTCCAGCAACCAGCTCAAGCTTTCCTGCAGGTGAGTGTCATTGATACGCGGGTCGTAATACTGAAGTGGCTGCCCGCAGAGTCTGTAGGAGGCGTAGAGAAGGAATCGCACGCTCTTCTCCAGCACAGCCACACAGTCCGGCCCCGACGCACGCTGGATAATCATGTCCTGCCGAACGCTACGCAGGCGGTCAGACACAAAACTGTACACCTGTGGATCAGAACGTACACAAGACAGGCTTCAAATGGCCATCATATTACAGATAAAGATGACAAAATGCAATTTCCATACCTCTGTCCATGGCTGAAATGTAGAGGAAGCTGCAATGTCATCAACTAGGTAGCACACAGTCTTTAAAAGCACAGATGGAGGCCGCAGGTCGCTGGCCCTCGTGGAGTCTTTCCCCGCGGCAGGTCGCGAGTACTCTTTGACAGCACGTGACACATCAGCAGACGGCAAACGATCCCGCTCTGTGCCCGCCAACATCTCAAACCTGTGCAGTCGATTCTGGGCCTCCCGCTGGCGTAATTCATTGGCAGGGCACATAGTCATACAGGCGCCACGGGGCACTGAGTCTTCAGCTTTCTGCTCAACGGACGGCTCTCCGTTCGGTCGACCCTGCTCCTTATGCCTGTGTCCTCGACCCCTCCTAGAGTGATGCCACCTGAACACACACACACATATATATATATATACTGTACATATGTCCGTATGTGAAATTGTAAACTATTATTTCAATTTAAAGTAACAGTTTTCTACTGCAATATATTTTAAAATGTAATTTATTCCTGTGATCAAAGCTGAATTTTCAGCATCATTACTCCAGTCTTCAGTGTCACATGATCCTTCAGAAATCATTCTAATATGATTTGCTGCTGCTTCTTATTATCAACAGTTGTGCTGCTTAATATTTTGTGGAGACATTTAAATGAATACTTTTTTTAATTCAGTAAGGACACATTAAATCGATCAATAGTGACAGTAAATGCATTTATAATGTTACAAAAGATTTCTATTTCAAATAAATGCTAATCTGTTAAACTTTCTATTCATCAGATAATGAAAAAAATATTTTATTTCCACAAATAATTAACCAGTAAAACCTGTTTTTATCAATATTAATTATTTGAACCATTATTAATAATTGAGCACCACAACTGATAAAAACAGCATAAAATCAGCATATTAAAATGATTTCCGAAGGATCATGTGACACTGAATAATAGCTCTGAACACAGAGTATTAAATTACACTTTAAAATATATTCAAATAGAAAACAGCTCTTTTAAACAGTATATATATATATATATATATATATATATATATATATATATATATACATATATATATATATATATGAATATATGAAAATGATTAATTATTGCAAAAAGGAGGTGAAATATAAATAGGCTCTATCATCTCTTGTTAAGTTTCTAGTATTGCACAGGTCTGTATGCTCACTGCAACCTTTCTGAGCAATTATTTTATATCTATTAACAATAATTTATCTCGTTTAGGATTCAAAACTAGTTATTTCCAAGCCACATCGCCAAAACACATTTTATGCAATTTAAAGTGGTATTTAAAAAGAATATGTTCATGTCATATCGTCGTTCATTAATCAAAATAAAAACAAGCTTTCGGAGGACTCACGCGTTACTCATGGCTGTGTTGTTCATTGGTCGTGTCTGCCTGATCACAACTGCTCGCACGTCACTTGCCGTAAAGACATCTCCGATTGGTCGCCTGTTTCCACAACACTGTACGTCATATCCGCTGAATTCTTATATATTATGCTTTAGAAATATATATACAATTAAAACAACAGAAAATTGTTTATGAACATAAAATAATAAACTGTGCAATATTAGCGCAAAATTGTTTCTAGTTAAAAGCTGCAGAGATTCTCTTCATGGACTTATTTCTTCTTGTTAAGACCTTTTACAGTCTATGGTTAAGACCATCAACTTTAAAATTCTCACACACACACACACACACACACACACACACACACACACACACACACACACACACACACACACACACACACACACACACACACACACACACACACACACACACACACACACACACACACACACACACACACACACACACACACACACACACACACACACACACACACACACACACACACACACACACACACACACACACACACACACACACACACACACACACACACACACACACACACACACACACACACACACACACACACACACACACACACACACACACACACACACACACACACACACACACAC
Organism: Scardinius erythrophthalmus; assembly: GCF_964197995.2. Lineage (NCBI taxonomy): Eukaryota > Metazoa > Chordata > Actinopteri > Cypriniformes > Leuciscidae > Scardinius > Scardinius erythrophthalmus. Next base: position 17,110,875 of record NC_138235.1, read on the forward strand.
ACACACACACACACACACACACACACACACACACACACACACACACACACACACACACACACACACACACACACACACACACACACACACACACACACACACACACACACACACAACCTTTTAAAGTGTTCACTATATCTTTTTGAAATAGGGCACACACATATTATTATAGTTATTTTTATTTATTTATTTATTTATTTTTTAGGAAAAGTGAATCACATATCTGATCAATTTAAACATTAAAAGCAACCAGAGTAATGACTACAAAATCCCCTTCTCAAGTCAGTTCAGTTCCCAGTAATTAATGTTAGGTGTAAAGGACTTTAAAGTTATTGATGAAATCAGTATGGTATCAAACATTTCTCTCTCTATGTACATATACACATACATAATGTTTGGTGTGTTGATCTCAATTTAGACAAAAACAAATCCAACAGAAACCTATCAATTTCTCAACCAAAATGCTTTGATTTGTAATACAAATATGAATCACTGTTTTTGTAATAAAATACACACCATCACCAGACCTAGTATGAATATGTAACATAAATATGTTTATTCCTTAAATCCTGCTTCAGTAATGCATGAAATAAATACCTACAATTCGTTGATTATTTACATTCTTTAATCATTTCATTGTAAATAGACGCCTTAATTATACAGCATATCATGTCATGGAGGGGCAGAAGAGTGTCTGGGCTGTGCTCTGTCCGATCTGGCCTTCCTCCAGTGACTGCTGGACTAAAACTGTCTCCCGGCTTACTAATGAAGACACCTCCAGAAGATCAGAAAAAGTCCTACAAGAAAATATGAAACAGCAAATGGACATGCAAAGTAAGTTAAAATATAGACCAGCACAGATGAAATGCGCATCAAGCACTAGGAGCTTCACAATGTGCAAAGTCTTTCATATATGGAGACTGAATTGCTCTTACCTTGTCAGCTGCTGGCTGATTTCATTTGCTGTATTCTTCATCTCTCCAAGACACTCGGTTAAAGCCTCACAGTCAGTGGGAATGTCCTTTGTATAGTGTTGCAAGAGACGCTCGCTCTGACTCAGACATCCGACCGCTTTGTCTGTGTAAGACCAATATTTTTCATTAGATCTGATTGGAATTATTCAAAATCACCAGTTGGATTCAAGGCGCACTGACCAGTCATTTCAATCCCTCAGTAACACACAATGTCTCGTACTTAATGACTTCACGTCCAACAATATAACGTTTAACAAAGACATACCCAAAAACTGCACAATATAAAATACAAATGTCATAAAATAAATAAAATAAAATGTTGAGCGAATCTCACCTAAAAACTGCTCTGGGTCCTCTCCAATGTGCACATTCTTCACAGGAAGCTTGTGTCTCGTGGCATCGACGGCTGTGGCAAATGACTTGTACTCCTCTGCAAATGTGTTTGCTTCTGCAGCAACAGGACTTAAAGCCTCAATCTGCATTAAAAAAATGCTCAAATGTGAGATGTGTTAACATTAAGATTAAAGCAGAGTTAAATGTGTGATGATGACCTTACCTGTACGTCCAGTAAACCGTTGAGTTGTTTCTGCTTTTCCAGCAGCAGATACTGTCGTTTCTTTTGGTTAACTTGTGCTCTCAACTGCTGCTCTTTCTCCATGACGGACAGAATATTCCTCTCAGCCTCCTCCCTCATTTTTCGGGTATTATGTTCAATCTAGAAACAAAAACATTATCAAACAAAGGCTTTAAAAAAATGGAAATGTTTATGCATCAACTAACTATTTTGTATTAATGTGCTCAATATTTGTTCATGCTCTAAATGCAGTAGCTATTTCACCAAAACAATCAGAGCAGAGTAGACCAATCACAACAGACTGGGTCATCTGACCAATCAGAGCAGAGTAGACCAATCACAACAGACTGGGCCATCTGACCAATCAGAGCAGAGTAGACCAATCACAACAGACTGGGCCATCTGACCAATCAGAGCAGAGTAGACCAATCACAACAGACTGGGCCATCTGACCAATCAGAGCAGAGTAGACCAATCACAACAGACTGGGTCATCTGACCAATCAGAGCAGAGTAGACCAATCACAACAGACTGAACCATCTGACCAATGGACCATGGAAACTAGCATATAAGCCTTAATTGAACAATTTAATTATCAATTAAAAAGGAATTTATACCCGTATAATATTACGCTAGACCAGCACGGTTTGGAAAATGGATGGATGATTGATTGAGCTGAGGTGGCCATCTCACAGTGCATTATAGGTATTCTCTAGCCGTTGAGCGTACATCAGTTGTACACTCGTTAATGTGGTGCATTGTGGGATTGAATGAGGGCACTCTATAACGTCCACTATGGTTTCGGACACCACTACAAATGGCTATCCCATTAAATAGTGCCCTATTTAAGGGTATGGGGGCGATATCGGACACAGCCTGGCCCATCTGACCAATCAGAGCAGAGTAGATAGAGTATCGGGAAGATGGGGTTTAGAGAATCCTTGATCGAGCTGAAAAGAAGCAATGCTGCAATGTATATTATAAGAAAATTAAGAGTTTTTTGACGATGGATGCACGTAAACCTTTTGTAGGAGACCTCCAAAACAAAATTAGGAACATAATGGGGCACTTTAATCAAATGCTGGCAAATTAAATGTTTGTTATGCAAGGATGTAGATATGTGGATTTGGGGGTATATATCTGTGTGTGTGTGTGTGTGTATGATAATATATACTACAGTATGCAACCATATGCACTAGACTGAGCATATCTGAATGTGTAATGTGGTAGTAGCAGTACATAAAATTAAATTGGGGTGATGAAGCGTGGTGTGGAGTAGTCACAATTGGTGTATATGCTCTAGCAAAAAAAAAAAAAAAAGTAAATGCATTGCTTTTTTAACAAACAAAAACAAAATCACAGGTTAAGTTGTGAGACATCTTCAATAACTATATTGATCAACTTAACATCAGACCTTAGCAGTGAGGAAGGCCAGCAAAAACGTCTCCATCGCCATGTCCCTTTCTTCATTCTTGGGGTCCACAGTGCCTGGCGGCGCAACTTTGTCTGGAAAATTTAAACTTGTTATGCAAGCCGTTCAAACGACTGTTAAAACAAAATCACATTCCTGCTCTACTCCAGTACCACACCTTTAATAACGGAGACATCAAAATCTGGACGTATGCAGTGTCCATCCAACACAGTCGACTGGAAAACACTTCCTCCCAAATTTGAGGATTCCAGAATGCTGGAGGCCACTGTGGGAAAACATCACATTCATCAGTCATCAAGTAATTGATCTAATAAAATAAAGCCTATACAACAACTGACCTAGTTTAACCAACACAGAGACCCTATATAGATGCAGAGAGTAAAGATTTAACCCGATTAGCCCAACACTCACAGGTAGAGTCACTGTATGCCGGAGTGCTTATTGTACGTCTCGACAGGACGGCGTCCCTCGGCTTTCGTGTGCTGCCTATTCTGGGAGAGGACGGTCTGGGTGGCATCAGAATCGATTGCTGCTGTACACTGCTCTACAGAACACAGCAACACTGATGTCAAGATTTAGTATGGAAACATAATGTACAGGTTATTCCTATTATTTTGCAGTCAGTTACCTTTGCAGGAGCCTTTGTTTCGGTTTGCATGTACCTAGACTTTACAATTGTGCCTGACGCTAAAAATCAAGATCAGATGAAATGGTCAGAATTGGCAGTATAATAACATTAATGAGTTATGAGAAGTTGTAAGTCATGCTCTTACTTTTGGTTTTCCTCCTCGCACCACTGTTATTTCCACTACTGACTTCATTTTCAGTGGATAAACTGAAAAACAGAGGATGTCTGAATATTTGCATTCATGAAACTGACTTAAAGGTGCAATAGGTGTGTACGTGAACGCGCTGATGACGTCTGCATGAACAGGCTGCCAAACACATGTTGGCAGACAAGGGAACACATTATCATTTCATTCGGACCAAATGCAATGATTTAACGAACATTTTATGGTCCTATGCCTTCCACAGACGATATATATATATTTATAAAAAATACATTTAGACCGCTTAACAGTGATTGCTATCAGGATATGAGGAGATTTTCAACCAGCATAATTTTCTTTTCTTTTTTTTGGCAGAGAATCACATATTTCACCTTTAAAGAGTAAATTTAGACAGTTTTGTGAAATTAGTATCACAGTCTAAGAGTTTGAATTGGACTTTTTTTGTTGCTTTTTTGACCCATACTTCAGCTTTATGTTGCAGAAACAGATATCACATGTCTTTTAGTAATTATTAGACCAAATAATTCATATTAATTTAGTGGTAGTAATAATGTCATCTTATCAAGCCCACTTAAGTTAGTTTCATTTCCATCATGTTTCCTTTTTAAATCAAGTCAAAAGGTTTATTCATTGTCATTTTCAAAATAGAGTGTCTACAATATTTGAACATATATTTACATTAATAAATTAGATATTTAAATTACTTATATGATCTTAACTATTACTTTACCAGATCAACACCGACGCAAGAGTAAAGCTAATACACATGACACTACAAAGAAAACAAATAATGCAAAAAGATATTAGTGTGTACACTGTACAAGCAGCAAGTTCATAATTCAACAGTTCACAATGAAATGATTTAGAGAATTGAACTTGAAATAAAATGTAAAATCTTACTTTTTTGAGTCACTCGAAGCTATTTTCTCAACTTTACGTATATGTGCCGGCAACTTTTTAGATGCCATTTCGTTAAATACAACTCGAGGATTGTTGTGATGTTTTTGTAACCCGCGTTTTATCGATTGTCTTCCTCTGTGTGCTTGAAGCGCTAACATGAGTTGCGTTCAGCGCCACCTCTCAGCCTGGAGTGTAAACACACAGTAATATTAATAACAGTCTCTCTGCGAATACGGTAGTTTCGCTTTTTTCCTGTACATAGCAATATGATGCAATGATTTTTTCCCCATTGTAATGAATCACTTATGAGTAATTAACTTCCTGAATTTTAAAACATTTTGTAATAAAAACAATCCATGATAGTTTTGACGTAATAAATATGTAACTTTAATATATAGAAAATCATAGAATCATATATTCTTGTACTCTGAATGCAATATGCTCCATGTATGGCGGTTAAATTAAAAACAGTTAGAAACGAATCGCATGTAAAGATAAACACAATAATTCAGAATTAAAAGTTAAACACAAATGCGCCAAGCAAAACTGCATAGATCAGTACATAAATGTATTATGAAATACATTTTTTATGAAGGCATGTAAATAGTTTTCTCCTGTTTTGTGTCTGTCAATCAGTTGTCAAGCGCGTGTCTGTCCGTCCGCTTCTTATGGACAGGGAACAACTCCCAAATCCCATCCATGTTTACACAGCTCCTTCTCTTTATTTGCACGTAGAAATGATTTATCCAGCACCATGAAGAGCTGATCATATGTAGTTTAGAGGTCTATAACTCGGGTAAGTTGAGGTATTCATGTTTCATATGTTTGTTCATCATTTTGGAGTTGAAAATGTTAGATTAGCCATAGTTAGCAAGAAAAGTTAACCTCAAACTTGGTGTCTGACAGCTTGTAGTGCTGCTTATCAGATATTTGATGGATTTAAGTGATGGTTTTGTTTAGTTATTGTAAAATGTCTTCACTTTTTTAAGTTGTGGAAGTTATGCTGATTTAGCGCGATGTTATTATTAGCACGTAGCAAGCTAAGAGTTATAATCCACTTAGGTTCTGCAGTCGCTGTTCCCACTTTCCTAGATGTTTTCAAAAGTTTCTCCATTTGTAAATGACGAAACGTGATAAATATAATTTGTTTATGCGAATTATTAGGAAAACTTTAAATATGAGCCTGAAACGTGCTGTAACGTTATACTCATGAGAGTTTATGAAACTTTGTGCATAATGTGTTCACAAATGTATCTAACGATAAATAAGTATGACGCCTGATTTTTTGTCTTCCTTCCATGGAAATTACAGAAATTCAATGCTATTGTGAGGCTCTTTTCACCAAACCCCTCAATAAATAATAAATATTTATGTGACAGATCAGTTTCCCTTAAGGTTTGCTCTCTCGTTTCACAGCTCAATGAAAGTTCATGAGAGGTTTGAACTTCAGTGTTTCCATTACTGCCTCAGACTGTCAGCAGGCTTGTTAGACACATTTGATAGTCAATGGTTTTACAGGACATTAAAGCATCTGCCATATGTAATGTCATGATTTGAATGCATATTATACTCAGGAATCCTTCTCTTTTGTGCTCTTCAGGGTTGGAGCAAAGCTGGGATGGCCTCTAAACTATTCGACAGACTTCGCCGTTCACTGTTCAAAGAAGGGGAGCTTCCTTCAGAGACAGACGGCCACAGAACGGATGACTTTCCAGAAAGTTCTGAGCTTGAGGATGATATAGACTGCGTGTCGGCCAGGCTCGGAGGGACCCTGTGCTTCGAGGGTGATGGGGTCCTGGACTCTGAGGATCCGGGAGACGCGTCGGGGCCAGATAGTGACTCTGACTTTTTTGGAGAGTCCATAGATAATGCATGTAGCAGCACAGGTAGTCATCAATCATACATATCTTTTAAAAAGCTAACGTATTATATTTTGGTAGTGTAAATGACAAGGTATATGCTTTATAGAGGAGTAAAACTGCAAAATTTGTGTTGGTGAATTGAAGTCCAAGCTACATGTGCAGAAGCTATAAAGGAACAGTCTTGTTTATCCAAAAATGAGAAAAAAAAAACAGTCATTTACTCATTCTCATCTTGTCCTCAACTTACACTGTTCGAAACTCTGGGGTCTGTAAGATTTGTTATGTTTTTCAAAGAAGTCTCTTGTGATCGCCAAGGTTGTATTTATTTAATCAAAAATACAGTAAAACAGTAATATTGTTAAGTATTATTATTTCAATTTAAAATAACTGTTTTCTGTTTTAATATATTTGAAAATGTAATTTATTCCTATAATAGCAAAGCTGAATTTTCAGCATCACTACTCCAGTCTTCAGTGTCACAGATCCTTCAGAAATCATTCTAACGTGATGATTTGATGCTCAACAAATATTTCTTATTATTAGCAATGTTGAAAACTATGGAAGTTTGTTTCTGCCATGGAATAAAACAAATCTAAAAGATATTTTTTTTTATTTTAATCTTTTTTTTTATCTCACAATTCTGCCATCTTTTCTCAGAATTCTGTTATAAAGTTATAAAGTCCAATTCTGAGTCCAAATCAGCTCTCATTTGCGAGTTAATATCCCACAATTCTGACTTTATAATTCACAATTGCGAGTTTATATCACACAGTTGTGGAAAAAAATCAGAATTGTGAGATAAAAAGTCACTATTATTATTATTATTATTATTATTTTTTTTTTTTTACATTTTATTCCCTGGCAGAAACATGCTTCCATAGAAAACAGTTACATTGATGTTGCAGATAAAACATTTTCAGGATACTTTATGACTAAAAAGTTCAAAAGAACAGCATTTGAAATAGAAACATTTTTAACACAAATGTATGCAGACATTTAAATACATTTATTTGCATCCTTTCTGAATAAATGTTTTAATTTCTTAAAAAAAAAAAAATCTTATTCACCCCAAACTTTTAAATGCTAGTTTATATTCTGTTATTATTGAGCAGAGCTGTCAAGCTTTAAAAAGGACAAAAACACCATAAAGGTAGTCCATTTGCCTATATTGTACGGCATATTGCAAATCTTATGGATAACTGTGTTTGAGGAACATACTCAATTTTAGGTCAGAATTCAATGAAAATCACCTCAGTTCTTGCAGTTCTTGAATCACATTCCTTATTCTGCATATTTATGTTGCCAAATGATGTGGACACATGGAAGTAACTTTTGGTGACAATGATTATATATTTTAATCTACATATGAATGAGATTTCAGATCCTCAGTGATATGGAACCTCATTAGTGATGAACAAGTTTCTGTTCACAAAGCTATCGCATGGCTTCAGAAGATTCACAGTTACATTTTTTACATCTATTTGTTGATTTAGCTGACGCTTTTTTCCACAGCAGCTTACAATTGAAAGACTTGTATTGTAGCACAGAAGTTGAATGAACCGCTTTGATGGTGTATTATTTTTGGAGCTTGAAAGCTGTCATTACTATGAACTGCTATTGAATGGAAAAAGAGTTTGCATGGAAAAAAAAACATTCTTTTAGAAACAGCATTTGGTATGAGCTCTTCCTTCTAGCTTAAGCATATGTACATGGTGTTTGTGAACTTACACTAATCTCTATGTTGGCAAATTTCACTTCTTCTTTTTGGTTCACTTTTAGTTCACTCGATACTTCACATTTGTAGTTAATTTTGTCTTTGCTTTATAGAGACCAGCCCAATAGGTCCTTCCCCCAAAACCTCAAATATGATCACCAGACAACTACAAGAAAACTACAAGAGCTCGAGAACTCGTTGCATTCCTGAAAAACTCATTTTTGAGGTGACAGATGCCAGTGTTGTCCATGATACAAATTCCAAGTATGTGGTAAGTACACAAGACACAACTGTGAACCATTTCAATCATTTTTTTAGCAACTTTAAAACACACACACAGGGCTGGACTGGTAATCTGGCATACCGGGCAAATGCCCGGTGGGCCGACGTGCTTTTGGGCCGATACATCTCATTTTTTTTTTTTTTTTTTTTTGACGGCCCATAAAACTCGTACATCGGCGGCCCATTCGTTTTGTTTTGTTTAATTGACGGCGCTGGGTTATTGCCAGTGTAATGCATTGGTCAAAAAAAAAAGTAAGCGTTAGTTTTTTTTTTCCACTGACAGACCGGCCCATGAAACGCGTAGATCAGCGGCCCATTGGTTGTTATCTTGATTGACACTGGGCTGGCCCAATCACATCTTTAAACACCTCCCCCTCTGGGCTTTGAGTGAGCGTGCAGTATCAAGTGTGTATCTCTCAAAATAGTCTGAGAGATGGAGAAGAAACGCAAGGAATGTGCAGAGAAATAGCGTGAAAAATAGATACAGGCCCTTCAAGCAGACGCTGTAAAATGTGTCAAGATATATATGTTTTCTGCAGCAGCAGGACCTTCATCAGCTCCAGTGGCTGATGATGAGGATAGTGAGGAGGATCAGGAGAGAGATGAGAAAGTGTAACGTAGAGTCCGCGGTAAGCAGAACTACTTTCAAAACACTTGGCTATGAGTGTAGGAACCCATAACCTGGTTACAGATTATTTCCACATCTGCATAGTTGACAATTACAGCAATTTACTAGAAGTTTAATGAGACGCGTTTGTATCCATGTTTTCCGCCAAAATAAAAGCTCGATGCAGTTTCCGTCAAAATAAAAGAACATGTGCTTATCTCTTTCAAGTATAGAAATTAGTACAAAACTAATTATGAAAGTTTTCTTTATTTTTCGGTGCATTATTTTTTACAATATATGGATATTAGGCTACTATCATGAGATTAATATTATAACTATTATTATGTAGTAGTGTAATATAGACAGACACTGTTACTAAAAGAGGTTTGATTTTTTTCTTTGTTATACTTGCACACTGAATATGGGTTGGAGCTTTTAATTTTGAACCCTCAAACTGCACCAGATTGATGAATTTAACATTAAAATGCAAAAAAAAAAATCTTAGGTGGACCATGCCCCCAAACCCCCCAGAACCACAGTTTTACCAAAATTCCTGTGAGAAACACTGGTATTGCTATGCCAATGCAGCTTATATCTTGTTTTTTGGATGCATCACTGTGGAGTATAGTTCGACTGTATTAATAAATTACATTTTTGTACTTATTTCATCTGTTAACTCTCACTCGTTTATACTCACTCATTACATGGCATTAGTGGTTTTAATGAATAGGAGTTAAACAAAAACATATTCAAAGGCGTGCAAAGATGGGTGGTGTTTATGATCATATGTAGTGGGCCAGTCTGGGCCAAAATGCCAGGGCCGATATTCTGTCCCAGTCCAGCCCTGCACACACACATATATATATATACAAACATTCAAAACAGCATTTTATATTTGGGCCAATGACATATTAGATTGTCCAAATAAAAGTCATTTTTACATGACTTTTCCTGTCTCAAAGTTTTCGTACACTGTTATGCTTTTTCAGACATTACCTTTCATGTAATGTGTAATATAGCTGTTTAAGAATGTAAAAGGTCTGCAAAGTTTCTGTCTCCAAAAGAAACGATTCTGAACTGCCTGAAATGAGACTTTAGTAATACCAGTCTTACTTCCTGCTAGAACCTACGTAGGTTTGTAAGAAATTTGCATAATGCCAGCCTATAGTCTTCATTAGCTGCCCGTGAACAGCATCTACCTTGACCCTCAAACAGTGTAGTTGTAGCTGAGACTGAAAGAGTTTGTGTTGTCGAGAAGACACTGTTTTCTGCGCTACCAAAGCAAATCCAATTTGAGGATGAGGACTCTGGCTCGAATAAAAAAGACACTATCATTACTGTTTATCTCACTGTGTATCAAGTGCGAAGGATGATCCGGAACCGAAACGCCACGAACGCCTCGCAGGGAACGATCGACTCGGTAACCATGTGTTAATTACCCCAGGTTCATTTTTCACTTGATTTGTCCTTTAATCACTGTTATAATTATGACCGCCGCTATCATATCATAAAGCGGTCATATAGGGATTGTCAAAGTTTTTTTTTTTTTTTTTTTTGTCATCTACTGAATTTTTCGTCAACGATACCAGGGACACCGAAACACCGGGGAACATGACATTTGGTGGGCATGTAGCCCCACTAGACTTTTACGGAAAAATTTCGTTTGGTCCCCGGGGGCCACTCCCCCCCCCCCCCCCCGCGCTGGGCCCCCCCAAACCCAAAAAATGCAGTTTTTTCTTAATTACCAACCTGAACCGTGGCACCGAGGATGAAGAAATTTTTATGGTATGTTGCTCTTAAGGGCCCACATCAACCTAGCCCATAATCACTCATTTGTGATTTGCGCCCCTTCCCATAAAAAATGAAAATGCAATATTATTCTGCTTTAATCGCCCCTATCTTCAGTTTAGATGTTCAGAACTGCACCATATTTCATGTGTATGATTAACTTGACATCCTCTGGGGGTATCCTCTGCTAAGTTTCGTAGAATTTCATCCATGGGGGGGTATAAAATAAATTCATTTATGTGCACATTTAGTGACTGTACACTCATCGGCCTGTAGATGGTGCTGTTGAGCGAAGGGTTGCTGGTTTAGGATGATACTGTCACACACACACATGCAGGAATACAAACAAACGCAAGCATGCACACACACTGACATCCACACGCACAGACACACACACACAAACACACACGCGCACACACATGTACGCACGCATACATACACGCACAGACACACACACAGACACAGACACACACATACACAAACACACACACATACACACACACACAGACAGACATGCACATACTACTACTTTTTTTAGGTATCAGCCATATACCCGATTTACCAATACCCAATGTGTTATGCTTGGGCAGTATACTAATGAGGTGGGTGGGACATGTTTCATGCCATGTTAGATCACATCCTGAGAGTCTACGCTTTCAGAAAATATATAGTTTATATAGTTGAATCAGTTTTCTCTTCATGGTACAGACCAAAATGTATTATGTGTACACTTTCTTCACCTAAATCCATAAAATCCCATTAATTTCTTCACCTAAATCCATAAAATCCCATTAATTTCAATGGGACATTTACTTAAGTGTTCTACTAGGTACAGTGGGAATGAGTTTAATTTTGTTAACATTGTTTTTTTAAAACTCTGGGACCAGGGCTACAAGTTAAAACCACTTTTTTGGGGAAAAAATGTTTTTTATTTCAGTAAAACACAACAAACCCATGCCAAAGTCAGATAACTGACTTTTACCATCAACAGGCACCTCAACCGTTTGGTAGAGGTTTGTAGAAATTGTCTGTGAATTATTAAACAAACTGCCGATGTAGCATGAAAAAGACTTGCTTGAACACAATAAGTGTGTTTTTGAAACTCATTTTTGTAATACATTATGTAGGGAAAACCACTGTTATGGATGTGACGTTTTCACATGGATGTTAAGTGTCTAAACTAATGACTTTTGATATAAAACTTAAATAGTAATGGCAAATAATTACAAAACTCTAAATTATCCATGATCCACAGGAATACTCCAGACAGTCTTTTAAAATATACAACTTATATACATAAACACGCAATACAGCCAAATTGCTCCACGTCATTTATTTTTGTGGAAAGCCAGTGCAGGCCTGAGCGGCGGTCATATTTTGTACCGCCATGCGGTACATCTAGTTATAAGTGGGTCCTTGGAAAAAAAATGTTTCCAAGGACACATTTGTTTCCAAGGACACATTTCCAATGTTTCCAACCCTCTAAAGGGTCCCTGGCCGCTAAAAGTTTGAGAACCCCTGCTTTATCACACCATTTCAGACATTGAGAAAAGAAGTAATGCTGCAATGTAAATTATGAGAAAGATTATGCAAACATTTTAATGAGGCTTTATTCTTCATTATTATATCAGGACAGTATAATAATTTTTTTTTTTTTATTCCCCAAAAACTTTTAATTCAGAAATTAAAAACATGCTCATCATTCGGTCACTGTGTATGCATGAACTGCATTTTTAAAGTATTTTCGGGAACAAAAAGAAGTGTCATTTCATGGATCAATTGAACAGTTGCTGGTTTTGTTTCTCTGGTTTCACATGAAGTCACTTACACTTTTTCTCATCAGCTCTACACGATTCATGTCATCCACTCTGGCACGTTTGACAAAACTCCCGCTGTCATCACGCGGCGCTACACTGACTTCGAACGGCTACACAGCCGCCTGCGCCGGCGTCACGGAGACGAGATGGACGGCGTGCACTTCCCTCGCAAGAAGCTGCGCAAAAACTTCGCCGCCGAGACCATTGCCAAGCGCAGCCGGGCGTTCGAGCAGTACCTGACCCACCTTCACTCCCTCCCTGAACTGCGGACCACACCTACGTTCCTTGAGTTCTTCTACCTGGGTGATCTGCGCGCTGGCCAGATGCTGATGCGAGTGGGCCGCTACCAAGATGCCCTGGGGCCTCTTCTCAACGCTCTGAGACTCCAGGAGAAGTTAGGATGCCATCAGATCCTGCAGCTCAACCAGATGCAGAGGGTTCATTGGTTCTTCACGCTCTCCGCCTTGGTCATCTGCTTCCAAGAGCTGGAACAACTTGGTGAGGCTCAGGAACACTGCGACCGAGCCCTGCAGGATCTAGCGCCTTCCCAGGAGGCTTTGCAGCAGCACCAGTTGCACCCTCTGCTCATCCCCCTCCTGCAATCCAACGTCAGGCTGTCCTGGAAGATCTCGAAGGACAAGAGGCGCTGGGAAGCTCTTCTGCTGGAGATCCAAGAGCAGGGGATTGATCTAGGGAATCAGCCCAACCTGAAGGAGTGTCTCTTTAAAGAGAGCATCGAGGACAGCGAGGGGCTGGTCAGGGCTAAGAGCAAAAGTGAAGATGTCCCATAAGCATTTAGGATTCTTTTTATATATATATGAATATGAGGGATGTTTCTGAAAGCAATATGTAAGATTAGGTCACTAAGGAAACCTGTGGAATTAATATTAACTCTACATATGCATTTCATGGGCACATTTCAATAGCGTTTATTAGCCTTATTCTTGAATTGGTGACACTTTACAATAAGACTCAGTTTGTTAACATTACTTAAAGGAGAACTCCGGTCAATTTTAACATTGAGCTCATTTTTTTGTAAATTTGGAGTGCTGTCAGTACAGAGAACAACGACAAAAATCGGTGTTGCCTACACCGTGTTATCCTCTTTTTAAAATTTGCACCCTGTTGACTTCAATGGGGCAAGTTTTAAACCTGCTTTTAGCCTCTTAACATCCTTGATGTGTCATTACAAGTGCACAGGTCATGTGAGTGATTCCTTCCGAGTGAACACGGGTGGATCTGACTGCAGTAGATGTTAGAGATATTAATAAAAATGAAGTTAATTCAGCCAGCGCTCATACCTTTGTTTACATCCTGTTTTCGGTGGAAGGCCATAGTAATCGATTGTCGAGTTCACGCGCATAGGTTTAGTTACCAATGATCACGCGCGTGAACTCGACAATTGATTACTATGGCCTTCCACCGAAAACAGGATGTAAACAAAGGTATGAGCGCTGGCTGAATTAACTTCATTTTTATTAATATCTCTAACATCTACTGCAGTCAGATTCACCCGTGTTCACTCGGAAGGAATCACTCACATTTTCTGTGCACTTGTAATGACACTTAAAGGATGTTAAGAGGCTAAAAAGCAGGCTTACTACTTGCCCTATTGAAGTCAACAGGGTGCAAATTTTAAAAATAGAATAACTCGATGTAGGCAACACCGTTTTTTGTCGTTGTTCTCTGTATTGACAGCACTCCAAATGTACAAAAAAATGAGCTCAATGTTAAAATTGACCGGAGTTCTCCTTTTAATGCCTTAAGACTTAAGTATTATGAATTAACAACAAACAATACTTTTAAAGTTGAAGTTAATTTCTAAAATACTCTAATACTATTGTAACATTTCAAGACAAGTATAAATTAACATTAGTGAATTAAGAGTTAATTTACAGTCAACAGTAGTGTATTTATTACATTCACCTAGATTAATTAATGCTGTAAAGAATTGAGGTTAATTCTTAGTTCATGATACCTAATGCATTAATAAATGTTAACAAATTGAACTTGTAAAGTGTTACACTATTTTTTTTTTGTATCCTGTTAATATTCAACTGGGAATTGGGTTTTGGTGTGACACCAAGGACATTTATTTTCAGCCGTCATGAATTTCACAGAGATGCAACACAGTTGTGTTTGTCTTGTTCTTTAGGGGACTTCAGCACCACTATCACACATTATTTCAGATGGACATGGGAAAGTATTAAGCGAGGCTGTCGACTCTGAAGGGTGTTGTTTACATTCAGCTGCTGGCTGATTTGCCTTTTCAGTAAATTATGTAGTATAAATTCTT
This sequence comes from Scardinius erythrophthalmus, assembly GCF_964197995.2. Taxonomy (NCBI): domain Eukaryota; kingdom Metazoa; phylum Chordata; class Actinopteri; order Cypriniformes; family Leuciscidae; genus Scardinius; species Scardinius erythrophthalmus. The sequence goes on from NC_138235.1 coordinate 17,125,912, forward strand.
AAAATAAAGGGAATATCCACTTTTGGTGTAAATTATAAATGAATTTGTCAGATAATGCTACAACAGAAGCCTTCAAATAGTACTACTTTAAAGTACAGTTTTAAATGTATGTTTTGTTACTGAGCTCAAAGTGATTTTAAATAACTCTTGCACAAATGTCAAATCTGTTCATTTCTGCAGTGCAAATAACACTACACGTGTTTTAAAGGTTTTTTTTTCATATAATTAAAATGATGCTTTTATATGTCATAGAGAGCCTTTTTATTGAATAATTTTGAATATATTTAGAGAACAACATCATTCTTTCAATACTACATAGTTATTCATTTCAAAAATTACATTTTTAATGTCTGAGCCCAATCTTTTTTGTAAAATCTTGCATTATTTCACAGACTGTTGCACACAAACTCAGATATATTTGTATACTGGTTAAACAGATTACTGTTTTTCCCTCTGTTACTTACTAAATTTGAATATATTTATTTATGTGTTCATTTATTTGTTGTGGAGTTAAACATTAACAGCCTAATGTACTCACCAGAACGTGAGATTTATAAGTATTCTCAAACTTTCCCAATTTAAAAAAAATGCATTTTGGCTAAAAGGCCCTTACAATAAATAAATGCTTCCTGGTTTTTATTAAAATGTTGTATTTCAAATGGTTTTATACACTGGAATTGTTCAAGGAAAATCCAGTTCAATATGACACTAGTCTCAGATGTGTTCAATTTGAACTGCACTTTGGTAATGGAAAAATATTATTTGTTTCTTTCAAGCTCCTCGATAGAATAATAGGCCCATTCGATGTGTTTTTCTGTATTGGTAACAAATACCTACAGCTCATTTTTATACACCAGCCATCTAGTGGTCATATAAAACTATACAGCATTAGATGCACATTACTGTGTTAATGCATAATCTGTTTCAAAGCAATGAATAGAATTTTATATCCTATGCCAACAACAAGCATGTCTGCTGCCAAATATTTCTGTGTGCCCCATCCACAGAGGAAACGCTGGACAACTAACTTTCTTTCAAAATTCTTTAGAGGAAAACTGTTTCCATGCACAAATGAGGGGTTTCCATTCAGTTTACTTTGGGAAAAACTCCTTGGGTCTTTAAAAACGTGCGGACGTGTTCAGATCATCCCGCCCCAAACTCACGCCATTGGTTGAGTGCTAACTTCAAGTTTTCTGATTGGCTTACTGGCGCGGTCATATACTTTCTCGTTCTGAGAAAGGTATGATTTCTTTGAGTATTTTTTTTTATTATAACATTTGACAGACTGTTGGGCCAGCATACGGATTTTTATGTCAGCTAATGTTTTGATGGTAGGTTCGTCGTCCGTGTGTGTACCTCGCGCAAGGACCTTGAAGCCTCTCGGACTCTGTAAGATCTCTCCGCCCCTCCTGACTCACGAACTCACTCAGAGTCAGCGCATATTCTTTCCAGCAGAGTTCATTGTGTGATCGCAGGTCGAAAGGATGACAGCTCGAGTGTACTGCACTGTGTTATTGTGTCTGTCTGGATGCTGGAGCTCAACAGAAGCTGCTCCAGGACGAAACTTCACAGGTGAGAAGATCCATGACCATGTTCTTTTAACTTCATACGCAGCCCGAAGAAATGCATTAAACAAATGCCTTATATATCTCAGCACATTACAATTCTCAAACATGCATAGTATAGACGTCCAGTGAAATATTTACTTTGTACATCAGTTAAGTTTAAATAATTAATATAAAGTTATGCATACATAAATTGTCATACTGTACGAAAGTTAACTTTTATGTTTTATCTAGGCTATTAATTTATAGACAATATGTGTGTGTGTGTGTGTGTGTGTATTTCCTATTATACAAGAAAAACACGTATAGACAATTTTATTTATATTTAATATTAAAGGTATAATATGTAAGAATTTTGTATCAAAAGATCCAAAAACCACTTACACAGTGTTATATATTTCTTTCAATTACGTTCTTACATTATCCTAAATGTTTCCAAGAATTTGTAAATTCAGAGAAATTCACAATTTTAAATAGTGCCCGTCCCATGTCACTTGTCGCCTGTCAAAAACGTAATATCCGCATTATCCCTGGTTTCCGCTTGTACTGCCATAGTAACCATGGCGACAGATGTGGACAACTGTAATGTTTAGAGGCAGCCGAGCTGCAGTGGTGGGCTGAAGACCACCACTGTGTAACTGAGGACCACCAGCACCATGATAGAGCAGACTCGACAGAAGATCCATGATGGTTGGAGACTCTGGAGTGGTCGTCATGAAGGTTGCAGACTCTGGAGTGGTCGCCATGATGGTTGGAGACTCTAGCGTGGCGGCCATGATGGTTGGAGACTCTAGCGTGGCGGCCATGACGGTTGGAGACTCTAGCGTGGCGGCCATGATGGTTGGAGACTCTGGAGTGGTCGCCATGGCGGTTTGAGACTCTGGCGTGGCGGCCATGACGGTTGGAGACTCTGGAGTGGTCGCCATGACGGTTTGAGACTCTGGCGTGGCGGCCATGACGGTTGGAGACTCTGGAGTGGTCGCCATGATGGTTGGAGACTCTGGCGTGGCGGGTACAGAGTGAATGTCGTGTTCTTCCTCCTCGACACCCACAGTAAATGCGGATCCACTCAGCTGCAATGCCAGGATGACATAAAATCATAGAGTCCAACTAGGGTCCCATAGTGGCATGATCGAGCTGAGCGGCTCAGATGGTCCCCCATGGTTAAAATGAAATAAGGGTGTTCAAGTGCTTGGCATAACAATTATTTTGACTGATACAATTGGTTACAACTCTTGTTACACACTTTTTTATATGACATTAATTGACACAGTTTAGGGATACAGCAGATTTCTAAACTACTTTGATTTGAAGCAGATAAATATGTTAAAAATCTTGAGACACAATTGCAAAACCGCTGACTTAAAGATGCTGAAACAAACTAATTCAAACTAATGATGCTCTTTCTGTAGTGGTCGATCACTGTCCGGCGAAGCTGATGGTTGTGCCGTCCAGTCGAGGATGTGTTTCTGATAGAGACTGCTCTGGAGGACACAGATGCTGTGTATTTGACTGTGGGGCTGTGTGTGTGCCGCCTGCTTTCAGTGAGTTCAAATAAGTAATGGATAATAATACCAGAGGTATTTCAAAAGTAACACAGGGGAAAAAAATTTGACAGTTTAAAAAAAAAATTCAGATCAGAAATTGCTAATAAAGGTAAAAAACAATTACAAGAAAACAGCAAGTAACACATTGAATAAAACGGAATTTTAAAGTAGAAAGACTGAAATTATATATATATATATATATATATATATATATATATATATATATATATATATATATATATATATATATAAAAATGCATTTAGCATTCAGTGATATGGTTTCTCTGTCATGTATCTGTATAACAGCAAAGCCAGGAGTGTGTCCACGCAGAAAATTTGGCGCAGGAGTGTGTGCTGAGTACTGTGTCAATGACAGTGACTGTCCCAACAATGAGAAATGCTGCAGCAATGGATGTGGACATGAATGTACTGCTCCATATACAGGTATTATTATATTATATTATATTATATTATATTATATTATATTATATTATATTATATTATATTATATTATATTATGTTATGTTATGTTATGTTATGTTATGTTATGTTATATTATATTATATTAAACACTTTACAATAAGATTCCAATACATTTGTTACAGGATTTATTTAACATATACAACATTTTATTTTAATAATGTAATAGTATATGGTCAAATTAACATTAATAAATGTTTTAGAAGTATTTGTCATTGTCAGTTCATGTTAGCTATTATAGTTAAATAATGTTAACAAATAGATTGTAAAGTGTTACCATATTATTCTATTCTATTCATGTTTGGGTCAGCTTTCTCATTGCCTTTTAGTTTGTCTTATTTAATAATAAGTATGATTTTTTTTAAGTATTAACTATTTACTAAGTATTAACTCTGCCAAAAGTACATGAATTCGGCCTATAGCACTGTTTTAGGCACAAGGTGGTTTTACAAAAGATGCATAATAATTCTCAGAATGCAATTCACTCTGTAAGTAAAACTAAGAAAACTAGCTATTTATGCCCGTTTTGAGTGTTTTGTATGGAAGCTTGTTTCTCCCACTGAATAAAAAATAAAAAAGGTAATTGCAATCTCACAATTCAGACTTTTTTCCCCCACGCAATTGTGAGTTTAAATCTTGCAATTGTGACTTTTGATCTCAGAATTGCGTAATATAAAGTTGCAATTGAGAGTTATAAAGTCAGAATTACATGGTATAAACTCGCAATTGTGAGTTATAAAGTCTTTCTTTCCTCAGAATTGGGTTTTATAACTCACAATTCAGACTTTTTTCTCGCAATTCTGACTTTTTCCTCACAATTGTGAGAAAAAAAAGTCAGAATTGTGAGACAAAAAGTCATGATTATCTTTTACATTTCTTATTCTGTGGCAGAAACAAGCTTCTATTTTTTGTGCTGTACATCTGAGGCTGAATGCCACTAAATGGCCTGACTAAAGCTCAATATCTCCATCCATGCAGTGAAGCCTGGTCGATGTGCCCCACCGAAGGGGACTCCAATGTGTGCCGAATACTGTTACCATGATGGTCAGTGTCCTGCTGAACAGAAATGCTGCCCAACCACCTGTGGTCATGCATGCAGTGAACCGTGCTGATTTAACCACCAGAAAGTGTCCTGAGATAAATTTTGCATAATAATACATACTTGAGTTATTTTACTTAAATCAGTTCAGTGCTTTATTCATAGGAGATGTTTTCCCTCTTTGTAACCACCAAATAAAACATCATAGTTTTAGTAAACCTTCTTTTAGTGTTGAGTTTTTTGACCATGAAAAAAACAAAGAAATTTGCTTCATTGAAGAGTTGGTATTTTTTGGTATGCCAAGTGTTCATTTGGATGTTCTCTTCTCACATAACAGCTCGTTGGCATCATTGCTTAGGAATGTACAAGTTCCCCTCCCCGAGACCCAAACACGTGCAAAACATTTTGTAATGAAAGAGACCTCTGTTACCATCCTCTCCAGGAGCTTGGCAGCAAAAGTGTCAAAACAGTTGTCACTGTCAGCAAAACATGACAGTGATGGAAAAGCCTTGAACTAAAAGTACTAAGCTACCAGGAATTAATCAATCAAAGAATGCAGGTTAACAATGTACTTTTGGTAATTTAGTCACATAAAGAGAAAAGAAGTGGAAAAATGAATGGAATTTGTGCTGAACCGAGGTTAGCATGCATCAGCTTCCCGGAATGTGAACAGACTTTGAATTCTGTCTGGAAGGAAACAATGTTTACATCCTGTGTTTAAGAAAGACAACATATGAGCCAAGTCAAGTCACCTTTACTTATACTGTACAAATTGTTTCAAGAGTTCTCCTCTGGCCAACGAACAAACACAGATTCTTCATCCGGTATGGAGCCAAAGCTGGCCATAGGGTGTGTGAGGAGGACCTGTCTGGTTCTTGTGTTCTTGTGGCCTTCACAGGGGATTGTCTAGTAGACACTGTCTCTGCTGACATTCAGGGCTGCGTGTTTGTTGTGTCTAGGTGCAGGTCCACCATCTGATCTGGATCCGTCAGTAACCTCAGAATAAGGATGAGACAGACAGACTAATATTAGTGAATGCCATTCTTCTTACGATGTAACGAGTACATCAGGTGTTATGGGAAGTATTCCCGGCTACGGTTGACCTAATTTATGCGCCCTAACAATCATTTCGATATTTTATATTTGATATTTTTGATTCAAACTAAAAGGTAGGGTATGGGACAAAAAAGAGAATCACATACCCCGCCTTTAACATTTGATCCTCATGTTCAGAACATGGTTAAAGTATCAGTTTTTCACCTTAGAAACATTGCAAGACTGCGCCTAATGTTATCTTTCTCTGTGGTGGAAAAACTGATCAACACGTTTGTTTTTTCTCGCATCTACTATTGTAATGCTCTGCTCACTGTGGTCTCTAAATAAATTGCAGTATGTTCAAAACTCAGCTGCCAGAATCCTGACATGGTCCAGGGCAAGTGAGCTCATCACTCCAATCTTGGAGTCCTTGCACTGGCATCCTGTCAGGTTTTGCATAGATTTTAAAATTATTATGCTTACCTACAAGGCCCTGCATGGTTTATCGCCAGAATATCTGTCTGAACTTTTAACTGTCTACACCCCGAGGCGTAATCTCTGCTTTTCTGATTCTGGCTTTTTAACTATTCCTGCAACGCATTTACGCTCTATGGATGACCAGGCTTTTTCTTCTTCGGCTCCAAAATTGTGGAATTCTCTCCTCACTGAGATTAGACATGCTGAATCCCTCAGTGTTTTTAAATCTTCTCTTAAAACGTATTTCTTCTGGCTAGCATATATGTGATTTTTCTTTTCTTCTCTTTCTTTTATTTTTTTCTCCATTTCTTTTAAATTTATTTTGATTGTATGATTCTATTTATTTTTTATTTGTTTGTTTTTTCCTTTTATCTCATTGTGTCTTTTCTGTATGTCTTTGTAAAGCGCTTTGAGATGCAACTTTTAAGGGCGCTATATAAAATAGTTTATTATTATTATTATTATATTTAACTGATTTGAATAATATAAATTGATAATGTGTCATGTGACTACCAGGTTAAAAAGGTTTTTGTCCCTAAGGGTAGCCCTGGCATCTACAAATCCCCCCTGTCCAAAATCCCTTTCATAACCATAGATTGAACATCAGTCTCTTCTGATTGGCTGGGATTGTATCATGTTTACAGCAGTTTCACACACTTGCGTCTGGCAAAAATAGGCAAGCTGATGCTGGTACTACTTGAATAGTCTGATTTAATCAGTGGTACTTTCAGTTTAAGAACAGTGAGTTACTACAAATCTGTTCAACTACATTACCTACATATGTATATATACAAACTACCATGTCAAATAACAGATAACAGAAGGATTTACAGTCAGCCAATGCAGAGGCTCTTTCACATACATTAATTCAAACAGAATGTATGGAAGTAAAATAATGTCAAATGTTTTTGAAACAAAAAGCCTGTTGAATTGCACTACTTGAAAAAAAAAAAGGCATTGCATTAACCATGCTTGCATTTTAATGCATTGTATTTTTAGGGCTTGCATTTTTATGGGCTGAAATTCAACATGGTTGAATATTTAAGCTGTGAATATTTCAATTAAAAACATTTCAAACACATTTTCATTATTAAAAATTCAATAATCCATATTCACCTTTCATATTTCACCTCCAAAATATTCAAACTGTTTAAAAATACAACCTATAATATTCAACAGCCAATTTTCGGTCCATTTTATTTCGCTTTGAAAAATTCGCTTCCACAAATTCAGTGGTTCAAATTCGACAGTAAATTCAACGGAACTGCAGGAAAAGCAATAGATTACCGAGATACTCTCCATCTGCTGTTAGTCAACCTCACCAGCAGGGGGTGCAAAAGCGCTTGTTGTTGACGAGGACAGAGCAACAGTTAGAGTAAGCCATTCATTCATAAAATGAAAATGTGAGCTGTGTCAGTATATATGCGGAAAAGATGATAAAGACAAAAGCTGTGTTTATGTTTCATTCAATAACTTCATTGTTACTTTCCCTATGTATCATGTCATCAGCTTTCTCTACATGAACAGGATTATAATCGGTTTCCCTCAATACCTCACACTCGAGGATTCCCCTTCTGTCGGGACAAAACGCTTAACGTAGTTTATGGACTAATAGTGATATAAAAGACCAAACTCGCACCGTATTGGGGATGTAGGCTATAGGCTACTATATAGGCTAGATGGACTAAGAATATGAACGTAACGCGCAAAGTTTCATGCTGGGCGTTTCGTGATATACTGGCATAAAATCAACACTTGATCAATACTAACACTTTCTCTTTTCTTTTTTCTTTCTCTCTCTCTCTACAGTATATATATATATATATATATATATATATATATATATATATATATATATATATATATATATATATATATATAGTATAGGCTATGCATACGTGTATTGCATTAGCTTAAACTGGGAAGAGTCATAGCACTTGCATATTGTTGTCCTCCTATTGTTAGTTTAACTGTAAATCGCTTTGGATAAAGGCGTCTGCTAAATAAATGACTAAATGTAGCCTAATAAATGTAAAATTGGCTTGACATTTGGACATTCGCACATTTAGGGACCGTCTCAAAAGTTGCATAAAACATTGGCATACACGTTTCTATCTTCAATAGCAAACTTTAATTTATTTGAATAAATATCAAAAATCCAAAGGGTGCGCATTATGCCTGACACTACATGAACACTTTACAGTTGGTTTTATGACTGTAAGTCGTTCTATTCAAATGCTATTGAAGTTAGACTTACACTTTAGAGACGGTCCCTAAATGTGCGAATGTCCAACGTCAATGCCAGTCTATCACTGGGGAAACGCTCAGCATTAAACTTTGCGCGTTATTCTGAGTCAATCTGCTTGCCTGCGAGTTTGGTCTTTTATATCACTGTAATTAGTCCATTAAGCTATACATTAAGCGTTTTATATGTCCAGCTGGGGAATCCTTAAGTATTGAGGGAAACCCTATAGCTTGCATGCAGCACATCGCCACAATATAAAGTTAAGGCAACTAAACAACCAAGAGAAATATATGTCAACCTCAAAAATGTAATATTGGATCTGTATATCCGCATCGGGGAATAACATTATAATCTTGTTCACGGTAGAGAAAGATGCTTGTAGGCTACACAGGGAAAGTAACCGTGAAGACACTGAATTTAACATAAAACCGCCGTCATAATAATCACAAATACACTTGCATTGCTGTTAAATTAGTTTTATGAATGAATGGCTTGCTCTAACTGTTGCTCTGTCTTCGTCAACAACAAGCGCTTTTGCACCCCCTGCTGGTGAGGTTGACTAACAGCAGATGGAGAGTATCTCGGTAATCTATTGCTTTTCCAGCAGTTCCGTTGAATTTACTGTCGAATTTGAACCACCGAATTTGTGGAAGCGAATTTTGCAAAGCGAAATAAAATGAACCGAAAATTGCCTGTTGAATATTATAGGTTGCATTTTTAAACAGTTTGAATATTTTGGAAGTGAAATATGAAAGGTGAATATGGATTATTGAATTTTTAATAATGAAAATGTGTTTGAAATGTTTTTAATTGAAATATTCACAGCTTAAATATTCAACCATGTTGAATTTCAGCCCATAAAAATGCAAGCCCTAAAAATACAATGCATTAAAATGCAAGCATGGTTAATGCAATGCCTATTTTTTTTTTTTTCAAGAACAATTCAACAGGCTTTTTGTTTCAAAAACATTTGACATTATTTTACTTCCATAAGAATGGCACAGATGAGTGGAATAAAAAACATTACATTCTTCCTCAAAATCCCTCGAAGCATACTCAAAAAAAAAAAAAAAAAAAATGCTGCAAATCGTTCTCAACACGTTATTAGTTTCCAGTCAGTTTATAATAGGAAAGTTAACAAGTGTTAAAGAGTTTCTTCAGGATTTGAATTTAATAACACCCAGTCTGGAGGTCATTATGGGGTCAGCCCACAGGCAAATGTATGAAAATAAATGCAAAACACTAAAAACAGTCCATTGCTTCAAAACAACACATATTTGAATATCAGTGATTTACAGAGAGTGGACAATACTTGCCACATTCTTAGACATCCATTTTCAGCAGCTGGGTTGTAGTGTCTGTGTTTCTGTGAAACTTGGTCACTCTCTCAAAGGGGTGGTGTAAACTGAGATGACGAAATTCAAGCTCTTCCATGTATATGTCTCCCAGATGCCTGAACCACGCAGTTCCTTTGAAAAAAAGTTCACATGACAGCAAGCTATGGTTTTCAAAGAAAAAACACTGCAAAAAATGTCTTTGCTTATGTGTCTCGACAAAACAATAATAATAATAAAAAAGTGGCTAATCCATCTTTCTTGGAAGCTCATTTGTTCAACAAAAGTTCAGAACAGTCACTTGGCATTGAGTCCTTCCAGGGCAAAAAAGAATCTTTAAACTCCAGCAGATGCCGTTTTAGAGTCATTATTCTCTCAGCTGCCTAATATGGACATTTCAGGCATCAGACCTACTCTTGGCAGTTAGGTCAGCAGTTGCACTCCCCTTATACGGTGAACGAGGTTGGCCAGCTGTTTGGCCAGCGTAGGACTCGGTTCATCCAGGAACGTGCGGGTCAGCAAGTTGTAAAAGGAGCCATACCCCACCGCGACCACCGTGCAGGTGAGGCAGATGACGTTGTTGGGCATGCTGAAGTCAGGCGTGGGTAGATTTACCAGCAGGGGTTCGGCGTACACTCACACAAAGTAGCTTGATTCTTCTTTAACTGGGCCACTGGAAGTCAGAGGTGAAACATTATAAAGAACCAAACAAATAAGGTACACTTATTTACTATTAACACCAAGGCCAGTTTATACTTACAAACTAAATGCTCCACAATGAAACACGATGCATTAAGAGCTGGGGGTGAAAACTTTTTGAATTTGAAGATCTAGGTAAATTGTGCTTAATTTGTCTTCCGGGAAACATGTAAGTATCTTCTGTTGCTTCCGAAAGGCAGTACTAAATAAAATAAAATTATATTTAAACAAAATATGAACATTTTGAACATCTTAAATTTTTCGACTGAGTAGCAGTTGCATCGACTCATGCATACGTGCAGCAGCACGGCAAAGTACACAATGCTTGAAACCGTTACCTCAGGGAACCAAGGTTACGTTAGTAACTGGAACTTTCCCTTTCGATATGGTTCACACGCATTACATCAGAGTTTTTCTCTTGGCGCTATGGAGTACGCACTGCAAAACGCTGTTCTACTAGTGCAGAACGGAAGCCATCCTGCAAGGCCGTAGCCTGGGGGCACTTAAGGACAAGGGCCCAAGGCAGGCTACTAGAGTCAGGGACTTAGCATGTCCAAAAATGGCAGGTGGGAATGATGTCACTTAAAGAAACCCCAAAGGGTAGCAGACTAGGCAGAAAAAAATCCATGCCTGAAGGGCAGGGATGTCTAGGTCATAAAACCTGGCAGAGGTGGAACGAAGGCACTATCGCATCAACTATCCAGTGGGACAGCCTCTTGTTCGTAACTGGCAGCCCTTTAGAGCGGCCTCCGTAGCATTCAAACAGCTGCCCTGTTTGCCTGAATTGGCTAGAGCGCTCAATGTACACCCTAAGGGCTCGAACTGGGCAAAGTGGGTGTGGCATCTGCTCATCTTTGGTAGAGGGGAGAGCAGAGAGCAAAATGACCTGTGGCCTAAAGGCTGTGAAAAGCATCTTAGGCACATAGCCTCGTCTGGGTTTAAGGACAACTTTGCTGTCGCTGGGCCCAAACTCGAGGCAGGAAGTGTCCAATGACAGATTTTGCAGGTCACCAATTCGCTGGACTGATGCCAGAGCCAACAGAAGGGCGGTGTTTAGCGAGAGAGGCTGTAGGTCAGCCGTCATGAACGGCTCAAATGGAGTGCCCTGGAGTGCCTTCAGAACAATAGACAGGTCCCAGGAAGGGAATGTGTTGGTACAAGGCGAATTTAGCCTCCTGGCCCCTCTGAGAAATCTGACCACCAGGTTGTGTTTCCCAACTGACTGGCCAGCTATAGGAGTGTGGTATGCTGCCATGTATACTTTGAGTGTGGACAGGGTGCAACCGCCGTCCAACAGCTCCTGCAGAAATGAGAGAATGGAAGTGATCTCACAAGACATGGAGTCTATATACGCCAGGCTAAGCACTAGCCGGAAAAGATCTACCAGGCGTCTTTACGCACAAAAATGGTCTCAGGTGCCCTAGCCTCAAAGAATGTGTTCATGACCTTTTGGGAGAGACGTGAAGGCTCCTGTCAAGAGGCCACAGATGGAGGCTCCACAACTCGGGTTGGGGATGCCAGATTGACCCCTCTGCTGGGAAAGGTGGTCCATCCTCAGCTGAACTACTTCTGGGAATCATGGCTGGTTCTGCCAGATTGGTGCCACGAGTAAGACTGAGCATCTGTCCCCCCTGAATCGGATGATGACCTGAGGGAGCAGTGCTACTCAAAGGAAGACATGAAGGCACAGAGAGAGCCACCCATGGATAATGCATCATTTCCTTGTAGAATATCGGGCAGTGGTTGTTCTCTTTCGATGCAAAGAGATCCACTTCTGCCTAGTCAAAAATGCTCCAAATCATACAGACAGTCTGGGTGTGGAGTCTCCACTCCCCTGGAGGTGGTGCGTCCTGGGGCAGAATATCTGCTCCTATGTTCATGGTGCCCGGTACATGTGTCACTGAGCACACTACTGAGAGGAGATTGTCCTGTCCCCACAGGAGGAGGGGGCCTTCTGGAAACCAAGCCCAATTCCACTCCCATCTGATACAGATGGGGCAATTTCCAGAGGACTAGGGCTCTGGTGTAGCCATAGGCCCCCAGGAATGTGATGCGTTGGCTGGGGAGCAGCAAGCTCTTGCTCAAGTTGATCATGAACCCCTGAGATCTGCATGGAGCAGAGATCTGCATGGGGCTAGGGACAGTCCAAATGGTAGGGCCCAATCCCAGTCCCCTGGACAGATCATCAGGAGGATTTGTTTCAAAGTTAACATTCTGAACGGCCATCTTATCAGAGCGCGGTTCAGACATCTCAACACAAGGATTGTCCTGAGTCCGCCATCCTTCTTGGGGATGAGAAAGTAGCGGCTGTAAAGGCCTGACTCGCTGTGGGGACTTTTCCAGCATACCCTTTGCTAGCAGAACCTGTACTTTGGCTAGGAGAACATGAGCGTTGGCATCAGAGACCTAAGTGTGAGTCACACCCCTGAATCGGGGGTCTGCAAGCAAATTGGAGCGACTAACCCCTCTTTATTTTCAGCAAGAGGGGGTTTTCATTTCAACTGTGGCGGGGAGCTGACGCTTGCAGCAGGATTTGTGAAGGTGTTTGTTTTTTTATTTGACTCGCTTTAACAGCGGAGGGGTGGGGTGGGGTGGATTATACTCTCTTCATTGGTCCTAAATATTTTGAATGGTTTCTTTTATTTACATACACTTCCTGTCTTTTTATGTCATTTAACCATTTGGGTCAATGCCATAATCATATATCATTGTACAATGGAATTAATTTTTTAGTCATGCTTGGCTCATAAAGTTGCTCATTTATGTACTTTTGCCCATTTGTTACTTGTCTTCTCTACGTCTTTCTCTACTGGTAAGTTTCCTAACCAGTATATTTTAGCGTATATATTTGCTTAGCTCCCTTGTGATCGCGCCTTTTATTTAAACTTCAGCATGAGTTCTTAATCAGCATCAGACAGGCGCGCAGATGGCACTGGGGACGGGGGGGACATGACCCCCCCAGATTCATAGTGACCCGATCCGTCCCCCGCCCTCACTATCCCTACGAAACGCGACAAAAATCGGTAAAACAGGGGATTAATCAGTGTTTTCGCTATACATTATGTGTATACACTATAGCCTACATAAACGTGTTTTTGCCAAACGGATTTAAATCCGATCTTCAATTCCCGCGCTTGGTCCCGCGTCTGTGACTTACTTTCACTTTGATTTGCGATAGTTTGCTTGATGAATATGTTCAGCTTCTCGTCTGCGGCGATGCTGTTCCAGTAGCGTCGCCATATCCGGCTATAACATTACATATAGCCTATAACACGCTCTCACACGTTAATTTTTTAGCATTTTTGGAAGGAGTAAAATTTACATATATGGTTTCAACAACCAGATGCATTTACACTTGTTCAGTTTCGTCTGGGATCCGGACCAGACCTCCTCCTGAAGTGGTTTGAGCGATCGGATTCAAATCTGTCTCGAATGCGTTTCGGAGGGCATTTACACCTGGTCTTTTCACGATCGGATAGCTATCCCATCACAGAAAGCGCATGAAGTGGCCAGGTGTAAACAGCCCCTATTTCTGAGCTGAGCCGGTGATTTTCTGAACTGAAAAAAATTGACTGTATAAATGTCATATAAAGGCGATGAAGAGACAAAAAAAATCACCTCGTTTTTTCAAAAACCAAACAATTAGTATTATTATTATTTGCACATAGGTTCTTTGCTTTTTTGTTCATAATGATAGACTTTGTATGCTGAGATAAGCAAATGTTAAAAAAAAACATACTTTGCTAAAGACATGAAGTTTTGGTGGGTGATTGGCAAACTAGTCAAATAACAGTCTGATCATGCATTGCTAGTGGTGATCAGGTAGGCTTTTGTTTACCTTTGGTCATTGTTGTTTATCCATGATTTCAAATAACAATCCCCCAATGGCTTTTTAATGCAAATCATTAGCCCAAATTATGCAAAGTTACTACTTGAGCACTAGTTAAAGCCCAAATTACGAAAATAACGAATTGAGTTTAAATCATTTGCTGACAGCTTGGTCCCCCCCAGTTAAAAAATTCTATCTGCGCCCCTGGCATCAGATGATAGTATTAGAAGCGGAACCCTCCCCTTATGACAGTTATTTGAACTTCTTTTTCTCTTTTTGCTTCCCTCAGTTTGCTCTTACCCTGAATTTTTTTTTATATCAATGATTCTATTTCTCTGCACATATCTACATCAAGTGTTCCCTCTGCTGGCCATTTTGTGTTTTTAATATACTTCTCTTTTTCTTTTGGTTAGAATCACCTGTTAATGCTCTTTAAATTTTTCTTTTGTTGTTGGTTTGCTATTATCTTCTTAGTTGCTGGTTGGTTATTATTTTCCTTTTCTTTCTCCAGACTCTGACTTTATCCTCTCAGTTTGTCTAAGCCCAATTCCACTTCTCATAATTGTTACTATCAATTCACTTGTTTGAAAGTATCAACTTGGGTTATTTCCCCACTCGCTAACCTGTGAATTCACATCTTTCTTCTTCACCTCACTACTCGTGTACATGGAAATATGACAATCTTTGGATTGCACAGAATTGTTACTCTTCCTACTCCCTCTATCCTGTATCGAATTCCATTCCTTTATACTACCAATAGATCAACTGATATCTTTAGCTGATACTAAGTGTCTCCAATATAGTGATACATGCACACCACTCACACAGCATTACACACACTGCTACTTTCAACAGCAACACAGACACAAAAATGCAGACATTTATCTTATAACATCAACATCTACACTACAATGCACAATTTGATACATACCAGTCACACTTATAACCACAACATATAACATATAAACAGACACAACCCAGCCCAGGTCAATAGACTAACACATTAAATGTTCCAACACGTGACCTGTCCGTTCAGTCCTCTCCCATGGCGCTATTTCGAGAACAGTGGAGACGATCAAAATCTCCCCCTGTCAAACCATCAGCTGTCCCCAGCCAGCACACAGCCCCGGCCGGTTACTTCATCAACGCTGGTGTCACCACAAGAGGGCGGTATCCACAGGATTTTGCATGTGCCCTCTACACATAAACTGTACAGCTCTATTCACTTATTGTGTGTCAGCAATTAAAAGTAAGGTTAACCTTATTTCTGCATAACTTAATTCTTAATATAGGCTTAAGCTCTGAATTTTTGGATTGTGATTTACTTTAGTGCCTTTCAAGTAGGCTACATGACGGTGCACATGTAAAGTTGTTGACTTCTATTTTAAACTTTAAAAGAGACAAATGGATCTAAGGAGAAAATGTGAGCCTAGTGTGTGACGTTGTTGAGGTGTCTTCTGAAACTTTAAAGGAGACCATTGTGAGAATGTTATTTATTTATTTATTTTTGTCTCAGGAGACAAGTGTTAGAAGCAGGAGACTCAAGCTAAAGTCTCCATTTGATGTTAATGTAACCTAATTTATGTCAAGCAGAAAATGTGATGTGAAAGACCACTTTTTTTTCTTCCCTCTGGGTAGTTTCAATCTCATTCATCCACACCATTTCAGTCAAACACAATACATGCATTGTCATATTTTAAGTTTTTTGTTGCACAATGATTTACGTTTTTTCTCGATTGCTAACACACAATTCATGAAACTTTTCACCATTTTCTCTCAACTATAAACACAATCTCAAAACTACACACCAGCTTGTTCAAACCTCAAACTTTCACTTCCAATTCAAATATTTCAGTCAAAAACATATTCTCTTTTATCAGAATCAAAACCTCTGATGACACACAAAACACAACAAATACATAGACTGCGTAAAAACACACCAGTGAGATCAATTCATAACACTGTTGCGAAAACCTTCTTTTGGCAATCAGGAATCATTTTACAGCTCAATGTCTATAACAGTATACAACATAAATAGAGGGGTGCAGATACACAGAAACTCAACAGTAAGCTTTGCGAAAAGGTTTTTTCATTACTTCTGAGCTATGAAAAGCACTACAAAAGAAAATTTCAAATACCAAAGAATTAAATGAGCTTGGTATGCAATACAATACAGTATACTGTCAATTATAGTACAGTATTAAATAAATAAATTCAGCATCCTCGGCCAAATTACATTACAGTATTGGTGTGCCATACAGTAGCCTATAACAGTTTCTTAGTCTTCTGAGAAGACTTTCTCTCCCTTCCCTGGCAGTCGTCTCGCAGTTCTGCAAAAATACCACATCCAAGTAGTACTTGGCTACAAATTAGTTTGACATTTATGAGTTTGAGGGTGTACAACATGTGCTACAGTATTTACTGTATAATGAAAGTTATCTCATCTAATGTACTGCTACTGTGTACTGTAATTATACTGTATGTGCAAGTAATTTAAAACCCTGTAGGCCAACTTTCCTCATGGTCATTCATTCACGCACAAGAACATGGTCAACTATAGTGTCCAACTTTGTATTTCATCAGGAACAAATGTCTTTTTATCCCATCCCTTTCATTTCCCATCCTCTTCCTCTTTGTTTCCCACCTAGGATTCATTTTCCAATGCACACAATCACCTGTGTATTATCCTGATATTCTGATTATAGTGTGTCAGTTTTGCTACTTAATGTTTACACGTGTGCTATTTGAGTTCACAGTGTGACACTTGAGGTAATTATATTGTGTACTTGTGTTTTCTGAATGAGAGCATGAACCTGGGTAAAATTAGGAAATTTTGTGTAGAGTCTTGAAAGAGATTGCAGCAAGACAATGCAATAAGAGATGTTCTTTGTTTCTTTTACCACAATCTCAGTTTTGACTATTTTTCTCTCAAATATTTATCATGTCTCATTTGTGTCTACTTTTATTTATCTTAAGGAATTTTAGGAGAAATACATTTGAAAGGCTGTCGATACTAAAAAGAGAGATACTTTATATGATATTCACAAGATCAGGGAAAACTTGAGCTTAGAAAAAGCAACCACTGAGCATTTTTTTTTCTCTGGGGTAGGCAATACTTCAACATAACAGAAACTCTTTTAAATGTCAAACATAACTGCACATGAAACATTAACAGGTCTTTCCCTTTTCTTGAAAAAAAAAAAAAAAAATCAGTCCTTATCCTTATCCCGTCCTTTAAAAAAGTATGCTGGGTATGCTACAGCACGCTAGATCTGCCGGCCTTCCAGCTGTTCAGAGCGGATCGCAATGCAGAATCAGGAGGGAAATTGCGTGGCGGTGGGACATGCTTCTACATCAACAAAAGGTGGTGTACATAAAAACATTACTAACTACAAGACACCAAACCCCAGCACTGTGGAGAATCAACAACTGGCCTGACGATTTTTATTGAAAAACCCTGTCTCACACCCCACACCCATTCTGACCTTCTCTACACCCATCAACCCCCCTCTCCTCCGTCTTGCACTTCAGGTCTGTGAAGAAGAAGTGTCGGGTCTTCTGGAAATAGAAGACATGGAAAGGACCGGGCCCAGACGGTGTTACACCAGCCTGTCTGAAATCCTGTGCTGTCCATGAGACAGGGAGTTCATAGACGACCTCCGTGGTTGTGTCAAGGCTAACAGGAAACTCAGGGACGACCCCCATGGTCATGTCAGGAGAGGCGGAGGGTTCTAGGGCGACCAGTGTGGCATGAGCATGAGCACGCTAAGCGGCTCAGATAGGCCAGCCGAAAAAAAATCATAAGGGAGATTTCCCCCATTTAAGTCAAATGGGTCAGCTCAATAAAGTCTCTCACGTAGGCCTACTCCTCGATAGGATGTTTTTCTTTGGCGGAGACGCATGATCCTCGCTGCTGTATTGTGGTCGGTTGTTCTGTTACGTGCAGGCAGGGATGAAGAGAGGTGAGAATCCAGTTGCAGCAGTATTTACTGAAAACAAAACAAAGATGATCAAACAGTGGGTTAAAACTAGTCATGAAGCTTCGAAACCTTTACGAATCTTTTGTTCTGAATCAATGGTTCAGAGCATGTATCAAACTGCCAGAGTCATGTGATTTCAATAAATGAGGCTTCGAAACACTTCAAAATTTCAATGGTTCACCGCTGGGGGCGTGATCTCTGAGTCACTAAAGGCCTGTTCACACCGGGACGAATTTCGCGCGCGATATTCGCCGACATTTAACGCCTCGTGACTAAACAAAGGGCGCCAATGTGAGTGTGCACACCGACGCGGAAAACGTCACGCGTAAAAGCGTAATTTTTTTCAAAACGCCTCGGGTTCGTTTTTTTGGTTTGACGCGCCGCGTCAAAAAACTATCCGACTAATGAGATTGGCGCTTTTGCTCACGTGTCTGGAGCTTCTGAAGTTACAGTAAAACACAACTTGAGGGCGCTCAAACACAAAACGGTCTTGCCAAGCACACATACGTAACGGCGAAGAAGATATAAGCCGAGTAGCGTCTAAACACTGCCGGGAAGAAATAAGACGAGGAAGATGCAAGGCAAGATGAATGTAGAGCTGCTGCTCTCGTTGGTGTCGGAACATTAAGAACTATATGACAAACGTGACAGCGACTACTAAAATCTTGATAAAAGAGAACTGTTATGGAGTGGTATTAAGCGCCATCTAATGTAGGGGAATGAATTTGCATGTTCACTCAGCCAATCAGCAGCGAAAATCGCTTGGGTGTGAACACAAAAAACGCGTTGAAAAACGCTGGCGAATAACGCGCGCTGGTATTCGTCCCGGTGTGTACGGCCCTTAAGAACCAATGAACTAGTGTCTGTGGGTTTTACCCATGGTTTTACCTGATCTCTGATCTTTTTATAATTTTTTTTGACGTTTTAATTAGACATTATTTTAATTAAAATTAATAATGGTAGATAATAGTCTCTTATTGGCCTGTTCAGCTGAGCCTTTGTGTTGTGCATGTCTGCATGACTTAGGAGCAGGTTGGCAGCAGAGAGATTTTCACACAAATAGGTAAGACTGAAGGAAGAACCCTGGCTGACCAGGCAGCAGCAGTTGCCATCGCATGAACGGCAGAAATCTTCACTGCTCAGGCATGTCATTTGCACGTTAAATCATCTCACTCACAGCTCACAGATAAACCCAAAGTGCAAAATCTGTGGATTTGGATTTGATCTAAATTATCAGATGGATAATACACTCCAAACCTTGCTTCCTTATGTAGTCACATAGATATACAGTGTGTCAGACAATTAGGCGTTTTTAAATGTGTTCTTGTTTAAATAATATGGGCGAAGGGTTTTTAGAGGAATGTGAAAGAAGTTAACACATGCGTGATGTCAAAACTTGATATGTCATCCGATTCCATTTTGTTGGGAAAAACCCTGCACCCTCAGGACGGTTTTTAGAATTGCAATGACATGTTATGACTCTTTCTAAAATTCAAGGGTTATCAGAATGTTTTAGTAGTTAATAAACTCTTAATGTGGGAAAGAGTTAATCATACTCTGAAAACAAGATTGGCAAACTATGGAATAACAGGACCAGCATGAGTAGATGCTCTTCCATTAGTTCTGCGAAGTATCCGTTCATCAGCTAACAAAGAAACTGACATTTCGAGATTAAAACAGCTTGAAGAGTGCCATTGCCAGGCACTCCAGATTTTGCTGAGGCAGATGAATTTAATGTCAGATTCTCTTTTGATGTATTGTATGGTTTTGACTGAAGCAATACAAAAGGCACAAAATCAAGGATGCATGGAAACTGCCTCTAGAGGGGGAAGATAGTATTGTGCCTGGGAAAATGATTTACGGAAAAATATTGCAGCATTCAAGTTTAGAACCATGATGAAATGGTTCCTATGTAGTTTTATTAGTCACCACTTCAGCTGTGAAATTGTTAGGTAAGACTAGATGGACATTAGTCATTATAAATGAGTTTGTACGCCCAAATTTTAAATGAGACCGGCGAAATGCTGTGGATGGAGACATTGGGAAGAACCTTGTCTTTTAGTGACTTTAGGGCCAACCTCATGATGAAGATTTGGCAGGTGGGGACTAAGATGTTTAGCCTACAGTTTGGTCGCCAGCTAAAAGGTCTATGTGGTCTTTGTTTATCTCTAGATGGAGACAAAATAATTCCAACAAAGTTTAAACAAATTTATTATTATTATTATTATTTTTTAAAGAGCAGACTGTTCTCTTTTTATGTTTTCGCAGATCGATGTCGGTGGCCTTCAAGAAGTTTGCTGAGAGAGCCCTATCGAGGTCCGAGGACACTGTGGAAACAACACTGGCAATCAGAATAGCACAACTTCAGTCAGAGAGACAAACTTAAAAATCTTCAACTTCAAAATGGTTCCTCTGTAGGAACAGACTTATGTTCAAAATATGACCTCAACTCCTGCGAGGACTACAGATGATGCAAACTCTGAAACTAGGACTAATGCTACATTTCTATAAATTGTAATCATTATGTTCACAACTTGTAATAATGACTTAAATGAGCTCAAATGAATACATTGTTAGCTAACTTTGTGATTTGCACTTGGACACAGTCACCTCTGATAACAGATCACTCTAAATTGTAATGTAGACACATGCATTTTCTGTAAAGCTGCTTTGAAAAGATATGTATTATGAAAAGCACTACAAAATAAATGTTAATTGAATTGAATGAACAGAGATATTCTGGCCTTTAAGGTCACAATTAGAGACACTGAACATTTTGTCACATGACAGAGCAATAAGCAATGGGCTTTACATCCTTTTACGTTTACGTTTACATCCTTTTAAGTTGTACTCTAACTATGTGCACTCAATATTTGTTTTTTGCTTTCAATCCACATACTTACAGGGGTCCTGAAGTTCAAATCACATAGCTGCCATATAGGGTTTAAGCCTGAATCTAGATTAAAGCCATATTAATAATGTTGGATAGCTATCAAACTGAATGGTGAAACCAGCTAACATGATGCTTTTCTTTACTGTGTTGGTTCCGACTGATAACTGAGCTACTCCATGGATGGAACTTCACAGTGGAGATGTTAATTCGCCATTGTTTTAGCTCATAAGTCATAATGCCAAGGTGCTCAATATATCCAATTGCTAAGTATGTTAATATTTCCCTCAATCATCTAAATCATGGCCGCTGTATTACCACTATGTGATTTGTTAGTTGGACAAGTAACATGGGCAGAATTAACAGCACGGTAACTGATTTGGTGATGGAAAGCCACCCTGCCATTCAACAATCTAGGCTGCGTTTCCCATACAACAACGTAACTCGCTGCTTAACTACAATAGTTCGAAGTAATCAATTAGCTGGTTACAAATATTTCCTGAAACCATACCGTCGCAAATTTGTAGTTCAACCACGTTAGTTTATGTTGTCACGCCGAAAGTTGAGTACAAGTTCTTTTAATTAATTCGTTTGAGTTTGAATTAATGCCATATGATCAATTATGGACATGGCTTCTAAGGATTAATTCTCATTTTGCTCATTTTTTTCAGTCATAGGCTTCTTCTTATACTAGAGCACGTACACACATGTGCACCCCTTCAAAACAGGCCATTTAAATTTCTTGACAAACTAAAAGACATGAATGAAATTTGGAAATATAAGTGTTACTGTATTTGGTTTATCTTGTTAATCCGGAGGTCTATGGGTTGATGGTAATTCACTAATCAGTACTTGACACTTACTTATTTAGTGTCAGAGGATGGTTATGTGATGGTTACACAAATAATTAAATCTCAAACTGTTAGGAAGGTTTTTATCATTTTAATGAGTGATCAGTTTACAAAATGAAGTACAGGCACAACACAAGACATTTGAGGCCATAGCAAAAACTACATGTTCTATCCCTAACATTTCAGAGAAAGTGCAGGTAACGAGGAAGATTGTTTTACAAAATCTAATGGCTCTTGATATACTAGCCTCCCAGAGATAGGATGTCCAGATTTCTCATGGTGGAATAGGGGACGGGATGGACAGCCCCTCCCCCTATCACATATTTCATATGATACATTTTATGTCACAATCTTCAGTCACCAGACCAATGACCTTGTACTACATTTCACATAATCCCTCCTGGCTCATACCAGCACACGCTTCACAATCATTCACACCTGCCATCAATCACCTTCATCAGCTCCAATCTATTTAAGCCTGCTTCACTCACTCATCAGGGTCTGGTCTTATTATTCTATCCTGATTACTTACCTGTGGATTATGATCTGTACATCAAACGGTCTCTTCTTCAGTCTTGTGTGTGTCACTGTCTGCCAGTCCTTCAGCCACTTCTCTCCATAACCTGCAAAAGATAAGACGTTCATTCACATGAATGAATGAAACGGTATCACCAGAGCTATCTGAAATCCAGATACTCACCTGTTTATAACCTGTCTTTCAATAATCTTGAAATCTAATGCTATCTTCTGTTCCTTGACTATATCATATTGTTGTTTTATTTTTGTCATTTAAAAAAATAGGACAAATATTATAGTTCCCAATTAAATAAACTACATTTTTAAGGTACAGTATAGATTTATTTAACATGTATACATTTATTGAACATCTTTTGTTGTTTGATTAACATTAATGACACAGACAGGTATTTTAGGCTTATCTCACGTCACGTTAAAGGGTAACTCTCGCCAAAATGCAACCTAGGGTCTTTTTGTTAATCTACCCGAGGCAAACTTTTGTTTAAAAGCATAATTAGAATGGAAACGCCACTTTTAAGTTTGACCGTATTTTCATTTTCGGTCAAATTGCCTTTTGAATGGGAGTGATTGGGGCATGACTATGATAGCATCAAAAATCGCTATTTTTAAAACACTAAGAAGGCTCGACACAACATGAAACTTTGCTCGAAGTCTCACCAGGGGCTCGACTATTTTTGACTGTCGAAATGCCGGCGGACACAGCTAGTGAGTTGTTCAAAATCTTTCTTTTTAGTAAACTCTGTGTGCACAAACAATGTTCTCAATGCTCAAGTTCATGTGTAGAGCCCCTGGTGAGACTTCGAGCAAAGTTTCATGTTGTGTCGAGCCTTCTTAGTGTTTTAAAAATAGAGATTTTTGATGCTATCATAGAAGTGCCCCAAGCACTTAGCCCGGGTTTCCCCATGCTGCCTTGCGCACAACGCGATTTTATTCAGGCTGCTGCTAGGCAGCCTGGATGCCATGGACCAGATTTTCGCCTCAACGAGGGGACCAATCACAGAACGGGGAGGGAGCAGCAAGACAATGCCGACGTCTATGCGACACACCGGAGCAGTTTGTTTATATCTATGGATATACCTTCTACCCTCATGTTTGTCTTGCACAAACGGCAATAGTCGCTGAACGCCATTGTGTACACATAAATCTCTGACCCATCGTCTTCTTCCTCGTTGAATTTCTGTTGCTCTACATACGTCATCTGGTGTAATTGAAACGATTGGCTATGAGCGTACAGGCGCATTTGATAGACATTCGTAGCGCCCAATAAATGGCTCTTGGCATTCGTAAACCACGCCTCAAATACGAGAAAATGAACATGTGGTTCCCAGACCATGTCTCAGTGAGACGAGGTCTGACGTTAGCCAGGCTATCAAGCAATCCCATTCAAAAGGCAATTTGACCGAAAACGAAAATACGGTCAAAATTAAAAGTGGCGTTTCTATTTCAATTATACTGTCCCCTGGAAAAATGAGACATATGGTCACCCTACCCAGGGAGGAACTTGCAACTGAGTGTTGTTCACATATCCCAGACAACACTGGAAGAGCAGTGCAAAATTTAGCTTAAGTTCTGCATGATTAGGTAGCTAAACTTAATAATCATCATGGTCTTTTCTCCTCTGAGTGGGACACATGGTTTGGGTAAAAATTGGGGCCACTTTGGTATCATTTGAAAGGGCGTTTATTAGTAACAGTTTCAGGAGTGTTTCTCATCTTACTCTTATACATTACCATAAGAGTGTTGATTTGTTTTGAGACACTTGACTGCCGTAAGTCTCTCATCCAATGTCAGACACATCACCTCTACTGACGCTGGTATGCGATATGACAGAAGACCTGTTCTTTTAAAGAGCATGTGTGGGTGTAGGTAAGGGTGTGGACTGGCCATCCAAACTTTTCAAAGCATGTTTTGATGATGATGATGATGATGATCATAAAGGTTCGGTTGCATTTACGCAATCTATGTAATCAAATGTTTTCATATATGATTAAGAGAGGGGGGATTTAAGGATCTAAGGGTTTTCAATAACCTGTTTTATTTTAAGAAAGCAGCCATAGATATTGATGTTTTATTTTCTTTGTTTTTAATTTAATTTCATAATCATTTATAATCATTAGTCATTTATGTAGCTGTCATTTGATTTATCATTTATTCATATTATTCTTATTTGATTAACATAATTTATTTATTCATGTTACTTTACATAATTTATCAATAATTTTATTATTCATAATAAATTATAATTATTCATAATCATAATTATTTTATTCATTTGTCACTTGTTTTATATTATTTTATTTGTGTCCTTGCTCTTGTTGTCTAATCTTATGATTGTGTGGTTTGAAGGGATGTTTTTCTTCATGAGTTAGAGATAAGAGAATGTCTCCATTTCAAGGTTTTTAAAGTCACAGGACGATGTTGTGAAGCAGTAATTTTCCACTGTATTCCCTTTGTATAATAACACTTGTTGGAGTTGTACTCCGATGAAGATAGAGCATTGAGTGGTGTAACATCTAGACGAAATCTGAGCATTGACAAAGCATTGAAACATCTAAGATTATTCAATAAACTGAATAATAATTTTATTATCACTTTGTCTCCTGCTTCTGCTCTTCCCTGGTTTACTCAGTCAAACTCTCAGGCTGATAGATAAAATATCACAACACAAATCCTATATTATAAAATCAAAAAAGTTAAAAGTTAGTTTAAATTAAAGTTTTAATGTCTGAGCCAAATCATTTTTGTAAAATCTTGCAGACCATTTTACAAATCCATTGCACACAAATTCAGATACTTTTGTATAGTTTAAACCGTAGAAGTCGAACGATTGATCAGTTTTGCCGATTAATCCACACCGATAACAGATTGCTGGAACAATCAGTTATCAGCAAAAAATACTGATTGTTTTTCCAGGTTGAGTCTGTTGCTGGAGAAGATGGTCAAGAAGGGTTCACTACAGGTCAATTTACAATATGAGAGCTGCCTCTAGAGGTGATATGCCTTGTGGTGTTTGTTTTGACGGGAGTCTGTCCGCTGCACAGAGCAACACTTTTGATTTTAAACATAGACAACGAAACAATATGTGCTCAGTACACTACCGTATGTGTTTTCATATCATTATAAAGTAATTAAGTTGTTGACTAGATGCTGCAGTGGAGACTGAGAGGATGCTAACATTATAGCCTACCTCAAGCGGTTAAAACTATGTGACAAAAACACACAAGCCGACACAAATGTTTAATGTCACGATTGATACCATCTACTTGAATTAGTTTATATCATGCTGGTCGCTTTTATGCATTTGTTATTCAGTAAAGTTGCATAAAGCTAGTGACATGAGAAAGCAAACTATCAAATCAGAAATGCACTTGATTTTGGTTATTTTTTATTATCACTATAATACTTTTTTATCGTATTAGATAATCAAGTGTTCTAAAATAGAAGCAAATGTGTGGGGGTATAAAAATATAGATATGTGTCTAACATCAATGATATGGCCATTTTTAAGCATGACTTTTCGGACATTCCATTTGTAACATTAACTAAGGTTAATACAAGTTTTTTTCATTATTAATTTCAAAATTTACTAATACATTTTAAAGTTGTATCTCTTAGCATTATTTAAAGCACTATGAACTAAAATGAATGAAGATATAATTAATATAATAATATTTATTCATTTTAAAAATGTACAGTACATTTTCATGGTTCAGTACTGTTTTAAATTTTTGTAAAAAAGTTCAGCACTATTTTATGCATTGTTTGTTTTCATTCTGTATCAATTTTAAAAACTATCGGTTGATTAATGGTTCTTGGTCAGCATGGTCCAGCCCAGTTATTGTCATCTGTAAAATCCACTATCGGTCGACCTCTACTAAACCGATTACTATTTTTCCCTCTGTGTTATTTACTATATTTTAATTTGAATATATTTATTTACTCACTTACACTCACATTCACACACACACACACACACACACAGGGCGTGCTTTTCACCCATGCAGACCAGCGCCCCTAGTGTAAAGCGAGCGGCCTCGTCCTTTTTGGATGATCTGAAGAGGATCTTCACGATGACAGTCTGTCGTTGGCGGCTTCTGACGCGGGGGATTGGATGGGCTCAGTGGATGACCCCGCCCTCCCGGCGTCTAGAGACACGAGCGACACCAAGACTGGTATCGACGTCAAACTTTTCTGCCTCCTATCAAAAGCTGTTGAGGAGCTCGGACTCGAGGGGTCTGCCTCAAAGGAGCCCACACGAAGCCGCCTGGATGAATGGTTCCTGCCAGGGCGCCAGCAGGCCCCTTGTCAGCGAGCAGCGCCGTTCTTCCCTGAGGTTCACGACGAACTCACCAAGTCGTGGCACGCCCCCTACTCGGCCCATCTACGCACTTCTACATCCACCACTCTCACTACCATTGATGGCGCCGTTGAAAAAGGCTACGAGAGGCCCTTCCCTCTCGAGGAAGCAGTGGCTGTGCACCTCTGTCTGCCCACTACCAGTGGATGGAAAGCCAAGGTGGCTCACCCATCAAAGCCATGCAGGAAGACTTCAGCCCTCGCCGGCAGGCTTTCGCGTCCTCTGGGCAAGCGGGCTCGGCTCTACATACCATGGTGGTCCTCCAGGTATTCCCGGCCAAACTCCTCCCAAATGCAGCGAGTTGTCTCCCGAAATGATTCAGCCCCTAGCCACCCGGGCCGAGGCTTGGAAAGACGAAATTCAAATTCAACACAAGTGATTACGGTGTCTGCTCTTCCCGATTCAGAAAATGAGCGTCAACTACACTTATTCTGCGCTGTTTGAGCCTTATGCTCTGGCAATTTCAGGCAGTCAGAGCAGCTCTTCATATTTTTCAGTGGCCGCACCAAAGGGCTTCTGGTCACGAAGCAGAGACTATCCCGTTGGATAGTGGACTCTATCGCGCTGGCTTATGCTTTGGTGGGCCTTCATAGCTATCCGATCACAGAAAATGCATGAAGTGGCCAGGTGAAAATAGCCCCATTGAGAGTCAGCATATTGAGGTTATCAAAAGGCCTCCATCTTCCTTGGTCATGGCTCTTGAATTAGAGTATTGTTAGGCCTCCTCTCGCTATAGAGTCATTCTATTAGAGGCCTCTCCTCCTTTGAGCTCTGCCCATTATTGTGTCAGGCTGCAGGCCCTGTTATGTAGCTTTATTGACAGGTGTAGGATGTAGTGTATTCATCCTATGAGCTCAGCCATAGGCTAAGTGGTAAGGCTCTCTGTGAACCTCCTTGGCTACTGCGAGCGTTGCTAGGCCTCCTCTCGCTAGAGAGAGTTATCTTACTGAGGCCTCTGCTTCCCAGAGCTACGCTAGGATAGCAATTGCGAGTGGTAAGCTCTCTGTGAGACTCCTTTCAAGATGTCCTGAGCATGGGGCATCGTTAGGTCTCTCGATTTAGAGTCTCGTCATGCTGAGGCCTCTGTTACTAGTGCTCAGCTAATGTTTGAACTCCCAGTGCGAGTCCCCTTTCGAAAGGGAACGTCTCAGTTTACGCATTGGTACCATGGTTCCCTGAGAAGGGGAACGAGATGCTGTGTCCCTTTGCCATGCTTCCGGTATTCCTGCACACGTCTCCTTCAGCTGGATGACGTATTTCACAGGTGCCCTTTTATTCTCTTTTTTTATACACCAGCCATCTAGTGGTCATACAAAGTTATGCATTCAACTAGATGCACATTACTGTTAATGCATGATCCGTTTACACTATAAAGCAATGTATAGTGTATTTTATATATTACAAAGGGTTCAATTGAAATCACATGGTGCTGCTAACAAGCATGACTGCTGCCAAATATTTCTGTTTACACAATCAATTTCAATTTCAATTTATTATTAATGGATAGCCCCTTGAGATGCAACATCTCATTTTCAAGAGGGTCCAAGTACACACAGACATACAACAACGACGACAACAACAACGACAACAACAACAACAACAACAACGACAACGAAACCATTACCAGCTTACACCATTACCTAAACCTAAGACACATCATAGCTCTGACATGTTATAACTGTTTCAAAAAACACATCACATTTACCTCATTATACAATTGGAACCATAATGCAAGAAATTCAGTAAACAAAAGGGTGTCACATAAGAAGGACCGAGGTTGAATCCACAGGAGGTAGATCAATTAAACAGTTACATGAAACAAAAGACAATTCCAAGCATTACTATTCAGTCCAACATCAGTAGCATGCACACACATTGTTTAGATATTGGAATAAAGTTAACTTGAATATACGAAAAGATAAGATGGACCTCAAGGAAAGAGGAAGATTATTCAAATCACTAGTAGCTTTGTAGTGAAAAGTTTTATGACCAGTGGCTGAAAAGATTCCTGTAAAGACGAGAGATTGCATATCTCTAAGAGGATACAAAGAACTACGTGGGACCAAGAGTTCTCTCAGATATGAAGGACATTCGAAGTAGGCACATTTGAAAATAAAAAGAAACCAATGAAAGTCTCTTCTTGAATTCAGCTGAAGCCAATTCAATGATGCATATTACGCAATGATGTGTTTTAAAAGAACACCTCAGAACAAATCTACATAGAGAGTTAAAAACAACATTAAGTGGCTTAAGAACAGCGTCACTAGTGTTCATGTAGATAACTGAGAAATTAACCTTTTCCTAACTTCCAATGTAAAACAATTAACAGATCTATAAAGTGTACTGAGACAACCATATATTCTCTTTGTTTTATAGTCAATGTGAGGTTTGAAGGTAAACTCAGAATCCATCCACAACCCAAGGTATTTAAATTTTTCGGATTTCACCATAGAGGACCCATTAGCAAAATACAGCTGTAAGTTAAGAGCACATGGTCTTCTGTGCCTCGTCCCAAACAACATACAACAGGACTTTTCCATATTCAACACTAGATTGTTACAGTGAAGCCATTTTTGAGTCATAATAAAGTCAGCTTGTAACTTATTCTGGATCTGGTGAATATCAGAGTCAGCAGAATAAATGACTGTATCATCAGCATAAAGATGAATCTTACTCATGGAGCAGATGTGTGATAAATCATTGATAAAGATCGAGAACAAAAGGGGTCCTAGAGTGGAACCTTGAGGAACACCCTTAATACTTTTCCCCACTGAGGAAACGAAAAAAGAAAAAAATCTTTCTTTCTTTCAAAATTACTTGTGCAAATGAAGGGTTACATTCAGTTTACTTTGGGGGAAATTATCATTGCTTAATTAGTTTCAGATTTGGGATTGTTTCAGTCCAGTGGGATTGTATTGGATATAATCTAAACTATTATGTGGGGAAAAGTATTTTACCCCATTGAGGACATTAAAAAGTAGTTGTTGTATTCTAAAAAAAAAAAAAAAAAAAACTTTTACAAGCAACATTGCAAATGTATTACACAGACCTCATTGGATCTTTACTTTTTTTTTTTTTAAGGTGCCCACGTGTTCTGTTATTGTTTGCCAAAACAGATCATCCCGCCCCAAACTCATGCCATTGGTTGAATGCTAACTCAAATACTTTCTCGTTTTAAGAAAAGTATACGATGTTCCAGCAGTTCATTGTGTGATCGCAGGTGGAGAGGATGACAGCTCGAGTGTATTGCGCTGTGTTATTGTGTCTGTCTGGATGCTGGAGCTCAACAGAAGCTGCTCCAGGACAAAACACAGGTGAGGAGATCTTTGTGCTTTAAACTTCATTACACAGTCTGAAGAGATCCATAAACCAGTGCCTTACAAAATATGGCATCTCAGCACATTATAATATACACACATACAGAACAGACTGTGTTTAATTTATAATTAAACATACAGACGTCCAGTGAGCTTTGTATGCTTTATCTATTACTTTTTTATATATATATATATATATATATATATATATATATATATATATATATATATACTTTTATACAGTTAAACAAGAACATTAATGTAAAATGTTTGTTTTATATTAATATGGTTACAAAATATTACCAGATATGTTTGACTTTAATCTGATTTTTTTAGTTTCCCATTTTAACAACTATAATATGTTATAACATGGGGAGCTAATTATAACTTAAAACTTAAATAAAGGTCTGAGTTTTTTTTTTTTTTTGTGGTTTAAAATGCTTAAAATGAATTTTGACATGCAATTGGTTACAACTCTTGTTACACTTTTTTTTTTTTTTATCTGACACTAACACAGTGGATAAAGTAGATTTCCAAACTAATTTAATTTGAAGCAGATAAATATGTGAATAAGCTTGAGACACATATTGCAAAACCACTGGCTTGCTGAAAGATGCTGAAACAAACTATTATAACTTGGTCTCCCCTAATGATGCTCTTCTGTAGTGGTCGATTACTCTTCAGGGAAGGTGACGATTGTGGGGTCCAGTGGAGGATGTGTTTCTCATAGAGACTGCTCTGGAGGATACAAATGCTGTGGGACTGTGTGTGTGCCGCCTGCTTTCAGTGAGTTTAAATTGTGTATAATAATATTAGAGGTCTTTCAAAAGGAACACTGAAAAAAAAAAATGGTGTAGAAACAGTTGTAGTTTAGAAATTGCTCGTAAAGTAAAAAAATAATTACAATGAAACAGCAAGTAATTGAATAAAACATGACATTTTAAAGTAGAAAGACTGATATAGTTCTTTCTTTTAAAAAGTCTTCCAATAACATACAGGTACAACTTTCATTTTTACAGTAAAAACTTCATTCAGCATTCAGTGATTTGGCTTCTCTGTCATGTGTCTGTATAACAGTAAATCCAGGAGTGTGTCCAAACACAAAATATGAAACAGAAGTGTGTGCCATGGTACGTTTCGTGTCGTGTGCCGATGACAGTGACTGTTCCAAGAGGGAGAAATGCTGCAGCAATGGATGTGGACGTCAGTGTATAGCTCCAGTTACAGGTATTATATTATATTATATTATATTATATTATATTATATTATATTATATTATATTATATTATATTATATTATATTATATTATATTTAGTGCTGTCAATCAATAAAAAAAAAACTAATTAATGATACATTTTTCTGTAATTAATCTTATTAATCGCACCTAACATTCAAGTACTTTATATATTTTTAATTTGTAATAATTTCACACTTAATCTCCAAATTAATGTAGTAACAACATAAAGACAGTAGCCAATATTTGAGACATTTGTTTAATGGCATCTTTCTATTAAAAAAAAGGCCATTAATTTTAGCCATTCATTATAGGCATTTAGCATTAGACTATAGTTCAAATCTATCAAATTTAAAGTAGTTTCAGGCAGGTCTTGACCACATTATGTACATGTCCATATCATTTCACTAAATAATTTATTTTAAAGGTCCTTACAGCAACAACAACAAAATAACCAAAACCCACGACGAATAAAACATGAAATTTTAAAGTAGAAAGACTGAAACAGTTCTTTCTAGTAAAACGTATTCCAATAACATATACCTATACATATATAAGTACAACTTCCAAAATATTTTTTTTTTCTACAGTGAAAAATTCATTCAGCATTCAGTGATATGGCTTCTCTGTCATGTGTCTGTATAACAGTAAAACCGGGAGTGTGTCCAATAATAAATGAAGAAATAAGGTGTTTCAGGAAGAATGACGATTTGTGTGCCGATGACAGTGAGTGTCCTAAAAAGGAGAAATGCTGCAGCACTCCATGCGGTGGACGTCGGTGTACGGCTCCAGTTACAGGTATTATATTATATTATATTATATTATATTATATTATATTATATTATATTATATTATATTATATTATATTATATTATATTATATTATATTATATTATATTATATTATATTATATTATAGTGCTGTCAATCAATAAATATATATACATTTATATATTTATATATCTTTATATTGTAATAATTTCACATTTAATCTCCAAATTAATGTAGAAACAACATAAAGACATCTTTTTATAAAAAAAACACACATCAATTTTAGCCATTAATTATAGGCATCCAGCATTACAGTATAATTGAAATCTATCAACATTTATTAGGCTTTAAAAATATAACAACTTTTAATTTAAAACTATCTTCACATAAACCCATTATAATGAATGTCACATTTACCAGCCTTCAATATATCAGAGCTCAATTTTTTATATTGGCCCAGTCAGACCAGTTTAAATTTTTACTTGCCCTGCTAAACTGCATAAAAAATGATTGTTTTCATTGTTTTTGACTCATGTAAACTGTTAAACAGTGCTTTAAGATTTTCATAGGTTTAATAGGTTGGATATACAGAAATTGAATAAAGTCATCAAACACTTCACAGTCTTCACTGCATAAATTATTAATTAAATATAGATTAATTCTTATTAAAGCTACAAAAGTTATTCAGTCAAGAACAGTAAAAGATTTTCTCTCTTTTGTTCTTTAACTAACGTTAATGACAGACATTAAGCAGCAGGTTTGTTAGGCTGCTGTCACTGTAAGTGCTGCCAGTACGCACTGCGTTCTCTTTTGTGTCTTATCGTGCTGAAATGTTTTAAAAGCATTTGCATGAATAAGAGCGTGATCATATATTGTAATGCAAGCCAAAGAATGATGGGGGGAAAATGGATTGCGGACTGGACTAAAATTAATCGCGTTAATGTGTTAACTTTGACAACACTAATTATATTATATTAATTATTATATTATATTATACACACCGGGGCTGTTAAATGCTTGAATCTGATTGGTTGACGAAGATTCTAAGGTGTGTAATTATTTTCAGGGAAACGCACAGCTAAAGTAGATCAGGTCTTGACTGCATCACATGTCCACATCACTTCACCAAATTATTTCTGTTATTTCAAAGTTCCTTACAGCAACAACAGCAAAAGAACCAAAAAACCCAGTGAAAAAGACATTCAGCATTCAGTGATTTGGCTTCTCTGTCATGTGTCTGTATAACAGTAAAGCCAGGAGTGTGTCCAAGCACAAAATTGAAACCAGGAATGTGTGCCTGGATACGTTTCGTGTCGTGTGCCGATGACAGTGACTGTTCCAACAATGAGAAATGCTGCAACAATGGATGTGGACTTCAGTGTATAGCTCCAGTAGTTACAGGTATTATATTATATTATATTATATTATATTATGTTATATTATATTATATTATATTATATTATATTATATTATATTATATTATATTATATTATATTATATTATATTATATTATATTATATTATATTATATTATATTAAAGCAATATCTCACTCTGGCAGTGCAGCATGGCTGTGGCGGAGTGCCGTATGTTACGTTCTATACGAATAATAATAAGAAACAACAATGGAGGGTCTTTAAACCCATCTTTTGTGCAGAACTGTTTCCCTCCTCCACGGATTCAAATCTCAAGTTGACAGTTTGACAGTTGAGCCCAACCCTCCATTACTAATTGTAAAATATGGGTTGAATATAGTGTCAAAATGATTAACACGCGCAAGCACACTTATCAATGAACTTGATACATGTTGCAGAAATGTTTTATCCATGCCTTTCAACTTGCGTGTGCAAAATTCAAAATTGAAGGAATGAGACATTTTTGTGAATACAGATGTTTTTCTGGTGCTAATTATTAATGTGTGCACAACTACCCATCTATTTGACAAATTCACAAATGTGCATCACTACATTTAAACTAATACAATACAACTTGTGTGTGCAAAATCCAAAATCACATGAATGTGTAGCATTTTGTATAAATAGAGACATAGTTGTTAATACAAAACCTCGATTTTGTATTAATGTAGGCCAGAATTTGTGCGTGCAACAAGTAAGATGTGTAGGCCGATTTGTGGATGAGGTGATGCGCGTGCATTCATTGACTCGTTTCTGAGTCCATCCTATTTGATTCATTTGGATTTTGAGACTTTCATTTCGCCGGTTTCGCCTTGCACGATCCACACACACAGATGTCTGAGAAAACCTGCTACCACTAGATGGCAGTTCTATTGAAGCACCAAATTTAGTACACAGTATAGGCCTACCTTATTAATAAAGCGTACTTTGTAGAGGCAAACAGATTAAATCAGATTATGAACAACACCCATAGAAAACCATTATAAAACGCTTAACGTGCAATAGCACGTTGCATGTTCAATAAGGTGTATAGGCTACTGAGTTTTAATATCACCGTCTTACTGCATTGACATTAAGCTTTTTCTTTATAATATGCTCTAATGTCTGCTAACTACATAGCCTACAGACAAGAGCCTATATGAACGTGCGGCGTTTCACGTTAATGGCATTTTCCTTCCTGAGCCTGTTAAAAAGAAAAAGCTTAACATGAAATTCTGCAGTTGCGTTTAACTTTGCATGTATATGGAAAAGCAACCGCAGTGAAGTAAGTTTTAGGTTTGATATTCGCTGCATTTTCTAAAGGGACCATTTGCGAAGTCCACACACAGTCAAAAAAATATAAACGTCCAGTCATTCATTCAAATGAACATACTTACAAGGTTATAGTAAATGCCTAGTGGGCAGACTGACTTAGCCTACTGTATGTCCAGCCAATATCTCGATTGAACAGTAAAAAAAAAATAAAATACTGTAAATTGTTTTGTAATTCATGTTCCAAAGGTTGTAATACGCTCCTAGTGATAGTCAGGTAAGTTTTTGCATTATTCACCTGTAGTAAGTCACCAAAAACCCGTTTGTTTAATTACAGTAATTTTTGTATAAAAAAATATAATTGTTTACTGTAAATAGTATACATGAAGGGAGATATTTGGACAATTTCACATGTAGTAAGCCAGTCTAGTCACTAGGAACATACTACAACCATTTTAAACATGAAAAAACCCTTTTGGTGAATTACAGTATTTTTCTGCAGAATACAGGCTACATACATGAAGGGAAGTATTGTCCAAATTTTACTTGTAAGTCAGTCTTACAGGAACCTTCTACGAGCTTTGGAATTTAAAATTGTCTATTTTTAAATATTAAAAGTAATTTGAATTAAAACAAGTTATAGGTTTTAACGCAGTTAGTGGAATTGGCAGACGTTCCCTTATGCATCATGAGCTGTGGTTAGCACAAAGCATTCTCATGTAGGCTATACATATGCAGCCATACACACGTAGGCTCAAGGAGATTTTTAGTTAATATTTCATGTTGATATACAATGGTTGCATATTGTTAAAACTCATCGTGCTATAGTATGACTATAGCCTATAACAGTGGCAAGGGTCAAGGGAAAACAAATGTCCTGCGAAAATCGTCTTTTTACATTTAAAAACAGACATTTTCAAATTCCAAAGCTTGTATACTATGTATACAGTGTGTAGTCAGATAAAAATAAGCCTATAATATGAATGCAACTGCAAAATTTCACGGGTTTTTTTTAACAGGAAGGAAAATTCCATTAACGTGAAACATCGCGCGTCGCGTTCCTGGCTCTTGTCTGTTGGCTATATAGTTTTCCTCCCATAGAGCATATTATAAAGAAAAAGCTTAACGCTATTGCACGTTAAGCATTTTATAGTGGTTTTCTATGGGTGTTGTTCATAATCTGATTTAATCTGTTTGCCTCTACAAAGTACGCTTTATTAATAAGGTAGGCCTATACTGTGTACTAAATTTGGTGCTTCAATAGAACTGCCATCTAGTGGTAGCAGGTTTTCTCAGACATCTGTGTGTGTGGATCGTGCAAGGCGAAACCGGCGAAATGAAAGTCTCAAAATCCAAATGAATCAAATAGGATGGACTCAGAAACGAGTCAATGAATGCATGCGCATCACCTCATCCACAAATACACATCTTACTTGGTGCATGCACAAATTCTGCCCTACATTAATACAAAATCGAGGTTTTGTATTAACAACTATGTCTCTATTTATACAAAATGCTGCACATTCATGTGATTTGGGATTTTGCACACACAAGTTGTATTGTATTAGTTTAAATGTAGTGACGCACATTTGTGAATTTGTCAAATAGATGGGTAGTTGTGCACACATTAATAATTAGCACCAGGCCTATTTATTTGTAGTTGTTTGTGTGTGGGTTGTGAAATGCTTAAAAACCGCGAAAAGAAAGTCTCAAAATCCAAATGAATCAAATGAGATTGACTCAGATGAGACGTCAATGAATGCAGGTGTGTCACCTGATCCACACATGCACATCTTCTTTGTTGCATGCGCAAATTATGATACACTAATTGCACACGCAAGTTGAAAGGCATAGATAAAACATTTCTGCACCATGTATCAAGTTCATTGATAAGTGTTAATCATTTTGATACTATATTCATCCCATGGTAAAACGTCACTTTAGAACTAGCAACGAAGGAACTCTGAGTCTCTTCATTGAAGCTTATTGTTTTATATAGAGTAGAGTATTATGAGAGATAGATCGTCAAAACGAGTGCATTACCTCCATGAAGCTAATATTCTTCAGGTCAATCTAATAGTAATAATCACAAATCAGTTTGAATGTCTGCTGAAGAAAGTGAAATCTTTGTCTTTGTCCTTTTAACAGTTAAGGGCATTTCCCATGACAGCGATAGTCAACAATGCATTTGTGTCTTATTGTTTACAACCTTGTTTCGACCTTTCACTATAAAAGTATTTGTACAATAGGAAATAAACACAAGCAAATAGTACAGTCAAAAGTACAAAAGCAGAGCTAGTTATAGTAGCTACAGGATTTCAGTTAAATAAAAATATAGTCATGAAACTACCCTCAGCCAAATCGATTTGCTCTGGAACAAGTAATAGATGAATAAATCTTATATACCCAAAATGAATTATACCTCATGTTTAAACATTATCTACATAAGAAGAACCAGTTGCAAATTCCTGAAGGACTGAATCAACTTGAATTCCATAACTTTTTGTCGCCATGGTCAGATCATTGATGATCTGGTTCAAATTTCATGAAAATCTGTGCCACGGTCTAGGTCTAGAAGGAGTTCGAAAAATAGTTTTTTCAGAAAATTCAAAATGGCGGAAAAAATTCCATGACGGAAAATTATGTAATAGGGTGCAATCGAATCGTCTTGAGCCAATGAATCAGAGGAACACAATAATTTTGTTTCTAGCCCTTGTGGTTCAAAAGTTATTAGCATAAACATGAGTGTAACTTTGGACAGTTGGTGGCGCTAGAGGGAATGAGTTGGAGACTCCAAATTTGCTATGCTGATAGTTCAGACTGTCCTCTATCAATGTGCCAAATTTCATAACTTTCTCGCAAGCGGTTCTTTGGGCTGCCATAGACTCCCAGTCAGAAAAATGAAGAATATTAATAAGAGCGGGAACGGATACAATAGGTGCCTCCGCACCTTCGGTGCTTGGCCCCTAATAAGTTCAAACGACTGATTCATTCAAGAATGAGGCAGTTGTTTATGCATGGGTTATTGAATCTTTGACTCAACAGTTTCGTTCAAAACAATGAATCATTCATTAATGAAAACACGGTTAAGTGTTCCTGTGATATATTGGTTCTGCTGTGATCTTTGTTTGGAACTATCTGTTTGGAACTAACTGTTTATTGAACTGTTATGTATGAAATCAATGCCACATTTTCAATCGTGATGGTATTCAGGAAAACAGCACTCGTCGTGTGAGGTTGCTTAACTGTATCATGTGTTAAAAACATAAAAACTCTTTAAACTTTTTTAATCGGCAGCATGTTGTTAACTGAGTTTCTTTGTGAGCTGCACTCATTTGTTCCCATATTTCTCCTCGAGGGGCTGCGCGAGCCTCTGCAGCATAACCTTGTTACCATTAGTAATAATACATTTATCATCCACTATCGATCGTAACTTACAATAAATGTAATAAAATCAGATTCATTCTCTCATTTTAGTGACTCCCTAGTTATGTATATATATACAGGGCCGGCTCTAGCCCTTTGGTTGCCCTAAGCAAGATTGAGTTTTTTGCGCACAGGTATAGTTTAGTAGTTTAATTACGGTTATTATAACGCATTTGTCATCTGCTTGTATGTATCCATTATTTATTAATAGCCTACAAGTCTGCTGTCTGAATGATGATCAAACATATACTGATGAGTTTAATAAAGTTTATTGTACATCACACAAAAGATGAAGCGTCAGTTTTATTTCAGAAAATCACCGTAAGAGCTGAGTAAACACAGTAAGTTATAAGAAGTGCGCAAGTACATAAACAAATTTCGGTAGAGTTGAGGGAGCATTCCTGTGGGCGGAGGTTAGTCAAAAAACTGTTCTAGTGACATCATTAAAGAAGGAAGTAGAGGGATGTAGTCCAAACGGGCCGTTCGATGTAGGCGACTTCAGTTAAATAAAATATCTCGCTTGGCATTGAACTTTGAGCTTTATAAATGTACAGATATTATTTATGCTCTAACAGCAACATTACACACTAACTTTAGTTTGAAACATGGGATCACGAAGAACAGGACCTTTAAATATTTGTTCAAAATGAACGAATCGTTCATGCACGTCACATCACTTCACCAAAGGTTTTCAGTTATTTCAAAGGTCCTTACAGCAACAACAGCAAAGGAACCAAAAGCCCCAGTGAAAAAGACATTCAGTGATTTGGCTTCTCTGTAATGTGTCTGTATAACAGCAAGCCCAGGAGTGTGTCCAATCAGAAAATATGAACCAGGAATGTGTGCCTGGATACGTTTCGTGTCGTGTGCCGATGATAGTGACTGTGCCAACAATGAGAAATGCTGCAGCAATGGATGTGGACTTCAGTGTATGGCTCCAGTTACAGGTATTTTTATTATTATATTATACTCTATTACAGGGCGGACTGGGGCTGAAAATAATCTTATTTAAACTGTGATTAAATTATATAAAGAAAGCGATCAAATTGGCCAAGCTGTCAATCAAACAGCGCGAGTTTATCTGGACACTTGCCAAAACTCATGACGCTGTTACAATGTACAGTACAACGAAACTCTTACTGCATTTACATTGTGTTTGCATTGTTGTGAAAGCCAGAGGTGTAAAGTCCAGGTTCAGAAAATAAAATTCCCAAAACAACACTGACCAAGCAAATAAATATTGTAAACAACAGGATAAAAATAAATTATTTCCATGTTTTTTTGAAAATAATGATAATACTGTAATTATAAGCAGAATAATTGACGGTGCATTGAACTATTAGAAATTTTAGATCAGAAATTGCTAGTAAAGTTCAAAAATAATTACAAAGAAACAGCAAGTTACACATTGAATAAAACATGACATTTTAAAGTAGAAAGACTGAAATGCACTATATTACCAAAGGTTTTGGGACGTCTGCCTTTACATGCACATGAACTTTAATCCGTAGGGTTTAATATGGAGTTGGCCCACCCTTTGCAGCTATAACAGCTTCAACTCTTCTGGGAAGGCTTTCCACAATGTTTAGGAGTGTGTTTATGGGAATTTTTTACCATTCTTTTAGAAGCACATTTGTGATGTCAGGCACTGATGTTGGATAAGAAGGCCTGGCTTGCAGTCTCGCTCTAATTCATCCCAAAGGTGTTCTATCGGATAGAGGTTAGGACTCTGTGCAGGCCAGTTAAGTTCCTCCACACCAACCTCACTCAATCATGTCTTTATGGACCTTGCTTTGTGCACTTGTGCACAGTCATGTTTGAACAGGAAAGGGCTCTGCCCAAACTGTTCCCACAAAGTTGGGAACATGAAATTGTCCAAAATGTCTTGGTATACTGAGGCATTAAGAGTTCCTTTCACTGGAACTAAGGGGCCAAGCCCAACCCCTGTAAAACCACCCCACACCATAATCCCCAGAATTTAGTCGTGAGGACATTTCAAAAAAAACTTACTTATTGCACAGGTGGCAACCTATCACGGTACCATGCTTGAATTCGCTGAGCTCCTGAGAGCGACCCATTCTTTCACAAATGTTTGTAGAAGCAGTAGGTGCTTGATTTTATACAACTGTGGCCATGGGAGTGATCAGAACACCGGAATTCAATGATTTGGAGGGGTGTCCCAATAATTTTGCCAATATAGTGTAGCTCTTTCTTGTAAATCGTATTCCAATAATATACAGTGGTATGGAAAAGTTTGGGCACCCCTGTAAATTTTCATGATTTTCCTTTTATAAATCATTGGTTGTCTGGATAAGAAATTTCAGTTAAATATATCATATAGGATACAAACACAGTGATATTTGAGAAGTGAAATAAAGTTTATATGATTTATGGAAAGTGTGCAAGAATTATTTAAAACTAAATTAGGCATGTGCATACATTTAGGCACCACAAAAGAATAATTAACTCAATATTTTGTGCATCCTCCTTTTGCATAAATAACAGCCTCTAAACGCTTTCTATAGCTTCCAATTAGAGTCTGGATTCTGGCGGAAGGTATTTTGGACCATTCTTCTTTACAAAACATCTCCAGTTCAGTCAGGTTTGATGGTTTCCGAGCATGGACAGCCCGCTTTAAATCACACCACACATTTCAATAATATTCAGGTCTGGGGACTGAAATGGCCATTCCAGAACGTTGTACTTGTTCCTCTGCATGAATGCCTTAGTAGAATTTGAGCAGTGTTTAGGGTCGTTGTCTTGTTGAAAGATCCAGCCCCGGCGCAACTTCAACTTTGTCACGGATTCCTGGACATTGTTCTTCAGAATCTGCTGATATTGAGTGGAATCCATGCGACCCTCAACTTTAACAAGATTCCCAGTCCCTGCACTGGCCACACATCTCCATAGCATGATGGAACCGCCACCAAATTTTACTGTAGGTAGCAAGTGTTTTTCTTGGAATGCAGTGTTCTTTTTCCGCCATGCATAACGCCCCTTGTTTTGCCCAAATAACTCTATTTTAGTTTCATCAGTCCACAGCACCTTATTCCAAAATGAAGCTGGCTTGTCCAAATGTGCTTTAGCATACCTCAGCGACACCGTTTGTGGCGTGTGCAGAGAAAAGGCTTTTTCCGCATTACTCGTCCATACAGCAGCTTGTGTAAAATGCGCTGAATAGTTGAACGATGCACAGTGACACCATCTGCAGCAAGATGATGTTGTAGGTCTTTGGAGCTGGTCTGTGGGTTGACTGTGACTGTTCTCACCATCCTGCGCCTCTGCTTATCTGAGATTTTTCTTGGTCTGCCACTTTGGGCCTTAACTAGAACTGTACCTCTGGTCTTCCAATTCCTCAGAGTTGAGACAGCTTTTTGTATCCTTCCCCTAAACCATGATGTTGAACAATGTTTTCAGGTCATCTGAGAGTTGTTTTGAGGCTCCCATGTTGCCACTCTTCAGAGAAGATGCAAAGAGGAGAAATACTTACAATTGGCCTCCTTAAATACCCTTTCTCATGATTGGATTCACCTGTGTA
Source organism: Scardinius erythrophthalmus (assembly GCF_964197995.2). Lineage (NCBI taxonomy): Eukaryota > Metazoa > Chordata > Actinopteri > Cypriniformes > Leuciscidae > Scardinius > Scardinius erythrophthalmus. Next base: position 17,167,725 of record NC_138235.1, read on the forward strand.
TGGAGGTCAAGGGTCACTGAGGTTACCAAACTAATTTTGAGTTCTAATAATTAGTGCTAAAGGTATTGAAATCAATAAAAGGACAAGGGTGCCTAAATTTATGCACATGCCTAATTTATTTTAAATAATTCTTGCTCACTTTCCATAAATCATATAAACTTTATTTCACTTCTCAAATACCACTGTATTTGTCTCCTATATGATATATTTGAGATATGGATATATACTGAAATTTCTTTTCCAGACAACCAATGATTTATAAAGGAAAATCATGAAAATTTACAGGGGTGCCCAAACTTTTCCATACACCTTCCAAAACTCTTTTTTATTACAGTGAATAATTCATTCAGCATTCAGTGATATGGCTTCTCTGTCATGTGTCTGTATAACAGCAAACAGCTGCTCGGTTTCTGTGGACAGTAAATCCAGCCTTCTTCGATTTGATTGGCTATCAAACATTTCGACATTGACGAGCCGCTGCACTGAGATTGAGCACGCTAAATTTGACACAAGTGGGCCGTGCTGGCGCGGATCAATCTGGCGTGCGGAAATATAGGCTACGTACATTTTCTATAATTTGTTCTTTATATATATTTATGTAGCAATGGACCAGCGCAAGTTATACGACCCACTGGGAAAACCCCAGGTGAACCAGATGCCCAGTCTGCCCCTGCTAGGAGTGTGTCCAAGTAGAAAATATAAACCAGGAATGTGTGCCCGGATACATTTCGTGCCGTGTGCCGATGACAGTGACTGTGCCAACAATGAGAAATGCTGCAACAATGGATGTGGACTTCAGTGTATGGCTCCAGTTACAGGTATTTTTATTATTATATTATTATTCTATTACAGGGCTGACTGGAGCTATAAAGTGGCCCTGGACTTTCTGGCACACAGTGACCCACCACAACTGGTCCACAACAAATCACAACAAATATTTTTACACAGCTCTTTTATGTAGAGGCACAGTTTAATATCTCTAAAGTTTAATACATCGGTCCATATAACACAATGTTCTGGTATGGTCTAAAATAGCGGTTTTCAATCTTGGTCCCAGGGACCCACCGCTCTGCACTTATTATATGTCTGTCTCTCTATCTTAGTACAGTACAGTTCATAGAACTCTTATCCAATGAGCTGATGATCTGAATCATGTGTGTATATCACAATATATTCACATAGATTTTTACATTTGTAATAATATTTCACAATATTTTACTGTAAAGCTGAATTTATTTGATCAAAAATAGTATTCAGACTGTAGCTATTTTTGATGAAACAAATTCAGCCTTCTTTCAAAAACATTGATTAAGTCTTAATTATTTCAAACTTTTGACCCACCAGTGTAGGCTACATCCACCCGATAGCGCCCCGCCGACAGCTGTGTTACTACATTGGAATTTAAGATGACACAACTTTAAATAACGTTTTGTTTTTCAACATGTTTTTAATTTTCCAGCTTTATAAAAATTAATCTAAAGATTATTTTGTTTTTATATGTTACAATGTACAGTACATTCAGAAAATAAAATTCCCACAACAACACTGACCAAGCAAATAAATATTGTAAACAACAGGATAAAAATAAATTATTTCCATGTTTTTTTGAAAATAATGATAATACTGTAATTATAAGCAGAATAATTGACGGTGCATTGAATTATTAGAAATTTTAGATCAGAAATTGCTAGTAAAGTTCAAAAATAATTACAAAGAAACAGCAAGTTACACATTGAATAAAACATGACATTTTAAAGTAGAAAGACTGAAATGCACTATATAACCAAAGGTTTTGGGACGTCTGCCTTTACATGCACATGAACTTTAATCCGTAGGGTTTAATATGGAGTTGGCCCACCCTTTGCAGCTATAACAGCTTCAACTCTTCTGGGAAGGCTTTCCACAATGTTTAGGAGTGTGTTTATGGGAATTTTTTACCATTCTTTTAGAAGCACATTTGTGATGTCAGGCACTGATGTTGGATAAGAAGGCCTGGCTTGCAGTCTCGCTCTAATTCATCCCAAAGGTGTTCTATCGGATAGAGGTTAGGACTCTGTGCAGGCCAGTTAAGTTCCTCCACACCAACCTCACTCAATCATGTCTTTATGGACCTTGCTTTGTGCACTTGTGCACAGTCATGTTTGAACAGGAAAGGGCTCTGCCCAAACTGTTCCCACAAAGTTGGGAACATGAAATTGTCCAAAATGTCTTGGTATACTGAGGCATTAAGAGTTCCTTTCACTGGAACTAAGGGGCCAAGCCCAACCCCTGTAAAACCACCCCACACCATAATCCCCAGAATTTAGTCGTGAGGACATTTCAAAAAAAACTTACTTATTGCACAGGTGGCAACCTATCACGGTACCATGCTTGAATTCGCTGAGCTCCTGAGAGCGACCCATTCTTTCACAAATGTTTGTAGAAGCAGTAGGTGCTTGATTTTATACAACTGTGGCCATGGGAGTGATCAGAACACCGGAATTCAATGATTTGGAGGGGTGTCCCAATAATTTTGCCAATATAGTGTAGCTCTTTCTTGTAAATCGTATTCCAATAATATACAGTGGTATGGAAAAGTTTGGGCACCCCTGTAAATTTTCATGATTTTCCTTTTATAAATCATTGGTTGTCTGGATAAGAAATTTCAGTTAAATATATCATATAGGATACAAACACAGTGATATTTGAGAAGTGAAATAAAGTTTATATGATTTATGGAAAGTGTGCAAGAATTATTTAAAACTAAATTAGGCATGTGCATACATTTAGGCACCACAAAAGAATAATTAACTCAATATTTTGTGCATCCTCCTTTTGCATAAATAACAGCCTCTAAACGCTTTCTATAGCTTCCAATTAGAGTCTGGATTCTGGCGGAAGGTATTTTGGACCATTCTTCTTTACAAAACATCTCCAGTTCAGTCAGGTTTGATGGTTTCCGAGCATGGACAGCCCGCTTTAAATCACACCACACATTTCAATAATATTCAGGTCTGGGGACTGAAATGGCCATTCCAGAACGTTGTACTTGTTCCTCTGCATGAATGCCTTAGTAGAATTTGAGCAGTGTTTAGGGTCGTTGTCTTGTTGAAAGATCCAGCCCCGGCGCAACTTCAACTTTGTCACGGATTCCTGGACATTGTTCTTCAGAATCTGCTGATATTGAGTGGAATCCATGCGACCCTCAACTTTAACAAGATTCCCAGTCCCTGCACTGGCCACACATCTCCATAGCATGATGGAACCGCCACCAAATTTTACTGTAGGTAGCAAGTGTTTTTCTTGGAATGCAGTGTTCTTTTTCCGCCATGCATAACGCCCCTTGTTTTGCCCAAATAACTCTATTTTAGTTTCATCAGTCCACAGCACCTTATTCCAAAATGAAGCTGGCTTGTCCAAATGTGCTTTAGCATACCTCAGCGACACCGTTTGTGGCGTGTGCAGAGAAAAGGCTTTTTCCGCATTACTCGTCCATACAGCAGCTTGTGTAAAATGCGCTGAATAGTTGAACGATGCACAGTGACACCATCTGCAGCAAGATGATGTTGTAGGTCTTTGGAGCTGGTCTGTGGGTTGACTGTGACTGTTCTCACCATCCTGCGCCTCTGCTTATCTGAGATTTTTCTTGGTCTGCCACTTTGGGCCTTAACTAGAACTGTACCTCTGGTCTTCCAATTCCTCAGAGTTGAGACGGCTTTTTGTATCCTTCCCCTAAACCATGATGTTGAACAATGTTTTCAGGTCATCTGAGAGTTGTTTTGAGGCTCCCATGTTGCCACTCTTCAGAGAAGATGCAAAGAGGAGAAATACTTACAATTGGCCTCCTTAAATACCCTTTCTCATGATTGGATTCACCTGTGTATGGAGGTCAAGGGTCACTGAGGTTACCAAACTAATTTTGAGTTCTAATAATTAGTGCTAAAGGTATTGAAATCAATAAAAGGACAAGGGTGCCTAAATTTATGCACATGCCTAATTTATTTTAAATAATTCTTGCACACTTTCCATAAATCATATAAACTTTATTTCACTTCTCAAATACCACTGTATTTGTCTCCTATATGATATATTTGAGATATATATATACTGAAATTTCTTATCCAGACAACCAATGATTTATAAAGGAAAATCATGAAAATTTACAGGGGTGCCCAAACTTTTCCATACACCTTCCAAAACTCTTTTTTATTACAGTGAATAATTCATTCAGCATTCAGTGATATGGCTTCTCTGTCATGTGTCTGTATAACAGCAAACAGCTGTAATAATACAATACAAAATAATAGGGTAAACGTACCTATTAAGCTCAAGTACCCATTAAGCACACTACCATCTTGGAGCTCAGATTATAAAAAGAAACAGCAATGTATTATCCTATTTGATGTATTAACCAATTGATGTGTTTGTTACTATTTACCTCCTGTAATTTTAAACCAATCAGACCATTGCACACTGAGATATGTGTGTCCATGTGTTCACACTGTCTGGCGGCTATTTTCAAAGCTGTCTGAAAACTTTCACCAGAAGAGGAGCCCCTCAGATGTGCATTTTTTATATGTTTAAACATTTATTTTGAAGAAGTACATCTTCTTATTGCAAAATTAAGAGATTAATGTTTAGACTTTTGAATATTATAACCTGGAACCTGGATGTGGGAAATAATTACAGTTAGATCTAAAAGGTAGTTTTAGCAACATAGCCCAGATGCTACAAACATAGCTAGCTTACTAGCTGTATAAGATTGTGTGCTACATTAATATATTACTTCACAGGAATTAATGGCTTGTACTTTTAAATCCATAATATTATAATTTTACATTTTATTGATAGTCTGTGGTTTTAAACTGCTGTAATTTTTAAAGAATTCATATTATTGTTAGGTGAGCTTAAAGGGTGCACTACTATGACAATCACACAGCTTCAGTGTGACATCAATTAGAAAAAGCATAATTTCATAGATATTGTCTATAATAGTTGTTCATATTAAAATTGGTATAAACTTAATACATTACCTAGATTATTAATTTAGCTAAATATTTTCCTTTAAATTTTAATTTAATATTTATTAATTAAAAAATGATTTTGCTCCAATTAAGCACAGTGTGTGCTCCCTTTAAGCTCACCCACATTAAACGTCTATGTAAATACTTAATAATCAGAATTTAAATATTAACTGATGGTTGTCACTATGTTAATCTTCAAAAAAATGATTAATAAACTTATTTTCACAGTCTTAAGATGACAAAAGCTAGACGAAACTATAGTGTATGCCCAAAGATGAAAGAGGCATGTCATACAAAGAAGGAGCCATCAGAAACCTGTCGTATCTGTCCAAGAAGTTTGGAGTAGACAGGAAAGCTCTGACCCAGAGAGTTAAAGGGATACTCCACTTTTTTTGGAAATAGGCTCATTTTACAACTCCCCCAGAGTTAAACAGTTGAGTTTTACCGTTTTCGAATCCATTCAGCCGATCTCCGGGTCTGGCGGTACCACTTTTAGCATAGCTTAGCATAATGAATTGAACCGGACAAGACCATTAGCATCTCTCTCAAAAAAATGACCAAAGAGTTTCGATATTTTTCCTATTTAAAACTCGACTCTTCTGTAGTTACATCGTGTACTAAGACGGACGGAAAATGAAAAGGTGCGATTTTGAGAGTATAGTTCCTAGCCATATCAGCCTAGAAAATTGAAACTTTACATTTTCCGTCGGTCTTATTACACGATGTAACTACAGAAGAGTCGAGTTTTAAATAGGAAAAATATCGAAACTCTTTGGTCATTTTTTTGAGAGAGATGCTAATGGTCTTGTCCGGTTCAATTCATTATGCTAAGCTATGCTAAAAGTGGTACCGGCAGACCCGGAGATCGGCTGAATGGATTCGAAAACGGTAAAACTCAACTGTTTAACTCTGGGGGAGTTGTAAAATGAGCCTATTTCCAAAAAAAGTGGAGTATCCCTTTAAGGAGCTCATTGGTTTGTTTTGTTATTTGATTTTTCAATATGGGTTACATAGCTGAACGTGGACTAGTCTAGATGTTGCAATGAGTTTGAATGACACGTCACTATGAATAGGATAGGCTACCTGATCAAATTGAATGCCTTGTTGCTTGATTTTAGTGTTCTGTTTTTTTGTGATTGACTCTGTACCTTCAAATAAAACTTTTTTCAATTATTCCTTAAAAAGGTTGTTTAAAATAAACAAGAATTTTTAATAAAACTTGTTGTGAGCTTATTGGGAACAGGGGTGTGCTTAAAGGGTACAAAACGTACCCATTAAGCACAGCCAGACTTTTTATATTTAATGATGTACATCTTAATTGAAATACTTTTGTCATTTAAAATAAAATGAAATATTATAGTGTGAGAGATTAATATTTTATTTTAAAATAACTTCTTGTACTAAAACCAATATCTTGTGCACTAAAAATGTCTCAATGTAGATTTTGGTGAGCTTAATAGGTACGTTTACCCTACATTTTCTATAATTTGTTCTTTATATATATTTATGTAGCAATGGACCAGCGCAAGTTATACGACCCACTGGGAAAACCCCAGGTGAACCAGATGCCCAGTCTGCCCCTGCTAGGAGTGTGTCCAAGTAGAAAATATAAACCAGGAATGTGTGCCCGGATACATTTCGTGCCGTGTGCCGATGACAGTGACTGTGCCAACAATGAGAAATGCTGCAACAATGGATGTGGACTTCAGTGTATGGCTCCAGTTACAGGTATTTTTATTATTATATTATTATTCTATTACAGGGCTGACTGGGGCTATAAAGTGGCCCTGGACTTTCTGGCACACAGTGACCCACCACAACTGGTCCACAACAAATCACAACAAATATTTTTACACAGCTCTTTTATGTAGAGGCACAGTTTAATATCTCTAAAGTTTAATACATCGGTCCATATAACACAATGTTCTGGTATGGTCTAAAATAGCGGTTTTCAATCTTGGTCCCAGGGACCCACCGCTCTGCACTTTTTATATGTCTGTCTCTCTATCTTAGTACAGTACAGTTCATAGAACTCTTATCTAATGAGCTGATGATCTGAATCATGTGTGTATATCACAATATATTCACATAGATTTTTACATTTGTAATAATATTTCACAATATTTTACTGTAAAGCTGAATTTATTTGATCAAAAATAGTATTCAGATTGTAGCTATTTTTGATGAAACAAATTCAGCCTTCTTTCAAAAACATTGATTAAGTCTTAATTATTTCAAACTTTTGACCCACCAGTGTAGGCTACATCCACCCGATAGCGCCCCGCCGACAGCTGTGTTACTACATTGGAATTTAAGATGACACGACTGTAAATAACGTTTTGTTTTTCAACATGTTTTTAATATTCCAGCTTTATAAAAATTAATCTAAAGATTATTTTGTTTTTATATGTTGTCGAATATGGTTTTATAATTTTGAGAAATTAATATAGGCTATTTCAAAAGCCGATCTCACATAATGTGAGTGATGTGACTAGTCGTCAGATTTATCATGTTTTAGTGTAATTTTGAGAATGATCCATGTACCTTCTAATGTTTAATGATAATGTTTTCTAGTTTTTGACTTCATTTATTACATATTCGACCCTTCTCATGCCTTCTCATTCCCTAGCCTAAGTATTTGGCAGACCGCCTGTTTTATATAGCTAACCAACTCTCTAAATTTGTGTGCCGAAGCTGCGCGACGCACTGGACAGTGCAGAGAGAACCCATAAGCTACATTGTAGTGAAGCACAGAGCAGAACCGATTCAAGGGTAGACTATGATGACATAACACTTTGAATAAATAGTTTTTTTATATATTTATTCATACATCTATCTGTGTATGTAGATGTATGCATGAAGATGTATTCATACATACATACATCTTATTCATACATCTTTACACATCTATCACTGTCAGAAATTAATTTAGCCAAATACCTAGATTTTTTTTAATACATTTTGAATACAGAAATATGAAATAAATTACAAGATGAAAAGATTATGAAATATCGTAAACAAAATATAGTAAACAAACAATAGGATAAATAATGTAATAATAATAATAAAATAAATATAAATTATTTCCATGTTTTTTTTTGTAAATACTGTAATTATAAGCAGAATAATTGACTCCGGTCCGTTGAATTATTAGAAAATAATGCACACTCAAGGTGTTTCTTGTTTAAGATCAGAAACAGAAATGACTACGTTTGAAAATAACAAATAAACAGCAAGTAACACATTGAAAAAAAAAAATATTTTAAAGTAGAAAGACTGAAATCGAATCTGAATCGATTCACTCGAAACGCTGATTCATTCAGTAGTCTAATAATTAAAGATTGTATGGCTGGTGAATCACTTAACCTATTTGTTCAAAGACTCGTATTCATTCAGGAATGATCCACCCTAACTCTGTGCGCCTATATGGGCCCTGTCCCAAATGGCACACTTCATGTGCACTCTCGGTCTTGTGGGTTTACAATGGCTACCGCGTGCGCGTGTCCATTAAGTCCGTGAGACCACAGTGTGTCCCATTTGTCATTTTTAGATCTCAGAAGGGTGCTCGCGAGTGCCCCCATGTGGTCGATTTGCACCCTTGATACGCACTTTTGCCGAGCCCACACTGACGCGGATTCCGCAGCAGACTTCTTCCCGACAGTCAAAGTGGCATTACGTCACGAAAGTGTGGACTCGGAGGAAGGCCGCGAGTGCTTAGGGTTCCATTTGGGACAGGGCCATGCTGCGAGTCGCACAATGATCTGTGACTTTGCTTAGTAAAGAAGTTTAGCTGGTAAAGTTTAAAGTTTAGCTGGTTTGAGTGACTTTTAAACTCAGTGTTAATGAAATAAACTCAGTGTATTGCTAAAAAAAACAGTTAGACTACCGCACTTCACTACAATTTAAATAAATTTGAGTTTGAGTAACCCCAGAGTGCAGTCTGGATGTGTCGCCCCGCCAACACCCGATTTTATTGGTTTATAATACAGCAATCTTATTGGCGTAGACGCTTGAGGCATGAGTATGCGCATTCCTTCATGTACGAGGTTATGAATTATCTACTATGCTGTTTGACCGCACTACAGAAATATTAAAGAGCATCTTCGGAACCCGAAGATGCGTGCACTGAAGGAACCGCACCAGCTCTGAGTCTCACCCGGTTCTTACTTCGTATCGCCATCATATCGCCGGGACGATAATCCTCCGATATGAAGTGAACGCTACACACGACCGCGTTTTCCGAAGCATACGCGGAAGAGAAATCCCGTCTCTTCACCTGCACAAACCGCACCCAGGCACGAAAGATAGCACCGTCCTTTTTCTTGTTAGGAAACCGGTGGACTCGATGTCCTGACAGGCTGGAGTTTTTGCAAGCTCCACAAACACAAAAACTTACCATGACGATGATAAATTGAAATACAAAAACTACTGAAAACACACTGACTCACGACCGCTCTTACTGAATACCAACCTACTCTGCACTGAGCTGCGGCAGAGCACAGCACACATCTTCCTCGTGTGACGTAAAATGACGCGATGTTGAAAAAAAAGCGGTTTGTACGAGCAGTCAAAGAAAAGCTCACTTTATCTACTAAATTGGTGTCCTTATGTTGTTTTAAAACATTTTAAATCCTGCATTATCTTTTCATATGGTATTTTCATACATGGTTATATATTCATTTAGATTTTTTTTTTACCTGCAAGATCCTCTTTAAGTGATAACCAGGACGATTTCAGTAACGATCAATTGGATGATGTTTTGATGAATTCACACGAATCAAGTTAGATGAAGTTACTGTCAAAATTTATTTGTAAATCGCTCATTTCACATCGTTTCAAAGCAGCTTTACAAAGTCATATTGTATTGTAAGCTTTAATATTGAGCAGTTTTAGGGCTGGGCAATATCACGAAGTATGTTGCTGATATAAATTATACACTTTGATATTTAGCCTAGCTATATTATATTTAAAGGGACAGTAAGTGGGATTTTCTCCCATCTAGTGGTGAAATTGTATTTTGCAATCAAATGAATAGTGCTCTCTAGCGCCTCGCATTTTCAAATGTGTGTTGCATCTACGGTAGCCATTATGTACCAAAAAGCTATGACAGGATGTCCTCTAATAGCACTTCATCGAGTTTTCCTTCGGGTGAACTTTGTTATTTCAAACAAACTACAACTTGACACAACGAACAAACGAATGTTACAGTTTTGAACAAACAAAACTTACAACCTTGTTTATAGGGCCTTCTCTACTTTACTCAATAGTAGAGATACTACTTTGATACTATACCTTGAAATGTGCTGGGGTTTTTTTATTTAATTTTTGATGTGCACAAATAAATGACAGGTACCATAAGATTATCTACTTCCTGTTCCTTTTTTTTTTCTTCGTTCATGCATGTTACAAATGCATGCATGCATGAATGAATGAATGAATGAATGAAACATTTATGTATGACTTGAGCAATAAATAAATAAATAAATAAATAAATAAATAAATAAATAAATAAATGTATCAATTTTCAATACCACAGGGAAGAACTTATAGGCCTACTGTTATATAGATATTTTTATTTTCTTATTTTTTTTGTCCATCCATTTAAAATCTAGGAAATAATTACTTTCTTCTGAAGAGATCACTTTACATAATGACATATTCAATTAAGGCTTTTTATTCATATATCATTCACCTAAATGTTTGCTCACTCAGTGTATGGGATAATTATTGGGATAATAATTGGGATAATGTGATAATTGGGATAATGTTGTTATAATTGCACAAGATAGTTTGTTTTTACTATATTTTATGTAGCCTAATAATTTCACAGTAAATCTCCAAATTAATGTAGAAACATCATAAAGACAGTAGCCTATATTTCAAATAATTGTTTAATGGCATATTTTTATGAATGAAGTGTTATTTGATTCTGATGTCACTGCTGCACTGTCACATGTGGATCCCACACGCGTCCCATTTTCTCACAACTCTTAACGTTCATTTAAGACTTTATTTAACTAATTTAAGACTGCTCTCATGCGGATACTCAAAGCGAAAGCGCGAAAGAGAAGTCGAGTCTGGATGCTTGTCAGCATCACAGGACAGCGCATTCTCTTTTGTATTTTCTCGCTTGCATGGTTAGAAGCATTTGCATGAAGAAGAACGTGATTATATAATGTAACGCTATAGCCAAAGTATGACAGAAAAAAAAATGCTGCTTTAATTGCGTTAAATATTTGTAACATGTTAAAGTTAAAAACATTAATCGCACGCATTGCGTTGACAGCAGCACGGACATAGCATAGTTTATGTGAATACGCGGCAAGACGGACGTTGTGACAATGTTTTCGTGTGTATTTGACTGTAAGCGCATCAGGGTGGGAGACATATAAGCCTGAAAAAAGTTTTTATTTTTTACTTCAAATATTAGGCAAAAAAAATATTGAGTTGTGTTGTACTGACTCTTGCATTTCCCACAATATATGTGGTCTTTTAGATTTTGTATTTGAAATTGGATTTATTCACCAATTTGTTGCATTCGTGCCTAAAATTGTCATATGGTGTGACATAAAAGTTATTCTATATAAAATGAAAATGGGATATACTCTCCCTAAGTAACTAACTTCAACATAAATTGTTTTCATTACTATCTTAAGATTTAACATTTCTTTTATGCAGATTCATTAGATTTTGTATTGTTTTTCTAAACCATCATGCAAAGTAAGTCATCTCTCCTCAGCCTTTCCAGATATTTTAGATTAATTATGTTAAATCCGGTTATAAATCTATGAAAATGCTTGTGACTCTTGCTGATACTATTTCTCTTGTGTTCCGTTGACTTTTTTATGATTTATAATTAAGAAAGTATTTTTACTGGCACAATTCTGAATGTCACACCAAATTATATAGTGTCACGCTATATGATTAACTGCACCACTCCACAATTTGTCAATGCAAAAAACTGTATTTTATTTGCATTCAACATTCAATTAATTCAATTCAGTTAACATTAATCAAAAAACATACTAACATTGTTTTAAAACTTTTAAAACGATAAGAAACTCATAAATACACTCACCTAAAGGATTATTAGGAACACCTGTTCAATTTCTCATTAATGCAATTATCTAATCAACCAATCACATGGCAGTTGCTTCAATGCATTTAGGGGTGTGGTCCTGGTCAAGACAATCTCCTGAACTCCAAACTGAATGTCAGAATGGGAAAGAAAGGTGATTTAAGCAATTTTGAGCGTGGCATGGTTGTTGGTGCCAGACGGACCGGTCTGAGTATTTCACAATCTCCTCAGTTACCGGGATTTTCACGCACAACCATTTCTAGGGTTTACAAAGAATGGTGTGAAAAGGGAAAAACATCCAGTATGCGGCAGTCCTGTGGGCGAAAATGCCTTGTTGATGCTAGAGGTCAGAGGATAATGGGCCGACTGATTCAAGCTGATAGAAGAGCAACTTTGACTGAAATAACCACTCGTTACAACCGAGGTATGCAGCAAAGCATTTGTGAAGCCACAACACGCACAACCTTGAGGCGGATGGGCTACAACAGCAGAAGACCCCACCGGGTACCACTCATCTCCACTACAAATAGGAAAAAGAGGCTACAATTTGCACAAGCTCATCAAAATTGGACTGTTGAAGACTGGAAAAATGTTGCCTGGTCTGATGAGTCTCGATTTCTGTTGAGACATTCAGATGGTAGAGTCAGAATTTGGCGTAAACTGAATGAGAACATGGATCCATCATGCCTTGTTACCACTGTGCAGGCTGGTGGTGGTGGTGTAATGGTGTGGGGGATGTTTTCTTGGCACACTTTAGGCCCCTTAGTGCCAATTGGGCATCGTTTAAATGCCACAGCCTACCTGAGCATTGTTTCTGACCATGTCCATCCCTTTATGACCACCATGTACCCATCCTCTGATGGCTACTTCCAGCAGGATAATGCACCATGTCACAAAGCTCGAAATCATTTCAAATTGGTTTCTTGAACATGACAATGAGTTCACTGTACTAAAATGGCCCCCACAGTCACCAGATCTCAACCCAATAGAGCATCTTTGGGATGTGGTGGAACGGGAGCTTCGTGCCCTGGATGTGCATCCCACAAATCTCCATCAACTGCAAGATGCTATCCTATCAATATGGGCCAACATTTCTAAAGAATGCTTTCAGCACCTTGTTGATTCAATGCCACGTAGAATTAAGGCAGTTCTGAAGGCGAAAGGGGGTCAAACACAGTATTAGTATGGTGTTCCTAATAATCCTTTAGGTGAGTGTATGAGTAAATCAAACACCATCTCACTTCAAGAACATTAAATTAAGTATAAAATTTAAAAGAAATACATTAATTGTATAGGTAATTTAATGTTCACTATTAAACATTCACTATTATCATTGAATATGTTTTGAATAGTTATTTATTTATCATTAAAAAAGGTGCATGTAATATTGTGTGACAAATATATCATATGGTGTGACTTAGAAAAACAGTCACACCATATGATACCGTGTCACACCATATGACGTTTTGTTCAGTTAAGATAATCTCTTGGTTAACTAAAAACAGCTAGCTTATACTTAGCATGAAAATTGCCACATGGCAGGAATGATTTTTAAGAATTAATAAGTAAAATTCGTATAAAAGTGTTTCATTTTTATGTAAATAATGTCACACCATAAGACACAAAAAACTGACCACTAGTGAGCATATCAGATACAGAGCTTTTTAATTAAAAATTAAAAAGCCAGAACTCAACTCTTGACCTTGCAAACCACTCCAGAGATGGCACTGCAACTTCCTGGTTGAGTGTGGACCTCTTCATCATAATGATGTCCAAATTATTGCCCGTTCAAAATATAGATTGCAGTGTCACACCATATGACGCCCATTTTACGGACAAAATGTATTTGGCCAGAACTTGCTTTAAAATCATACACAGACATCAACACTTTCTGTGTCTGTTGAAATGGCCTAATTCTGTTACTTAAACTGTACATCTATCAATTATTTATACTTTGCTGATATATATTGTCATATTAGTAAGGTCACACATATCCCGGACAGTCACACCACATGACAATTTTGATGTTTAGATAAAAATTTGAAGTAGAGGTCTTTATACACCAACTACAGCTATGGTATGCTGTAATAATATCTTGTCAGAGGAACAACATGAAGATATATATTTTTAACAAATATCCATTTTTATTAGGTTATGACATCATGGACGGGTAGAATTGCATGTCATGTCTCCCACCCATCAATGAAAAATAGGCAGCTTTATGTGGACGCACTGGGAATAAGGCACGGGAATAAAATCACACGCAAGCGCAACCTCCGCAATTCAACGCCGAAAACTTATGATTTGCATTTTTATTATAAATTTGTGCGCATTATTTGTTGTTATTAGAGACTTCCGACGATCCGAGATTGATGGTAAAAATTGTTTTTTTACACAGCACCCCTGCTCTCGCCAGAAGCACCCCAGGGTGTCGCGTCACCCCGCTGGGAAACGCCTGTCTATATAGGCTAATAAAAAAATAAAAATAAAAAGCCTGCAATTAAGACCTTAACATTGACTTACCTGTCGAGAAGAAAGCAGCCAACTTCAGCGTCTCTTTTGAAAGCTTTCTCCTGCATTAGCTATCCCGACATTATTGTTTTTGTAATCTCCGATCACGTTTCCTTTTACGGTCTTATTGTGGAGTTTTTCGACTAAGAGGACTCGTTATCCTGTGACTTAACCGTGCAGTGCAGCCTTTAAACTTGCCGGGGCAGTGACAAAAGCGCCTCTCACTGCTCTGCTCCGTTTCTGCTGGTTTCAGTCAGGTGACCCGGGCTCTGAACGAAAACGCGTTGTGGAAACGCGTTGGCCTAGTACTTTTTGTCCCTCTCTGCTATTATAGTTTTTTTAAGATGGCGGAACTACATGGAAGCCTCCGTGGACCTACCCTTACCATGTATAAAGACAATAAATTCTTCGTTTACGAGGATAAGTCAGATCATTGGCAGAGGTACAGTATTTGTACACCATTGAGGACATATTTATGAATAAAAATATTGATTTTAGATAATAAAATACCTAAAAAGTTACTTATTGTCCCTTTAATAATTTACCAGCAGATAAGTTAGTGTCACTTTTAGTGGGCAATGAGCATGACTTACTGCCATTGCAAAGGGGAGATATTATATGGGCTGATATAGACAATATTTTCCGCAAGTCATGCAGGGCTCCATAATTTTAAATAATTCGTTTATGCTTCTTAATTTTTCCATTAGGCTCATTGAATAAACAAACTCGATATTTTACACAAAATTATAACAATTCACTGTATTTCAGTAAGACATCGGATAAATCCGAAAATGTGTTTTGTTTTATTTTAGCTACTGTGACAAATAAGACAAAAATAGGCTACCAAATAGCCTACAAGCCCTGGCCATTGGGTTTTGTGCGTGCTGGGAATACAAATTTATTTGTTATGGTTATGCAGCTATAGTCTATATGTGAGTGTTAATATTTTAAAGTATTTTTATCCCATATATACGCAGATTAAAACATGAACGTTGTGGGGGTGGATAAATAAATAATTGGATTTTGAATAGCCTACCTGATGTCACAGTCACAGATAGTTGTACATGTTAACCAGTTGACACTTATTAGAAAACATGAATCTTTAAAAACTATAACGTAGGGCTTTACAGAACCAATATATAAGCCCTCACATTTTATTAACAGGTAAACGACAAGGAAACATGAGTTTGCCAATAAACATTTTATTTGCACTCTGTACCAAATAATGCAAGCATTGGACAACAAATCTCGTTAATAAAAGTCTCTAATAAAGTGTCTTTAATACAGTGAATTGTCATCTTATGCGTAAAATCCCATGTTTGTTCTCATCTACCGATCTTTATGGAAATTTGAAGAAGCCAAGTGAACCAAGGTGCTGTCACCAAGCGTGCTTTTTTTAAACAATAACTTCATCTCTTCCGTGTCTTAAGTACAAAAAAACATTAGCCAGTATATCTGTTCTAAAATTACCATGGTAAAACAATAAGATACAATTAAAGTTAGCATTTAATATTTCTTTAATATGGCCAAATCATTCACAAAATCGTACATAAAGAATGCGCATGCTCAGACCTGATAAAAAAAAGTTAATCAAAGTTGTCCTAAGACAAGAATAGGTATTGTACAAAATTCATAACTTTGATGAAAGGTTTTGATCCACTTCAAATGTTGACCACTGTAGATTAAATAATAAAAATAAAAAAACTGAGAAAGAACAGCATGGCTTGATCTTCACTGTAAATACATTCTCTCCGCGCTGTCCAGTGTGTTGCGCAGCTTCGGCACACAGATTTTGAGAGTTGGTCAGCTAAATAAAAGGGGTAGTTATGAGAGCAGATGCCACGTAAATGATTTAATACGATAAATTAGTAGGCTATTTCATGCCATTCAAATTTATGTGTAGTGTACACAGAAGAAAGCTCTAGGCTCTGCCCCGGTACGGTTTGTGTCGATCCATTTATTAGTCTGGCTCTGAAGAGAAAGAGATTAAAGTTGCAATAAACTCTGTAATAATCCATTCAACTGTATCAGATGACTATTATTCTGGTGCGCAAAACAGAGAAAGAACTGATGAAAGCTTGGCTTAATTGATGTTTGGTTGACCAATCAGCGGAAAGGGTGTTTTATTCCTGCCCATGTAGAAATCGAATATTCAAGCTGTTTATACATTTTGTTTTTTATTGTTTTTCCATTTGACGGATTAGAAGTGTGATTAAAGACAAAAAATAAAATATGAAACAATGACGCAAGATTTGTTTGTTCCGTTTAGAAGTCAAAAACGAGATAAATTATCCAAAGGTACACGGACCGAGAATGATATTTTGAGTTTTATTATTTTCTTAGACAGGTGAAATTACTGAAGAAAGCCTGGAAACAGATACATTCACTCTTATCTTCTGTCTGATATGCTGAAAACTGTAATGTTTCTTTGTGCATTAGTGACAAATAATGCAATGGCTTGAGCTCAGAGAAATTCAGGTCAGTAGTAGGCCTAGTTTGCATCCCTGGAAATTAATGTCAGTCATTAAACTTTTTTCTTTCTTTTTTTTTTTTTTTAATAGTAACCAGTCGGCAAATATTGATGTATTGTCTCGGCGTGTTCAGCTGCTTATCTTAATACCACAGCTCAGATTCTTCAAGCATCAAAAAGTGTTGCGCTGCTCAGTTTCTGTGGACAGTAAATCCAGCCTTCTTCGATTTGATTGGCTATCAAACATTTCGACTTTGACGAGCCGCTGCACTGAGACTGAGCACGCTAAATTTTTGACATAAGTGGGCCACGCTGGCCATTCGTCTGGGCTGACAGAAAGATAGGCTATGTTCATTTTCTATAATTTGTTCTTTATACATACATTTATGTAGCAATGGACCAGCTCAAGTCGTACAGCGACCAACCGGTGAACCAGATGCCCAGTCTGCCCCTGCTAGGAGTGTGTCCAATCAGAACATATGAACCAGAAATGTGTGCCTGGATACGTTTCGCGCCGTGTGCCGATGACAGTGACTGTGCCAACAATGAGAAATGCTGCAACAATGGATGTGGACCGCAGTGTACGGCTCCAGTTACAGGTATTATATTATATTATATTATATTATATTATATTATATTATATTATATTATATTATATTATATTATATTATATTATATTATATTAGCTATATATAGCCTACTAAATTACATTACAAGATTACATTACATAACACTATGGAGCTGTAGAATGCTTGAATCTGATTGGTCCATATCACTTCGCCAAATGATTTCAGTAATTTCAAAGGTCCTTACAGCAACAACAGCAAAAGAACCAAAACCCACGACGACACTGACCAAGCAAATAAATATAGTAAACAATAGAATAAAAACAACAAATTATTTCCATGTTTTTTTGTAAATAATGTAATTATAAGCAAAATAATTGACTCAGGTCCATTGAATTATTAGAAAATAGTGGACACTCAAGGTGTTTCTTGCTTTAGATCAAAAAACAGTTTTAGATCAGAAATGGCTAGTGAAGTTCAAAAATAATTAAAAAAAGAAACAGCAAGTTACATATTGAATAAAACATTATAAAGTAGAAAGACTGAAATAGTTATTTTGTAAAACGTATTCCAATATTTTATACAACTTCCAAAAACCTTTTTTACAGTGAGAAAAATTCATTCAGCATTCAGTGATTTGGCTTTCGCTCTGTCATGTGTCTGTATTACAGCAAACCCAGGAGTGTGTCCAATCAGAAAATATGAACCAAGAAAGTGTGCCCGGATACGTTTCGCGTCTTGTGACGATGACAGTGACTGTGCCAACAATGAGAAATGCTGCAACAATGGATGTGGACTTCAGTGTATGGCTCCAGTTACAGGTATTTTTATATATTATATTATATTATATTATATTATATTATATTATATTATATTATATTATATTATATTATATTATATTATATTATATTATATTATATTATATTATATTATATTGCTAAAAAGTGTCCCTGGACTTTCTGGCACAGAGCGGCCCACCACAATCGGTCCACAACAAATCACACCATAAACCCACCAGCTCATTATGCACAGAGCAATTTTTAACAGCACTTACTAAAATAAAAATATAACACAATACAAAAATATAAATGCTATTTAATTTTTTTTTTTTTGATTGAAATGCTTATCATTAACATTAATGAATAATATAAATGTGTCTTTGGTGTATATGGCAAATAGTATATGCTCTGGTATGGT
The DNA here is from genome assembly GCF_964197995.2 of Scardinius erythrophthalmus. Taxonomy (NCBI): domain Eukaryota; kingdom Metazoa; phylum Chordata; class Actinopteri; order Cypriniformes; family Leuciscidae; genus Scardinius; species Scardinius erythrophthalmus. The sequence goes on from NC_138235.1 coordinate 17,186,550, forward strand.
CTAGAACAGTGTTTCCCAACCTTTTTTCAGTCACCCTTTTGAAACTTGTGGCAACCTACACTAGTTTTGTCACGATACTAATTTGATGCGATACCTTGAAATGTATACATTTTCAATACCACAGGGAAGAACTGCCTAATGTCATATAGATATTTTTAATATTATCTCTTTTTTTTGTCCATCCATTGAAAGTCTAGGAATTTATTCTGAAGAGATCACTTTATATGATGACATATTTGATTAAAGGAACCGTATGTAAGACATGTATTTCAATTAATCATAAAATGGCCCTGATATGTCACTAGACATTAAGAAATCATGTTCATTTCAAATACTTATATCACTGACAACAGTAGTCCGGCCAGGATATTGTCATTTAAAAATGAAGTTGCAGCCCTCAACTGATGTTGATGTTGTCATGTTGTGTTTTGGCCTGATGCGCCACCCTCCACCTATCTACTAATCACGAAGTCAGTTTTCAGTTTCATACACTGTTCTACAGTAATTTGAAAGTGATTGCAGTACCAGTTTTGGCCACAATATTACATACAGTTCTTTTAAAGGTCCCGTTCTATGCCCCTTTTCACAAGATGTAAAATAAGTCTCTGATGTCCCCAGAGTGTGTATGTGAAGTTTGAGCTCAAAATACCCAACAGATCATTTTTTACAGCATGTTTAAATTGACATTTTTTGGGGCTCAGAAAAACGAGCCGTTTCAGTGTGTCCCCTTTAAATGCAAATGAGCTGCTGCTGGACGACACAGGGGGCGGAGCTTCATGAGCTCGTGCTCAGTCTGTCAGGAAAAATTCATCTCACGGAATGATGATAATATCAGAAACTCTCAGTAACGGCGTTCATTTCGAGTCGGACAATAATGCCTACAGAGTCAGATTGCTGTATAGAGATGAAACAGGTTTGGTTTAGTAGTTTAATTACGGTTATTATAACGTATTTGTCATCTGCTTGTAGGCTATGTATCCATTATTTATTAATAGCCTACAAGTCTGCTGTCTGAATGATGATCAAACATGTACTGATGAGTATAATAAAGTTTATTGGACATCACACAAAAGATGAAGCGTCAGTTTTACTTCAGAAAATCACGTAAGAGCTGAGTAAACACAGTAGCCTAAGTTATAAGAAGTGCGCAAGTAGCCAGTAGAGTTGAGGGAGCATTCCTGTGGGCGGAGGTTAGTCAAGAAACGGTTCTGGTGATGTCACTAATGCAGGAAGTAGAGGGGTGTAGTCCAATCGAGCCGTTTTTTGTAGTCAACTTCTGTTAAATAAAATATCTCGCTTGGCATTGAACTTTTGAGCTTTATAATTTTACAGATATTATTTATGCTCTAACAGCAACATTACACACTAACTAAAGTTTGAAACATGGAATCGCATGCAACGGGACCTTTAAAGGAGAACTCTGGTCAATTTTAACATTGGGCTCATTTTTTTGTACATTTGGAGTGCTGTCAATACAGAGAACAACAACAAAAATCGGTGTTGCCTACACCGAGTTATTCTATTTTTAAAATTTGCACCCTGTTGACTTCAATGGGGCAAGTACTAAACCTGCTTTTAGCCTCTTAAAGCTAGGGTAGGCAATCCTGTAGAGCTAGCCAGATTTGAAAGTGGCACCTCTTCTAAGCTCCGCCCCCTCCTGTCAGTGCTCCGTCCAAAGCCACGCCCCCCCACAAACATGAACGCGCATCCACATTTGGAGTCAGCTGCACTTCACAGGAAAGCCGAGTACTTCAGCACATTATGGGCATCAACCAAACTACGTCATGTCTCATTCACCTGTAAGTAAACTATATTATTATTAAAATGAATGCAAAAAAAAAAAAAAAAAAAACATGGCTATTGTTAGTAATGTTACTCGCAGTTTTCAGGCTAACGTTACACGTTTGGTGTTGTATGAACTCGGAAATGTAGCTACGTCTCTTTGGATAAAAGCGTCTGCTAAAGTAAATGTAAAAAATTAACGTTTTGTTTTGTTACTATCACTGGCAAACGTGAATTTTATGTTTTTATAAATCTTCGTTATTTTGGTTGTTAGAGCTTCCACGACGAGAGCATTGGATCTGATTGGGCTAATACAAGCTACAACAGTAACTACGTTGCCTAACATAACATATATCATGGAAATAACAAATCCCCCCGAAGCAAAACAAATAATTACCTGTCCAGCAGAAAGACCGCAACCTCGGCATCGCTTTTTAGGCCCTTCAGCTTCCTTAGTTGTCTCTAGCGTTCAAAGGATGAACCGATGTTGACCCGAGTTTGTCCTCTGGCTTTATCAAGCGCCAGTTTCGTTGCAGCCTTTTCTGCCTCAGACTTTCTTTTTTTTTTTCAGACTTTCTTTTTTTTCTTTTTTTTTTCTTTGGTGTATATGGCAAATAGTATATGCTCTGGTATGGTCTAGAACAGTGTTTCCCAACCTTTTTTCAGTCACCCTTTTGAAACTTGTGGCAACCTACAGTAGTTTTGTCTTTTTGTCAGGGCGAGTAGTTACAAGCAAAGCTGGTATTGGTAATTTTGGCTGCATTTTATCTGCCATTGTGCCGCAAACTCCTGCTTAGTCGGTGTAGTGAGCTATATGTTTCCGGAAACGGTGACATGTGATGAGCGCACGTAGGGCAGCGCACGCAGTGGGGCGCGGGCACGAGACATGAAGGCATCTGATTGGTTCTTTACATTCGCACCGAATGGCAGTGATTGGTCAGAGTTTTTACTGTCCTGCAGCTGCTACAGAGGTCAGATTTTTTTAATTCCTTTTTCTGAACACATAATGTATTGACTACTATCAGAATGGAAGGACCATTTCACCCAGTATAAAAAAAAATGCTTCTGAACAGGATCGCCTACCCTAGCTTTAACATCCTTGATGTGTCATTACAAGTGCACAGCCAATGTGAGTGATTCCTTCTGAGTGAACACGAGTGAGTCTGACTGCAGTAGATGTGAAAGATATGTATAAAAATGATGTTATTTAAGCCAGCGCAAATACCTTTGTTTACATCCTGTTTTTCGGTTGAAGTCCAAAGTAGTCGATTGCCGAGTTCACGCGCGTGATCATAGGTATTAAACCTATGCGTGTGAACTCTGCAATCGACTACTTTGGACTTCAACTGAAAAACAGGATGTAAACAGGTATTTGCGCTGGCTTAAATAACATCATTTTTATACATATCTTTCACATCTACTGCAGTCAGATTCACTCGTGTTCACTCTGAAGGAATCACTCACATTTTCTGTGCACTTGTAATGACACATCAAGGATGTTAAGAGGCTAAAAGCAGGTTTAGTACTTGACCCATTGAAGTCAACAGGGTGCAAATTTTAAAAATAGAATAACTCGGTGTAGGCAACACCGATTTTTGTTGTTGTTCTCTGTATTGACAGCACTCCAAATGTACAAAAAAATTAGCTCAATGTTAAAATTGACCGGAGTTCTCCTTTAAGGCTTTTATTCATATATAAACATTGTTCAATTACCATTGCAAATCTCACCTAAATATTTGTTTACTGTGGTTTGTGTTTTTATATGGGGATCATTTTGTTATAATTGCTCAAGATAGCTTGTTTTAATATATTTTTTTAATGTAGTAATTTCACAGTTAATCTTCAAATTAATGTAGAAACAAACAACATAAAGACAGTATATTTTAAATAATTGTTTAAAGGGATACTCCACTTTAAAATGAAAATTCTGTCATCATATACTCACCCTCATGTTGTTTCAAACCTGTATGAATTTCTTTCTTCTGCTGAACAGAAAGAAAGATATTTAGAAGAATGTCAGTAAACAGACAGTTTCTGGTCTCATTGACTTCCATAGTTTTTTTTTTTCCTACAATGGAAGTCAATGGGACCAGAAACTGTCTGTTTACTGACATTCTTCTAAATATCTTTCTTTCTGTTCAGCAGAAGAAAGAAATTCATACAGGTTTGAAACAACATGAGGGTGAGTAAATGATGACAGAATTTTCATTTTAAAGTGGAGTATCCCTTTAATTGCATCTTTTTATGAATGAAGGCCAGTATCACTGATACCAATACTGATACTGATGTCTTCAGTTATTTATTTATTTTGAATTTTAAACATTATTATCGCCATTCAACACTACAGTAGCCTATAATTGAAAGCTATAAATTTTAACATTTATTTGGCTCCAAAAAATATAACAACTTTTAATTTAAGTGAACTTAAAACAATCCTCACATAGTCCATAATAAATGTCATATTTAACTGTACCCTTCCTACCTAACAGGTAGGAAATACACAGAAATTTAATGAAGTTATCAAATACTTCACAGTCTTCACTGCATAAATTATAAATTAAATATAGATTAATCCTTATTAAAGCTACAAGCGTTCTTTAGTCAAGAGCAGTGAGTGATTTTCTCTGTTACCTGCATGTGCTCTTTGATGCTGTCACGGCTGCACATGTGGAGCACGCGGCCCATTTTCTCACAACTCTTTGCGTTCCTTTAGGACTTATTTAACTAATTTAAGACTGCTCTTATGAGGATACTCAACAAAACGGACATTTTGGCATAATTGTGTGTTATTATTCGTTCAAGCGCGAAAGAGAACTCGATTCTGGCACGCATCTATCTGTGTGCCCTGTGTGTGAAAGGACATTCACGGGCAGCGCGTTCTCTTTTATCTTTTCGCGCTTGCATGGTTTAAAAGCATTTGCATGAATAAGAACATGATCAACGCTAGCCAAAAGATGACAGAAAAAACGGATGTTGCGTTAATAACACGTTGATCTGAAAAACATGACTCCACATACCGTTGACAGCACGTACATAACCGGACATGGAAAACATACAATTTGCATTTTTATTATAAATTTATGTGCGTAATTTGTTGTTATTAGAGACATCCGAGATTGATACACCTTTTTAAATTTTTTTTTTACACATTTTAGAAATGTAAAAATGTTTGATGGCATTTTTACAGGACACCCCTTCTCCCGCCAGCCACCCTGGTTGGGAAACGCTGGTTTTGAACAGGAGTTTTCAATCCTGGTTCTCATAGAGACCCACCAATCTGCACTTTTTATATGTCTCTCTATCTGACAGTCTTAGAACAGTTCTCATCTAATGAGCTGATGAATGCTTGAATCTGACTGGTTGACGAAGATTCTAAGGTGTGCAATTATTTTCAGGGAAACGCACGGCTAAAGTAGATATACCACTTCGCCAAATTATTTCAGTTATTTCAACGGTTCTTACAGCAAATTATTTACTTGTTTTATTTACTTGTGAGAAAATAATGCACACCCGAGGTGTTGGTTGTTGTAAAACGTATTCCAATAATATACACAACTTATATTTTTTTTACATTGAAAAAAAAAAAAAAACATTCAGCATTCAATGATGTGTCTGTGTAACAGAAAAGCCAGGAGTGTGTCCAAGCACAAATCATGAAGCAGCAATGTGTTTCATGATGGGGTTAGTGCTGTGTGCCGATGACAGTGAGTGTCCCAAAAAGGAGAAATGCTGCGGCACTGCATGCGGTGGACGTCAGTGTACGGCTCCAGTTACAGGTATTATATTATATTATATATATATATATATATATATATATATATATATATATATTTTTTTTTTTTATTTTTTTATTTTTTTTATAAACTTTATTTCAGACCCAGAGGGATCCATAATACAATACAAAACACATACATAGTAATACACACACACACACAACCCCCCCCCCCCCAAAAAAAAAACAAAACAAGTAAAATAGGCCTTTCACAGTGTTCAGTGTCTAACATACAGACATGTACACCAATGGTTCCACAGTCAGGACGAAAATCTTACAGAACTTCGTCCAGGGTTAGCCAACACAGCAATTATGTCATTGTTTGGCTCAGACACCCTACCCATAAATCTATACATTAAGTTACGCAAGACAGCAGCACAGGTAGGTACCCCAGCACTAACAAACATGGCTTGCACTGGAGTCTCTTGGAACTCTTAGCAGCAGCCTCATGCTGTCATTATAAGCCACTGTGAGCTTTCTAATGCTACCTTGCTTATAACGGCACCACAGATAGGCAGTGTACAATGGTGTACAGTATGTTCTAAAGAGAGAGATCTTCACAGGGACAGAGCACATACTAAACTTACGACACAACATGTTCGCTTGCACATACAGCTTACGACGCTGCCTATAAATATCCTTGTCATCGGACAGGTCATTTGCAATAATATGGCCAAGATATGTAATATCTGTGCATACATCAAGTACAGTACCAGATAGATAAAAATCAGGAAAATGTGAATGTCTATCTTCTCTACTTCTTATAGTCATAATTTTACTCTTTTTTGGATTATACTTTATATCAAAATCTGCACCATACTGTGTGCATAGTCTCAAAAGCTGTTGTATACCAGCACTATATGGGCTAAAAATGACCAAGTCGTCAGCGTACATAAGGTGATTAATTAGTGAGTCACCAACCCTACAACCTGTACAAAAAGCATTTAAAATCATAGACAAATCATTTATATATACATTAAAAAGGAAAGGAGACAAAATTCCACCCTGGCGAACCCCATTGGTCACTTTAAAGGGAGCCGTTGTTACACTCCCCCATTTAACTCTCATTGTCTGATGAGAATACAAATAGACCAAGATTCTAATAAAAAAACCAGGGACCCCACTTTTAATCAATTTTAAAAACAATTTTTGATGATTAACACGCTCAAATGCTTTAGAAGCATCAATGAAGCACAAGAACATTGTGGAATTTTGTTTATTATATCTATCTAAAATTTCCTTTAGTGCAAAAATACATAAATCAGTACCATGCTTTCGTTTAAAACCAAATTGATTATCCGTAGACAGGACGTACCTCATATTATATTATATTATATTATATTATATTATATTATATTATATTATATTATATTATATTATATTACAGGTCTGTTGAATGCTTGAATCTGATTGGTTGACGAAGATTCTAAGGTGTGCAATTATTTTCAGGGAAACGCACGGCTAAAGTAGATCCAGGCAGGTCTTGACCGCGTTACGTGTCCATATAACTTCGCCAAATTATTTCAGTTATTTCATAGGTTCTTACAGCAAATTATTTACTTGTTTTTTGGAAATAATGATAAGCGGAATAATTGACTCCCCTTGCATTTTGAGAAAATAATGCACACCCGAGGTGTTCGTTGTTGTAAAACGTATTCCAATAATATATAAAACTTACAAATATATTTTTTTTACATAAAAAAAACAAAAACATTCAGCATTCAATGATATGGCTTCTCTGTCATGTGTCTGTATAACAGTAAAGCCAGGAGTGTGTCCAAACACAAATCAAGAAGCAGCAAAGTGTTTCATGATGGGTTTAGAGCTGTGTGCCCACGACAGTGACTGTGCCAACAATGAGAAATGCTGTGGCACTGCATGCGGTGGACGTCAGTGTGTGGCTCCAGTTACAGGTATATTATAATATAATATAATATAATTTGAATGCTTTAATCTGATTGGTTGATGAAGATTCTAAGGTGTGTAATTATTTTCAGGGCTAAAGTAGTTCCAGGCAGGTCTTGACCGCATTACATGTCCATATCACTTCACCAAATTATTTCAGTTATTTCAAAGGTCCTTACAGCAACAACAGCAAAAGAACCAAAAACCCCTGTGAAAAAGACATTCATTCTTTTTAAACAGCTTTCGCTCTGTCATGTGTCTGTATTACAGCAAACCCAGGAGTGTGTCCAAGCAGAAAATATGAACCAAGAAAGTGTGCCCGGATACGTTTCGTGCCGTGTGCCGATGACAGTGACTGTTCCAACAATGAGAAATGCTGCAGCAATGGATGTGGACTTCAGTGTATGGCTGCAGATACAGGTATTTTTATATTATATTATATTATATTATATTATATTATATTATATTATATTATATTATATTATATTATATTATATTATATTATAAAATTTATTTCTATTACACATTTAAAAGCAACTTGCACCAAAGTGCTGTAAAATAAAACATTAAGCATATAAAAAGCATAAAAAGAAACCATGGAGCATATAAAATATAAACACATTAAACAAAATACAATAAAAAATAAAAACCTAAAACTAAACTAAACTAATCTAATCTCTGGAAAAGCATGGTAAGTTTGTGGAAAGTGGAAAGATTATCATATTGCATGAGATACAGTTTCTCATATCCGACAATGAAATGTGCTCAACCTTCCATTTTCATTTTGAAATAAATTGCAAATAGAGTGGTATAGAGTGCAATATATTATAATAAACGGAGCAATTCCAAGAGGGTCCTCACACCTCGGTGCTCGGCCCCTAATTATGCCTCAGATGACAATTGGACAGAATTAAACAAGCAAAGTGTTGAGGTTGTGTGACAGCTTACTGGATAACATCAGTAGGTAGGATCATTCACAGCTGTACGGATCCCTTGTTCTCTTGTTCCACTGATGACATCACAGTAGCATTCTAAGCAGAAGCATATAGCTGATGCACCTCAGAGGCTCATAACAGCAGTAGTTGAGAAAGGTTATCAGTGTTGCCTGGGTACTACCAAAGTCCTTTAAGGCAAGTCGTGCCACTCGGCCGCCATCTTGGCAACGCCTCCGGGCAGCTATTTCGGACTAACAAGACCAGGCTCCTATCTAAATGAATGGGCAGAGAGTCAGAACTGCACTTTCACTGGTCACTGGGACATAAAAACTGCATGTATAGAAACAGCAGTAAAATATGATAAAAATCGCAGAAAAAGTTTAATGACTTTGCCCCAAAATAAGGTTTAAAATGCCTTTTTCCCCACAGGTTATACCTTTACTACGCATGCGCAAGGGTTCACGTTCAGGACATCAAACTTCATTAAGAGCTGGTAAGTCCCGCCCCTTCCGTAAAACCCCGCTGGACCTCAAAGTTGAAAAACCGTCAATGCAAGTGAATGGGAGAAAATAATTATTTTCTGATCCCGTTAGAATTGTGCCATGAATTGAACATATGTTGTCTGTGAATTTTTTATATAACTTTTCATGTTACGAGTTTGACAGTACATGGTATGATTCTTCGGCTAGCAGTTGTGGAAAAGGCATAACGAGAAAGACTACATATCGCCTATGTGACGTCATCCCATAAAGTTGACTTACCCGTGGTTATCACCAACCTCAACGATTTTGAAGTGCACCAAAGACACAGCCATGTTTAGCGGGATCCGTGAGCTAGTCCGTGTGCTAGTGGTGTTGACGTTTCAAACGCGTCGAGAGTTGTAGTCCACAAAGTGCTCTCACACAAAATCTAACCGTATCAAACTTCTACCCGCTAAATTGTATCATTCTTTACACAAAAAGTTATATAAAAAATTCACAGACAACATATGTTCACATTCATGGCACAAAACGGGACCAGAAAATAATTATTTTCTCCCATTCACTTGCATTGACGGTTTTTCAACTTTGAGGTCCAGCGGGGTTTTGAGGAAGGGGCGGGACTTACCAGCTCTATCCAGAATGCCGGTGTTGTGCCAAGCACTTAAACAATTATATGTATTTAAATGTCTGAAACCTAAAATAAACATTATGTGGTTAAAACACTGAACAGTTGTGATAGAGCCTATGACAAGCGCTGAGCGCGTCCGTCTTTGGCTCAGCGCCAGCGACAGCGTGAAAGCACAGGTTGAATATGGCAGTTATGTCACGTCACTGTACATTCGCTCCTTAGTGGTCAGCTGCTGACTGTTAAAAGCAGATGATTGGCTTTGCAGCGGGAGGGGCGGGACATGTGCATACAACCGCCATTACTTCTATACTCTTTGGTTGTATTGAGGATTGAGGAAGTGGCATGTCTCTAATTGTCTCTGGTACTACTGATCAAATACCAGTTTGTAGTTAAAGGAGAACTCCGGTCAATTTTAACATTGAGCTAATTTTTTTTGTACATTTGGAGTGCTGTCAATAAAGAAAACAACGACAAAAATCGGTGTTGCCTACACCGTGTTATCCTCTTTTTAAAATTTGCACCCTGTTGACTTCAATGGGGCAATGTTTAAACCTGTTTTAGCCTCTTAACATTCTTGATGTGTCATTACAAGTACACAGGTCATGTGAGTGATTCCTTCAGAGAGTGAACACGAGTGAATCTGACTGCAGTAGATGTGCGATTGCCGAGTTCACGCGCGTGATCATAGGTAACTAAACCTATGCGCGAGAAGTCGACATTCGACTACTTTGCACTTCAACCGAAAACAGGATGTAAACACAGGTCTTTGCGCTGGCTTAAATAACATTATTTTTATCCATTTCTTTCACATCTACTGCAGTCAGATTCACCCGTGTTCACTCTGAAGGAATCACTCACATTTTCTGTGCACTTGTAATGACACATGAAGGATGTTAAGAGGCTAAAAGCAGGTTTAAACATTGCCCCATTGAAGTCAACAGGGTGCAAATTTTAAAAATACTCAACACCAATTGGTGTAGGCAACACCAATTTTTGTCGTTGTTCTCTGTATTGACAGCACTCCAAATTTACAAAAAAATTAGCTCAATGTTAAAATTGACCAGAGTTCTCCTTTAACTGTACGGTTCAGATGGCTCAAGGTGAACCTTTTGACGGTTCAACATCGCTGAAGATGTCATTCAGGCCGACAATTTGATTGAGTTACTTTTTATTGAATTGAGGCCAGAATATGTGATTCAAGCTACAATTGTAGAAGATGATGTCCAGAGGACTCTTCTAGATATACGCATACCAGGCCACGTTTTTATATTGAGTTGGTTCAAAGATCTATAAATGAACAATAAAGTGAATCTGATCTGAATCTGACTCCGTATTCCCTGACACATTGTCCTGAAAACAATCCATTGTTCTCCATGCTGGCCTGGAATGCAGATTACTGCATATATATATATATATATATATATATATATATATATATATATATATATATATATATATAGAGCAGCAGCAGTCAAACACACCAGCGTACGCTCAAACAAGATGCAACTAATCACAGGTATCGCAGCGTTCTGATATACAGCAGCCATATTGCACGGCTACAAGTGTAATATTGGGTGATTGGAGAAAAAGCGTTCCACAGGGCATCGCGATACGACCGAATAGGGCACTTTCACTTTCACGAATATAGGGGCAGGGGCTCAAGCCTCCTCAGCCCCCCACCATGCTCTTGCCACTGAGCAAAAGAACCAAAATCCACGACAACGCTTACCGAGCAAATAAATGTAGAAAACAATAGGATAAAAACAACAAATCAAATTATTTCCATGTTTTTTAGAAATAATAAGTGGAATAATGGACCCGAGGTGTTTGCATTTTAGATCAGAAACATTTGTAGATCAGAAATTGCTAGTAAAGTTAAAAAATAATCAGAAACAGAAGAACAGCAAGCAACAGTAAATTAAAGACTGAAATAGTTCTTTTGTAAAATGAATTCCAATAATATTTACAACTTCCAAAAATATTTTTTACAGTGAAAAATTAATTCATCATTCAGTGATATGGCTTCTCTGTCATGTGTCTTTATAACAGCAAAGCCAGGAGTGTGTCCAAGCACAAGCTATGAAGAAGTGATGTGTATCATGAAGGGTGAAGAGTTGTGTGCCGATGACAGTGAGTGTCCCAGAAAGGAGAAATGCTGCAGCACTCCATGCGGTGGACGTCAGTGTACGGCTCCAGTTACAGGTATTATATTATATTATATTATATTATATTATACTACATGACTGTTGAATGCTTGAATCTGATTGGTTGACTAAGATTCTAAGGTGTGCAATTATTTTCAGGGAAACGCACGGCAAAGGTAGTTTCTGGCAGGTCTTGACCGCATTAGATGTCCATATCACTTTGACAAATGATTTCAGTGATTTCAAAGTTCCTTATAGCAACAACAGCAAAAGAACCAAAAACCCCAGTGAAAAAGACATTCAGCATTCAGTGATTTGGCTTCTCTGTCATGTGTCTGTATTACAGCAAATCCAGGAGTGTGTCCAAGCACAAAATTGAAACCAGGAATGTGTGCCTGGATAAGTTTCGTGTCGTGTGCCGATGACAGTGACTGTTCCAACAATGAGAAATGCTGCAACAATGGATGTGGACTTCAGTGTATGGCTCCAGTTACAGGTAATATATTATATTATATTAAAGCAATATCTCGCTCTAGCAGTGTGATATGGCTGTATAACAGCCTGGCCGTGGCGGAGTGCCGTAGGTAATCACAGCGTTCTGATATACAGCCATATCTCACGGCTAACAGTGTGATGTTGTGTTTGTGTTTGTAAGATAGCCCACAACAATGGAGGGTCTTTAAAACCCATCTTTTGTGCAGAACTATTTCCCTCCTCCACGGATTCAAATCTCCAGTTGACAGTTTGACAGTTTAGCCCAACCCTCCGTTACTAATTGTAAAATGTCACTTTAGAACTAGCAACGAAGGAACGCTGAGTCTATTCATTGAAACTTATTGTTTTTTGTAGAGTAGAATATTATGAGAGATAGATCGTCAAAACGAGTGCATTACCTCCATCTAGCTAATATTCTTCAGGTCAATCTAATAGTAATAATCACAAATCAGTTTGAATGTCCACTGAGGAAAGTGAATCTTTCAAATGACTGATTCATTCAAGAATGAGGCAGTTGTTTATGCATGGGTTATTGAATCTTTGACTCAACAGTTTCGTTCAAAACGATGAATCATTCAGTAATGAAAACACGGTTAAGTGTTCCTGTGATATATTGGTTCTGCTGTGATCTTTGTTTGGAACTATTTTCGCCGCTGAAACAACAAAAACAGTCAATATTTCATCTAAAATGTAAGAGACTTAATTTTAACTGTTTATTGAACTGTTGTATGAAATCAATGTCACATTTTCAATCGTGATGGTATTCAGGAAAACAGCACTCGTCGTGTGAGGTTGCTTAACTGTATCATGTTAAAAATATAAAAACTCTTTAAACTTTTTATCAGCAGCATGTTGTTAACTGAGTCTCTTTGTGAGCTGCGCTCATTTGTTTCCATATTTCTGCTTGATGGGCAGCACGAGCCTCTGCAGCATAACCTTGTTACTGTTTGTTAGTAATACATTTATCATCCACTATTGATAGTAACTTACTATTAATGTAACGTTAATGAAATCAGAATCATTCTCTCGTTTTAGTGACTCCCTAGTTATTTTTTTGTTGACGTTTTAATCAGGCTACTTGTCCGGTCAGGCAAGTAAAATTCTCTTTTGTCCCTTCAAAACTTTTTTTGATGTGTTAATTAGTGTTAATTGATGTGTTAATTAGTGTTAATGTGTTAATGTCGAGCCCTAATGTCGAGGCCTATATTATATTATATTATATTATATTATATTATATTATATTATATTATATTATATTATATTATATTATATTATATTATATTATATTATATTATATTATATTATATTATATTATATTACATTATATTACATTATATTATATTATATTAATCTGATTGGTTGATGAACGTTCTAAGGTGTGTAATTATTTGCAGGGAAACACACGGCTAAAGTAGTTCCAGGCAGATCTTGACCGCATTACCTATATGTCCATATCACTTCACGAAAGGATTTCAGTTATTTCAAAGGTCCTTACAGCAACAACAGCAAAAGAACCAAAAACCCCAGTGAAAAAGACATTCAGTGATTTGGCTTTCGCTCTGTCATGTGTCTGTATTACAGCAAACACAGGAGTGTGTCCAATCAGAAAATATGAACCAAGAAAGTGTGCCTGGATACATTTTGCGCCGTGTGCCGATGACAGTGACTGTGCCAACAATGAGAAATGCTGCAGCAATGGATGTGGACTTCAGTGTATGGCTCCAGTTACAGGTATTTTTATATTATATTATATTAGCTATACTAATACATTACATTACAACATTACATTACATTACATAACACTATGGAGCTGTAGAATGCTTGAATCTGATTGGTCCATATCACTTCGCCAAATGATTTCAGTAATTTCAAAGGTCCTTACAGCAACAACAGCAAAAGAACCAAAACCCACGACGACACTGACCAAGCAAATAAATATAGTAAACAATAGAATAAAAACAACAAATTATTTCCATGTTTTTTGGAAATACTGTAATTATAAGCAGAATAATTGACTCCGGTCCATTGAATTATTAGAAAATAGTGGACACTCAAGGTGTTTCTTGCTTTAGATCAGAAACAGTTTTAGATCAGAAATGGCTAGTGAAGTAGTGAAGAAAACATTTACATTTAGTCATTTAGCAGACGCTTTTGTCCAAAGCGACTTACAAATTAGGACTAAATTAAGCGAGTCATCGTGAAGAGGCAAGAAACAACGCAAGAAGTGCTCAAAATACGAAGTTCAGGCATTGTTCAGAGTAGCATAAGCCCGATAAGCGAGGATTTAAAGGATTTTTTTTTTTTATAAGTTTAAGTACTCATGGAAGAGATGAGTTTTCAGCTGTCTTTTGAAAGTTGCCAGGGATTCTGCATTCCGAATAAGGGTGGGGAGAGCGTTCCACCAGCATGGAGCCGGGAATGAGAATGTTCTGGAAAATGATTTTGTGGCTTTCTGTGATGGAACCACGAGACGTCGCTCGTTGGCAGATCTTAGGCTTCTGGTAGGGATGTAGACTCGTAGGAGTGAGTGAAAGTAGGAGGGAGCAGAGCATGTGATAGATCTGTAAGCAAGCATCAATGCCTTGTACTTGATGCGAGCAGCGAGAGGTAGCCAGTGCAGAGAGATGAACAGAGGAGTGACGTGTGCCCTCTTGGGCTCGTTGAAGACAAGACGAGCTGCAGCGTTCTGGATCATCTGTAGAGGTTTAGTTGCACATAATGGAAGTCCAGCCAGAAGAGCATTGCAGTAGTCAAGCCTAGAAATGACCAGGGCCTGGACGAGAAGTTGTGCTGCATGTTCAGTTAGGAAAGACCTGATCTTCCTGATGTTGTGCAGTGCAAACCTGCATGATCGAGCTGTCTTTGAAATGTGATCTGTGAAGGTTAGCTGGTCATCCAATTACTCCAAGATTTCTGACCGATCTTGATGGGGTGATTGATGATGAATCTAGCTGGATGGTGAAGTCGTGCTGTAGAGACGGATTGGCGGGAGGACGAGAAGCTCAGTCTTTGCCAGGTTGAGCTGCAGGTGATGTTACTTCATCCATGCCGAGATGTCCGCCAGACAGCTTGAGATCCGTGCAGCTACTGTGGGATCATCTGGTTGAAATGAGAAGAAGAGCTGTGTGTCATCAGCATAGCAGTGGTAGGAGAAACCATGTGCCTGTATGATGTGTCCCAGTGATGTGGTGTAGATTGAGAAGAGCAAGGGTCCAAGAACTGAACCCTGAGGAACCCCTGTGGTCAGTTGATGTGCTTTGGATACTTCGCCTCTACAAGCGACCCTGAAGGACCTACCTGTGAGATAGGACTCGAACTAATGGAGGGAAGTTCCTGTGATGCCCAATGATGAGAGGGTGGACATAAGGATCTGAAAAGACTGAAAATCTGGTTCTGAAAAGACTGAAATAGGTCTTTGTTGAAAAACGTATTCCAATAATATGTACAGTACATCTTCCAGAAATCTTTTTTTTTTTACAGTGAAAATTGCATTCAGCATTCAATGATTTGGCTCCTCTGTCATGTGTCTGTATAACAGTAAAGCCAGGAGTGTGTCCAAACACAAAATATGAAGCCGGAAAGTGTGCCCGGATACGTTTCATGTCCTGTGACGATGACAGTGACTGTGCCAACAATGAGAAATGCTGCAGCAATGGATGTGGACTTCAGTGTATGGCTCCAGTTACAGGTATTATATTATATTATATTATATTATATTATATTATATTATATTATATTATATTATATTATATTATATTATATTATATTATATTATATTATATTATATTATATTATATTATTATTTTATGTCTGTTGAATGCTTTAATCTGATTGGTTGACAAAGATTCTAAGGCGTGCAATTATTTTCAGGGAAACACACGGCTAAAGTAGTTCCAGGCAGGTCTTGACCGCATTAGATGTCCATATCACTTTGACAAATTATTTCATTTATTTCAAAGTCCCTTATAGCAACAACAGCAAAAGAACCAAAAAGCTCAGTGAAAAAGACATTCAGCATTCAGTGATTTGGCTTCTCTGTCATGTGTCTGTATAACAGACAATCCAGGAGTGTGTCCAAGCACAAAATATAAACCAGGAATGTGTGCCTGGATAAGTTTCGTGTCGTGTGCCGATGACAGTGACTGTGCCACCAATGAGAAATGCTGCAACAATGGATGTGGACTTCAGTGTATGGCTCCAGTTACAGGTATTATATTATATTATATTAAAGCAATATCTCGCTCTAGCAGTGTGATATGACTGTATAACAGCCTGGCCGTGGCGGAGTGCCGTAGGTAATCACAGCGTTCTGATATACAGCCATATCTCACGGCTAACAGTGTGATGTTGTGTTTGTAAGATAACCCACAACAATGGAGGGTCTTTAAAACCCATCTTTTGTGCAGAACTATTTCCCTCCTCCACGGATTCAAATCTCTAGTTGACAGTTTGACAGTTTAGCCCAACCCTCCGTTACTAATTGTAAAACGTCACTTTAGAACTAGCAACGAAGGAACGCTGAGTCTATTCATTGAAGCTTATTGTTTTATGTAGAGTAGAATATTATGAGAGATAGATCGTCAAAACGAGTGCATTACCTCCATCTATAGCTAATATTCTTCTTATATACCAAAAATGAATTATACCTCATGTTTAAACACTATCTACATAAGAGCCAGCGACAAATTCCAGAAGGACTGGCCAAGATAAAGCTGTTCTCTGCGGGTTCATGAGCGCTGAATGGCCGCTGACGGTCTGGAACTCAATCTCTAAAAAACATTTAAACAAATGGTCAAATATGCACTATGTTTATATATAAGTCACATATTTCAGGTCTAAATGACTACAATCTCACCTAAAAAAACATTATATTATATTAATCTGATTGGTGTGCAATTATTTTCAGGGAAACGGACGGCTAAAGTAGTTCCAGACAAGTCTTGACCTCATTAAAAACAGAAAGAACAGCAAGTAACACATTGAAGAAAACATGACATTTTAAAGTAGAAAGACTAAAATAGTTCTTTCCTGTAAAAAATATTCCAATAAAATATACAACTTCGAAAATTTTTTTTTTACATTATACTACAGGTCTGTTGAATGCTTGAATCTGATTGGTTGACGAAGATTCTAAGGTCTGGAATTATTTTCAGGGAAACGCACAGCAAAGGTAGTCTATATTTTAGGTAGTCTCGCACTGCAATCTATATTTTATGGAATAGATTGTGTAAAAGTGGAAAAATTCTTATAAAAATGACAAATGCAGTAAAAACAGTAATATTGTGAAATATTGTTAAAAATTGAAAAAAATCTTTTTTTTTATTTGAGCATTTTGCAAAATGTATTCCTGTGATCAAAGCTAAATTTTCAGCATCATTATTCCAGTCTTCAGTGTCACATGATCCTTCAGAAATTATTCAAATATGCTGATTCAATGCTTAAGAAACATGTCTGATTATTATCAATGTTGAAAACACAAACAGTTTCCACAAAAATATGAATACACACATTTTTCAGCATTCCAAATAAAAATATTTCTGATTTCTGAAGGATCATGTGACACTGAAGACTGGAGTAATGATGCTGAAAATTCAGCTTTGATCACTGGAATAAATTATACTTTACAATGTTCACAAAGAAAACAGATATTTTACATTGTAATATTTCACAATATTTTTACAGGGTCCCCGCGGATTCTTAAAAAGTCTTAAAAGGTCTTAAATTATTATTTTTTTAATCTAAGGCCATAAAAAATCTCAAAAAATATATATTTTTAAAAATGTCTTATTTTTACTTATGAAAGGTCTTAAATTTTAGATGACACTTTGACTTAGACTTATCTAAATGGTTTCGAAATTAAAACTATCTAATTAGCATAGGCCTACGTATTATTTTTTTAATTCTATCTTGGTGGATTTGCTTGTTCACGTGACAATTCGCATCACTTACGGCAGCATATTAGCCTACGTCTGTCTCCTGCACGCGAGAGGAGAGAAGAAAACGAGTAAATGTCAGTTCAGTTGTAAGTTCTTCATTCTTTATGTGCTTAGGAGTGTGCGATATTGTCTGTGAACTATGATGATATTGTAATCATTGTTTTAACTCTCTACGAGGCACTGCGAGTGCGAGCTGACATCGCGTTTGTCTCTCATGCTTGCTGTCACTGCGTGATGTGTCAGTTAATAGATGTCCCCAAATGAGTTTTTGTCTTATATTTATATCATATTATGTTGTTATATTAGAATATCACATGAGCAAGAGTGCCGTTTTCTTTTGCACAATTGCAAATGTGCTATTTATTTAATACAACAGTTAAATTAACAGTAAAGTTAACATTGTGAGTCAATTTTCGCTTTATATTGCCGACGAGAATTTCATAATGAGGCTGTGGTCCAACAGACAGCGATGAATTTTTTTTTTTTTTTTTTTACTGTAATCCGCATTTTGAACGAATCATTTTAAAGGGGGGGGGTTAAATGCTCATTTTCACTCAATCTCCTGTTAATCTTGAGTACCTATAGAGTAGTATTGCACCCTTCATATCTCCAAAAAGTCTTTAGTTTTATTATATTATATTAAGAAAGATTGGATGTACCGAGTCTTTCCGGAAAAAAACGAGCGGCTGGAGGCGGGCCGTGTGGGCGAAGCTAAAGCTGTGCTAACGCGCCGAGCTAGTAACAACACACAGAGACAATAGATTAGAAGCAGTTTTACTCACCGGACCTTTATCATTGTGACTGCTCGATCCTTAAGCATTAGACGATCTGCAAATCCATCGATCTGGGCTTTGTTTATAAAACAATCATCGTCGAAATGCAGGGAACAACAGTCTTACACAACTCCGTTTATGCTCAGGAAAAACAAACTCCATCCACGGGTCCCTTAACGCCGGGTACTTTGGGAATCTGTGCAGGGTTGTCTTGCCCTGGCAACCAAAAACACACTTCTTTGGTGACATTGGCTTCCCAAAAGCCGGGCAGGGCGCTTTGATGGCGAACTGCTTTCGCTCTCTTGCTCTGGTCTACGGTTGCGCGCGCGCCCGCGATCTTACCGGAGAAGTGCCCTTAGGACCCATATAAGGAAATTCCACTCTATCTTACGTAAGACAGAGCCATACTCGAAAAAAACTTTCCGAAACTTGTGACAAACCGGAAGGACAATTTTTGGCACAGAAATACTCCTTCAAACGTGCAATTAAATTTATGAAACTTTGTCCATGTTTAGCATGGGAATCCAACTCTTTAACAGTGTAAAAAACTCAGTATGCATGAAATAGCATTTCACCCCCCCTTTAACGATTCAATGAACAATCACTTGTTTTTCTGAACGAATCAGCGTTGAATAACAAATCGGTTGAATAACGTTAAATGACTCCAACAACTCGCTTATTAAGACTGTGACTTGCCGCCACCTAATGGTTTTAGTTTCATATTTAAAGTATCCTTTAATTAAAACGTTAAAATGATAAATCATTTAATATTTAAATATCGAATATCTTTATTTATGCAATTGTAAACGAATTGACAATATAGTAGGCTAATGCTAGTTTTGATGCCGCTTCTGTGTCACCTCTGCATTGCAAGGATGGATTTTACTCTTGTGCATCCTTGAGGACATTTTTGGCTTTTTCAGTTTTTTTTTTTTTTGATCACTTTGCCTTTGTTAATGCTAACTGCATAAAATTTGGCATGGGTGTGTATTTTTATTGGAATTTTACTATTTCATCATCATTTTCTTTAAAAAATCTATTTTGCACTAGTTACACAAAATACTTCCTCTCAGCGCCTCAAGGACAAAAATGTCCCCATTGAAACCCATTAATTAAAACTGCATTTTTTAATCCCTGTGCCGTTTAACTATAAAATGATGCAATCTTTTTTAATAGGCTTTCATTCTGTTGGCAAGGCTTCAAAATTGACATTTTAAAAAAAAATTATCAAATGGTGCCATTTTTTCAGGTTAGGCCTATAAAGCAAATACTCGCTTTATTCCTGTTTTCTGCTTCGCCATATTATAGAGCCAATTGGATAAATTATGCAAAGATAATTCCATATAAAAAGTGTGTTTGTGTGCTTGTAATATTTGAGAGAGAAAAACTCGACTGCAAATCGAAAATTCAATCACTGTGTTCACCAGTGGAGTTTTGCTGGCATCCAATGGGGAAAGTCTGGTACTGCGCCCAAACAAAATCTTACTGAAAGCTAATTTTTTTAGATATCATCCTCAAATTCGGAACACAACCTGTTTAGATTTATGGCTTTGAATGT
This sequence comes from Scardinius erythrophthalmus, assembly GCF_964197995.2. NCBI lineage: Eukaryota > Metazoa > Chordata > Actinopteri > Cypriniformes > Leuciscidae > Scardinius > Scardinius erythrophthalmus. Next base: position 17,206,960 of record NC_138235.1, read on the forward strand.
ATATCAGTTTTAGAGTTCTAAATGTTTCATAAAATATATATTTTAGATAAAATATTTATTATAATGTTCATAAATATTTTTCATAAACTTAAATTTCTATAACATTTTTTTGGTTGCACTTTTTTTTTTAAATGTTTCACTTCAACAACAAGATAAAAAGTGTGATATGATGATAGTTTCATCAAGTGAAACGCTGGTGAAGGGACTCTCAGAGCAAGTCTGGAGATGAAGTTCATGTGTTCGTGTCCTGATATAGTGAGACAGCAGTTTTAAACGCTAAAAAACACCATGAGCGTCTCGCGTGCTTGAGCATGTGTACAGATGAAACCGCTCATTCACACAGAGACGCTCAGAACATGCAGAGTTCATATTTAAATAGCAGTCTTTCTGCTCTTAAATATTCACAGATGCTAGTGCAGATTGCAATTTGATAAAGTGTACAGTCCTACTTTTGATTTGTTAATCCAAAATTGGCTAAATTCTGTGACATTCCGCGTTATACTGCAAATTCCATTTTTATAACTGGATTCCGCGACTCCGTCCGCGTTTTCCGCATTGCGGAAATCATAGGGCCCTACATTTATTTTGAGGACTCCCTGGCTGAGGGGCGCGGACCCCACTTTGAGAACCCCTGCGATAAAGGATCCAGTCTCTTTAAACCCCTCCTTTCCGAGAGCCTGCTCTGCTCTGATTGGTAAGATAGCTCAGAGTCTGTTGTGATTGGTCCACCAAACGAAACGCACCATATCTGAATTTCGGTTCCGGATCATCCTTCGCACTTGATACACAGTGAGATAAACAGTAATGATGGTGTCTTTTTTATTCGAGACCAGAGTCCTCATCCTTTGAAAGTTCATGCAAATTGGATTTGCTTTGGTAGCGCAGAAAACAGTGTCTTCTCGACAACACAAACTCTTTCAGTCTCAGCTACAACTACACTGTTTGAGGGTCAAGGTAGATGCTGTTCACGGGCAGCTAATGAAGACTATAGGCTGGCATTATGCAAATTTCTTACAAACCTACGTAGGTTCTAGCAGGAAGTAAGACTGGTATTACTAAAGTCTCATTTCAGGCAGTTCAGAATCGTTTCTTTTGGAGACAGAAACTTTGCAGACCTTTTACATTCTCAAACAGCTATATTACACATTACATGAAAGGTAATGTCTGAAAAAGCATAACAGTGTACGAAAACTTTGAGACAGGAAAAGTCATGTAAAAATGACTTTTATTTGGACAATCTTGTATGTCATTGGCCCAAATATAAAATGCTGTTTTGAATGTTTGTATATATATATATATGTGTATGTGTTTTAAAATTGCTAAAAAATGATTGAAATGGTTCACAGTTGTGTCTTGTGTACTTACCACATACTTGGAATTTGTATCATGGACAACACTGGCATCTGTCACCTCAAAAATGAGTTTTTCAGGAATGCAACGAGTTCTTGAGCTCTTGTAGTTTTCTTGTAGTTGTCTGGTGATCATATTTGAGGTTTTGGGGGAAGGACCTATTGGGCTGGTCTCTATAAAGCAAAGACAAAATTAACTACAAATGTGAAGTATCGAGTGAACTAAAAGTGAACCAAAAAGAAGAAGTGAAATTTGCCAACAAAGAGATTAGTGTAAGTTCACAAACACCATGTACATATGCTTAAGCTAGAAGGAAGAGCTCATTCCAAATGCTGTTTCTAAAAGAATGGGTTTTTTTTTCCATGCAAACTCTTTTTCCATTCAATAGCAGTTCATAGTAATGACAGCTTTCAAGCTCCAAAAATAATACACCATCAAAGCGGTTCATTCAACTTCTGTGCTACAATACAAGTCTTTCAATTGTAAGCTGCTGTGGAAAAAAGCGTCAGCTAAATCAACAAATAGATGTAAAAAATGTAACTGTAAATCTTCTGAAGCCATGCGATAGCTTTGTGAACAGAAACTTGTTCATCACTAATGAGGTTCCATATCACTGAGGATCTGAAATCTCATTCATATGTAGATTAAAATATAATCATTGTCACCAAAAGTTACTTCCATGTGTCGATGTTCCATGTTCCATGTTTAACATGTTCCATGTTACTTCCATAAGCCATAGGTCAATTAGCATACATGCGCAGGGAAAAATAAATGTAGAAATGTGGAAATACATAAATAAATAAATGTAGAAATGTGGAAATACAGAAATAAATAAATGTAGGAATAAATAAATGTAGAAATAAATACATATATAAATATATAAATAAATATATAAATACATAAATATATAAATAAATGTATAAATACATAAATAAATACATATAGAAATGCATAAATAAATAAATACATGTAAAAATACAGAAATAGCCATTTATATTACCAAAATGTATTTATTTTCACTATTATTTCTGCGTTTATTTATTTATTTCTACTTTTATTTATTTATTTATTTATTTATTTATTTATTTTTCGTTCTGTCATTTTTAGTCCTTCATATAACTGTGCGTTCACACCGGACGCGAATAGCGCGTCAAATTCAAAAAGGGATCATATGTCTGCCGCGTCTAGTGATACGCTTGACCACTTTGTATCAATTCGCGCGTAAAGAGCGAAATTGACGCGCGTAAAAACAAATGTTTGAAGTGGTGTGAACGCATCATTAAAGGCTATGCGTGTGATGTGATAATGATACCATACTTGCCTTTGCCCTTTTCTCTTCAGAGAACCTGTTGCTATCCACCGAACCAATGTTGTGGTTAACGGCACTGAACTTGAATGTCACGGCCGAACACCACTAGGCTTTTTTAGTAATCACACAATAACTTGACAATTTAATTAAAATGTTATATCAATATAGGCCTACATATTCTTTTTACTTTTTTTTAATGTGAATTTCCTGGTAAAATGAAGGTAAAAAAAAAAAAAAATTATATTTTATTTTGCCTTTCCACGGACCACCTGCAGTACCCTCACGGACCACGTCTATCGCGTCCTATTCGCTTTGGACGCGCGAATGGATTCAAAATGTTTGAGCGTAGAACTAGACGCGATAGACGTGAATTTGACGCTCTATTCGCGTTTGGTGTGAACGCAGCATAATGAACAGGCTGCGATGTCAAGATTGCAATGCTGGAATGTGTGTGTCAGAGAGAGAGAGAGGCACGGGCGCGATCGAACAGTGGAAACATAAAAACATCATTCGTCATTATAACATCAACGTCAATTTGTTCATACAGGACATCATTAAAACTGCAAAGTGTTTAGCCTACTTATATTTGTGTAAAACATTGTGCTTTTGTCAAACTGTAAACTCTTGTCAAACTGTAACCTACAACTGTCACCCAACCAAAATCACACACACACACTGTGTACATTTTTTAGCGCAATTTTCCACCGGACAAAATTGCGATTGTTAACTCATGATTTCTGTTCTGTCTGTGCGCACCAATCTTGCACTTCTATCTACTCCTCAACCAGACCACCTAGAGACTTCGGGTTTTCGGCATTATGTTAAGGAAGGTCTAATCTCGGGAACGCACAAAAAAAAAAAAAACACTCACTGAGTTTTTATTACTTGTTTTAATAAAATTATCAAAAAGCAAAAATTATCTCATCTTTTGGAAATTCATCATATTGCATTGGATTTCATTTCTTGTCCTAAAACAGAGCATTAATCTTTTTATTTTTAAGTTACACATTCTACATTGATTAAAAAATAAAATCAAATGTGTTTTTAATGGTAGTTTTATTTTATACAGAAATAAATTATTTATAATTCAGATGAGAAGTTAAAGTTAATAAAAATTTAAAAGAAACAAATATAGTGATCTGAAATATAGCAAATTAATTTTAAATTCATTCAGGTTACCAAACATATCTCAAGGCCTTTTGAATAAAGGGTGGCAGTCTTTCATTATCATCAGTTGTTGTGGATATACTGGAGAAGTATTTGTTCTCCATTTTATGTGGCTAATTGAGGAAAGTGCTTCCATATATTTTATTATTAGTAGTATTAGTTCAAGAATAAAATAAAGATATCGGATTGATATCGGTATCGGCAAATAGCCAAAGCTGTGGCATCGGTATCGTATCAGAAGTGAAAAAGTGGTATTGGGACATCCCTAACTCTTTCATTAGAAAAAATAACCGTGAACGTATTTACAGTATAAGCCTTGCCAGTGACATAGGAATTTTTTTTTAAATAATCGTTCAATAATCGTAATCGAGGTAACTTGTTTGATTAATTGCGATTATGATTTTAGCCAAAATCGTCCAGCCCTATTCAGCATTCACTGATATGGATTCTCTGTCATGTGTCTGTATAACAGCAAACCCAGGAGTGTGTCCAAGCACAAAATATGAAGCAGCAAAATGTGGCCTGATACGTTTTGTGCCGTGTGCCGATGACAGTGACTGTGCCAACAATGAGAAATGCTGCAGCATTGGATGTGGACTTCAGTGTATGGCTCCAGTTAAAGGTATTTATTATATTATATTATATTATAATATATTATATTACTGTATATTAGATTAGATTAGATTAGATTATTCTGATTTGTTGACAAACGTTCTAAGGTGTGTAATTATTCTCAGGGAAACGCACGGCTAAAGTAGTTCCAGGCAGGTTTTGACCGCATTAGATGTCCATATCACTTCGCCAAATGATTTCAGTTATTACAAAGGTCCTTACAGCAATAAAAGCAAAAGAACCAAAAACCCCTGTGAAAAAGACATTCAATGATATGGCTTCTCTGTCATGTGTCTGTATTAGGGGTGGGCAATATAGCCTTAAAATGATATCACAATATTTCAAGAATATTTGCAATAATGATATTTATGACGATATAGAAAAAGAATCTAGACAATTTTTTTTATTACATTTACACAATTTTTTTTATTACACGAGTTTACACAACATAAGGAAGCTTGATTTCAATCTTTGAATTAAATTGAAAAAAGTAGCAAAAAATATATACAAAATAATAAAAAATACAAATAAAGAGAAAAGTTTTTGGCTAGGTCTAACACTAGTATTCAGATATACTACAGAAACTGAACAAGGTAATCAAATGTAAAATAACACTAGTCCTGAGTCCTGACTAAATTAAATACATAGGCTATTAATTCTGATTCCTTACAATTAAAGCTATCTTTTGTTGTTTTGTCGACAACATTAATGACAGACACATATGGCTGCTGTCACTTTAAGAGCTAGTGCCCGAATCCATTACTGTTTTCATGATACTTTCTGTCACACTGTCATGCGCGTTTTATGCTTATTTCAGACATAACCAACTGTTTACGAATATACTAACCATGACCGGAATTTTTACACAATTTTGCGTGTTTTCCCCCCCGGTTAAATCAATATAATCCGCGAAAAAGAACTTTTGTTACTCGCGAGCTGTTTTTGAGACGGCTTTACTGTATGGGCTATGCACGCAGAGTAAACATCTCTCAGAGAGCGCGTGCGAGTACTGAATAGTTAAAATAGCAAATGTTTAAACTGATAAGACTTAAAAAGAAGTGAAAATGATAAACTTTAGTTAGGGCCCGAGCACCGATGGTGTGAGGACCCTCTTGGAATTGCTCTGTTTATTATTAGGGCCCGAGCACCGATGGTGTGAGGACCCTCTTGGAATTGCTCTGTTTATTAGGGCCCGAGCACCGATGGTGTGAGGACCCTCTTGGAATTGCTCTGTTTATTATTATTATTATTATTATTATTATTATTCTTCTTCTCCGCATTGAATTGCATTTTTGAGGGCCTAAACATGCGCGAAAACTCACGAAACTTTGCACACGCGTCAGAACTGGCGAAAATTTACATCTGATATAGGTTTCAGAATTGGACGGGGCAAAACGGCTCGATAGCGCCACCTATAAAAGTTCAACGGAGTGCGCCTCCCGCAACGTTCCACGTACGTGCACGAAATTCGGTACATACATGTAATGACCTAATACCTACAAAAAAGTCTCTTGGAGCATAGCCCTAAACCCAACAGGAAGTCAGCCATTTTGAACTTCCTCCCAGATTTTTGTGCAGTTTTTGACATTTTCAGGCCTCATACTTTAACGAACTCCTCCTACAGTTTTAATCTGATCATCTTCAAATTTGGTGAGTGTAATCTTAAGGCCTTTGCGACGTTAAATTGCGAAGATCTTGAGTTTTCGTCGAAGGGCGGGTCCTCGGCGGCCTGACAAATTTTGATGTTTCGCCATGAAACAGGAAGTTGCTGTAACTCAGGCATGGAATGTCCAATCTGCCCCAAACTTCATACGTTTGATAAGAGTTCTGTCCTGAACACATGATCATGCTCATATTCAGTTATAGTCATAGCGCCACCTGCTGGCAACAGGAAGTGACATGTTTAACACTGTTATGGACTCCTAATAACATATAAAAAAGTGCCAGCAAGTGCTAAACATGCTAACAACATACTAGAAGCATGCTAAAACATGCTAGCAAACTCTTAGCTAAGTGCTAAAGCATGCTATTATTGCAATTAAATAGGAATTTGCTGTAACTCAGGCATGGAATGTCCAATCTGCCCCAAACTTCACACTTTTGATAAGCGTTCTGTCCTGAACATATCTACATGAGAATATTCAGTTATAGTAATAGCGCCACCTACTGGTAACAGGAAGTGTCATGTTTAACACGTTGATGCCATTCTAGCAACATGTTAAAAATGCCATTGACTTCTAAACATGCTAGAAACATGTTAAAACATACTAGCAATACTTAGCTAAGTGCTAAAGCATGCTAATTCAATGAAACAGGACTTTGTTGTTACTCAAGAAGGCAATGTACAATCTACCCCAAACGTCACACGTTTGATAAGAGTTATCTCTTGAACACATGTCCATGCTCATATTTAGTTATAGTCATAGCGCCACCTGCTGGCAACAGGAAGTGACGTTTAACACTGTTCTTGACTCCTAATAACATATAAAAAAATGCCAGTAGGTGCTAAACATCCTACCAACATACTATAGACATGCTAAAACATACTAGCAAACACTTAGCTAAGTGCTAAAGAATGATATTACTGCAATTAAATATGAATTTGCTGTAACTCAGGCATGGAATGTCCAATCTGCCCCAAACTTCACACTTTTGATAAGCGTTCTGTCCTGAACACATGACCATGCTTATATTCAGTTACAGTCATAGCGCCACCTGCTGGCAACAGGAAGTGACATGTTTAACACTGTTATGGACTCCTAATAACATATAAAAAAGTGCCAGCAAGTGTTAAACATGCTAACAACATACTAGAAACATGCTAAAACATGCTAGCAAACTCTTAGCCAAGTGCTAAAGCATGCTATTATTGCAATTAAATAGGAATTTGCTGTAACTCAGGCATGGAATGTCCAATCTGCCCCAAACTTCACACTTTTGATAAGAGTCATGGCCTGAACACATCTACATGAGAATGTTCAATTATAGTAATAGCGCCACCAACTGGCAACAGGAAGTGACATGTTTAACACGTTGATGCCGTTCTAGCAACATGTTAAAAATGCCATTGAGTTCTAAACATGCTAGAAACATGTTAAAACATGCTAACAATGCTTAGCTAAGTGCTAAAGCATGCTAATTCAATGAAACATGACTTTGTTGTTACTCAAGAAGGCAATGTCCAATTTGCACCAAACTTCACACGTTTGATAAGAGTTCTGTCCTGAACACACATCCAAGCTCATATTCAGCTATAGTCATAACGCCACCTACTGGCAACAGAAACTGACATGGTTAACACAGTAATGCAGTACTAACCACATAATTATTGTGTACTAAGCATGCTAGAAAAACACTAAACATGCTAGCAACACTTAGCTGAGTCATGAAGCATGCTATTATCACCATTATACAAAACATTTTGTAACTGACTTTGACATACTCTTACTATATATACCTCCTTAAATGTACATTTCCCAACCATGCTCTGTCTTCCTAAAGCCACCGAGTGTTGATGGCACGGGTGCGAGGGCCCTTTCATCGCTGCTTGCAGCTTTAATTATTATTATTATTATTATTATTATTATTCTTCTTCTCCGCATTGAATTGCATTTTTGAGGGCCTAAACATGCTCGAAAACTCACGAAACTTTGCACACGCGTCAGAACTGGCGAAAATTTACATCTGATATAGGTTTCAGAATTGGACGGGGCAAAATGGCTCGATAGCGCCACCTATAAAAGTTCAACGGAGTGCGCCTCCCGCATCGTTCCACGTACGTGCACGAAATTCGGTACATACATGTAATTACCTAATACCTACAAAAAAGTCTCTTGGAGCGTAGCCCTAAACACAACAGGAAGTCAGCCATTTTGAACTTCCTCTCAGATTTTTGTGCAGTTTTTGCCATTTTCAGGCCTCGTACTTTAACGAACTCCTCCTACAGTTTTAATCTGATCATCTTCAAATTTGGTGAGTGTAATCTTCAGGCCTTTGCGACGTTAAATTGCGAAGATCTTGAGTTTTCGTCGAAGTGCGGGTCCTCGGCGGCCTGACAAATTTCGATGTTTCGCCATGAAACAGGAAGTTGCTGTAACTCAGGCATGGAATGTCCAATCTGCCCCAAACTTCACACTTTTGATAAGAGTTCTGTCCTGAACACATGACCATGCTCATATTCAGTTATAGTCATAGCGCCACCTGCTGGCAACAGGAAGTGACATGTTTAACACTGTTATGGACTCCTAATAACATATAAAAAAGTGCCAGCAAGTGCTAAACATGCTAACAACATACTAGAAGCATGCTAAAACATGCTAGCAAACTCTTAGCTAAGTGCTAAAGCATGCTATTATTGCAATTAAATAGGAATTTGCTGTAACTCAGGCATGGAATGTCCAATCTGCCCCAAACTTCACACTTTTGATAAGCGTTCTGTCCTGAACACATCTACATGAGAATATTCAGTTATAGTAATAGCGCCACCTACTGGTAACAGGAAGTGTCATGTTTAACACGTTGATGCCATTCTAGCAACATGTTAAAAATGCCATTGACTTCTAAACATGCTAGAAACATGTTAAAACATGCTAGCAATACTTAGCTAAGTGCTAAAGCATGCTAATTCAATGAAACAGGATGTTGTTGTTACTCAAGAAGGCAATGTCCAATCTGCACCAAACTTCACACTTTTGATAAGCGTTCTGTCCTGAACACATGACCATGCTTATATTCAGTTACAGTCATAGCGCCACCTGCTGGCAACAGGAAGTGACATGTTTAACACTGTTATGGACTCCTAATAACATATAAAAAAGTGCCAGCAAGTGTTAAACATGCTAACAACATACTACAAACATGCTAAAACATGCTAGCAAACTCTTAGCTAAGTGCTAAAGCATGCTATTATTGCAATTAAATAGGAATTTGCTGTAACTCAGGCATGGAATGTCCAATCTGCCCCAAACTTCACACGTTTGATAAGAATCATGGCCTGAACACATGTCTATGCTCAAATTTAGTTATAGTAATAGCGCCACCTACTGGCACCAGGAAGTGACATGTTTAACACGTTGATGCCGTTCTAGCAACATGTTAAAAATGCCATTGAGTTCTAAACATGCTAGAAACATGTTAAAACATGCTAGCAATACTTAGCTAAATGCTAAAGCATGCTAATTCAATGAAACAGGACTTTGTTGTTACTCAAGAAGGCAATGTACAATCTACCCCAAACTTCACACGTTTGATAAGAGTTATCTCTTGAACACATGTCCATGCTCATATTTAGTTATAGTCATAGCGCCACCTGCTGGCAACAGGAAGTGACGTTTAACACTGTTCTTGACTCCTAATAACATATAAAAAAATGCCAGTAGGTGCTAAACATCCTACCAACATACTAGAGACATGCTGAAACATACTAGCAAACACTTAGCTAAGTGCTAAAGAATGATATTACTGCAATTAAATATGAATTTGCTGTAACTCAGGCATGGAATGTCCAATCTGCCCCAAACTTCACACTTTTGATAAGAGTCATGGCCTGAATACATCTACATGAGAATGTTCATTTATAGTAATAGCGCCACCTACTGGCAACAGGAAGTGACATGTTTAACACATTGATGCCGTTCTAGCAACATGTTAAAAATGCCATTGAGTTCTAAACATGCTAGAAACATGTTAAAACATGCTAGCTAATGTTAAAACATGCTAGCAATACTTAGCTAAGTGGTAAAGCATGCTAATTCAATGAAACAGGATGTTGTTGTTACTCAAGAAGGCAATGTCCAATCTGCCCCAAACTTCACACTTTTGATAAGCGTTCTGTCCTGAACACATGACCATGCTCATATTCAGTTACAGTCATAGCGCCACCTGCTGGCAACAGGAAGTGACATGTTTAACACTGTTATGGACTCCTAATAACATATAAAAAAGTGCCAGCAAGTGTTAAACATGCTAACAACATACTAGAAAAATGCTAAAACATGCTAGCAAACTCTTAGCTAAGTGCTAAAGCATGCTATTATTGCAATTAAATAGGAATTTGCTGTAACTCAGACATGGAATGTCCAATCTGCCCCAAACTTCACACTTTTGATAAGAGTCATGGCCTGAATACATCTACATGAGAATGTTCATTTATAGTAATAGCGCCACCTACTGGCAACAGGAAGTGACATGTTTAACACATTGATGCCGTTCTAGCAACATGTTAAAAATGCCATTGAGTTCTAAACATGCTAGAAACATGTTAAAACATGCTAACAATGCTTAGCTAAGTGCTAAAGAATGCTAATTCAATGAAACATGACTTTTTTGTTACTCAAGAAGGCAATTTCCAATTTGCACCAAACTTCACACGTTTGATAAGAGTTCTGTCCTGAACACACATCCATGCTCATATTCAGCTATAGTCATAACGCCACCTACTGGCAACAGAAACTGACATGGTTAACACAGTAATGCAGTACTAACCACATAATTATTGTGTACTAAGCATGCTAGAAACAGACTAAACATGCTAGCAACACTTAGCTGAGTCATGAAGCATGCTATTATCACCATTATACAAAACATTTTGTAACTGACTTTGACATACTCTTACTATATATACCTCCTTAAATGTACATTTCCCAACCATGCTCTGTCTTCCTAAAGCCACAAAGTGTTGATGGCACGGGTGCGAGGGCCCTTTCATCGCTGCTTGCAGCTTTAATTATTATTATTATTCTTCTTCTTCTTCTTCTTCTCCGCATTGAATTGCATTTTTGAGGGCCTAAACATGCTCGAAAACTCACGAAACTTTGCACACGCGTCAGAACTGGCGAAAATTTACATCTGATATAGGTTTCAGAATTGGACGGGGCAAAATGGCTCGATAGCGCCACCTATAAAAGTTCAACGGAGTGCGCCTCCCGCAACGTTCCACGTACGTGCACGAAATTCGGTACATACATGTAATGACCTAATACCTACAAAAAAGTCTCTTGGAGCATAGCCCTAAACACAACAGGAAGTCAGCCATTTTGAACTTCCTCTCAGATTTTTGTGCAGTTTTTGCCATTTTCAGGCCTCGTACTTTAACGAACTCCTCCTACAGTTTTAATCTGATCATCTTCAAATTTGGTGAGTGTAATCTTAAGGCCTTTGCGACGTTAAATTGCGAAGATCTTGAGTTTTCGTCAAAGGGCGGGTCCTCGGCGGCCTGACAAATTTCGATGTTTCGCCATGAAACAGGAAGTTGCTGTAACTCAGGCATGGAATGTCCAATCTGCCCCAAACTTCACACTTTTGATAAGCGTTCTGTCCTGAACACATGACCATGCTCATATTCAGTTACAGTCATAGCGCCACCTGCTGGCAACAGGAAGTGACATGTTTAACACTGTTATGGACTCCTAATAACATATAAAAAAGTGCCAGCAAGTGCTAAACATGCTAACAACATACTAGAAGCATGCTAAAACATGCTAGCAAACTCTTAGCTAAGTGCTAAAGCATGCTATTATTGCAATTAAATAGGAATTTGCTGTAACTCAGGCATGGAATGTCCAATCTGCCCCAAACTTCACACTTTTGATAAGCGTTCTGTCCTGAACACATCTACATGAGAAAATTCAGTTATAGTAATAGCGCCACCTACTGGTAACAGGAAGTGTCATGTTTAACACGTTGATGCCATTCTAGCAACATGTTAAAAATGCCATTGACTTCTAAACATGCTAGAAACATGTTAAAACATGCTAGCAATACTTAGCTAAGTGCTAAAGCATGCTAATTCAATGAAACAGGATGTTGTTGTTACTCAAGAAGGCAATGTCCAATCTGCGCCAAACTTCACACTTTTAATAAACGTTCTGTCCTGAACACATGACCATGCTCATATTCAGTTACCGTCATAGTGCCACCTGCTGGCAACAGGAAGTGACATGTTAAACACTGTTGTGGACATAAAAACATATAAAAAAAGTGCCAGCAAGTGCTAAACATGCTAACAACATACTAGAAAAATGCTAAAACATGCTAGCAAACACTTAGCTAAGTGCTAAAGCATGCTATTGCTGCAATTAAATAGGAATTTGCTGTAACACAGGCATGGAATGTCCAATCTGCCTCAAACTTCACACGTTTGATAAGAGTCATGGCCTGAACACATCTACATGAGAATATTCAGTTATAGTAATAGCGCCACCTGCTGTCAACAGGAAGTGACATGTTTAACACTGTTGTGGTCTCCTAATAACATATAAAAAAGAGCCAGCAAGTGCTAAACAGGTTAGTAACATACTAGAAACATGCTAGCAAACACTTAGCTAAGTGCTAAAGCATGCTATCACTGCAATTAAATAGGAATTTGCTGTAACCCAGGCATGGAATGTCCAATCTGCCCCAAACGTCACACGTTTGATAAGAATCATGGCCTGAACACATGTCTATGCTCAAATTCAGTTATAGTAATAGCGCCACCTACTGGCAACAGGAAGTGACATGTTTAACACGTTGATGCTGTTCTAGCAACATGTTAAAAATGCCATTGAGTTCTAAACATGCTAGAAACATATTAAAACATGCTAGCAATACTTAGCTAAGTGCTAAAGCATGCTAATTCAATGAAACAGGACTTTGTTGTTACTCAAGAAGGCAATGTACAATCTACCCCAAACTTCACACGTTTGATAAGAGTTATCTCTTGAACACATGTCCATGCTCATATTTAGTTATAGTCATAGCGCCACCTGCTGGCAACAGGAAGTGACGTTTAACACTGTTCTTGACTCCTAATAACATATTAAAAAATGCCAGTAGGTGCTAAACATCCTACCAACATACTAGAGACATGCTAAAACATACTAGCAAACACTTAGCTAAGTGCTAAAGAATGATATTACTGCAATTAAATATGAATTTGCTGTAACTCAGGCATGGAATGTCCAATCTGCCCCAAACTTCACACTTTTGATAAGCGTTCTGTCCTGAACACATGACCATGCTTATATTCAGTTACAGTCATAGCGCCACCTGCTGGCAACAGGAAGTGACATGTTTAACACTGTTATGGACTCCTAATAACATATAAAAAAGTGCCAGCAAGTGCTAAACATGCTAACAACATACTAGAAACATGCTAAAACATGCTAGCAAACTCTTAGCTAAGTGCTATTATTATTAGCATGCTATTATTGCAATTAAATAGGAATTTGCTGTAACTCAGGCATGGAATGTCCAATCTGCCCCAAACTTCACACTTTTGATAAGAGTCATGGCCTGAACACATCTACATGAGAATGTTCAGTTATAGTAATAGCGCCACCTACTGGCAACAGGAAGTGACATGTTTAACACGTTGATGCCGTTCTAGCAACATGTTAAAAATGCCATTGAGTTCTAAACATGCTAGAAACATGTTAAAACATGCTAACAATGCTTAGCTAAGTGCTAAAGAATGCTAATTCAATGAAACATGACTTTGTTGTTACTCATGAAGGCAATGTCCAATTTGCACCAAACTTCACACGTTTGATAAGAGTTCTGTCCTGAACACACATCCATGCTCATATTCAGTTATAGTCATAACGCAACCTACTGGCAACAGAAACTGACATGGTTAACACAGTAATGCAGTACTAACCACATAATTATTGTGTACTAAGCATGCTAGAAACAGATTAAACATGCTAGCAACACTTAGCTGAGTCATGAAGCATGCTATTATCACCATTATACAAAACATTTTGTAACTGACTTTGACATACTCTTACTATATATACCTCCTTAAATGTACATTTCCCAACCATGCTCTGTCTTCCTAAAGCCACCGAGTGTTGATGGCACGGGTGCGAGGGCCCTTTCATCGCTGCTTGCAGCTTTAATTACATTTACATTTATTCATTTAGCTGACGCTTTTATCCAAAGCAACTTACTATTGCTATATATATATCAGAGGTCGCACGCCTCTGGTGCAACTAGGGGTTAAGTGTCTTGCTCAAGGACACATTGGTGTCTCACAGTGAATTCGAACCCGGGTCTCTCACACCAAAGGCATGTGTCTTATCCATTGCGCCACACCACCCCTAGTTATGATGCAAGTGACAAAAGACAATTCCGTCATGTCCTGACTGCTAAACACAAGAGTGTGGTATCGACGATTGACTTGTGCAACCCATTTTGAGAGCGAGAGAGAGAAGACACGGCACCGCTGAACACTCACGCGGTTGGTAAAATTGCGTCTTGGAGAAAGTTTTAAAATTATTGATTTGATTTAATAACCTGTGTGGATTAATTTAGGCTACTCATACAATGTACATGCTAAAGCGAATCAATGTTTGCGGGGGAATTTCCCGCATTATAAGTGGTAGACCTGCGGGAATTATTAAAATACTATTGAAGTAGCTCCTTTTTAGGTACTGTAATGCGCCAAACGTCATTGCGTCGCTATATCAGTGATATTGCTATTTTTTTCAAAACCACATGAGCTCATATTTATTTTAATATCAACTATCTAAAAAATGTGTGTATCATGCAGTGGCGGAACTAGAGTTTTATACATGGGGTGGCCAGGGGGTGGCCACTGCTGCTTGCGGGGGTACACAGTACACATTACACTTATTAAAAATATTTTTATTTTAACTCTTTCCAGTATAAAAAAAAGAGGTGTTTTTGGTAATTTTCACAATTTCATGGCACCCCAGAATATTTTGTTGTATGAATATCTGAACATACCAAAAGAAAGAACTGTGCTTTAAAGGTGCATTAAGCAACTTTTCATGTTAAAAATACCCGTTTTTCTAACCCATACATGCTTAAACAATTGCCTGATGGGCTGAATGAGCCCTTCTATGATCTCTGCGATTGCCTCTATAATCCGGTACAGTAAAATAAATAAGAGGGATTCGGGACGGAATCGACTGGGCGTGACGTCATGCGCGTTCACGCTCACCTGGCTATGTCTGGCAGGTTTGTGTATTCGCCGCCATTATCCGCATCAGCGAAGACAACTCAAGCGACTTTGGCAAAAGTAGAAGATGGATTCAAAGAGACCGGCTTCTAGTTCATCCCAAACCCCAACGCAAACTCCACGTAACCGCGTGCACAACTCTGGTTGCAGTTTCGCGTGTCGCCAGAAGGGGGCATAGTTCTGCAAAAACTCAGAGACTTGCGCAATGCACCTTTAAAAAAACAAAAAAAAAAAAACGTTTTATTCTAGCTTCGTGCGTCTTTTTTATCAAAAAATCGCATTTTTATCAAAGACTACATCTAGATCAGATTTAATGAGGATCAAAACACAGTAGATCGAGTCCATCAACACCCTACACCCATAAAGCTTCACAGTCCTAGTGATCACATTATGATATCGCTTGTTTCTGCTCTTCTTTGCCTGCGTTTTGATCTCCTATCCTCACATTAGCTAGAACATTTGTATACTGTAACGTACACACGGCAAGGTAGCCTACTACTGTATATGCATGTATTAGGCCGAATGTATTCGGAGCAAACCCCCCTGATGCTAAACCTTAAAAACTTACTTCAAATATTATGTTTTCTTATTCGGTGAAGTTCAGTATCTTGCAACTATCTCTCGTCCTCTGCTCGTCCGTTTGAAAACTGCGCGTGCGACGCGCTGGTGGCGAACGTAATTGAAAAAAAAAAAATTTAAATCAGCATCAGAAACTGCCAGTAGCAAATAAAATTTTGGGGTGGCACCCACCCCGGACCCCCCTCTGGCTCCGCCACTGGTATCATGACACCTACATGAACACTTTTACGGTGTTCCCATCCCTGCAGAATTGTCAAAAACAAGATTACTGTTTCAGAATGACTGCTTAAGGCACACCAATATATACCGAAGAGCAGAGGTGGGCAGTAACAGTACATTTACTTGAGTACTGTACTTAAGTACACTTTTTGAGTATCTGTACTTTACTTGAGTATTTTTTTTTTCTGGAATCATTTTACTTTAACTTCACTACATTTGAAAGACAAATATCGTACTTTTTACTCCACTACAATTCTGTCACAGTCCTTGAGTAGAAAGTAGTAATGTCAGTCAGGGGATGATTTTGGTTGCAGGGGTTGCATTTTGGTTGGAAATGAAAGTCGAATTGACGTCAGACCCTGACTGATGTTGGTTTCTGACGTCAACACGATTTTCATTTTCAACCACAATACAACGTCTGTCCAACATTGGAGATTAACATCAATCTGATTTTCATTTTCAACATTGGGTTTGGTCTTCTAAATGCAAATTTTGTCATTGTTTTGGAGCACACTAGCTTATAACAGTAAGGCTAACATATTCATACTAAAAGCCAAAAAACTTTAAATAGTGGACGTTATTGAGTGTGTTATTTTGGTTAGTCAGGCTTATTTTTGGTAGATTCGGTTTCATAAAGCAAACTTAAAATAGTTCAAACTCAGTTACCCTGGCAACTTATGCTGGGAAACTAGCCTGGTCCAGGGCAGGCTAACTGTCAGGCTAAGCCTCAGTTGTTACACAGATCCTCTAACACTGACCAATAGGAACAAAATGATATTACCACTGACACTCTCTCATACCATTATTGGACTTTATTAACCACTTTATTAACCACTAATGTAGGCTAATATATATTCCTTTGTTTTATGGAATATTCTTTGATTTTAGAGTTGCACATATCTTTTCAAAATGTATACATTTGCTCTTAATTTCATGTTATCCTCTCCATAATGTACTTTAGAAACTTAATCTACTTTAAAACTGGGGATTCTTGCTTTCTCCAAAAAAATATTGCATTAAAAGCTGTAATTCTCAGCATTCTAAATAAGTATACATCATCTTTATTAAGTAGCATAGGTCCTATACCCAGAACTATATTTTGTATCTTTATATATTTAGTTTCTTAAAAAAAAATCTTCCCTGAATTATAGGCTACTTCACTGAAGTACTTCTGTTCGCTAGAAGTTCACTGCAACTTATCCAACATCCTAAAGATAAATTATTATAATGTTATAAAATATTGCATATTAATTTTCCACGCAAAATGTATATTTTAGTCAGAATTATTGCGCTCCTATTTGGCGCGCATGCGCGCAGCAGCGCTCATTCAATATGAAAATTAGCAGCAAAATGGATACATTTGCATGACTTTCGAACATTTACAGATGGAGAATATAACTGTAAAATGTCAGTTTTGAACTAAGGGGGGAAAAAACATACCACAAACGCATAAAACAGCACAAAATATACGCTGTTTGATGGTGGATCGATTTGATCCACGATCGACCTCTAGGGCTGCTTAAGAAACGCGTGCACACGCAATTATCTAGACTAGATAAACCTGGATCAAATTAGTGAGATTGCGTGAGCTTCAATTACCTTTTATGGAACCACTTTAGCCCCAACTCATTTGTTAGGCTCATTCAAGTCCGGTTTTGGAGTTTAATCCCCGCTTTTCTAAGCGGCTTTTATGGAACAGCCCCCAGATCTCATTTCACTTTAGCTTTCTTTGCTGCTGCAAATGTGTTTGACAAACACACTGTCACAGCAGCCAAAAAAGACAAGTTAAGAGCCCAACTAATGGAAACACTAATCACTGTTATGGCGATTTCAAATGAAACACATAGAGTTAAACCTCTGTTAATTCTCAATAAAACTTTTGTAGACGTCTGACAGAAATAAAGTCAGTCTGGTTAGTAATAAGTGAAGCTGGTAATGCTGTTTGTGGAGTTGTTTAATCCTCCTCTGCTGAGATCTTCACATATTTAATGTCTTCTTTTCTCTTCAGTTGATTTCATCTGAGGCTGTGGCTGAAATTACTCCATATTTAATATACACAGATTTTTTGGCTACGATAAGGTCCAGTTCTGGTTTATTTCGTTGCTTTTGGCTGACATGTGGCATTGATATGCAGAGGTGTAAAGTCTAGGTTCAGAAAGTCCTCCTCAGTATTTTGTTCCAATCACCTGGATTTGCTAATTCAGACGGGAGAGAACTAATTAGTGAAATCAGCTGACTGAGTTCATGGGTGGAATAAACATATGGCAGAACTTTTACTCTTTGACCCCTGGATTACCCACCTCTGCCAGTATCAATGTTGCTCGTAGTTCTTCTGTGCCTGGCTGGGGGGGTCTGTTGAAGTGTACAGTCACGGCCTCCGATCAAAAGATTGTGTGCATGTTTTTCACAGACAGTTCAACTGTGACGGACGTTTTTTTTGTTTTTTTTTTCTCGAATCCTTTATTTAAAAAGGTCAGGTCAGAGGGCGGGATCTTCAACTCAACATGTGCATGTGCAAATCATGCTTAATCTAATAAAAATGCTTTGATCAAATGAATAACTTCAGTTTAATGTCCCCCTGCCAATTTATATTGTATTCATGTAAAAAAAATGGATTCAACCATAAATATAAACTAAAATGTTTACTTTAAATGAAAAAAAAAATTTTTTAAAGCTATTTTAACGAGAAAATGGACATTAAAGGGACACTTCACCCATTTGCATTAAGCTTTGCATTGTTAGAAACCCAGTCATACTATTGAATGGTCATGCAACATTTTTTCATTTTCCCCCGAGACGAGAGAAATCTGTATTTACCTCTTTACACTTCCTCCTACAATGACGCAAAAATCGTCATTTTGCGTCATTGTAGGAGGAAGTGTAAGAGGGGGGGATTTCTATTAAGACTACAAGCACTAGATCTACCCTTTCAAACCCGCCCATCGGGGGTTGGACCTAATGCGCTAACAGACCTATCACAGATCAGTGCGAGTGCGTTTGATTTCAACGGCAGAAACCTGCAGAAAACAGGGACGAAGAAAGCTGAGTAGTAGGGGTTACCATACTCTATTTCCCGGACATGTCCGGCCGTCGAGATCGACAAAAATGTCCGGGATTCAGCTTTTGCTTTCTGCGGTCGCCATCCATTGTTTACATGCTCACCTTTTGTTTCAATCTAACTGAATTCACCCCGATTGGTGAATCTGAATGTAATGTTTACATGAATGCTAAACAAGTGATCGGTTGATTTGCGTTTTAACATTGCTAAGAAAATACCCACACCTCCGTGAGAGATAGCCCATGAGACCGGTGCATCTCACAGGCAGGACGAGGCTAGCGCCGCGGGAGAAAGACGCGAGGCCGGTGGCGTGATCGGTTGAAAGACGCGAGGCCGGTGGCGTGATCGGTTGAAAGACGCGAGGCCGATCGGTTGAAAGACGCGAGGCCGGTGGCGTGATCGGTTGATGTGTGTTTTACCATTGCTAAGAAAATACCTGCTCCTCCGTGCGAGATACGAGAACAGTGCCTCACAGGTGTCGGTCGTCAGTAATCACGCCACCGGCCTCGCGCCGTTCTCCCGCGCCCCTCAGCCTCGTCCTGCTCGCCACAGTAAACATGATGATGGCGACTGCAGAACGCAAAAGCCGAATCCCGGACATTTTGGGCAAACTCGTCACGGAGACTCACTCGTAGCCTAGCTTCGCCTTGTTGTTTTAAACTGCGCTCTCTTACCGGTAGGCGTGGCTTGGGAGTGGCCTTGTAGGGCAGCGAAGCAAGTGCATTCTGGGAGTTGTTGTCTTTCATCCACATAAGCCAAAAATACATTTTCTGGGTTTTCTCAGTCTAGAAAGCTCCAAATTCAAAAATAATTTCACATTTCTTCTACATAAATGACCCACTTTCAATACACATTCATGTCTCCACGGGTGAAATGACCCTTTAAATGAACAACAGCAATGTTAGACTTCTTTCAGTGTATTCATGCCTTGAGTGTCTTGTGCTGTACATCTGACACTTAATGTCACTAAATGGCCAGACTAAATCTGAATCTCTATCCACACAGGCTATATGCCCTACTGAAGGGAATCCAGTGTGTGCCGAATACTGTTCCCATGATGGTCAGTGCCCTGCCGGACAGAAATGATGTTCAACACCTGTGATCATGCATGCAGAGAAACTTCTGATTTAACCAATGGATAGAGTTGTGAGAATGATTTAGCATAGTACTTTCTTTTACTTGAATCAATTCAGTGCTTCATTTTTTTTCTCTTCTCTTGCATGCTTAATATTTGTATGCTTTTGAGGAAAAAAATGTACAAAAATTTTAGTCAAAATTGTTGTGTGTAAAAAATAACGGAAGCATATGGACATGGCTAGCCGGCTAATTAAACATAATAACCCCATGACCTAAGTAACAAGCTGAAGTAATAAAAAAATAACTAATTTGCTTTGCCGGGTGTGTTTCTGAATTGCACATATGTAGAACTAATCATATTAGAGAAAGATGATGTAATGAGTCATGTTACCTTTGTCATGTACCTATCCCATATAAACTGTTGTATTATTTTTGCTGGAAGGATTCTCTGTGATTGATATGAGGTCCTCCTGGCCGTGATTAAAGCATATTCAGAGGCATTGTTTGGAGTCTTTCTGATCACTGCTGGGTCTCAGGCTAGACACTAGAGATCTTACTTCTATTCTCTAGTGATAGTGCTGAAGTGGAACAAGTGGAGAGACGTCTAGTAGAGTACAAATCTGTAGGTGGGTCAATGACGTGACACCTAAATTTTCTGTCCGATTGCATTTTTTCAGGCAAAAATGGGTTTAAATGCATAAAAAGATACTGTATATTTGTAGTACCTCTCCCATGTATGTACTCACTTTAACTTTTCAAAAACCTTTACTTATTTGTTATTTTTTTGTTATTTAAAGTGTCAAAACATCAAGTGGTGCGACCGTCCGGCCATAACTTCTGTTTTGAAAACGTCTTTGAAATTACCTTGAATTTATTCAAATTTATTTTCTGCACTATTTGGCATGATTTTCAAAATGTTTTGTAATCCTTTAAAAAAAAATCAAAGCATTTGTATTTATATTTCCATCATAATTTACAAACAAACTTTGTCCGATGAGGTCCATTTTATGAAATATCATGTGGTGCGACCATCAAGGAACTACCATTTTGGGACTTTTATGTTGAAAAGTATTCAAACACAGGAAGTTACATCATAAACCAATTTGCCAAGGACCCATGAAAGCAGCAACAGAGCCCGTCTACGGAGAGCCTGCCCAATCCCTATTAAGCTCTATTGTACCGAATTTTGGTTGTAGTACCACCAGAGTTCCACTGGGGGCGATCGCCATGAGTGCAAAATGAATGGGAGTCTATGGGGCTATACGGCTAAATGTATCTCTTTCACCCGATTGCCGTTGATAAATCTCAAATCTGATTGTAGATTTTGCAAGTTCAACATGGGTTTTAGGTCGAAAGTTGAATGAACGAGTACCTATGTCCTTTTGATTTCTTACAGGTTGAGTTGTTGTTGCCCATAACACGCTAGCATTCTGCTAATGAACGCTGATTGGTCAGTGAAGGACTGATTACGACCAGAGATACCGCTTGATGGCATCGTGTCATCCGCAGTGGGACCAGAAACAAACAAAACAAAAACTCTTCTAGCAAGTGTGTTTACCTGTGTCAGCTGTGTTTTCGATGCCTCGGAGTGAAAAGAAAGTGCAGAGCGCGAACGCACCAGAGTGACTGAAGGATTGACTTGACTTGATTGCCATAAAGCAGTATCTCTGGTCGTACATGTATATGACGTCATTGACACTTTAAAAGACTTTTTAAAGCAAATAAGTGACTCAAAAAAATCTAACACCCAGCAATGTGTAATTTATTTGCATCTCCTTTCGAATACAACATTCAAATTACTAGACAAAAAATTATATCCTGAGAAAAGTGGATTTTTATTGGTATAGCGCCATAGACCTCCATTCATTCTGCACTCGTCCTGTGAGCGCCCTCATATGGAATCAGAGTGGAACTGCAACCAGTTCAGAAGCCGGAAGTGTACTGAGAGTGAAACTTCTCGCCATATTAGACATTCTCTGGCAGCAAGAAGGTTTGTAATTAATCCAATTCTGTGCCTGTAAATTTTTACTGAATATAAATTGATGTATTCTTTTTTGCGGGTGGGATTCTCTGTGATTGATATGAGGTCCTCCCGGCAGTGATTAAAGCTTATTCAAAGGCATCATTTTGAGTCTTTCTTATCACTGCTGTGTCTCAGTGCTGAAGTGGATCTCTAGTGTCTAGCCTATCACTTGGGAATTAAAAGATATCTAGAGACCTGTGGAGAGACGTCTAGTAGAGTGTAAATTTGTAGGTGTCTAGAAGCAGACGCCAGGTTGACTTAAAGGGTATCAATAGACTGGTTTCTTGTATACAAACAATACTGGAGGTGTGCATTCAGAGTTCTGCATGCACCTCACGGGAGGTAACAGTCATTTATGCTGAGAAAAGAGGTAGATGCAAATATCTGCAGGTAGCCTAAAACATCTGTTCTGCCCAATTATTATCACCCATTAATGAACCCCACAAAGAATATTATATATATATATATATTTTTTTTTTTTTACTACTTGGAGGTGCATGCAATTCTTGGCATGTAAAGTTATGCAGAACTTAGAAATTAAAGGGGGGGTGAAATGCTAATTTTCACTCAATCTCCTGTTAATCTTGAGTACCTATAGAGTAGTATTGCATCCTTCATATCTCCAAAAAGTCTTTAGTTTTATTATATTTATAAAAGAAAGATAGGCTGTACCGAGTCTTTCCGGGAAAAAACGAGCGGCTGGAGGCGTGCCAGGTGGGCGAAGCTAAAGCTGAGCTAACGCGCCGAGCTAGTAACAACACACAGAGACAATAGTTTATAAGCAGTTTTACTCACCGAACCTTTATCATTGTGACTGCTCGATCCTTAAGCATTAGACGATCTGCAAATCCGTCGATCTGGGCTTTGTTTATAAAACAATCATCGTCGAAATGCAGGGAACAAACAGTCTACACAACTCCGTTTATGCTCAGGAAAAACAAACTCCATCCACGGGTCCCTTAACGCCAGGTTCTTTGGGAATCTGTGCAGGGTTGTCTTGCCCTGGCAACCAAAAACACACTTCTTTGGTGACATTGACTTCCCTAAAGCCGGGCAGGGCGCTTTGATGGCGAACTGCTTTCGCTCTCTTGCTCTGGTCTACGAGTGCGCGCGTGCCAGCGATTTTACCGGAGAAGTGCCCTTAGGACCCGTATAAGGAAATTCCATTACATCTGACGTCACACATACCCATACTCGAAAAAAACTTTCTGAAACTTGTGACAAACCGGAAGGACAATTTTTGGCACAGAAATACTCCTTCAAACGTGCAATTAAATTTATGAAACTTTGTCCATGTTTAGCATGGGAATCCAACTCTTTAACAGTGTAAAAAACTCAGTATGCATGAAATAGCATTTCACCCCCCATTTAACGTAGATTTCTTATTGTTTGTGAATTCCTGTTGACTCAATTCAAAATTTCAGAGTTGGATCTGTTTGTGTGTTTAAATAACATTTATGTAAAACGTTAGCTAACAACAGTTAACTAGTAGGTTAAGTTATAACGTTTATCAGGTCTCTGAATGATATTGTCCAATTAAGTTTGCTAATCATAAAAACCTGACGCACCCTATGAATTTATGAACTTAGCTGTAATGAGTATCTAGTGTGATGAGTACTGATTTAAGCCTGCAGGTGGCAGTAATGTGGGGTATAAGATGAAGTGCATTCCCTAGAGGAAGAGGTTGTAATGGAGACATGCTTGGTGTGCCACATGGAATAAAGAAGCCAGTACCACCTATTCTTTTTATCTTTATTTGTTGTCTCTGGAACAATACATGGTACCAGGAGTGGGGTCTGAAAAACCCAATGGATGCCATTAAACCACCGGGATCGCTGAAGTTGTGTGGAAATGTTGATGCACATTGGAGGACTTTCAAACAGCAGTTTGAGTTGTATGTTGTTGCTGTTGGACAACAAGCGGCTGTGGATGAAAGAAAAATCGCCCTGTTACTTACCATTGCTGGAGCTGATGCCGTGGAGGTCTATAACACCTTTAATTTTGATGAAGAGGCAGACAAGAAGAAACTGGATAAGGTACTGGAAAAATTTGATGCTCATTGTTTGTCAAGGAAGAACGAGACATATGAACGATATGTATTCAGAACACGTGTGCAGCATGAAGGAGAGGCTTTTGATTACTTTCTGACTGATCTCAAGATAAAGGCAAAGACTTGTAACTTTAATGAATTGAGAGATTCAATGATTCGTGATCAGATTGTTTTTGGTATCTATGAGAAGAAACTGAGAGAAAGATTGTTACGAGAATCAGAACTCACCTTGGAGTATGCTGTCAAATTGTGCCAATCCAGTGAAGTAGCGAGACAGCAAGTGAAGCAGTTTGATGGGACTAATACAGCCGCTATGTCATTTCAGAGTGTAGAAGTTGACGCCATTTCCTTCAGAGACAAGAGAAGAGGTAACACACGAGGTTTCAGAGACAATGATACAAGAGGTTTCAGAGATAATGACAATGAAACATTCTCATGCAAGCGCTGTGGGACCAAACATAAGTTCAGACAGTGCCCAGCTTTCGGAAAAAGATGTTCTAAGTGTAATGGCCCCAACCACTTTGCAAAAATGTGTTTTTCAAAAGACATGAAGAAGGAAAATAAAGTGCATTTAGTGGAGGAGGCAGATGACAGTGATTTGAGCGACTCATTTTATGTGAACATGGTTTCTGAAAAGAAAGTAAATCTGGATGCTGAAATGTGTGTATCAAGTGATGATTCAGTCAAGTCTTCGATGTGGATTGTACCTCTTGTGGTGAATGGGACTGTAGTACCCTTTAAATTAGATACGGGTGCAAAAGTTAATTTAATTAACATCAGAGATGTGAAAGCACTGAAAGAAAAACCTCTAATTAAAAAACGTACAGTTCCCCTCAAAGCCTATAATGGACAACCAATTGAAACACGAGGAATATGCAGACTAAACATACAAGTAAAAGGAAAGATGAAGAGTTTGATGTTTGTTGTAGTTCCCAATGGTCATGAATCTCTTTTAGGAGATAAAGCGTGTGAAGACCTTCATTTGGTTAAAAGAGTGTATCAAGTCAATAAGGAAACGGTAGTCTTACAGCCTGTCTGTGACAATATAACTGACATTGTCAAACAATTTCCAGATGTTTTTGAAGGTCAAGGCACACTGCCATTTACCTATAAAATACAACTGAAAGATGATGCTTCTCCAGTCATACATGCTCCTCGGCGGGTCCCTGCACCTCTGCGTGAGGCCTTGAAAAAGGAATTGGATCGCATGACCCAATCAGGAGTAATCCAACGGATTGATCAACCTACAGACTGGGTAAACTCCATAACATGTGTGAAGAAGCCTAATGGTGATTTAAGAGTGTGCTTAGATCCTAAAGACCTAAATGATAGCATCAAACGAGAACATTACCAGATACCCACCCGTGAAGAGATCATTAGTGACATGTCAGGAGCTAAGTTTTTCAGCAAATTAGATGCATCTCAAGGATTCTGGCAGATCCGATTGGATTCTGAGAGTAGCCAGTATTGTACATTTAATACTCCCTTTGGGCGATATTGTTTTCTTCGACTTCCTTTTGGAATCAAATCAGCTCCTGAGATTTTTCATCGAGCCATGGAAACCCTTATTGAAGGTCTAGAAGGTGTTCGAGTATATATTGATGATATTGTGGTGTGGGGGTCCACCATTCAACAACATAATCAGCGATTAGTAAAAGTGATGGAAAGAGTTCGAGCACATGATTTAAAGCTCAATCAGAAAAAGTGCCAATTTGGAGTTACAGAGATCACGTTCTTAGGGGACAAGCTGTCCGCAAAAGGTGTGGAGCCACATCCAGCAAAAGTGCAAGCCCTCCTTGATATGCCTCCACCTACAGATAAGAAGGGAATTCTGCGTGCTTTGGGAATGGTGAACTTCCTGGGAAAATTTCTGCCAAATTTGTCAGCTAAAACTACCCATATGAGAAAGTTGTTACAGAATGATCAGGAGTTTGTCTGGACTTCAGTACATGATCAAGAATGGAAGCAGTTAAAGGAGACTCTTGTTACTGAACCTGTCCTTGTTTTTTTTGATCACACACGACCAACTAAGATCTCTACAGATGCCTCTCAGGATGGATTGGGGGCGGTGCTTCTTCAGGCCTTTGAGGATTCCTGGAGACCTGTGGCCTATGCTTCTCGATCTATGACAGAGACTGAAAGACGATATTCACAAATAGAGAAGGAGACTTTGGGTTTAGTATTTGGCTGTGAAAAATTTCATGGATATGTCTATGGATTACCTACTTTTACAGTAGAGACAGATCATAAACCATTAATCTCCATCATTCAAAAGAACTTAAATGATATGTCACCTCGAATTCAACGCATGATGATGAAATTACAGAGATATGATCTGAATCTAGTCTATACACCGGGAAAGTATATCATTGTGGCTGATGCACTGTCTCGAGCACCAGTAGCTTCGGAGATCAGCAAAATGGACGAAGTTGAGAGACATGTGAGAATGGTGTATTCAGCATTACCAGTTTCAGATGAGATGTTAAAGCTGATCGCAGAGGAAACTGCAAAGGACGCTGAATTGCAGAGGGTTATTGCACACCTTCAACATGGATGGATCAAAGGCAAGTGTCCACAGTACTTTCCTTTAAGGGCAGAACTGAGTGTGGTTGAGGGCATGCTGTTGAGAAAAAACAGAATTGTCATTCCAGTATCAATGCGCCACGACATGCTTCGTAGAATTCATGAGGGACATCTTGGTATCGAAAAATGTAAGAGAAGAGCTAGACAAGCTGTTTTCTGGCCTGGAATTAATGTGCACATTGAGAAATACATCAATCAGTGTGACGTCTGTCTGAGTCATCATTATAAACTGGCCAAAGAACCTATGATGATAGCTGCTCATCCTACTGAACCGTGGCAAAAAGTAGGAACTGATCTTTTCCAGTTGAATGGTAAGGATTATCTGGTGGTTATCGATTATTATTCCAATTATCCTGAAGTTGAACAGCTCCATCATACAACATCGAATGATCTGATTCAACGCATGAAAAGCATCTTTGCAAGGCATGGAATTCCTCATATTGTGCAAAGTGACAATGGTCCTCAGTACACTAGTTGTGAATTCAAACTGTTTGCGGAACAGTATGGTTTTAAACATACTACTTCAAGCCCATTTTATCCAAAGGCAAATGGTAAAGCAGAAAAAGGGGTACAAATTGTAAAAAGACTTATGAAAAAAGCCGCAGCAAGCAGGTCTGATATAAATCTGTCTCTTCTGAGTTACCGTTCTTCTCCACTCAGTTGTGGATTGTCTCCTGGTGAGTTATTGATGAACCGAAAACTGCGTGATACACTGCCAAAAGTATCCCTGAAAACAGAAAACAACAGTCTATCATTGAAAGAGATGCAACATCTTAAAAAGAAGCAGAAAGAATATTATGACAAGGGAGCTCGACATCTGAAACCTCTTTCTGAACGAGATACAGTTAGAATTGCGGAGCCTACTGGATGGAAGAAGAAAGCTACAGTCCTAAAAGAGGTAAACCCAAGATCATATCTGGTTCAAACAGAAGATGGACAAACATTGCGGAGAAATCGACAGAGCTTGCTTAAGACTGCAGAGAAATGTCCTCTTGTTGATGAGCCAACCCTGTCTGCAGAACTGCAGTCTTGTGAAATGCCCCCTGTTGATCTGCAATGTCATGAAATGCTATCTCCAGGTATGTTTAATTCTGCAGAACAAATTCCTGAACTCGAATTATCTGTACCAAAGACTGACATGCCTCTCTTGCGGAGAACTAATCGAGTTCGAAAAGCTCCTGTTCGAATGGACTTATGAAAAAAAAAAAAATGAAATGAATTGATTGTTGACATTTTTTACAGTTGGGCTGATGTGAATTATTAGTCATTGTGAATCTAATGTGTTAAAAAAAAAAAAAAAAAATGTGTTAAGATTGTGTAAAAAAAAAAAAAAAAAAAAAAGGAAAAAGATGTAATGAGTATCTAGTGTGATGAGTACTGATTTAAGCCTGCAGGTGGCAGTAATGTGGGGTATAAGATGAAGTGCATTCCCTAGAGGAAGAGGTTGTAATGGAGACATGCTTGGTGTGCCACATGGAATAAAGAAGCCAGTACCACCTATTCTTTTTATCTTTATTTGTTGTCTCTGGAACAATACATGGTACCAGGAGTGGGGTCTGAAAAACCCAATGGATGCCATTAAACCACCGGGATCGCTGAAGTTGTGTGGAAATGTTGATGCACATTGGAGGACTTTCAAACAGCAGTTTGAGTTGTATGTTGTTGCTGTTGGACAACAAGCGGCTGTGGATGAAAGAAAAATCGCCCTGTTACTTACCATTGCTGGAGCTGATGCCGTGGAGGTCTATAACACCTTTAATTTTGATGAAGAGGCAGACAAGAAGAAACTGGATAAGGTACTGGAAAAATTTGATGCTCATTGTTTGTCAAGGAAGAACGAGACATATGAACGATATGTATTCAGAACACGTGTGCAGCATGAAGGAGAGGCTTTTGATTACTTTCTGACTGATCTCAAGATAAAGGCAAAGACTTGTAACTTTAATGAATTGAGAGATTCAATGATTCGTGATCAGATTGTTTTTGGTATCTATGAGAAGAAACTGAGAGAAAGATTGTTACGAGAATCAGAACTCACCTTGGAGTATGCTGTCAAATTGTGCCAATCCAGTGAAGTAGCGAGACAGCAAGTGAAGCAGTTTGATGGGACTAATACAGCCGCTATGTCATTTCAGAGTGTAGAAGTTGACGCCATTTCCTTCAGAGACAAGAGAAGAGGTAACACACGAGGTTTCAGAGACAATGATACAAGAGGTTTCAGAGATAATGACAATGAAACATTCTCATGCAAGCGCTGTGGGACCAAACATAAGTTCAGACAGTGCCCAGCTTTCGGAAAAAGATGTTCTAAGTGTAATGGCCCCAACCACTTTGCAAAAATGTGTTTTTCAAAAGACATGAAGAAGGAAAATAAAGTGCATTTAGTGGAGGAGGCAGATGACAGTGATTTGAGCGACTCATTTTATGTGAACATGGTTTCTGAAAAGAAAGTAAATCTGGATGCTGAAATGTGTGTATCAAGTGATGATTCAGTCAAGTCTTCGATGTGGATTGTACCTCTTGTGGTGAATGGGACTGTAGTACCCTTTAAATTAGATACGGGTGCAAAAGTTAATTTAATTAACATCAGAGATGTGAAAGCACTGAAAGAAAAACCTCTAATTAAAAAACGTACAGTTCCCCTCAAAGCCTATAATGGACAACCAATTGAAACACGAGGAATATGCAGACTAAACATACAAGTAAAAGGAAAGATGAAGAGTTTGATGTTTGTTGTAGTTCCCAATGGTCATGAATCTCTTTTAGGAGATAAAGCGTGTGAAGACCTTCATTTGGTTAAAAGAGTGTATCAAGTCAATAAGGAAACGGTAGTCTTACAGCCTGTCTGTGACAATATAACTGACATTGTCAAACAATTTCCAGATGTTTTTGAAGGTCAAGGCACACTGCCATTTACCTATAAAATACAACTGAAAGATGATGCTTCTCCAGTCATACATGCTCCTCGGCGGGTCCCTGCACCTCTGCGTGAGGCCTTGAAAAAGGAATTGGATCGCATGACCCAATCAGGAGTAATCCAACGGATTGATCAACCTACAGACTGGGTAAACTCCATAACATGTGTGAAGAAGCCTAATGGTGATTTAAGAGTGTGCTTAGATCCTAAAGACCTAAATGATAGCATCAAACGAGAACATTACCAGATACCCACCCGTGAAGAGATCATTAGTGACATGTCAGGAGCTAAGTTTTTCAGCAAATTAGATGCATCTCAAGGATTCTGGCAGATCCGATTGGATTCTGAGAGTAGCCAGTATTGTACATTTAATACTCCCTTTGGGCGATATTGTTTTCTTCGACTTCCTTTTGGAATCAAATCAGCTCCTGAGATTTTTCATCGAGCCATGGAAACCCTTATTGAAGGTCTAGAAGGTGTTCGAGTATATATTGATGATATTGTGGTGTGGGGGTCCACCATTCAACAACATAATCAGCGATTAGTAAAAGTGATGGAAAGAGTTCGAGCACATGATTTAAAGCTCAATCAGAAAAAGTGCCAATTTGGAGTTACAGAGATCACGTTCTTAGGGGACAAGCTGTCCGCAAAAGGTGTGGAGCCACATCCAGCAAAAGTGCAAGCCCTCCTTGATATGCCTCCACCTACAGATAAGAAGGGAATTCTGCGTGCTTTGGGAATGGTGAACTTCCTGGGAAAATTTCTGCCAAATTTGTCAGCTAAAACTACCCATATGAGAAAGTTGTTACAGAATGATCAGGAGTTTGTCTGGACTTCAGTACATGATCAAGAATGGAAGCAGTTAAAGGAGACTCTTGTTACTGAACCTGTCCTTGTTTTTTTTGATCACACACGACCAACTAAGATCTCTACAGATGCCTCTCAGGATGGATTGGGGGCGGTGCTTCTTCAGGCCTTTGAGGATTCCTGGAGACCTGTGGCCTATGCTTCTCGATCTATGACAGAGACTGAAAGACGATATTCACAAATAGAGAAGGAGACTTTGGGTTTAGTATTTGGCTGTGAAAAATTTCATGGATATGTCTATGGATTACCTACTTTTACAGTAGAGACAGATCATAAACCATTAATCTCCATCATTCAAAAGAACTTAAATGATATGTCACCTCGAATTCAACGCATGATGATGAAATTACAGAGATATGATCTGAATCTAGTCTATACACCGGGAAAGTATATCATTGTGGCTGATGCACTGTCTCGAGCACCAGTAGCTTCGGAGATCAGCAAAATGGACGAAGTTGAGAGACATGTGAGAATGGTGTATTCAGCATTACCAGTTTCAGATGAGATGTTAAAGCTGATCGCAGAGGAAACTGCAAAGGACGCTGAATTGCAGAGGGTTATTGCACACCTTCAACATGGATGGATCAAAGGCAAGTGTCCACAGTACTTTCCTTTAAGGGCAGAACTGAGTGTGGTTGAGGGCATGCTGTTGAGAAAAAACAGAATTGTCATTCCAGTATCAATGCGCCACGACATGCTTCGTAGAATTCATGAGGGACATCTTGGTATCGAAAAATGTAAGAGAAGAGCTAGACAAGCTGTTTTCTGGCCTGGAATTAATGTGCACATTGAGAAATACATCAATCAGTGTGACGTCTGTCTGAGTCATCATTATAAACTGGCCAAAGAACCTATGATGATAGCTGCTCATCCTACTGAACCGTGGCAAAAAGTAGGAACTGATCTTTTCCAGTTGAATGGTAAGGATTATCTGGTGGTTATCGATTATTATTCCAATTATCCTGAAGTTGAACAGCTCCATCATACAACATCGAATGATCTGATTCAACGCATGAAAAGCATCTTTGCAAGGCATGGAATTCCTCATATTGTGCAAAGTGACAATGGTCCTCAGTACACTAGTTGTGAATTCAAACTGTTTGCGGAACAGTATGGTTTTAAACATACTACTTCAAGCCCATTTTATCCAAAGGCAAATGGTAAAGCAGAAAAAGGGGTACAAATTGTAAAAAGACTTATGAAAAAAGCCGCAGCAAGCAGGTCTGATATAAATCTGTCTCTTCTGAGTTACCGTTCTTCTCCACTCAGTTGTGGATTGTCTCCTGGTGAGTTATTGATGAACCGAAAACTGCGTGATACACTGCCAAAAGTATCCCTGAAAACAGAAAACAACAGTCTATCATTGAAAGAGATGCAACATCTTAAAAAGAAGCAGAAAGAATATTATGACAAGGGAGCTCGACATCTGAAACCTCTTTCTGAACTAGATACAGTTAGAATTGCGGAGCCTACTGGATGGAAGAAGAAAGCTACAGTCCTAAAAGAGGTAAACCCAAGATCATATCTGGTTCAAACAGAAGATGGACAAACATTGCGGAGAAATCGACAGAGCTTGCTTAAGACTGCAGAGAAATGTCCTCTTGTTGATGAGCCAACCCTGTCTGCAGAACTGCAGTCTTGTGAAATGCCCCCTGTTGATCTGCAATGTCATGAAATGCTATCTCCAGGTATGTTTAATTCTGCAGAACAAATTCCTGAACTCGAATTATCTGTACCAAAGACTGACATGCCTCTCTTGCGGAG
The DNA here is from genome assembly GCF_964197995.2 of Scardinius erythrophthalmus. Lineage (NCBI taxonomy): Eukaryota > Metazoa > Chordata > Actinopteri > Cypriniformes > Leuciscidae > Scardinius > Scardinius erythrophthalmus. The sequence goes on from NC_138235.1 coordinate 17,239,498, forward strand.
AACTAATCGAGTTCGAAAAGCTCCTGTTCGAATGGACTTATGAAAAAAAAAAAAATGAAATGAATTGATTGTTGACATTTTTTACAGTTGGGCTGATGTGAATTATTAGTCATTGTGAATCTAATGTGTTAAAAAAAAAAAAAAAAAATGTGTTAAGATTGTGTAAAAAAAAAAAAAAAAAAAAAAGGAAAAAGATGTAATGAGTATCTAGTGTGATGAGTACTGATTTAAGCCTGCAGGTGGCAGTAATGTGGGGTATAAGATGAAGTGCATTCCCTAGAGGAAGAGGTTGTAATGGAGACATGCTTGGTGTGCCACATGGAATAAAGAAGCCAGTACCACCTATTCTTTTTATCTTTATTTGTTGTCTCTGGAACAATACATTAGCCTACCTGGTTTTGTTGTTTGAGCCTTTCTATCCTAAATGTTTACGACAAGGCTACGTCATGTCACAACACAACCCACCACATTTGAAAGAAATACTGTAAGCATACTGTACAAGACATGAGATATGTGACAGCTAGCTATAGGTGTGTGACTGAGGAAATGGCTAGCATCAATTACTTTTGTGTAATTCTTTGTGTCTGTTCATGATAATACAAGAGATAGTTTATGGATAAGACTTTAATGCACACTTTTTAGTACTTGTACTGTGTATTTAGCTGTGATTTATCTGGAGTGAAAATGGACGCTTCATCTTTTGTGTGATGTACAATAAACTTCATAAAACTGATAAGTAAAGTTTTGGCCATCATTCGGACGCGGTCCGCTACAACAGGCTTGAAGTGGATAAAAGCAAGGTGACAACACAAGTTATAACCGTTATTAAACTAAACTATACCTGTTCCATCTCCTTGCAGCATATATTCTCTGGCGCTGTAAGCATCATTGTCCAACTCCGGTTCGAAAAGTACAGTTTTGTTGCCACCGGAGCATGAACTCTTGAAGCTCCGCCCTCTTCTTGAAAGGGAGCCGGAAGCAGCAGCTCATTTGCATTTAAAGGGGCACACAAAAAAGGTGTGTTTTTGCTCACCCTCAAAAAGTGGTACATGCTTAACATGCTGTAAAATATTATCCATGGGGTATTATGAGTATTTTACTTCATACATACTCTGGGGACATCAGAGACTCCTTTTACATCTTGTAAAATGTTGCATAATAGGTGCCCTTTAAGTCAGGTGTGTAGGGGAATTTATATCACTATATACAGTTTATATATAATTGTACAGCTTCATCGGAAGGTTATGATACTTGGTGACTTTTCTGGGATTAGATCAAAAATGACCGACCCATAGGAAATGAATGGGAAATTTACAAAAACACAAAAATTCTCTGAATTTTTGTCTGTACAATCTACAAATCGGACACGATTCTAAAAAAAAGTACACCGCAGTAAAGGGGTGACACTCTACAACATCAAGAGTGCAAAAAATTCACACCCACCCACACACACACACATACAAACACACGTTTATACACATACACACCAATAAATTCAGATTACAAAAATCTGTTTTGAATTTTTAAAAATCACAGCTTCACCAGAATGTTACGAAACTTGGTGACTTTTCTGGCATTAGGTATGTGAACACACAAAAAAATTGAGTTCATGATCCGAGCATGCTAAGTGGTCGTAAAAATTTTTGTTATGATTTTGGTCTTCGGTCAAAATTACCCCCATAGGAAATGAATGGGAAATTGACAAAAACACAAAAATTCTCTACAAATCAGCCACGATGCAGAAAAAAAATGCTCAGCAATGAAGGGGTGAAGCTCTAAAACATCAAGAGTGAAAAACATAACATAACTAATAATTATAATTAATATATGTATATATAATTAATATAATAATTATTAAAATTATTAAAATAATAATTAATAAAATATTAGAAACCTTGGCAAAAAGTATTATTTGAGAATTTCTAAAATAATACATTACAACCACATCTTAAAAGTAAGTAATTTGGTCCAAAAACAACTAGAATTCACAAACAAATCTCCATTTAGAGCTATACAGGCATCTAGTGGTAAACCCATGCAATATCATGTTTTATTTAATTTTATGATTAATAAATTGATGAATTTTTTTTAATTTTTTTTTTTTTTCTGAAAGCCTAGTCTCTATTTTACCCGAAAATACTGCAAAGAATTTTTTTTTTAAATAATTTTTTTTTAAAAATAAATCATTATTTTCAATGGCAAAAAATGGACTATAAATATTGCATAAATATTAATAAGTTCAATCAAATTGTCTCAAAATTCTAAATTAAAAAGAATAAATATTATAGAACAAAAATAAATTGCATTGGTTTTTACTGGGATGGGGGAAGTTTCATTTTTAGGTGTTCGGTCATTTATGACCGGGAAGGCCCCCAGTGTGACTGCTAAACGAAGACCATCAGAGGGTTAAGTCCTGGTTATCTTTCGTAATCACTGACTGGACAAGTATAGGTTTTTAAGCTAGCTTTGAATAACTAGTCTAGCTGCTAGGTCTGCTATGGAAGCTTGTTTTCGCCACAGGATAAAACATTTTAAAAATTGTGACTTTATTTCTCAGAATTGCGAGATATAATGTCAGAATTGCGAGATATAAACTCGCAATTATGTGTTATAACGTCAGAATTGCGTGAAATAAAGTCGCAATTGCGTCTTTTAAAGTCAGAATTCTGACCTTTTTTCTCGCAATTCTGACTTTATATCACGCAATTCTGACATTATAACACATAATTGCGAGTTTATATCTCGCAATTCTGACATTATATCTCCCAATTGCGTATTAAGTCGGGAAAAAAAGACAGACTTTTTTTTTTTTACCTCACAATAGTTTATATCTCACAATTCTGACTTTATAACACGCAATTGCGACTTTATATCATGCAATTCTAACTTTATATCTCCCAATTGCGTATTAAAAAGTCAGAATTTTTAAGTATATTTCTCACAATTGCGAGTTTATATCACGCAATTCTGACTTTATAACCTGCAATTGCGACTTTATATCACGTATTTAGATAAAAAATCAGAATTGTGAGATGTAAACTCGCAATTGTGAGAAAAAAGAGTCAGAATTGTGAGATTATAAAGTCTCACTTTTTTATTTTTTTATTTTTCACTCTGTGGCGGAAACAAGCTTCCTGCTGTTAGCTGGCAGATCATTTGGCTTCATACCGCTTCATACACATACAGCTAGCAAGAAACGTTGACAAACGTACTCTTCTAATCATTACACTGAGTATCTAGTTAATGCAACTTTTGATATAGAACTTGAACTAATATTTTACTATAAGCAATTATGGAGATATAAACATAATCGAAGCACTTACAGGATTTTCATTCAGGATTTCACTCTTTGTGAGGTTTCGTTTTGCCTCGTTCAGCTACAGTGCGTGTCTGCGGGAGCATCACAACAACAATCTGTGTGACGCTGTATAGCAACTCATACGGCTAATAGCTACCCTGATTACTGCCTCGCGCTAGGAAATAAATTAATTACTGTTATAAATATAAAACGTCACTAAAACGTCATTTTTAATGTTAAAATATATTTGTCGGGACCCCCCAAAATCCAAAAATAAATTCTTATGGGGGGTCCCTAATGACTTATGGAGGGTCTGGGACCCCCCCAGACACCCCTCATTTCGAACCCTGGTTACAGTCGCCCAAACCAATCAATTGTTTCGTCCCGAATGGAAATAATGAGCTGTGTTTATTGCAGATTAAAAGGTCTACAGTCACTCGATTTTTATTCTCTCTTTTTCAGAGCACTTACATTTTAATTATGTATTGGTATATAAAGATAGTTTAAACAAATTTGAAAAAAGTTTTTTATAAAAATCCTACCTACCCTACCTTTAACTCATCTACTTGTCTGGCCGGTCGTCCTTGATGAGTCCTTTGAAATTTCATTTTAAACAGTAACAAGACAATACTTTTATACATTTGGAACAGAATCAGTTCTGTTCGATGGGATCCATCATGACATCCTGCAAAAGGAAAAATTTCATTTTTAGGTAGACAGGGCAAGCTTGCTTGCTCTCTGCCTTCCCAAAGTTATGCGCTGCGCAGGTGTGGCATTGTTTCTTTTTGCCACAACAATAACCCAGCTCAGGATAGTTAGCCAAAACCATCCATGGCCGTTATTTTATTGGGCATATTTTACCCTGTGGGCCCACTTAATAAATTTAGATACAGCTGTTTTGATTGACATAATTTATTTTTCTTGGTGTCTCTCAGAACACCATATTTCATACACTCACTTTCACACACCCCTTTCTGCCCAGAGAATCATACCTTTTTAACTGTGTCCCAATTCAGGGGCTGCATCCTTTTAAGGCCGTGTCCTTCGAAGTGCGTGGCCGACGCGGCCCTCGGAGGACGCACAGAGACTCGTTTAAAGGGGAAAGTATAGCCGATTGCGTCACCACGGCGTGACGAAGGCTCTCCCAATGCGAAGGTCCTTCAAAGGCTCCTTCAAAATGCGGCCTGCAAATGCGTCCTTCTTTTCCTGTGAATGCAGGATACATCAGAAGGATCTTGCCTACACCAGAATTCATTGTGCACTGGAGATGAAATTGTCAGATTACACTTTTAAATGTAAGTATTGGGTTTCAATTTTTATTGAAAAATCGAATGTATCTAATGATTAAAATGAAAAATAATAATAAATACAACAAAAGTTCAAATGTTGACTTATGTGTTACCAGTATGTGATTTTACATAGGCTATACACTTTAGAATTTATTATGTACATAAATTGACCTGTGAGCATTTTTAGATTACATTTAGTTTTCAACCCCGTTTTTGTTTTTAGGCAGTTATAACTATTTATACCATGGGCTGTTTAAATACTCGATTCTGATTGGCTGGAAGGTGTGCAGTAAAACCGTTTAATGCACAGGTAGTTCCAGTCAGTTTGATTACAGTTCGAAATTAATCCGCTACATTGGTAACCATATTAACACAGTTACACTTGCAAGCAGAGTGAGAGATACATATGAAAACGTTTATTTAGGTAGGCTACATGGATGATTTTTGCATATCGTTTAATTTGTATGGTGAATATGGCAATTTTGAGAAATGGGCCCAGGCACAAGACGAAATAGAAGACTTGGAGAAGACGTTGAATTTTAATTTGAGGGGGGAGTTTAGACTTTTTTTTTTAATTACATTTATCTCGCCTAAATGTATGCTTACTCATTGCATTTTTACAATGGGGTCATTTTGTTCTTAAGAATTTACACAACTCAAGGAAGCTTGATTTCAATCTTTGAATTAAATTAAAAAAAGTAGCACAAATAAATACAATAGAATAAAGATACCAATAAAGAGAAAAAAAGAGAAAAGTTTTTGCTTAGGTCTAAAACTAGTATTCAGAAATACTACAGAGACTGAATAAAGTAATCAAATGTAAAATAACACTGGGTAGTATTTTAGTCCTGACTAAATTAAATACATAGGCTATTAATCCTGATTCCTTAAAATGAAAGCTTTGTTTTGTTGTTTTGACAAACAAATGAATGACAGACACATATGGCTGCTGTCCCTTTAAGAGCTAGTGCACGGATCCTGTTTTCATTATATGGTCACGTGCGCTTTATGCTTATAGAGCATCACAGTCCCGCCCACAGCCGGTTCCGGAAGTAAAAATTCAATACAATTTCTCCATTGACAGTTGGGATATAAGCCATAAAAACGTAACCATACATGGTAGACTTAAAACCAGCTACGGCTGTACTAAGCGATTGTATATGCTCATATAACCGCCAAAAGTTCATGGGGCACTAACCTTGTTTTGGGATAAATGCCTTTTATTCGCGATGTCTTGGAGAAGTACTTCATTACCCACAATCTTGAACAATCCCACAATCCCACAGTGATGCATCTGATTGGTGGAGCTCGTGTAAACCCCGCGAAAGTCCGTGAAGACTCAAGATAAATAGAAAAAAAAAACTGTGTTGCGTTATTTTGCACGGTATCACTCATGTGACATTTGAACCGAGGAGTCTTCATATATGGTATGAGTCATATCAAGCATTTTATGATGCCACTGTCAAAACAATATTTAGCTTAGGCATACCCAGAGCCATGGAGAGCTCTTCATGCATTTACTGAACATTTGTGTAATAATTCATGGCAAGTTAATAAACTGAATATGATGCACTTTCTGGTTTGCTGACCTTCACTTTTTAATTTTCACTTGTTGTTATTAAGAAAATACATTAAATGTTATTAAAATTAAGGATGAACTATAACTTCATGAATAAAATGAGCATGGACCACAAGTGGGAAATTGTTGAGGCATTTGTCAGCAACCTGCCCGTGGGCCGCTGAAACTGATGCAGCACGACGCGGACCGCCAGATCTGCACCCGTGAGCCGCGGACCGCCAGCCATGCTTTCCAGTCTATTCACACGATTTCTACTGAAAGAACTGCTAATAAACGGCAAATAAAACTTTTTTTGGATTTTCTCGTCATTTTTTTCACTCGAAGTGATATGTTGTATGCCTATGAGTTCAGCCGTAGCTGGTTATCCTCAGACATGCTCTAAAACTCTTTAGATACGGATTTTCCAAAAAGTCAATGGGAGAAATGAATGGGAAATTTACTTCCGGAACCAAAGCGCTCTCGGGCTGTGGGTGGGACTGTGATGCTCTATTCAAGACATAACCGACTGTGTTAGATGATACTCAAGACCGAAATCGACATAATTTTCTTATGTTTTTGACTGTTAAAGCGATATAATCCACGAAAAATAACTTTTGTTACCCGCGAGCTGTGTGTGAGGCGGCTTTACTCTATGTATGTGTGCAGAGAAAAAAATATCTCTCAGACAGCGCTCAAGTACCGAAGAGTTTAAAATCGCGTGAATGTTTAAACTGGTGAGACTTAAAAAGACGTGCAAATGGTAAACTTTAGTTACTCGTGATGCAATGCTGGCCCGATTATGCAAGTGACAATTCCGTCTCGACTCCCGAAATGCGAGAGTGTATTATCGCCGCCTGCAGCACGCTTAACGATTGCATTGTGCACCCACAAAGACGAGAGAAGACGCAGCGCCGCTGAATCACTCACGCTGTTTGAGAAATTGCGTCTCGCAGACAGTTTTAAAATGACTGATTTGATTTTATAATCTGTGTGGATTCATTTACTACAACCAACATGCTAAAGTGAATCAATGTTTGCGGGAATTTCCCGCATTATAAATGGGAGACCTGCGGGAATGATAAAAAATATGCGCAATACCCGCGCCGAAATTCAAGCCCTTCTATAGGCTATGCTTAGCAACGAGGGGGGGACTGTAGCTGCTAGACTAGAAGAGACGCACACAGGTAACTCGCGCACGCATCTCTCAATCTCTCTCTCTGTTCCTTCTCTTTCAGTTCTCTGTCTCCCTCTTTTAATAATGAATTTAAATAAATGTGATAATTCATTCAAATAAAAGCAATCTGATGGCTCTACTTTATTTAAAGCGGACGGAGTGCTAGAACTAACGAGCCGTAACTTAAAGGTGGTATCAGCGATTTCAGGCCCAAACATAAATGATCACATTCATCTAATATTTCGCTAGCTGCACGCCCCATAAGCATGCTGTCAAAAAAACGCGTCTCTCTAGGTAGCCTAGGCTCTGAGATCTGCACACAAAATCAGCTGTTTTCAGTCTGTTTGGCCAAACAATCAAAACCCAAACAGATAGTGTTCCAACCAATCACCGACAGGGGCGGGTGTTGTGAGATTTTCGCGTGCAGCCGTCATAGGCAGCCGTGCACGAGCGCAAAACCTCACAACACCCGCCCCTGTCGATGATTGGTTGGAACACTATTTATTTTGGTTTTGAATGATGTTGAGACCAACTGTTTTTGTGTGCAGATCTCAGAGCCAGTGGCGCCTCCAGAAATTTTTCATGGGGGTGGCCAGATGGGGCCACTTAAAATCTTGGGGTGGCACACCAAAACTATAAACCATAATTTCAGATTTTTTTTCTACTGTTGTAGTAAACCGGCCTGTAGAAAACAGCCTAGGCTACCTAGAGAGACGCGTTTTTTGACAGCATGCATATGGGGCGTGCAGCTAGCGAAATATTAGATGAATATGATCATTTATGTTTGGGCCTGAAATCGCTGATACCACCTTTAAGAAAATAACCGTCATTTTTACACGTCTGTTAAAAAATGACACTGTAATCAGTTACAGCTTTAACTTGATTTTAACTTGGCAAATAACCAAGGTATAAGCGGGATAATCCACGGCTAGCCATGCATTAAAGAATTTGAATGCACTTCGTGCAAAAATCGTTTAATGCATGGCTAGCCGTGGATTATCCCTTACGTATATTATAACTCATTTAAAGTATAAGACCAGTAGCCTACATATGGTACTGCCAACATGGCAGTACCATGGCAGCCCACACCCGAGTTAGCCCTACAAACCTGTTGTGCAGGTGGCAAGTCATATGATCAAGACAGCATAAATGGTTGTTGCAGCAACAGATGTTGTTTTGTTGATGTTGTGCTCGACGTGCAGCCTCTGTAACGTTACCCTTTCAGCAGAGGTGTGGACTCGAGTCATGTGACTTGGACTCGAGTCAGACTCGAGTCATGAATTTGATGACTTCAGACTCGACTCGACAAAATGTACAAAGACTTGCAACTCGACTTGGACTTTAACATCAATGACTCGTGACTTCACTTGGACTTTAACATCAATGACTCGTGACTTCACTTGGACTTGCGCCTTTTGACTCGAGAAGACTTGCTACTTCCCATGAAAACTGGGGAAAAAAATGTTTACATGGCCGCGCCGCTCTCAGTTTATCTGCATCTGTGAAAAAAATGTGCACCACCTGCATGCAGAGAGCGTGCGCGCTGCCTGCATGACATCCAATCACTGTAGTCCCACGTTGTTTTGATTCGACAGCATCTAACGCCCGTTTCACACATACTCCGTTTGCAGTGCGTATGCGCCAGCGGTGCGTATTTTTTTCCGTACCCATGTTAACAGGTTAGAGCTTTCACACTGCACGCGGTTGCAGTCCGTCGATCTGTTCCAGGTGCGGTGCGTATACAGCAGTGCAGAGATCGTTTCCGCACAGAGTCTATTTCTGCTGTGCCGCAAACGCTGAATTAAAGTGACAGCGCATGTTTCGTGGTCAAAATGAACAGATTGACCTAAAAATGTAGTAATTTCACCATAAATGCGACTAATTAAATAAAATGTAGTAGTCTCACCATAAATGTATTTAATTAAATACTATTTTCACTTTAAGACCAGGGAAAGCAAGGAAAACTACAATTTACCTCAACAAGGCGACATAATGAACGACACTCATTCGTGGAGGTGGAAAAACATGTTCCTTGTGACATGCGAGATTTATTGTATTAATTTAAATATAAAAGAAAAGGCATGAGAGTCGGCTGTTTTTTATATAAGCAGCCTACATGGTTAAATATTTGACCACTTGCTTTAGGAACTTAATATAAGTAGAAGTAATGCAATGAATAATAGGCCTACGTTGTTTAAATTGTGTTTAAACGTGCATACGTCTATTAAAGAGTGTATATGTGTACAAAGAGGATCGCAATGCTGAGACTTTAAGACCGGGGTAAATCAAGGGAAAATACATATTTCAACAAGGCAACATAATGAACACTCGTCTCATTCGTGGAGGTGGAAAAACAAGTTCTTTGTGACATGCGAGATTTATTGTATAAATATTTAAATTATGCAAAAGAAAGAGTATGAGTCTGCTGTTTTTGTCAATTTTAAGTTTTAATTTAAAATGTAGGCTATGCGATTTTAATATAAGTACATGGTTAAATATTTTACCACTTGCTTGAGCAACTTAATATATAATTATATAAGAGTAATGCATTAAATAATACATTGTTTAAATTGTATTTAAACGCGAATACGTCTATTAAAGAGTGTATACGTGTGTACAAAGAGAATCGCAATGCTGACAAAAAAACTTTTTTAAAATTTTTTTTTAAATAATAGTTGCTTAACTTCTGGATTTGAAATACAAATAGTGAGTAGGCTATGTATTTGTGGTACAGCCGCGGATCACGCACTGCAAACGCAGCATATGTGAAAGCACTATTGCGCGTGCTGGTCTTCCACCGCATACGCACTGCAACACGCACCGCTTACGCACTGCAACACGCACCGCATACGCACTGCACAGGGAGTATGTGTGAAACGGCGTAAGCAGGCCATTTCAAGACAACCAATGAAGCGCAACAAGCAACAACGCGCCAGTAGGCAAAATGATACCGAAGGTAGTTTCATTTGGCTATAAAAATTACAAGGTAGTCGACAAAAAACGAGTTGCAATTTGAAGTTGCCTGAAGTTGCACAAAGAAAGGTAAGTTTTGAACGAATGCTAAGCACCTTATCGGATGTACCGTAAAACTTCAAATAATAGCCGAGTCCCCAATAGACGCCTGTCTCTTTTAAACTGTCTTCTCTCTCTCTCTCTCTCTCTCTCTCTCTCTCTCTCTCTCTCTCTCTCTCTCTCTCTCTCTCTCATACACACCAGTCTCTATGGAGGCATTCCAATTATATTGGTTGGTCCAGTTTTTCAGAAGTGATAATTTTGAGGAGTGAGGATTTTATTGATGACATGTTTAAAAAGGTTTAGGCTAAAACGACCCATGTCTATTTGAAAGTTAAACTGTTTTGCAATATGAGGTCAATACAATACAGGACTGAAGAGCTGCATGCTGTGCATTGTTGTAGTGCAATATGCTGTTGAAATACAAGCATTTTTTGTGTTTTTTACTGTATTTAATTAATGTCATTGTATAAAAAGAGGTTTAAATAAATACAAATCTTACAGACATACATGATTTGTATAAATTTTATTTCTGTGGTAGAGGACTTGAAATGACTCGAAACTAAAATGGTAGGACTTTGGACTCGACTTGAGACTTGTTGGCTTTGACTTTTGACTCGACTCGGGACTTGCCTCATCTTTGACTCGACTTGACTCGGGACTCGAGGGCAAAGACTTGAGACTTACTTGTGACTTGCATAACAATGACTTTGTCCCACCTCTGCCTTTCAGATAAGTAGGCTATAGAGCTGGTAAGTCCCGCCCCTTCCGCAAAACCCCGCTGGACCTCAAAGTTGAAAAACCGTCAATGCAAGTGAATGGGAGAAAATAATTATTTTCTGGTCCCGTTTGAATTGTGCCATGAATGTGAACATATGTTGTCTGTGAATTTTTTATATAACTTTTCGTGTAAAGAATGATACAATTTAGCGGGTAGAAGTTTGATACGGTTAGACTTTGTGTGAGAGCACTTTGTGGACTACAACTCTCGACGCGTTTGAAACGTCAACACCACTAGCACACGGACTAGCTCACGGATCCCGCTAAACATGGCTGTGTCTTTGGTGCACTTCACCGCCTTCTTTCAGGGAGAGGACAAGATCGTTGAGGTTGGCGAAAACCACGGGTAAGTCAACTTTATGGGATGACGTCACATAGACGACTTGTAGTCTTTCTCGTTATGTCTTTTCCACAACTGCTAGCTGAAGAATCATACCATATACTGTCAAACTCGTAACATGGAGAGTTATATAAAAATTCACAGACAACATATGTTCAATTCATGGCACAATTTAAACGGGATCAGAAAATAATTATTTTCTCCCATTCACTTGCATTGACGGTTTTTCAACTTTGAGGTCCAGCGGGGTTTTGCGGAAGGGGCGGGACTTACCAGCTCTATTCATTCGATTCACATGACGTCACTGTAGCTTTGCGCCGCCATCTTTGCGACCAAGGCGGTCTCAGTAATGCAATATGTTGTGCAGTTGGCTACAACAACAGCCGAAAGAGGAACCCTGAACTGGTATTTTATTCTATACCAAAAGAAGAGAGAAGAGAGAATCATTTATTTAAAAGACTTGAAGTCTCATGTTGGTTTGTGGTTAATTATATTTCCATCCTATACTGCAGTGGCCAACATTATACAGACAGATATCGACAGATAATGTTTTGTCTTCATTTTATTGTTGGATCTGTTTAAATGCACTTTATCATGGTAAGTTAGTAAGATTTGGGGTTGTTTTGAATATAACTGTCTGTCTGTCTGTCTGTTAGTTAATACCTACCTAAATCTAATAAATATTTTTCTGAAGTTCATAAAGATATTGTCTTCGTCACATGCGCTTTATATGTTATTTTGTGTAAGTAACGTTAACGTTAGCTCTGCAGACGATGCATAATCTCAGCCTTGAAATGCATATTAAAGGACTAGTTCTTCCAAAAATGATAATTCTGCTGTCATTTACTCACCTTCATGTGCAAATCCTTAAGTTTACTTTCCGTGGAAGACAAAGGGAATATGTAGCCTAATGGAAACTCTTCTTGTCGATGTAATGGAAGTGAATGAGTAACATTAGCCTACTGGGGGCTGTCACGCAAAAAATAATAATAATAAAAGACAAAAAAAAAAAAAAAACATCACAAAAGTATCATAAAAGTGATCTAATACGACTCGTCCGTTATATTAATATCGTTATTTATTCATATGATAGCTTTATGTGACGAACAAACTGCAATTTAAGTCCTTATATTATAATCACTGGGCTTACCTCTTGATAGCTTTTAATCGCAGCCGAATCATTCAAAAAGATTCGACTCGAAAGATTCTTTCATTTCGATATTTGTGTGTATTAAACCTTCTCTCTGTAATTGAACATCTGTTCTTTCGGACAGATATGGCAGTCTTTTATGATATTCGGCTGATGTCTCTGGCTGTGCTGATGGACGGATTAGATAGATTCATTCATGCCGGCCGAACAGCTGCAGATTCATAGATTCATTGATGACATCGCCTTGACTCTCATGAACGCGCGCCATGAAGCTCTATGACTTAAGTATTTCTATATTATGAAAGGCCAATTGGGGCAAGCCTGGGGCAGATAATAATGGACTAAAAAAAACTGGGAGTAAAAAATGAGGATCGGAGCCTAAAATAGAAATTTTCTCCAGGTATCTCTGTCTCTCTCTCTCATTCAACTGGGCAGTTTGGGCGGCCATACCGTGCGAGTCGGTCGCAAATATGGCGGCGTTATATTTGTAGTGACGTAGGTGGCATCTATGAATAGTTGTGTGCAGAGCCATAGAGAGAGTTTTCTCTACCACTCTGGCGGTGTGGATTTGTTTGTGTTGAATGACTGCGCCTTGATGGCGCAATTCCATCTTTGTGATCTTTTCTTTTTTTAGACTGATTAGGTTCCCTTTCAAGGGAACTCCCGTTGCGTCGAGAATGACGCTATGGGGAACGCTTTGCGTGATGACGTCTTGAAGCACATGTAAAATCAGTCCAATGGTGTAGCGGGACGTCAGAGGCGGGTGACGTCACGTACTATAAAAGCCGGCCCGAAACAGAAAACGAAAGCTTTCTGAGTCTTCAGTTGCGCTCTGTGTTGAAATCTGTCTGTCTTATTTGGTGTTGTCTGTATATATTTATATTATATTCAGTATGGCGAGCAAGCAGCAGTTTAGAGTGTGTGTCCATCCCTGCCCGCGTTATTTAACGGGAGGTGACACACACACTCTTTGTGTTGTTTGTTTGGGAGAGGAGCATGCCCAGTCAGCACTCGAGGGTGGTGACTGTGTGCATTGCTGTGCGCTTCCATTGCGTACGCTCCGATCCCGTTTGGCTCGGTTCAATCCCGACCACGTTCCCCAGGGCTCGGGTCCCGCCGCGGCTGAGGCTCGGCGGCGATCTCAGACCTGGGGTTCGCAAATGGATCTGTCAGTGGATGTTGAGACGGGCTCTGCCTTATCTCAGCCTCTTTCTGACAGATCCAGTGCCTCTCATCAGGGTGTGGAAGCACGCGCTGCGGTTACTTCCCCCCCGATAGAGGCACCAGTACTGCAACTATCCAGCTCTGAGGAGTTGGATGTTGTAAGTATTGATGCTGAGTCTGAGGATTCGCCACCTCAGTCTCATGCTTTTGAAGAACTGCTCGATGTGATCACGAGAGCAGTTGACAGATTGTCTATTGAGTGGCCAGAGGATAGGCAGGACGTTCGTTTAAAAAGCAAACTCGACGAACGCTTCCTGCCATCTCGTGCTCAGCCCCAGCGTAGGAGCCTGCCGTTTTTCCCCGATCTCCACACCGAGGTGTCGAGATCGTGGGGGAGACCAGTCTCTTACAGAGTTTACACACCACACACCTCTCTATATTCCACCATTTCACAATATAAAGAGCATGGTTATGGGGAGATGCCGAAGGTGGAAGAGATGCTCGCGGGCTATCTCTCTCCAGCAACGGCATCTTCCCTGAAGGCTCCTACACTTCCCTCAAAGCCAGTAAAGTTGACATCCACCCTGATTAATAAGTCGTATGCAGCCGCTGGTCAAGCTGCAGCGTGTCTGCATACGATGTCCATTTTACAAGCCTATCAGGCAGAATTATTGGGGGATTTAGAGGAGGGCGGGGGAATCGGTCCCGACACTGTGGCTGAACTGCGCAGAGCCACGGATGTTTCTCTCAGAGCCACCAAGGAGACCGCTAAATCTATCGGGCGGTCTATGGCAGCCCTGGTGGCCACTGAGAGGCATCTGTGGCTCAACCTGAGCGATATTAAGGACAAAGAGAAGCATGTTCTGTTAGACGCTCCGGTTTCCACTGCCGGGTTATTTGGGGATGCAGTAAATATTGCGGTTGCAAAATCACAAGAAGCCGCTAAACAAGCATCTGCTCTTCAAAAGCTTCTTCCCCGCCGTTCTTTCTATGAGGCTGCTGAGCGGGAGCAGCCTCACTCCTCTAAAAAGGGTGCTGAGCATCGTGCCACTCAGAAGCAGAGCGTGTCCTCTCGTGCTCCCCCACAAAAATCTCGGGGACACGGAGGGCGCGCTCAAACCCAGCAGTCTTCGAGGGGTAGAACGGATCTGCGGACCGTTATTACCGCCAAGAAGGCTGCTGGGAAGAAATCCTGATGTCCGAGGGCTCAGGATTAATGAGGGTAGTTCCCCCCGAAGCAGAGCGGTTAACACCTCTTTTTACGGTGCCCGTCTCTCTTCGGTACCCTCAGGGGACCGTTCTGCCAACCCTGCCGCCATCGGTGTTACAGGGCGCAGCGGTCTCCGGCGAGCACATATCTCAAGGACCACCCGGAAACGTAGTGGCCTCGGGATGCCCGCCCCCTCCGAGGAGGGTGTTAGAGCAGTCTGTTCGGTCGCTCCCTGCCGGTGCGCCGTTACAGGGCGTCGAATTGACTGCTCAACAACAACAAAATCCAGAAACCAGTCTCGAGAGGCTGGTACCTCTAGTAGAATCTTTGACAGCGTGGAAGCTACTGTCAAATGTTTCTCGTTGGGTCCTGCAGACCGTAGAAAAAGGGTATCAGATACAATTCAAGAAACGCCCACCTCGGTTTATGGGGGTCCTGCCCACAGTGGTGGGCCCCGAGCAGGTTCTGGTTATGGAACAGGAAGTAAACACTTTGTTAGAGAAAGGGGCCATAGAATATGTACCTCCCTCCGACAGGGAAACCGGGTTTTACAGCCGGTACTTCATAGTTCCAAAAAAGGACGGGGGATTGCGTCCCATTTTGGATCTTCGAGTTCTGAACGAGTCAGTCATGCAGCTCAAGTTCAAAATGTTGACATTGAGACAGATCGTGCCACAGATCAGGTCCGAGGACTGGTTTGTCACGATAGATCTCAAGGACGCATATTTCCATATTTCCATCCGTCCGTGTCATTGGAAGTTCCTGAGGTTTGCTTTCGGGGGCAAAGCATACCAATATCGTGTTCTTCCATTCGGCCTAGCTTTATCACCCCGCACTTTCACCAAATGCATGGATGCAGCTCTGGCGCCACTGCGCCTCCAGGGCATTCGCATTATGAACTACATCGACGATTGGTTGATTTTAGCTCAGTCGCAGCAGATGGCGGTTCAACATCGAGATGTTGTTCTCGCCCATATGAAAGAGCTGGGGTTACGGCTGAACGCCAAGAAGAGTGTGCTTTCTCCACTACAGAGGACCACTTTTTTAGGCGTGGTGTGGGATTCAGTGTCGATGCAGGCGCGCCTGTCACCGCCACGTATAGAGTCTATTCTTGCAGCTGTGAAAAGTGTAAAGCTAGGCCAGCTACTCACTGTCAAACAGTTCCAGAGACTGTTGGGTCTCATGGCAGCAGCTTCCAACGTGATACCTTTTGGACTGCTGCACATGAGGCCCCTGCAGTGGTGGCTCAGGACCAGGGGGTTTTCCCCGAGGGGCAACCCATTTCGCACAATCAGGGTCACGCGGCGATGCTTACGTGCCCTGGTTATGTGGAAGAAACCTTGGTTCCTGTCCCAGGGCCCAGTGTTGGGAGCTCCTTGTCGTCGCAAACTGCTAACGACGGATGCTTCCCTCACGGGTTGGGGAGCGATCCTGGAGGGTCGCTCATCTCAAGGTCTGTGGGAAGACCATCATCGTTCCTGGCATATCAATCGCCTAGAGATGTTAGCTGTCTTCTGGGCTCTGAGGAGCTTTATCACAGATCTCAGGGGACACCATGTGCTAGTACATACGGACAACACTTCGGTAGTCGCCTATATCAACCACCAAGGGGGTTTGCGCTCGCGCCCGTTATCCAACTTGGCACGCCATATCCTCTTGTGGTCCCAGGGGAAGTTACTGTCACTCAGGGCAGCTTACATCCCCGGGGTCCAGAATATAGGAGCAGACACTCTGTCGAGGCAGGGGCCGAGGCCCGGGGAATGGAGGCTCCACCCCGAGGTGGTGGAGCTGATATGGAGGGAGTTCGGCCAAGCACAAGTGGATCTGTTTGCGTCTCGAGAGACTTCTCACTGTCCACTTTGGTTCTCCCTCACGCATCCAGCTCCTCTGGGACTGGATGCTATGGTTCAGACGTGGCCGAGGCTACGTCTGTACGCCTTTCCCCCAGTTGCTCTGCTCCCGGGAGTTCTGGAGAGAGTTCGCAGGGACCGGGTTTGCCTGCTTCTTATAGCCCCGCGTTGGCCGGGCAGAGTATGGTTTCCCGATCTGGTCTCCCTCCTCGACGGGCATCCTCTGGAGTTACCCGTCAGGAGAGACCTTCTGTCCCAGGCAGGGGGCTCAATATTTCACCCCCGCCCAGAACTGTGGAACCTGTGGGCTTGGCCTCTGAGGGGGCCCAGCTCATAGAGTCAGGTCTCTCAACTGAGGTTGTTGAGACCATTCTACAGTCCAGAGCTCCCTCCACGAGGAAACTTTATGCCCTGAAGTGGAGAGTATTCACTTCTTGGTGTAGTGACCGTCGGTTGGACCCAGTCCACTGCCCAATTGGTACAGTGCTGGAGTTCCTGCAGGACCGGTTCACTGCAGGTCTGACCCCGTCCACTTTAAAGGTCTATGTGGCGGCCATAGGTGCTTACCACATTCCTTTGGGTGGAATGTCTGTGGGGAAGGACCCTCTGGTATCTCATTTCCTTCGTGGCACTTGGAGGCTGAGGCCTGCAGTCCGCTCTAGGGTGCCGCCATGGGACTTGTCCATTGCTCTACAAGGCCTGTCCCTGGCCCCCTTTGAGCCCATTGAGGAGGTTTCGGAAAAGTTTCTGACTTTGAAAGCTATTTTCCTTCTTGCCATTTCTTCTCTTAAGAGAATTGGGGATATTCAAGCATTGTCGGTTGCTCCGTCCTGCTTAGAGTTTGCTCCGGGTATGGTGAAAGCTTTTCTCCATCCCAGACCGGGTTATGTCCCCAAGGTCCCCACTAATGTGGCCAGACCTATTGTTCTGCAGGCCTTCTGTCCTCCTCCCTTCCAGAATGCGGACCAGGAGGCTAATAATTTGCTTTGCCCAGTTCGGGCGTTAGACGCCTACGTCCACAGAGCTGCCCTGTGGCGCAGAAGTGATCAGTTGTTTGTTTGCTTTGGCTCCCCTAACAAGGGAGGGCCGGTGTCTAAGCAAAGAATGAGCAAGTGGGTGGTCGAGGCTATCTCACTTGCTTATGAGGCGGCTGGGCAGCCTTCTCCTTTGGCTGTCCGGTCGCACTCTACAAGGAGTATGGCGGCCTCTAAGGCCCTTATTTCAGGAGTTTCACTACAGGATGTCTGTGATGCGGCAGGCTGGTCCTCACCGCACACTTTCGTCCGGTTTTACTCTTTGGATCTAGACTCTGCTCCAGGGTCTCATGTTTTGTCATCCTAGTGCTGCTCTATTAGATTACACACAGGACAGACATTCGTAGCTATGGAGGCGTTGGTATAGACGTTCCCCATAGCGTCATTCTCGACGCAACGGGAGTTCCCTTGAAAGGGAACGCCTCGGTTACGACTGTAACCTCGGTTCCCTGAAGAGGGAACGAGCGTTGCGTCGCCTTGCCATATCTCCTTCATGCCTGTCAGCTCGACTTCAGACTTTTACGAAGCTTTCGTTTTCTGTTTCGGGCCGGCTTTTATAGCTTCCTGGTACATGACGTCACCCGCCTCTGACGTCCCGCTACACCATTGGACTGATTTTACATGTGCTTCAAGACGTCATCACGCAAAGCGTTCCCCATAGCGTCATTCTCGACGCAACGCTCGTTCCCTCTTCAGGGAACCGAGGTTACAGTCGTAACCGAGGCGTTTTTTATTCTCAGTCTGGGAAGCGGGACAGGCAAACATTTATTGCTGCGGTACCTTCATTGGGCTGACGGCCATGTTGGAATGCTGAATAACGGTAAATGCAGTAGGCCTATACACTTTATTGAGGACGATCGCTTATGAGTTTGATGCAATTAATACACGAAAATGTATTTGTGGCTAATATCTGTGCTCTTGTTTTACAGTACTTTTTATCTATCATGTTTGAGGATTGAGAGCTGAGATTGCGTAACTGTGCTGCAGATGTTTTGTTTGTTTGTTTGTTTTATATTGCGGGCTGTACTGGTGTACTAACGTGCATGATAAAGGGGCTGACCTGCCACTGTTTCTTGTATATTTAAGCTTTATATTGTGGTTTGTTTTTCTTTTATTTGATATTGATGATTAATGTGATTATATTAAATATTGTTTGTCATTTGCTTTTTGTTTCTGTGGTACTGCTCTCCTCTGTTTGTGTGTTACAGTGCTCAGTGACTTTGTACAGGGCCGGGCCTGCATTGACATTAAACCTCCCTCAGCGTAGGTGATTTGGGTGGTGTGGCACTGCTGTGTGGTGTGTACTGGAAGGTTGGCACTGAAATGGTGATTTAAAGGTTCCTTCTTATTTGCGGTGTATGGGTTTTCTTCTGTGTCTTAAAGGTGGTAGGAGGTCCATAAGAGCAGGCCCGACCCTCTTGCAGTCTTGAGGAGAGCTATTTCCTACTTCTGTGGATTCTATTGTTGACACGTTTTAACATTTAATGGTCCGTGTTGGAACAAAATTTTGTAAAAAAAAGAAAACAAAAAGAAACAAAGAACTATATTTGTTGCCTAGAATCAAGTATTGTGATCTTTGGAGGGCTCCTCCTGCCTTAAATAAGGAGGTGGTGTAGTCACTTTATATTTCCTACACAAGAAATTGTCACTACAGCTGCTCGAGCTCTGAGAAAATGGCAGATAGTGTACAACTCACTGAGGGCGGAAACTATGGTAATACAGGACTGTCAATCAGCAGCAGTGGGCGGGGCCTGAGCAGTATGATGTCAAAAAGGAGTGGGTGGATTATCACTGTAGAGTGATTGGGTTTACACGCTGCCAACACACATTTATGTCCAAAACACAATATAAAAGTGGATTTTGCATAATAGATGCCCTTTAAGTTAACCTGGTGTCTCCTAGACACCTACAATTTTATACTTTACTAGACGTCTCTCCACAGGTCTCTAGTGCTCCACTTCAGCACCATCACTTGAGAATAGAAGTAAGATCTCTAGTGTCTAACCTGACTGACAGACAGACTCCAAATGATGCCTTTGAATAAGCTTTAATCACTGCCGAGAGGACCTCCAATCAATCACAGAGAATCCCACCGGCAAAAAGAATACAATAGTTAATATGGGATAGGTACATGGCAAAGGTAACATGACTCATTACATAATTTCTCTAATATGATTAACACTGCCTGTACGATCACAGGTGTTGAGCAGCATTTCTGTCCGGCAGGGCACTGACCATCATGGGGACAGTATTCGGCACACACTGGATTCCCTTCAGTTAGGCACCTAGACTGTATGGATAGAGATTCAGATTTAGTCTGGCCATTTAGTGGGATTAAGCGTCAGATGTACAGCACAAAAGACTCAGGACATGAATAGCTAGCTTTACTTACAGAGTGAATTGCAATGAGTATTATTTATCATCTTTATTAATTTTGTAAAGCCACCCTGTGCATGAAACAGTGCTATAATCCGAATTCAAGTACTTCTGACAGAGAATATAACACAAAATAATCTATTATTATTATTATAAAATGATACACAATCCTGTTTGTTTATATAACAGTTTGTTTGTTTTTACAATCGCTGGAACACATTTCTAATACAAATTTAAAAAATAATCTCAGTGGGGCGTTTTATACAACCTAACGAGTGGGATGTCTGCGGGATACCTCCCTGAAATTACTTTTTGCAGGTTGGGATGTCTGCGATAACTATGTTAACAATAGTTTCGTTAATTTTAAACTTTTATGCTTCAATCTGAGGCCATTTCGCCCGAAGCCTAATTGTACGAAACCTGAGACCTGATGCTGAATATAATATAATATAATATAATATAATATAATATAATATAATATAATATAATATAATATAATATAATATAATATAATATAATATAATATAATACCTGTCACTGGCGCCGTACACTGACGTCCATTGCATGCAGTGCCACAGCATTTCTCTTTTTTGGGACACTCACTGTCATCGGCACACTTATCTTCAACCTCCACCGTACACACATATTTTATGTATGGACACACTCCTGGCTTTACTGTTATACAGACAAATGACAGAGAAGCCATATCACTGAATGCTGAATTAATTTTTCACTGGGTTTTTGGTTCTTTTGCAGTTGTAGGCTGTAAGGACCGTTGAAATAACTGAAATCATTTGGCCAAGTAATATGGACATGTACATAATGCGATCAAGACCTGCCTGGAGCTACTTTAGCCGTGTGTTTCCCTGAAAATAATTGCACTCCTTATAAGATTTATAGATTTCACATCTGGAAGACAGGCGTATGCACGATTTTTTTGTGTGCATACATTCGTTTTTTTCGGAATCACACTAACGCACATTTGAGAAATTGTAGCTTTAATAAGACTCAATCTATATATAATTTATGTAGTTAAGACTGTAAAATAACTTTATTCAATTTCTGTATATTCTCTACCTGTTAGACAGGTAGGAAGGCCCACGGGTAAATATGTAATTTATTATCATCATAAGATGGTTTTAAGTGCACTTAAATTAAGTGGGTTTTTTTTAAGCCTAACAAATGTTGAAATTGATAGCTTTCAATTATACTGTAATGTTGAATGTCTATCATTAATGTAAAAAAATAAATAAAGATATCAGTACCAGTAGTATCAGTAATCCAGGCCTTCATTCATAAAAAAAAATATGCCATTATGACAAATATTTAAAATATACTGCCTTTAAGTTGTTCCTACATTAATTTGGAGAGTAACTGTGAAATTACACTACAAAAATACAAAAAAAATATTCCCAATGTTTTTAATCACAATTAATTACAGAAAGAAAAGTGTGATTAGTTCATTTTATTTGTAATCGACTAAGAGCACTAATATATATTAAGCCATTTTTCTCTGGTAACCTCTGTACAGAAAGCAGCCTTTGTTAATAAAAAACGCAGAGTAAAATAGCTCGAAAGATTTCTTTAACTTCAATTTATTTTGCCAACATACAAGCTAGCTAGTTGCAATGTATTATTTTGCTAATTTTTAAACATGCAACTAAAACTAGCGAATAATACAAATTTAAAAAATAATCTCAGTGGGGCGTTTTATACAACCTAACGAGTGGGATGTCTGCGGGATACCTCCCTGAAATGACTTTTTGCAGGTTTGGATGTCTGCGATAATAACTATGTTAACAATAGTTTCGTTAATTTTAAACTTTTATGCTTCAATCTGAGGCCATTTCGCCCGATGTCTAATTGTACGAAACCTGACACCTGACGCTGAATATAATATAATATAATATAATATAATATAATATAATATAATATAATATAATATAATATAATATAATATAATATAATATAATATAATATAATATAATATAATATAATACCTGTATCTGGAGCCATACACTGAAGTCCACATCCATTGCTGCAGCATTTCTCATTCTTGGCACAGTCACTGTCATCGGCACACGACACGAAACGCATCTCGGCACATATTTCTGGTATATATTTTCTCCTTGGACACACTCCTGTTATACAGATAAATGACAGAGAAGCCATATCCCTGAATACTGAATGAATTTTTCACTGGGGTTTTTGGTTCTTTTGTTGTTGTAGGCTGTAAGGACCTTTGAAATAACTGAAATCATTTGGCCAAGTAATATGGACATGTACATAATAATTGCACTCCTTAGAATCTTCGGCAACCAATCAGTTTCAAGCATTCAACAGCCCCGTAGTCAGGGGTGCCGCTATAGTGGGGAGGTTGGGCTGGTCTATGGGGTGCAGAGTAGGCTATGTCAGGCATATGGGCCCAGGATGCTAGGGGGGATGCAAATCCCGACTTTGGTTCATTACTTTTTTTGTGATTTTGTTTTTTTACATACACAAATATGTTAAATCAGATTAAAACATTCAACAGCCCTGTGGTGACCTTGAAATAATATAAATGTAAACTAATAAAGTATTTAAATTTCTTATTAGACAGATTATTAAAGGCTAAAAATAACAACTCAAATTAAATATAATGCTGTTTTTATTATAATAACTTTATAATATTTTAATGATATAAGTAAAAATAATAAATATGTAATATAGTGCACATATTTACCAAAATACACATTTATAGGCTACTAATAATACATATATTATAAAATACTATTTTTTCTAGCCAACTAACATGCTAAGGTCATTAAATGGCTTTCCTGAGGTAAATGTGTGACATTGTTCTCCAGCTGTTTTAATGACCTTTTTCCGCGGTTGAAAAACACTGATTGATCGATAGCATGTATGATGCATTTACATTTCGATAAGTTGTACTGTAGCTTTCAACCTACCTATTATTGTTTATTTACCATTAACTAGTAGCAGAGAATGTCTAATAAGGCGAGAAGTTTCACTCTCAGTAAAATTCCGGCTTCTGGACTGGTTGCAGGACGAGTGCAGAATGAATGGAGGTCTATGGCGCTATACCAATAAAAATCCACTTTTCTCAGGATATAATTTTTTGTCTAGTAATTTGAATGTTGTATTCGAAAGGAAATGCAAATAAATTACACATTGCTGGGTGTTAGATTTTTTAGAGTCACTTTGTTGTTTTAAAAAGTCTTTTAAAGTGTCAGTGACGTCATACACATGTACGACCAGAGACACTGCTTAACGGCAATCCTTCACTCACTCTGGTGCTTTCGCGCTCTGCACTTTCTTTTCTCTCGAGGCATCGACAACACAGCTGACGCAGGTAAACACACGTGCTAGAAGAGTTTTTGTTTTGTTTGTTTCTGGTCCCGCTTCGGATGCCACGATGCCATCAAGCGGTATCTCTGGTCGTAATCAGTCCTTCACTGACCAATCAGCGTTCATTAGCAGAATGCTAGCGTGTTATGGACAACAACAACTCAAGGACATAGGTACTCGTTCATTCAACTTTCGACCTAAAACCCATGTTGAACTTGCAAAATCTACAATCAGATCTGAGATTTCTCAACGGCAATCGGGTGAAAGAGACAAATTTGGCCGTCTAGCTAGCCCCATTGACTCCCATTCATTTTGCACTCATGGCGAGCGCCCCCAGTGGAACTCTGGTGGTACTACAACCACAATTCGGTACAACAGGGCTTAATAGGGTGTGTGTAGGCTCTCCGTTGACGGGCTCTGCTAGTAGTAAAGAGAGATGATCGGTTCGTGCCGCTTGAACTGAGGTGCTACAGCGATGTCACATTTAAAAGCGCCAAAACGGTATTTATTGTCTGAATTTCGTAATAAAATTGACAGAATCTGAGAGCTGAGAATTAGTTTCCTATTGTAAGTAACCTGCTCTGTCTTGACTGTCGGTGTCAGTGTCCTCTTTGCTTGGCGATTTATCTCTGCGTGAGAAAATGGATGTGTGGTGTGAGAGCGTGGTGTGAAAGGTGTCAATTGCGTGAGTCTAAACGCTGAATGCGTGTTTAACAGCTCTGTGTTTAAGTTGCTAAGAGTGGTTGCTAGGGGTGTTGTGTAGTAATACCAGAGCCCGTGTACGGAGAGCCTTGGCACTTCCTATTAGCCCCATTGTATCGATCTTGGTTGCAGTTCCATTAGAATTCCACTGGAGGTGATCGCGGGCGAGTGCAGACTGAATGGGAGTGTATGGGGCTAGACGGCTAAATGTGTCTCTTTCACCCGATTGCCTTTGAGAAATCTCAGATTTTATTGTAAGTTTTGCAAGTTCAACATGGGTTATAGGTCGAAAGTTGAATGATCGAGTACTTATTTCTTTTCGATTTCTTACAGGTTGAGTTGTTGTTGCCCACGCTAGCATTCTGCTGATGACGTCAGCATTCTGACGTCATTCACATTTTAAAAGACTTTTTAAACCAAATAAGTGACTCTAAAAAATCTAACACCCAGCAATGTGTAATTTCTTTGCATCTCCTTTCGAATACATCATTCAAATTACTAGACAAAAAATTATATCCTGAGAAAAGTGGATTTTGAGGGTTTTTCGCCATAGACCTCCATTCATTCTGCACTCGCCTGCGAGCGCCCCCGCATGGACAGAGACCTGTTACTGCAGCCAGTCCAGAAGCCGGAAGTAAGCAGAGAGTGCCAGTTCTCTTCCTATTAGACATTCTCTGGTAATACATAGAACCGTTGGGTGAAGCGTCGTAGCCGTGTTTTATCGTGAATAAAACACAGCTATTGATCAATCAGAATCAAGGATTGAAACTAACCAGTTTTATAATAATATAATATAATATAATATAATATAATATAATATAATATAATATAATATAATATAATATAATATAATATAATATAATATAATATAATATAATATAATATAATACCTCTAACTGTAGCCATACACTGACGTTCACCGCATTCAGTGCGGCAGCATTTCTTCCCTTTTGGACAGTCACTGTCATCGGCACACTCACACTTTACTTCTTCATAGTTTGTTCTTGGACACACTCCTGGATTTACTGTTATACAGACACATGACAGAAGAAAAAAAAATTGTAAAAAAAAAAATAGCCCTGATACATTGAAGAGCACAGGTGAAGTGACATTGTGAGTTTTTATGAAGATTGTTCACTTAAATTATAAGTTGTTATATTTTTTAAAGCCTAATAAAATTTTAATCGATAGCTTTCAAATATACTGTAATGCTGAATGCCTATAATTAAATAAAATATCATACCTGTAACTGGACCCATACAGTCAAGTCCACTACACATAGTTCTGCAGCATTTCTGATTGTCGGGACACTCACTGTCACCGGCACACAACTTATCATCCTGCCTTACACACATAATTGTTCCATCGTTTGTGATTGGACACACTCCTGGCTTTGCTGTTATACAGACACATGACAGTGAAAAATAATAGCCCTGATTTATTGAAGAGCACAGGTAAATTATATTAGTTATATTTTTTAAAGCCTAATAAATGTTAAAATTGATAGCTTTCAATTACACTGTAATGCTGAATGCCTATAATTAATGACTAAAATTAAAAAAAAAAAAATCATTTTCATAGAGACATCAGGAGCAGAATTGGTATCAGTAATGCCTTCTTTCATAAAAAGATACCATTAAACAAAGATTTGAAATATTGATTGACCGCACATAATATAATATAATATAATATAATATAATATAATATAATATAATATAATATAATATAATATAATATAATATAATATAATACCTGTATCTGGAGCCATACACTGAAGTCCACATCCATTGCTGCAGCATTTCTCATTGTTGGCACATTCCCTGTCATCGGCACACGACACGAAACGTATCCAGGTACACTCTTCTGCTTCATATTTTGTGCTTGGACACACTCCTGGATTTGCTGTTATACAGACACATGACAGAGAAGCCAGATCACTGAATGCTGATTCTGAATGTCTTTTTTACTGGGGTTTTTGGGTATTTTGCTTTTGTAGGCTGTAAGGACCTTTGAAATAACTGAAATCATTTGGCAAAGTGATGTAATGCGGCAATTCCTGATCTAAAATGGTTTCTACACCAATTTTTTTTGTGTGTGTGTGTTCCTTTTGAAAAAACTCTAGTATTATTGTCCATTATCATTGTCCATTCAAACTCACTGAAAGTAGGCCACACACACACACACACACACACACACACACACACACACACACACACACACACACACACACACACACACACACACACACACACACACACACACACACACACACACACACACACACACACACACACAGCATCTGTATCTTCCAGAAAAGTCTCGATCGACTGGACGGCACGAGCGCCAGCTTCCCGGAGAATGACTGGCCACTAGAGAAGAGCAGGTTATAATCAGGGCAAGGGCCCCTGGGCTTGAGTATATGTTTGGGCCCTAACTACGCTACGAATGATCTCAACTAGAACATCATTATGAATCACAAAATACACAAAAATGTAAATATGCTTTGAAGTTCCTAGAACAATTGATGCATTAACATGCCATGCCTATAGCGCAAGGTTATCAGTGATATATAATTAATACAATAAAATACTGGATGTGCTCGGAGTTGAGAAACATGAAATAACACAGCAATTAATGCAGAGATGAACAGTATTTTTTACTTTATTGTCATATCTGTGTTCTCTTAGTCTCATGTCTCATTTCTTAATTTTAATCAAATTCAATCAGAATACAAAGAAAATGTGTATGGCAATTACCTGCACTCTTGCTTGTGTGATAACTCATTTGCTTATGTTGTGAATATTAAAAACAGGAACTAAATGGGTATTTTTATCATCTTGATGACATTTCTACCCCACTATGGTGTGATGGCAGTGAGACGGAACAGAGCGCTTAAACTCTTCAGATTGCATATTTAGTTGAAAATTAACAGAAATGATCATTCTCTGTAAAGAAATTACACATGAACATGTGAGAATTTATCAAGATCTTTCTAAATGTGCGCTTTTTGGGGTAAAAACAAAACAAAAACAAGTAGCCATAGCCATGTAATTACAATGGCGCAGATGCGATTCAACTGTGTGTTTTTCTATGTAAAATAATGATAAATATCAGTTTACGCCGTTTGATTATGGCATCGAAGCTCGCAGTCAGAGGCTATTAGCCAAGGCTGGTCTGTTTAAAAAAAATAGCACTCGCTCGCAGAGAGTGGAAATGTGGCTAATAGTTGCTGACTGGCATATAGGCTTAACTGAAGTCTGGCCATGGTTAAAGGTGCTCTAAGCGATGATGGGTGACGTAACTTCTTGTTGACGTTCGAAGTATTGTCAAACAAAATGGAGGCTAGCTCGACCCTCCCTCCTCCACATCCCATCCCCTCCCTTCCATGCTGTCATGAAAACAGTCATGAACCATTTAGAAAAACAAACTGGATTTACCCTGTCCAGCAAAAACAGAGCCCACTGAATGTCGGATTGGAAGCCCTTCTGCCGGCGGAGTTCTCACCACCTTTTGAACGCTTTTCCGATGTAAATTTGGGACAATGTAAGTTCCTTCTCCTTTTCCCTATTCTTTGTTATTTGTTCATCAGAATGTCGTCTCTTTGATTGTGTGTCGGCCCTATCAAAATTCTCAAGAATATACAATTTTAACGTTAGTCATTGTTAGGACATCTCTCCTCTAGCTAACTTCCCTCTTCATGCTTCTCTCTCCTCCACTCTCCACACACCCTCTATGTGCACGCGCACTAACCCCCCAACCCCCACCCCCAAATTATTCTTGAACATTATTGGCTGGAACACTGTTTGTAATGTTTCGTGGCCAAAGCTGGGCCAGTTTGTTTTTCTTGCCATTTGTGGAGCCTGGGCTGTCCACAGAGACCGCGTTTTTTACAGTGTGTTCAGGGGACAAGTAGTCTCAGCCTCAGACGTCACGCCCACGGAACGTTGGCTAAACGTCTGATGCATATGGTACACTTAACTGGAAACACTTCAGGAATGTCGAAGTCGTCATCTGATTGGTTGAATTTTATCGGATTTCCGGGGGGCGCGAGTGTCGCGTTTATTTTCGGTCAGCCGGGAAACAAAGCGCAGACATGTGATTGCGGAAGAAAAACTGTTGTGTTTACTTGAGTGACAATGAGCATTTATCAAGATCAGCTAAACGTAGGATTCTCAAAAGTATACGTGCACGAACAGATCAATGACTTACTGCTTGTTTTCTTGTCCTTCTTTGATTTTCTATGCTGACTGACTTGTTGCACGCCGGTCTGTTGTTGTGGGGACATTTCCACACCCCGAAACGTGACGCTGAACGAAACGAACTGTAATTGGTTGTTTGACATGTCGGTCAAACGGCCTTATGGGCGGGCCTTGGCCAAAGAAAGCTGCGATGAATTCCAGACCTTCAGCCGTCAGTCTGAAGGTCTGGCTACGCGAGACTAGGGGACAAGCAGCTAGTGGATAGTGAGGAGATTTGCTGGATGTGACAAAAAAAAAGTTTTGGCCTAGAAAACGTGTGACATCGCTTAGAGCACCTTTAATATTTTTTCAGAATTTGTAAGTCAGTGGTTTTGCAATATGTGTCAAGCTTTTTCACATATTTATCTGCTTCATATCAAAGTAGTTTAGAAATCTACTTTATCCCTAAACTGATCTTAGCGTCATAAAAAAAGTGCGTAACGAGGGTGCTACTCATGGTAATCATTTTGCTTTTATTTGCTTTACCCCGGGCTTAAAGTAAAAAGATGACTGAAAATAGCAGTATTAATTGGTGAGTATAGTGCAGTTGGTGAGATACTACATTTTCATGTCAATTCGTGTTAATTTTGACCACGAGCATGCGCTTACTTTAATTCAGCGCGTGCAGCACAGCAAAAATAGACTCGGTGCGGAAACGATCGCTGCACTGCTGTACACGCAACAGGTGTTGTGCCAAATTCTGACCCCCCGGTAATAATTTTCAGGGAGTTGAAATTGGGCACAACACCGGACCACATCCACATGCAGTGTGAAAGCTGTTAGCATGGGTACAGGGAAAATAGGCACCGCATACACACTGCACAGTGTGAAACAGGCATCAACCCTTTCAATATAAAAGTCTTCTTTATTGACTGACTCAGATAATATTACAATTTATATATTTACAAAGTTCATCTTTCACTGGTCACCTGAACTATTGTTCATGCATTTCTTCAGGCTGCGTAATGAAGTTAAAGATCTCACCTGTGGTTCCTGAAGCAGCTTCTGTTGTGCTCAAGCATCCAGACAGACACAATAACACAGCGCAATACACTCGAGCTGTCATCCTCTCCAATTACGATCATACAATGAACTGCTGGAAAATCATACTTGTCTCAGGACGAGAGAGTATTTAAGTTAGCGCTCAACCAATGGCGTGAGTTTGGGGCGGGATGATCTGTTTTGGAGAACAATAGAACTCGTCCGCATGTTTTAAAAAGTTCCAATGAGGTCAGAGAGTTCTGATACAAGACAAGCTCCAGGCTATGATGCCAATGGGGAGAGCTCTAGGCTATATGAATATGATGCCAAACAGGTTTTTTTTTTCTTCCAGAATGCACAAACTAGTTTTCAATGGCCTCAAAGAAGTATAATACTTTTCCTATACTAGTTTGATTTAGATTATCCAATACAATCCCACCGGACAGTCTTTTATGAAAGGGTGGTTGGTTGGCCAGTTTGGGCACTATTCAATCCCAAATCTGAAACTAATCTCTTGCGAAATGATAATTTTCCCTAAAGTAAACTAAATGGAAACCCCTCATTTGTACATGGAGTTTTAGAGGGCAGTTTCTCCCCCACAAACCTTGGAAGTTAGTCTGACCGACACAACAACAAATGTGTAGCCAATCAGCATTAGGTGGCGTATGACGGTGGAGGAGAGAGAACGATCAAGAGGGAGATTTTAACTGAAGAAAGACTGCAGAAATAGAGATAAGACACAATACAAAAGAGAAAAGCTCAGAAGAAAACACTGGAAAATAAAGGGTTATGTAAAGGTTAATGCCCGACGAGGTGTCCATTATCAGGTTTTAATGGACGACGGCGAGGCGTGAATCGTCCGACGCGCAGTGGAGGGCGGTTGCCTCCGCCGAAGTCCATTAAAACCTGATAATGGACACCAGCGCAATCATTTAGAACTGTCATCAGGCAAATTGACGGGACACCTTTCCTAGGTGTCCATTATCACTTTTAACGGACACCCTGCAGCCAATCAGAATCGAGTATTCACCCAGACCATGGTATAAGTCTGGATATATCCGCATTAATAATACAGCGCTGGAGAGAGCTAATTAAGTGGGAAGGTCTGAAAACAGACACGGACGTTGCTCTGAAGCGGGTCCACACGTGAGCATAGGCGTAATTTGGGTGGGACATGTCCCCACTACTTTTTCTCAGGGTTGATATTGTCCCCACCACTTTTTGAAACATCGAGAGGCACGGATGTACCTATCACAAATAAATAAAACATCTCCAGTTAACTAGCAGAGCATTAATTTAGCATTAATTTAATTTTATTAAATAAGAGACGATCTAGCGCTAAAACGTGTTGTTTTTGAAATCATGCAGAGTGCTCGTTGCTGCTGCTATCAGTGGCACGGATGTTATCTTGTGGCTCGCGCAGTCTTCACACGGATGCGCACTTCAATCTATCACTTAACGCTGTTGTGGAGACTATTCGTTCCAGTAAATTCACAAAACAAGATGCACACAAACGTGTCCCTGCTTGGTAATGTAACCACTGATGAACATATTCGGTTTTGATGAGGGAAAAAAATATATACGATCCGTATTAATTAGAACCTGTAGCCTCTGACACGCTTGGCAAAAGTTCTAACCACCAGACCATTACGGAACACAAGTAATTTGCAGATCTATGCATTTATTCACGTGAAAAATCCTGCCACTAACAATATTATATTAGCAGATCTCATTAAAAGACAAATTAAACCCAACGTAACGTTACTATTGAAATTGATTTGTAGAAATTATGTTATTTTCAGTCAGAACACATACACACAGCAGGATTCAACACCCTGTGTGAACAAAAGCCAGGACCAATGCCGTAAGGGGTGTGTCGTAGTGATGACGCACGTGCCATCGCGCGACTCTGTTGCTCTTTTAAGAAAGTGAAAAATTATTTGTCATCAACAAAGAAAGAATAAAAAAAATTTCTGCAAACTGGAATGAACCAGAGAGCAGGGAGCTCCTTACTATGGTACTACTACCATGCATCCTGACGTCACGTGTCTTTACGGGATCTTTACGAGATGTGTGTGAACGCACTCACAGATTCTGGAAAAATGTGAATGAACCAAAATCAAACGATCCCGTGACAAATCCCAAGACACATTTTCTGTGTATTTTCCAGAATCTCTGTGTGAAAGGGGCTAAAGTTGCAGAGAGCTCCACTGACTATTATAGGAGTGTTGCATATTGATCTAGTGCACTAGCGTCGCAGCTGTGGCTGAAACTCAAATGTCTGACAGACGAGATGGCACAAGGTAAACCTGTTTTTGACGTAACTTTTCGAACATGAATATAAGATTGTCATTTAATATCTGAACAATTGAACATTAATTGAACTGATTAGTCCAAAATCATTGATCAACTCAGGAAAGAAACAATTTGCTGAATCTTTAGCCTAATGCTAATATAAATTGCTCATTTGGCTCTGGACACAAAAAGATTACACTGGCGTTTGATTGAAATGTAACATATGCAAAATAATCCTTGAAATGTTTCTCATTTAAGGCCATTTCTGTTTGGAATATGTGATTGTGTATTGTCAACAATGAGCAGAAACATTCTGCATTTTCATTTCGTAGTGTGGACCATTGCATTTATCCTCATTCTCATGTTTAAGAATCTGTTATCTGCTTGACAAATAATTTATGCTACTTCCCACTGACATGCTTTTAAAAATATTGTTATCCCATTTTTTTTTTTGGCCTTCAAACACCTTAAAATGCACATATGTAGGTCCGAGAAATCCACATTTTCTCGGGGGAGCATGCCCCTGAACCCCACTAACTACCTCACCTTTGAATGTGTGTGTCTGTGAGGTAATGTGGGCTGGTGTGGCTACAGTGCCAGGGCTGAATTTTTGGCCCAGTCCGCCCCTGCATATAGGCCTACAAATACATTATACTCCGTATCAAATTATGTTATCTTATCACACACCCCCAGCCCCTTATGTTTCGGGCTCACCCCCTGATGTTTTTAAAACAATGCCCCTGGTAGCAGCCACAGAATGTACATAGATAATGAGAAAAGTTTACCCAAATTGCACTTACAGTTGAGGAGAAGTTATGTGCCACTGCGGGAAGGTTTGCAAGAACACAAAGGGCCTTAAGATACAGGACCAAATGTGAAGGTGGAAAGAAGCAGATGCAAGCTCTGCAAGAAGCAGTCTGTGGAGGTGACTGTGGAACCTGAGATGGGTCGAAAGGTCTCGGAGATTGAGCTCACTATTTGAAGGACCCATATAAGGCTCAATCCCAATTCACCCCTTGCCCCTACCCCTTGGCCCTACCCCTCCGTTTTGCGCGTTCCTGTGAAGGGGTAGGGCTGTCTCAATTCTCTTTTGGTTGGAGGGGTAGGGGTAAGGTGAAGGGCCAGATAGCCCTTGAAACGAAGATTTTTCGGGACCGCACTTCAAACGAAGGGCTATGAGAAATGTACCTGCATACACCGGCTACAGAGGCAACATGACTGCCAATAATCATTTTCTTTATGTCACATTCAATCTAGTGTTTACGGTCATGTTCTTCAAAGAAACAGTTGCAAAAAAATCGTTAAAGTTCGTTAACAATATGACGCGTGTAAAAAGCAAAAGTTTGAAGCGAAGGGGACGCGCGAATGAGGCGAATTCGCGTCCACCGCGCCGCGCTAAACGCCTCATTCGCGCCGCAAGACCTCCAGACGCACGTAAACGCGTCTTAACATTGAAATCACTCGCGCCAGACGCTCTATTCGCGTTTGGTGTGAATGCAGCATTAGGCGTCGAAGATATCGTCATCTCAGTTGTTTTCTGCAAACTTCAGAAGAAAAATGCAAAAAAATAGCTGTAACTCACGCAAGACTACAGCTGACGACGGCATCTTGGAAGTTTGTGATAAACATTGGCGCATCTCCTGTGACGTAGGCGCTAGCGACGATGTATAATGACATGTAACGGTGTAGTAGTGGTGTCCCATTTCTTAGGGCAATATTTTCACCCCTACGCCTTGACACTCTGTTTCAAGGGGCAAGGGGTAGGGGTAGGCGAAGGGGTAGGGGTAGGCGAAGGGGTATAAAATAGAATTGGGATTGAGCCTAAGTTCACCAGAACTTTGTTGGTAGAAGGAAGATCTGGGAGACTGACCAGACCTAGAGACTCACAGTGACACTCTCAGGGGCCAAGCGTTATGTGCACACCCAAAAGTCGAACTGAAATTCCTGAGTTTGACACAGAACGGTTAGCATCTGCTCCAGGACCTTATAAAGTATACGAGAAATGTCAGATAGGTTATGGAAACTGTTGTGTAGGATATGGGCAAAAGGCATCATCCTGTTGTCCTGGAAAATAGTGGAGGGTTTCGATCTATTTCTCTCTTGAGTGTTGAAGGGACGTTTTTTTTTTCTTTGTCTTGGCCAGACGGATGGTACTTACATGGTGAAGAACAAGTACGTTGATACCTCAATTCATACGGAAATTGTATTTGGAACATAAGGGTGTCCTTAGTCAGCTAATTCGGGAAGAACAGACAGAAAGAGCAGGCTCTGAAATTTCTTTCACTGGATCTGGCTCTTGAATTTCACTCACTGGAATGGACCCAAGGACTTCTGAACAAGTTGTCTGGCAGGTTTTTCATTTTTAAACTAGAATTGTCCGTTTGGGTGCAGCATTCAGATTGCACAAATCCTTCAATGCGTTTCCTTAAAGCATTGTTAGCCAACTATGGTCACAAGTTCTCGTTATCAACATCTTTCAACAAGTCTGTGCTTGCCAGACCATAGCTCAAACGAACATTCGCAACAGCATCGCAAAGTTGTATGGCTGGAATTACAGCTCTCCTCCTGTGGTTAGAAGCATAGTTTCTTTTTGTATGACATGTGGACTTAATAAATCCTTATCTTGAGTAAAATAAGCAGGCAGACATTCAATACAATCTATACCTTTCATTTCGTATATAGACAAATTTCAATCATGTTTTTTAGTTTGTCAAGAGATTTAAATTGCCGGTTTTGAAGGGTGCGCATGTGCATACGTGCTCTAGTAAGAATAAGCCTATGATTGATTCAGCAAAATAATAATATCTATAACTATAAATAAACAAATAACTACAACAATGATCATTTATTCTCAGATGCCATGTCCAAAATTGATCTGGCATTAATTCAAACTCCAACTGATTAATTAAAAGAAGTTATTACTCAACTACCGGCATGAGATCATAAACTAACGTGGTTGAACTACAAATTTGCGACAGTATGGTTTCAGGAAATATTTGTAACCAGCTAACTGATTTCTTTAAACTATTGTAGTTAAGCAGTGAGTTACATTGTTGTATGGGAAACACAGCATAGACTGTTGAATGAAAGGTTGACTTTCCATCACCAAATTATTTACTGTGCTGTTAATTCTGCCCATGTTACTTGTCCATTTATAGGAAACAAATCACATAGTGGTAATACAGTGGCCATGATTTAGATGATTGAGGGAAATATTAACATACTTAGCAATTGGGTATATTAAGCACCTTGGCATAGCCTACTTAACTCACAGTTACCAATCAGTAAGGAACCAACGCAGTAAAGAAAAGCATCATGTTATCTTGGTTACACCATTCAGTGTTATGGAATGGCGCACCGAGTGGGTCTCCGGCGTAGGGCTGGGCGATAAAACGATAACGATATGTATCGCGATAGACACGTAATCAATATCAATAAAAAATGCATTCGATAAAACGTTCGATAATTATTTTTATTTTTTTCGGCGGAAGAAACCAGCAAAGCAAGTTTGATTTCATGAACAACAAAGGCACTCACTCTCTAGTAACCTAGCAACGTAGGAACCCAGCAAGCAATTTTGCGTCTAATAGACGTCTAATAGCCGTCAAAACACAGCCCAGACGTCTAGGCTAAAACGAGGCTAATTTTGGGCTGTCAGTGAAAATCTTATAGACGTCTAAACATAGCCCAAGATTAGACAGCTATTGAATGACTACATATATACGTCAAATAGACGTCTAACCATAGCCCAAGAATAGACAATTAGACAGCTATCGAATGACTATATTTATACGTCTAATAGACGTCTAACCATAGCCCAAAAAATAGACCAGTCATCAATTAGACAGCTATTAAACGACTACATACGTCTAATAGACAGGCAATATGGGTCTAGGCTAAAACAAGGCTGATTTTGGGCTGTCAGTGAAAATCTAATAGACGTCTAACCATAGCCCAAGAATAGACTAGTCATCAATTACACTACATATACATGTAATAGACAACAAAATGAGGCATAAGGATTCTCTCAAATATAACAGGTTCTCATAAATGAAAATCCATCTAAACTAATTGATTATAAAGGGATTTATTTAGAACAATTATATTAACAACTTAGACAACATTCAAACATAAAAATGAACAAATAAAACATTGGAAAATATGTAAAACAACTTAAGATACTAAAATTTTTTAAGAATTAATTGTTAGCTTTATATCCATAACCACCACCCCCTGCTCTCCCTGGTGCTTGTTTAAAATGACCAGAAATTGCATTTTTTATTTCCCATTCAGTCGCCAAAGGAAAGTTGATCATCACTGCGTCTGCCAAATGAGAAAAAGAAAAAAAAAATATTGCTCAAGAAAAGCATTGATGACAATCATTTTGAACTAATTACAGTCATTCACTTTTGCTTGGATGCACACTAGAGCTGGCCAATATAGAGTTAACGGAATATAGATTGAGACTAGGTATATAATTTCTATCAATATAGACAATAATTTCTATCATTATTATTAATAAATTAATAACAATAATTGAAAATTTTTGCCTGCATAATGGTGATGCACTAATTATATACACACACACACACACACACACACACACACACACACAAATACATACATACATACATACATATAAATAAATATATATATATATATATATATATATATATATATATATATACACATACACACATACATATATTTTAGGGGTGTAACGGTACACGTATTGAGCCATTCTGTACGAGGCTTTCGGTTCGATTTCAGTACGGATTTTTAAACACAAACAGAACTGTTCGTTAGACAATTTTTACGTCAAAAAGCGCACTCATAATGTAAGAGAAATCATAACAAATCGTGACAACAATCGTGCTCTTTCAGGTAGTGACCATATAGACCTGCATTATATGACTGACTGACAGACAAGAACAGTTTGACTTAAAAATATCAAAATTGAAACTACTGCAGAAACAAACACCTACATCTTGGATGCCCTTAACGCCGCCTTCACACTGGCAGTTGAAATCAGCTCCGTAATACGCAATACGCCCCCAGCGGATGTCGTACACAACGGTGAAAAGCGTCGGAAGCACTGATCTATATAGAATGACATTATATATATAATATACTAAACTTGGGACACGTATATATATATATATATATATATATATATATATATATATATATATATATATATATATATGTCATTATATAGATCAGTGGGCGGAAGCCTCGGAAGCGAGTATATTTAAATATTGAATTATTTAATTGTATTAACTGCCCTAATAACGTTAAAACATCATGAAAATAAAAAAAATGACATGACAACTAATCGTTATAAAATCATTATTTATTTTATTAAAAGTTAAGAATCCAGGTTTGTTTATCAGTACCATAGCAACGCTAACTTCCGTTGGGATTTTCGGATAGAAACCGTCCGTAGCCTTTCGCAAGAGTTCAATTTTTTGAACGCATCCGGATGGCCAACGGACACGATTTTTTTCGCACCGCACTCGTTCGCACCTGGTTCGGACCGATTCGCATGCGGTCTGCGAATCTCCATAGGAAATGAATGACTTCCGGTCGTTTTGCTGCCGTATCGGAGCTGATTTCAACTGCCAGTGTGAAGGCGGCGTTAGGTAAGCTAAAACATGCCAAAATTTAATTTCAAAGTGAACTATCCCTATAAATCATTCTTTCCCAGATAGCAAAAAATATCGGCACGGCTTCTTTTTGCCGCCGGCCCCAAGCTGTCGGCTATAGGTGCGCCCCGCTGGCGGCGATGAAGCGTTTGCCGCCGAATACGTCACTCCCATTTCTTGCGAGATGCCGCCGGCGAACAGCCGCCGGGCCGCCGACTTCATTCTCTCTGGCGGTTGCCGCCGTCTAAATGAACCGCGGCCGGCTGGCGGCAAGCCGCTTTGAAATCGACCAACCATGAGTGAAACTGACAGCATCTTAACTACTTTTCACATTTAAAGCGATTATAATTATTATGTGAATTATATCAATTTTTGTTGTTGCTCCAAAGCCATTAGGGGTTATAACAGATTTGACTCTGATTCCATGATAAGGTTTAGGAAATTACATTTAAATTACTTTGAAACTCTGAAGCGATAATATGTAAAATATATAGAATTATTTTATTCACTTAAGGTGACAATTCTTTACATTTCTTTGATTTATGCACAATTTGAGATGCACCAATAGACCAAACAGAATTCCTTTTGTAAAACTTACTTGGCAATAAATATCTTTCTGATTAGTTTTTAAAATAAATATTTAGCAGAATAAATGGATGAAGTTAGATTTTTCAAATGCTTGAAATCAGTGAACAGTGAAAGACATCTGCAACTTGGCCAAAATCTTGGGTTTGCTTTATATTTTTTTATTAATTTGCAACCATGGTAATGTCTATGAGAAACATGAAAATCCCTGTTCTGACCTGAAGGATAAAGTGAAATATTTATAAATATTTTGTCTCTCTGTCACTCCAGGAAATTGTGGTTATGTCTTTCATTGTTTTACAAGCTCAATTTTTTTTTTTTTTTTTACCTTTTACATGTATAAGGGATTACTTTGCAGTTTGCAATTGCGAGTTTTGCGACCTGTACAAATGTTTAAGAGTGTTAAAGCACAAACAGAGAAGTACCTCCACCGGTCGAGAGGGGCAGCACCTAAAAAACTGAAGCAGATTTACTCGTCTCGTCACACGGTTTCAGTATTTGGAGAGAGGAAATATCTTACTGTATGGGAAATATACGATCTTTTAAGTAAGTACATTTTTCCTTTTTGTGTAACGCAATATTACTATGTTCATTTTTGACATTGTTTTTAGTTCTTCTTCTTAAGATCTGTTCTTGCCTAACTAGTCAAGCTAAAGTAAGTTAGCCTTGTTTGCAAAGTTTCCGCCATGTTTCCGCCATAGCTAGGCTAACGTTACTTAGTTTCTTCCTGGCGTTGAGTTTTTTTCTTCTTCTAAGTATGTTTAACTGTTATGTATGTTTATACAAGTGTGAGTACATGTGGTTTAAGATAGTATTGGTCAGTCGAATGAACTAACGTTACAGTTCCTGAACTACGGACAATTATTCTGCCGCCACGTGGGAATGGTAACGTTAGCAAAATCTTCACGACAAGAAAGACTGATCAGTATAACTTGTGTTGTTTTCTAACTAAACATAATTATGCTGCTAGTCTAGATTAGAGTGTTCGCTACCACATGCTGTTTCACCTTTTTTACACACTGAGTTCAAGCATGTTCTAACCTTACATGTTAAATGTATCTAGCTACAGTAGGTAGCCAAACTTTACATCTAGAAAGACTAGTTTAACTTTTGGTGTTATCTTACAAAAATAACGATGTAGGTTGTTTATATGATTTTGTTTGTCTGAACATGGTTTTCTGTTGATCCACTTGTGAAAATTACTGCTTTTTCGAAGGGGTGAGCATTTTAATGTTGTTGATTTTGCCTGAAAAAAAAAAATCAAAAAGTATACTTTATGCTAATGTGTCTTCTATTTTAGATGCTTCACATTGTTCAGTTTATCAACAAGGAGGATCTGCCATTTGCAGTGGTTCCGCAAGAGTGGCTCAACGAAGGGCATGTGCCATTGGCCCCCATTTAACCTCCGCAAAAAAGACAAAGGAACAATTTAGCCATCCGCTGCACACCTCCACACAGCACCTGGGAGAAACATCATTTTAAGTTCATGAAGGGAGCAGGTAAATGGGTCTGACTTGTACATTTGATTTTCCTTTATTTCATCTGTGTAATTTATTTGTCTGTTTATTGTGGATAACGGAATCTTTCATTCATTATTATTATTATAATCATCAAATTTCTGTTTCCTCTTTCTTAGAACCAGGTTTCTCCCCAGTAATCCAGAATCCGCCAAGAGTTTGAGTACAAGTAAGTGATGTTATTTGTGAAGTTTTTTTGTCTTGGAAACTATTGCTTCTATTTAAAGTTGGCATGAACTGGAAGTTACAAACGACTTTTCTCCAGTGTTGACATATTTCCAAGTGAAAGGGAATATTGAATAGAGGAGCAGGGTTTTACTCTAGCGCTCCTCATCTCCCCCCACACCCCCCCCCCCACAAAAAAAGAAAACACTTTTCAATTATGCCATGCCAGACTCTGTCTACGAAGCAAAGCGAAGTAGCAGAGTTTGGTATTACCAGGCTAGCAATACTCTGCATTGAAATTAAAGCTGTTATGTTTGCTCCCCAGCTCATCAAGTACTAAGCTTTACACCCCCGGCAGCAAATTTACCCTGGCAGCATATGGGTGAAAACTCTGGAGGTATGTAATATGTTGCGCTTAACTAAGTGTTACATTTAAGTCCAATTCATTAAATGTATGCAATAACTTCAAACATATTTTTACATGTCAATGATTATCAATAGGAGGGAGAAAGTCATTGCTCTATTGTTGGCCCTTGTACTCCAATGGCATCTCGTGTCAAGCATGAAGTTTTCAGCTGTGAAGGTATATTCTAGCCCTATGTCTTAATGTCCAGTGTTTTAACAGTATTGAAAATAGTGCCTTTAGTTGTTTGTTTTATTTTATTTTTTAAATGTAGAACCAAGCCCTGAGGGAAAGCAATGCACGAGCAGGTGAGAACTTGCACTGTTTCTTAAATTGTACTTTTTTGTGTGTGATGTTAGTCCAAAATTACCATATGCCTTTCATTTTGTAGCTTCGGATCACACCGGCTCACTTCAAGAGCAGGTGAAGCAAGTTCAACAAACAATGTTGAAGACGTTTGCTTGCACTGGGAAATCAGGTACAACTTGCAAACAGCACCTGTGGTTGTTGGTTTAATTCCCACTGGGGCTACCTGACCATGTAGTAGACCTAGATATAAATGTCATAGTTTAGTAGTTGAGGGACCAGGACTGACTATTTTATTCTGGGAAACCCTGTAGGTGCAGATCAGACCCTTATGCTGTGACGTCTTGCAGAGTTTGGTGATGTTGTGTCTGTTGGAGTCATCCCTGTCAGGGGATCTGTTACTCCCCCTACACACCCAGGAAGATTTGCCGTGTCTTGACAACAGTTTGAAGCAGGATAAAAAGCTCCAGGAACAATTTGTAAGTTTGCTGATTATAATGCCATAGAGTAATCTAAAGTAAAATTTAAGATTGTATACTGCATATATTACAGTCTGAATCCTCAGCCTTTCACATTTTTTATTTATTTATGAGAAGCTTCAGAGAAATGTAATTTGTAACACTTTTTTGGATTTTCAGCTCGGTGTAGGGGATAAAGCATGTTTTAGAGACATGTTCCTTTAGACCATTGTTCAAAGTAAGTTGGATATTTTTTTAATTATATTTAAGTAGATGTGTATGGCCTCATGCAATTCAAATGAAATGACAGATCTGTATTTTCTACATTAGCCATCCAGAAGAACCTGGCAACCCAGGATGCCACTGATGAAGCGGTCTAGGTTAACGTTTCGCGTTACCTGAAAGGAGCATCTGACCGTGAAGGCAGAAAAAGGCACCGCACAGCTGAGAGGGACCCACAGCCGACCACTTAGGCTGACTACTGACACCCCAGAATCACTGACAACTGGAATCCTTTCTTTATCTTGCAGTCAGTAACATCAAGACCCCTAAAGAAGTCAGAAGTGTCACACTATACTCACTAACTGTGGAAATTACTTTCTTTTTTTTCTTTTTTCAAATAATGCTTGTAAGTCCTTGTGCCACAGGTCAGCATTGCAGCTATAATGGTCTATTCTACTCCAGAGCTTTACTATAAATTACTACCACTTAACCTATTGTTAGAAATGGCTTGTAAATGTGATGTCATACTTTGATTTATTTGGTATCCTGCACATTATTTCGTATCAAGTATTCTCTTTACTTACAGGTAATTTTTTTCACCCTAGAGCTGTCCTCTTTATATGAACAATTATTGTAAGAGTTGTAATATGCTTGTAAGGCTGTTTTTTGTTTGTTTGTTTTTTTACCAAAATTTAATAAGAAACCTGCATGTTAGTATATTGATTTATTTATTTTTCTGTTATGTTTCAGTGATCTGACACATCTTGTTTAAATGACAGTTAATGTACTTTGAAATGTGGAATAAAAATGCCAAATGGATATTTGTCTGGTTTGAGCAATCATTATTCTTGATAAACTGCATGCTATAAATATTAAATATTATATATATATATATATATATATAGCCAGAATAAGCGGCGGCAGATCGCTCGAAAATAGCGCTTGCCTCCAGCGGGCCGCGGAAGGGCCGCCTTAAATATAACGGCGGCGGGACGGCGGTTGGCCCGCGGGCCGGCCGCGGAACGAAGGCGGTAGGAAGGCGGCTTTTAAAGAGCGGCTGCCGCCGGCGGTGCGCCGTCCAACGTGTTTGCGATGTCGCCATTCTGCCGCTTCTACTGCCGCCGGAGCGCCGACGGTGGTCCGCCGACTCATTGCTATCTGGGTTATCACTTACTCATATAACTCTACCCAGCAAGCAATAGCCGTCTTTTCAACGTCTGGGTTAAATATAGACCCGATATAGTCCGGCTATGTGTAACCCACTTTTAGCCCAAATAACATTTAATCTGGATAAATGTATTTTTTTCCAAAATAACTTGTGAGATGTATGATATTCCATCATGTATGCAAAGTCTACCGTGATTACAAGTTGTTTGGTTTACTTTATTTTACATGTTATATGTGTAGGCTGTGCGTAGCCACGATTTAGCTCGTATTCAGACCCGGCTATGCGTAACCCAATTTTAGCCCAAATAACATTTAATCTGGATAAATGTATTTTTTTCCAAAATAACTTGTGAGATGTATGATATTCCATCATGTAAGCAAAGTCAGATGTGATTACAAGTTGTTTGGTTTGCTTTATTTTATATGTTCTATGTGTAGGCTGTGCGTAGCCACGATTTAGCTCGTATTCAGACCCGGCTATTGTTGCCCACTTTTAGTCAAAACTGATTAATTGTAGCCTAGTTTTTTTGCCAGGCAGTGCATGAAATGGTTGATATTCCATCATGTTCGCATTGGTAATGATATCTACAAGGTTCAATGTGACATTTTACAACATGGTCGATCTGTTGTCACGATTTAACTCCAAATTGGACGGGCTATATGCGGTCTGCTTTAGCCAGTGGGTAAGCGTTTCGTATTACTTTGAAGGTACCCCCGGGAGCCGCCATTGGCTAACAAGCCTTCACCTGCTGTTAGCATCCCATTGACTTCCATTCATTTTGGCGTCACTTTGACAGCGAATAACTTTACATCTGAGGCGTTTAAAGACTCCATTTGTCCATTATTTATTTCTAAAGAAACACGACAATGTATAAAAGGCTCCATTACCTTGTATCTTACGTTATGGCCCCGTAGAAGCAGTTTTTGTAAAAGTAGGCTAACGATTGCGTCAAAACCACGCGACTCTCTGGAAATTACCGTAGAGACAGGAAGAGAAGCTCGCGGGCAATTTGGGGGACGCGGAGGCATAAAGTCCGATAAAGTCAAAGGAGAAGCCCATAGAGAGTCATGACGTTGCTCCTGCTCCTAGCTCATGGACAGCTCCTTCTCACACTCTCCGTCTCTGC
This sequence comes from Scardinius erythrophthalmus, assembly GCF_964197995.2. Lineage (NCBI taxonomy): Eukaryota > Metazoa > Chordata > Actinopteri > Cypriniformes > Leuciscidae > Scardinius > Scardinius erythrophthalmus. Next base: position 17,282,892 of record NC_138235.1, read on the forward strand.
AAGATTCGGAAGGGAATGGTTCCGATTTCGTCAGGCACAGCTGCTAGAAAACTTACAACTGTCAGGCAGGCTGCTCACGTCACATCCCCGTCGTCAAGCTCAGTTTGAGTCTGCGCAGTACGCCTGGCAATCAGGAAATGACTGCTTCTAATGTGCTTCAACTTCTCTCCGTTGAAACCTATGGGGTCGCTGTGTCCAGTTTATATACTGTCTATGGCTTTAGCCCACCTGGCGAAATCAAAGCAATCTGGTCTACGTACGGCTTGGCTATAGCCCAGATTCAGACCAGCGAGCTAGTATAAGAATATTAGTCTTAAAAATGTTTTCGCTCACACAGCTTAATGTTTGCTGTCACACATAAACATAACATTCATACACAATCTACGATATGACTGTCATTTCAAATTAAATCAAATGCAATTGCATTTCTCAACCGCTAGATGGCACAATCGAAACACTACTGAGACATGACTACTGGGACTGGGACTACTGGCATTGCGCGACTAGATCACTTTAGCCAGATCTCGCGATAAACATTTCCTCCATTTTCAATTTTATTTTACACGAGGCTGCTGTCAGAGAGCAACGGGCGAGCAACACTCTGAAAACCTTCAAATTTCTACTTCGGTCTTGTAAGTATGCGTGTTATTTTTGTTATGTTCATTGTTTAAATTAGTTAGTTGTTATAATGTGTAGAAACCGTGACATTTTAACATTACCATTGCAGAGTACTATTTTTATCCAACAAGTTAACGTTACTTGCATGTGTTATTGCAACTGTGTGGCCTTTATCTAAAAAGTATCTAAATTCAAGGTGGTAAGCATGAAACTATGAAACTTATCATTACTATTTTTTATTACTATTAAAGATACCAATATATTTTTGTTTTTAGATTGGAGTAAGAAATAATAGTTTTTGATTTAATGCAAATTTTCAAAGTATACTTTACATAAACTTAACAGCAACATAGTGCAACATGAAAAGAAATTATAAAAAAAAAAAATTTTTCCTTTCCAATTAATAAAAGGTAGTGGCAAACAGTAAAGTCTTTAAACTTTATTTAAAAGAATTAAAATATGCAGCATACATTCAGTTTTCAGTGAATTTGTTTCAGATATATGGTGCATAAAAACCGCAATGCTGCTTCTCCATGTTTTGTTTTGACTTTTTTTTTTTAATTTTGACTTATAAATTTGATATAAAAGTAGCTGGCTACTGTCCCAGATGACCTGAGAGGTCTGCTCTGGATGGTTCATAATGCATCAGAAGATTAGAAATTTACTTTGGCCTTAAAATGTTAATTAATTTAATAACCAGCTGTAGTATTTTGATATGAGTTCTTTGACAGACATATAGCCAGTGTAAAAACCTCAGAACTGGAATGATGTAATCCACTTTATTCGATTTCAAGACACTGTTTATTGCAAATTATCCAGCAATCGGTCAACAAAGTACAGCAATTGAATATACAGAACACTTGTCAATGACTACCATTAAATGTCTTGTTACCAACATTCTTCAAAATATATATTTTTTTGTGTGTGTTCAACAGAAGAAAGCCATACATGTTTGAAACCAAGTGAAAGTGAGTAAATGCTTACATGATTTTTTTTTTAGTGAACTACCCCTATAAGTATCTTTTTATGTTCATTAGAGTTAGGCCTATATGAGTAAGTGATAAAGAATGATTTATAGGGATAGTTCACTTTGAAATTAAATTTTGGCATGTTTTAGCTTACCTTAAGGGCATCCAAGATGTAGGTGTCTTTGTTTCTGAAGTAGTTTCAATTTTGATATTTTTAGGTCAAACTGTTCTTGTCTGTCTGTCAGTCATATAATGCAGGTCTATATGGTCACTACCTGAAAGAGCACGATTTGTTATGATTTCTCTTACATTGAGCGCGCTTTTTGACGTGCCTACATTTGTAATTAAAAAATTTTGGTCAGCAGGAAAAATTATCTAACGAACAGTTCTGTTTAAAAATACGTACTGAAATCGAACCGAAAGCCTCGTACAGAATGGTTCAATACGTGTATCGTTACACCCCTAAAATATATGTGTGTGTGTGTGTATATATATATATATATATATATATATATATATATATATATATAATTAGTGCATCACCATTATGCAGGCAAAAATGTTTAATTATTGATATTAATTTATTAATAATATTGATATAAATTATATAGTCTCAATCTATATTCCGTTAACTCTATATTGGCCAGCTCTAGTGTGCATCCTAGCAAAAGTGAATGACTGTAATTAGTTAAAAATGATTGTCAACAATGCTTTTCTTGAGCAATAATTTTTTTCTTTTTCTCATTTGGCAGACGCAGTGATGACCAACTTTCCTTCGGCGACTGAATGGGAAATAAAAAATGCAATTTCTGGTCATTTTAAACAAGCACCAGGAAGAGATGGGGGTGGTGGTTTTGGATATAAAGCTAATAATTCATTCTTAAAAATTTAGTATCTTAAGTTGTTTTACATATTTTCCAATATTTTATTTGTTAATTTTTATGTTTGAATGTTGTCTAAGTTGTTAATATAATTGTTCTAAATAAATCCTTTATATTCAATTAGTTTGGATGGATTTTCATTTATGAGAACCTGTTATATTTGAGTGAAAAGAATCCTTATGCCTCATTTTGTTGTCTATTACATGTATATGTAGTGTAATTGATGACTAGTCTATTCTTGGGCTATGGTTAGACGTCTATTAGATTTTCACTGACAGCCCAAAATCAGCCTTGTTTTAGCCTAGACCCATATTGCCTGTCTATTAGACGTATATATGTAGTCGTTTAATAGCTGTCTAATTGATGACTAGTCTATTCTTGGGTTATGGTTAGACGTCTATTAGACGTATAAATATAGTCATTCAATAGCTGTCTGATTGTCTATTCTTGGGCTATGGTTAGACGTCTATTAGACGTATACATGTAGTCATTCAATAGCTGTCTATTCTTGGGCTATGTTTAGACGTCTATTAGATTTTCACTGACAGCCCAAAATTAGCCTCGTTTTAGCCTAGACGTCTGGGCTGTGTTTAGACGGCTATTAGACGTCTATTAGACGCAAAATTGCTTGCTGGGTAATGAACATAAAAAGATACTTATAGGGGTAGTTGAAAAAAAAAAAAGAAAAAAAAAATCATGTAAGCATTTACTCACTTTCACTTAGTTCCAAACCTGTATAGCTTTCTTCTGTTGAACACACACAAAAAAATATATATTTTGAAGAATGTTGGTAACAAGACATTTAATGGTAGTCAGTGACAAGTGTTCTGTATATTCAATTGCTGTACTTTGTTGACTGATTGCTGGATAATTTGCAATAAACAGTGTATTTAAATCAAATAAAGTGAATTACATCACTCCAGTTGTGAGGTTTTTACACTGGCTATATGTCTGTCAAAGAATTCATATCAAAATACTACAGCTGGTTATTAAATTAATTAACATTTTAAGGCCAGAGTAAATTTCTAATCTTCTGATACATTATGAACCATCCAGAGCAGACCTCTCAGGTTATCTGGGACAGTAGCCAGCTACTTTTATATCAAATTTATAAGTCAAAATTAAAAAAAAAAAAAAACGGTCAAAACAAAACATGGAGAAGCAGCATTAAGTTTTTATGCACCATATCTGAAACAAATTCACTGAAAACTGAATGTATGCTGCATATTTTAATTCTTATAAATCAAGTTTAAAGACTTCACTGTTTGCCACTACCTTTTATTAATTGGAAAGGAATTTTTTTTATATATAATTTCTTTTCATGTTGCACTATGTTGCTGTTAAGCTTTATGTAAAGTAATTTGAAAATTTGCATTAAATCAAAAACTATTATTTCTTACTCTAATCTAAAAACAAAAATATATTGGAATCTTCAATAATAATAAAAAATAGTAATGATAATAATATTCATAGTTTTATGCTTACCACCTTGAATTTAGATATGGGCACACAGTTGCAATAACACGTGCAGGTAACGTTAACTTGTTGGAGAAAATAGTACTCTGCAATGGTAATGTTAAAATGTCACGGTTTCTACACATTATAACAACTAACTAATTTAAACAATGAACATAACAAAAATAACACACATACTTACAAGATCGAAGTAGAAATTTGAAGGTTTTCAGTGTTGCTCGCCCGTTGCTCTCTGACAGCAGCCTCGTGTAAAATAAAATTGAAAATGGAGGAAATGTGTATCGCGAGATCTGGCTAAAGTGATCTAGTCGCGCAATGTATCGCTGGTCTGAATCAGGGCTATAGGCGGATCTTTTGTGACGTCATTGTTTATGTTTGCCGCGTTGCATCACGGGAATCGTGTGGCAGGAAACACCGCTAGATACCTGTAATTTGATTGTTTTGCACGTTTGGAGGAGGATTTAGAGAAGAGGATGGTTCACTCTTGCTGTGTGGTCGATTGTACGGCTCGTTGGGGGCCTGATAAAAAGTTTTTTCAAATTCCCTCCGAAAAGGATCGCGAAAAACGAAAGAAATGGTTGCGTGCATTTAGGCGATTGAACCTGGACGCTCCGAAGCCTGGATTCCTAACGTTACTGATCGAGTTTGTGAGGCTCATTTTGTTCATGGTAGGTCTAAGTCTTAGTGACTATGTATTTATAGGAGATTGAATAAAATAAAAAATAATAAAACTGAGTCAAATAAACCGAGTCATATGTTTTTGCGTTCTGATTCAGGTGTCCCAAACCGCGATCCACAGCATCCAGACTACCGTATTTTCCGCACTATAAGCAGAGGAGCACCTTCCATGAATGGCCTATTTTATAACTGTTTTCATATATAGGGCGCACCGGGTTATAAGGTGCATAGAATAGAAGATACTGCAGTCAAACGTTTGACTGGGTTTGCGTTATGCAGTGGTCACCAACCTTTTCAAGCCTATAAGATCACATCCAAGTCCAAATGTAAACCAAGATCTTCCACTTGCAAAAAAATATGAAAAAACAAGTGGCTGAGCTGTAAAACCTTGTTTATACTCGACGCGTCCGCATGAGCGCGAAGGTAATAAAAAAACTAATATCCGTCTGCTCGGGCAGATTCGGCTTAACAGCGCGCGCGCGCCTCCGCATCCGCAGATGCACGACTTTGAGCCGAATCTGCCCGAGCAGACGGATATTAGTACATCTCATCATCAGCCAGTTTGCGCGTCTAAATCAGTTGTATGGTCTGGTGTTCAGTCTAAAACAAAACAGTTGCGTCAAGTATAAATGCCTCGTCTGTTTGGGGAGCTGCACGCACAGTCAGCGGAGATCTCATATGGGCTTTGAATAACTTCGATTTTGTCACCAATACAAATTTTGAGCTTCTCTCCAAACCTCCTCCGGTCTTCAGATGTTAAAGTGCTTATATATTGTGGATTTTGCCCGCTAACTCTCTTGAAAGTGCTCGTCGCGTCTTTACAGCCCGCAATACTGTTTGATTTGTTGCCACACAACCACTCGCGCATGCGTACAAAGATGTCAACAAAGATCCTCCTATAGCCAAGCCGTCCGTAGACCAGATTGCTTTGATTTCGCCAGGTGGGCTAAAGCAAACCGCATATAGCCCGTCCAATTCGGAGCTAAACCGTGACTACAGATCGACCATGACGTGAAATGACACATTGAACCTTGTAGATATCATTACCAATGCGAACGTGATGAAATATCAACCATTTCATGCACTTCCTGGCAAAAAACTACAATTAATCAGTTTTGACCATAGACTGTAAAAAAATATGGACGTAGTGTCCGTGACGTCACCCGTAGGTTTCTGAAGAGCATTTTTGAAGCCTAAAGTGGGCGGAGCCGGCCGTCGCCATCTTGGCCTTGCGTCACTCCCGGATAACAGAAAATAGGCAAACAGGCGGGGCGTGAGATGAGGAGCCTGGCTAGCTATCTGAAATCTCCTAGCTCGACGTGATCGAGTTAGCTGATGGTAGCTGACATGGCTACAAGTGAGACTGTGTACTTCGAGAGTGTTTGTGTGTGACAGTGATTTATGTGCATACATGTCCGTTACTCTTTCATGGTCCGTCAGCGCGGCATTGCTCAAGTTCGTAGAGAGCTTATTCAGTCCATTTTAAATTCTGATGTTGGCCGTCTCTCAAATGGGTTAAACCATAGATATATTGCCTTTGAAGTGCAAGTAAATGCGCTAGAAAATCCGCGCTCATTCATGTGCATTTATTGCATGGACGGAGTAAGCGCCGACGCCTGCATGATTTCATCTGACGGTACATAACGTTAAGCATATTATAATCCATCTGTTCCGTGAGAGCAGAACGAACGAGCATTTATTGACGTTTTAAATTTGAAAACCCCAAAAAGCAACGAAATTGAACGACATCATTAGTGCAGGTTCACGGAGGAAAACAACTGAAATACAGCGCTGGTTGTTCTCTCGAACGATAACGACGGAATCCAAAGACGTGGGCTTTATATCCAAGTATTAAATTGTATGAAATAATCCCGAAAAAAAGCACAAACACTGCGGAGATGGCAAGTTCAGCAGCTAACATTTGCTGAGGTGAAGTGACGGCTAGTAACAGCAGACAAACGGCTAGCACTGACAGCGGCAATCCATCTGTCACTCAAGTGGCCACACCCTTAAATTTAAATATTAATCAACTAAACGGACGAGTTATAAAATATTTCACCCCCCTCACAGTTGTTATGAAGGGCAAAATTAGCTGTATAGACCAAAGCCACATAGAGATCCAGGCTGTAAACATATTTTTTTCTGCTGTAAAGTTGGTAATTTTAACATGAGGGAGATACAGATTTGACTCACTTCTGCAGCCAGGCTAAGCGGCCAGTCAATGAATTGCAGTTTAACTCACTTCCGTGTTGGTTTCAAGAAAAAGTCTAAGGTAGAGAGACTACTCAAGATGGCGCCGATGTCTCTGGCCTGCCGTCTGGTCCTCTGGATTTCTTTTTATCTGTCTGCTATCGTGTATTTTCTCCCCTTAATTTATCAAAGTGCTGCCTACCATGTTGTTACATCATCCTTGTACGACCACCAGACGTTGCTTAACATTACAGCAACAATGGAGTCCTGGTCTAACAAAGTAATACCGGCCGAGTGTTACGGCTTCCCGCCGCCTCCCTTCCTGGAATCTCTGCCTATGTGCTTGCGTCGTGTGCCGTCTGCACTTCCGTGGAGAAAGCGGCGTAGGAGGAGAGGTAAACGAGGTGGTGTGGCCGTTAGGTTGAGGCTGGGTCTGACGACCGGACCGGTTGGTCGGCCGCGCTGGGTCGTTCGCGTCCATGAGAAGGGCCGCGGCTTTTACATTGCGAGGCGCTCTTGGGAGACACCCTATCAATGGATCCGTCAGCTTACTGGTGACTCGTCATTGCAGCCTCGACGGCGCCGCGTCCCTTGTCTACGGCGTGGTGGAGTGGAGCAGCGGCACCTTCGCTCTCTCGAACGGGTATTTCAGCAAGCATCACAGACGGTCAGTGATTCTGTATCAATTAAGATGGCGCTGGTAAACTCCAGATCGTTGGGAAATAAGACTTTTATTTTAAATGACCTTATAACCGCCGGCAGCATTGATTTTCTATTTGTGACTGAGACCTGGCTTCCTGTTGGTGATGTCAGTTCTTTCTCGGAGCTTACTCCCATTAACTATAACTTTTTTAATACTCCTCGTCACTCTGGTCGGGGTGGAGGACTGGCAACTGTCTTCAAAAACTGTTTCTGTTGTAGGCTATTGGAAACAGACTTATATTTGACTTTTGAAGTACAACTCCTCTCATTAGACCAGTCAAACTCACTGGTAATTGCTGTAGTATACAGGCCTCCGAAAACAAACACAAATTTTTTAAATGAGTTTTCAGATTTTTTAGGGGGTATTACTACTACATACAATAGACTTTTAATTGTTGGTGATTTTAATGTTCATGTATGCTCTGACTCTTCAGCACTAGCCAGAGACTTTTTGAGTCTTATTGAAGCATGCGATTTTGTTCAATGGGTAAATCAGCCAACCCATCTACATGGCCACACATTAGATCTAGTTTTATCCCATGGTTTTGCCATCTCAGATGTTCAAATTGGTGACTTAAGTTTTTCAGATCACAGGCCAGTTGTTTTTAATGTTGATCTTCCATGCCACACCATGCCATCTGTTAGACTGAGTAAATGGTCACGTGTAGGCTTATCCTGTCCATCATCTGTCGAAGCATTTTCTGCAGCCTTTTCTGATGCAGAGCAGGTGTTCCCTAGTGAACACCTAGAAAATTCAGTAGATATCGATGAGCTACTGAGCTTATTTAATTCACTGTGTACCAACGCTCTTGACATTGTTGCACCTTGGAGACTTAAATGTCAGAAAAATAGAACTGAAGCTTGGTTGAATAGTAACACTCGTCACTTAAGACAACTCTGCCGAAGAGCTGAGCGGAGATGGAAAAAGGATAAGCTCCAGGTGTCCTATGAGATATTACGAGAAGCTTTATGGTCATACCAAAGAGCTGTTAAAACAGCAAAGTCTAATTATTTCTCTGAGTTGATAGCGAGAAATTCAAACAATCCTAGGATGTTATTCAAGGTATTAAATTTGGTTTTTAATCCTGTGGCCAATAATTATCTGACTGAATCTGTTTCTACTTGTGAAAATTTCTTACATTTTTTTGTGGAGAAATTAGTTAAAATTAGACAGTCTATAGTACCTTCCACCATTGACTTTTCGGATACCCCCACGGCTACCAGGTTTTTAAATTCCTTTGAGCCAATTACTTTAACCAGTCTAACAGATATAGTCGCTATGCTCAAGCCTACTATCTCATCTCTTGATATTGTGCCGACATGGTTTGGTCTGGAAAAGTTTGTGGGCATCCGAGGAAATGCTCTCAATTGGTTCAAGTCTTATCTTACAAATAGAACCTTTTCAGTTAGCATTGGAGGTTCTGTTTCATCTGTAACTCCTCTTGCCTGTGGCGTTCCACAAGGTTCCATTTTGGCTCCTACTTTGTTCTCATTATATATGTTACCGCTGGGATCAATTTTTAGGAAATACGGAGTGTCTTTTCATTTATACGCAGACGATACTCAAATCTATCTGCCTTTTAAACGTACTGACTCAAAGGGCCTGGAAACCCTTTTTGCATGTTTAAATGAAATACAATCCTGGATGTCCGCAAATTTTTTACATCTGAATGCTAGCAAAACTGAGGCTATTGTGTTTGGGCCCTCCATAGGAAATGGAAAAACCACCTTTAATGCTGCAAACCAATTTTGTGATATTAAACCTACTGTTAGGAGTCTGGGAGTTACGTTGGATTCCTCTCTTAAGCTTGATAAACATATAAACACAGTAGTTAAATCATGTTTTTATCACTTGAAGCTGCTATCCAGAGTAAAGTCTTTCTTATCACCATTGGAGCTTGAAAGAACTATACATGCATTTGTTCTGTCCCGCCTGGATTATTGTAATTCCTTATATGCAGGTTAACCCAAGTTTTCTATCACAAGGCTTCAAATGGTCCAAAACGCTGCTGCCAGATTCCTAACTGGGGTCCGCAGACATGAACACATCACTCCAATTTTATTGTCGCTTAACTGGCTGCCGGTGCGCTATAGGGTTGACTTGAAATTATTGTTGCTTGTTTTTAAATCGTTACATGGTCTTGCACCTTCTTATTTATCCGAACTTCTGACTGTGAATGTGCCTGGTAGATGTCTACGGTCCTCTAGTAATTTTAATTTGTCCCTGCCACATTCTCGATTAAAGTCGAGAGGGGATCGTGCTTTCGCTGTTATCGGTCCAAGGTTGTGGAATAGCATCCCCTCCTCGCTGAGATCGTTGACTTCCTTCTATGAGTTTAAACTTAAACTAAAGTTATATCTCTTCGAACAGGCATTTCCTTAATTTTAATGTTTTATGTGGCTATGATTATATTGTGCAATTGTGATGTTTCTCCTTTTCATGCTTTCCTTGTTATGTAAAGCACAGTGGTCAACTTCAGTTGTGTTTACTTGTGCTATATAAATAAAGTAAAGAAAGAAAGAAGAAGAGAGACGGGGAGGTTGCCGCTTGGTTTTGACTAAAAGTGGGCTACAATAGCCGGGTCTGAATACGAGCTAAATCGTGGCTACGCACAGCCTACACATATAACATGTAAAATAAAGCAAACTAAACAACTTGTAATCACAGTTGACTTTGCTTACATGATGGAATATCATACATCTCACAAGTTATTTTGGAAAAAAATACATTTAGCCTATCCAGATTAAATGTTATTTGGGCTAAAAGTGGGTTACACATAGCCGGACTATATCGGGTCTATATTTAACCCAGACGTTGAAATGAAATGATGGCAATTGCTTGCTGGGAAGTGACACGCTAACAGCCAGTCAGTATGGTTGCACAATATTGTTGTCTTGTGTTGGATTCTTCAGTAGCCTAACAGAACTGGTGTAGAGTGAAAGTAGAAGATGAGTAAAGTAGAAAATGAGTGCCGCAGCGATTGTTGATAAAACAGGAAAAGTCAGCTCGCCTGACTTCAAGTCTGACCGTAGTCAGACCAATGTCGTCTGCAGATTATGCAAGACAGTCGTCAGTTTCTCTGTTATTCGCGTGCTGATGCGCTGTTCTAGCGTGTGCGTTTCTCAGCGCATACATGTGAAGCTCACATCACATGCACTAAAACTAGCCTGTCTACCAGCGCCTGAATACTGGACTAAGTTATCTTTCGAGTCTTATTGTGCTAATACTGTTATATACACACACGGTTTACATAAACTAGTCGGATATGTCTAAAGTGAAAGCAAACTTGAGAAAATTGAGAGAAAATCTGCTTGTCAAATGCGTGTATAACAGACGCGTCGCGCGCAGGCGCAGTTCCTAAAGAGACAGTAGTAATAGTAAACACGCTGCCGCTTGTCCTTAAAGGGATAGTTCACCCAAAAATAAAAATTTTCTCATTATTTACGCACTCTAATGTTGTTCCAAATCTGTATTAATTTTCTTCTAATATTTTCTAATATTAATATTTTGAAGAATGTGGGTATCCAAACATTAGCTGGTCCCCATTGACTTCCATAGGAGAAAAATATACTAAGTCACTGGGGTACATCAACTGTTGGTCATTCTTCCAAATAACTTTTATTTTCAACAGAAGAAAGAAACTTATTCGAGTTTAAAACAACGTGAGAGAGTAAATAATGAAAATTAGAATTTTTAGGAGAACTATCCCTTTAATGTTAATAAAACAACAAAATGTAAAGAGAAAATCACTCACTGCTCTTGAGTGATAACTTTAATAATAGCTTTAATAAGTATCAATGTATAATTTTTACAGTGAAGTCTGTTTTGTTTTATTTTCATATTTGTTCATTTAATTACTTTCTGCAGTGCTACTGTTAAATACACCTACTGTAGCTGAAAACATAAAGCACTGTTTATTTAATTTGTATATTAAGTTGTGTATGTGTAATGTGTATCTTTGATCTTAATATTTAATAACAAAGAAAATAATGAGAACATTTTTTATCTTCGCCCCTGTCTGCCATTCTTTTTAATTTTATATTTTGTTACCTAAGGCTTTGTTTTTAACAAAGGTGTAAAGTCCAGGTTCAGAAAGTAAAAGTCCTTCTCAGTATTTTGTTCCAATCACCTGGATTTGCTAATTCAGCCAGGAGATAGAACTAATTAGTGAAATCAGCTGGCTGAGTTCATGGGTGGAATAAACATATGGCAGGACTTCTACTTTCTGACCCCTGGACTATACACCTCTAGTTTTTAAAATATGGACATTAGTTTGGCTGTAATGCTCAGTCACACAATAGTAAAATACAACATAAAAAAAATTGTGATAAAATCGTGAATTTCCTGAAAAAAAAAAAACGTAATATTATATTTTTGCCATATCGCCCACCCCTTTATAAAGCATTTCTTACGTATTCTTTAATTTTGCACCTTAATGTTCAGAGATCATTGTTAAGTGTTCATTGTGATTTTAGACTTTTGAGTTTTCCATGGTCGTGTTGACATTTCTGCCTTTATAACTGATGGGATTATAATCAGAGGTAGGTTAAGTCTGTGCTCAAAACCCAGGCTCAGTCGGCGGGCCAATTTTCCTCTGGCCAATGAATGAACATGGTTCATTAGGATTCAGGCTGAAAAGTAAGCACGACTCTAATCAGGCATTTTGGGGGGTCAACAGATCAATCACCAATAAACAAACAGGCACTTAAAAGCATAATCACACCTCGTAGAGGGGGCTTTAGCCGAAGTGATTGTGTCTACCACTCCCGGGGGTAGACCACTTAAGCCCTCCGCTTCCCATCCAGAGACCATACATGGAGGTTTCAGATGTCTGAGCACGGGTGCTGGGTGATGCATGAGTGTGTGAGATGAACAACGTGCCGACGTGGTCATGCTCTCATAAGTCTTCTGACAGAATGGTCAATACTTCACAAGATGATGGCATACAAGTGAGCATTGGGCCATTCTTTGGCCACTGTGTCCTGTTCCCTTGAAAAAAAATATTGGGATTGAGATTTGTATTCTGAGGCGAAGAGGACTACCTCTGCCCTCCTGAAGATCTCCGAAATCATCTGAACCATTTAGGGGTGGAGTCTCCATTCTCCTTCACTGTGCTTGTTCGAGTCATGCAGGGGTGCTCTTCACAAGCCACACTTGTTGCGTGACATTTTGAAACAAACGTCGACAGATATTTGCTCGATTAGAAGTGAAATGTTCACTTTTGATCGTTGGCAGGTGGACGCAGGGGAGAAGCGTTGAGCGGGAGCGTCTTTCCTCTGCCGGGGCTTTTCTACGGTGAGTAGCAGGCTTCTTCGTCTTCTTTCTTTGGAGTCCAGTGAGGGGATGATATTCATACATGAAAATAAGGGGCAAATCGCATAACAAATTGTTTCAGGTACAGTGCAGTTTTTTCAATATATGACAATCGCGGGATAAGTGGTAAACCTAAACGTACGTGTGAGTGCGAATGTGTGAGTGTGTGTGATAAAGTGACATTAGCTGCCACCGCTGGGGAAGCAGCACTGGCACACACACATACACGCATATATACGCTCATACATACTGACCTCATTCATCAACATCTCGTTCCTCCCTACCATAGCCGCTATCATAGGAGCAGGTGCACACGCGATGATGATAGCCCCTGGACATTCATCCATTTCTCCACTCTCCCTTCCATATTCATTTCCCGGTCATTTCATACACTTACATTGCACTGTCTGGTTGTTTCGTCCGTGTTTTTTGTCTGTGTGGGCGTAGTCAGTCTTCCAGCACCAGCAGCCGAACCGAACGAGCGAGGTGTTTATGACGTCATGGCGGGGTCGCGTCGGTGCATCGAAACCGGAAGCTGACGAAACCATTGTCTAGTGTGAATAGGTGTGTAGTCAAAGGGAAAAATTATGTGTTAAGTGTATTATGTGTGAATGTATTATGTGTTTTATTTGTGTATATGTGTATTATTAATATATTATTAATGTATTATTAATATATATAATATATTGGGAATGGATAATCAAATAGATGAAGTATTTGTATGTGTATTAATTGTTATATGTTTCGGGGATTGGTGTGGCCCAAAAAGGGGCGGGGCTTGGCCTTTTTAAGCCAAGGCCAAACCTGAAGTCATCACTTGTTAACCAAGTCGGAAAGCGAGAGTGTAACTGTGGTGCCTCAAGCAAACCAAACCTTTGTGAACTGGTGTACGGTAGATACGTTTTTTTTTTTTGTTGTTGAATAGTTTTTGTCTTTATTTTTTTGTTGTACTTTTAGTTTTTTTTTTTTTTTTTTTGTGCACCTGTACATATACTTCACTGTGGACGGTCTTCTTATTGGCACTGTAAATAAATTCCACCTTGCACGAAGTGCTTCTGCGAGTGCGCCATCCTTTTACATCCATACACGGACTCACATTTCTCCCCGAAGACTGGCTGGTAGGCTCGTTTTCATCACATTTGGTGGCAGCTGTGGGATGGCGACTCGCAAGACAGCGCCAAGAGGTAGAAAACCCAGGGTGGGTTTACGATCCTCAGAGAAGGCAGCGTCAGAGGAGGAGGAGACCTGGAATTCTGGTGAGAATACGGAGGATGAGGAGGGAGCCACGAGTCTTCCCAGAAAGGCCAGTCCACAACCAACCAAGTCAATCACTCCTGACGCTAAAGCTGATGAGGGTATGGTTTCCCTGATGCGCAGATTTCTCAACACTCAAGAGCAGAGAGAGGAGCGATATCTGCAGGAGCTCCGCGGTCTTCGTGAGTCCATCGTGCAGTCGATTCGTCTAGCTGAGACCTCACTTGACGTGGAGAGCGAATGAATGGAGCTACCAACGCCAGCACCGAAGGTATCCACAAGACACAGACCAGCCTATTTCCAAGACTCCCTGAATGCCGCAGCACCGAGAGAGCCAAGGCAGTGGGCTGATCTGAAGATGCCGAGCTTCCAGGAGGGGGAAGACATCGACAATTATCTTCGGCGGTTCGAGCGTCTGGCCAGGACCTTGAGGTGGCCCGAGGAGGAGTGGAGCTACCGTCTGGTCCTGTTGCTGACAGGGCGAGCATTGGAAGCATACCTGGCAATGGACGAGGAGGAAGCTGAGGTCTACACTGATCTCAGGGAAGCACTGCTGGAGAAGTTCAATATATCTCCCGAGACCTACCGCCAGCGCTTCCGATCGTCTACAGTCCCAGCTGCAGAGTCGCCAAAAGAGACTTACCACCAGCTAAAGAATCTGTACAAGCGGTGGGTACGACCGGAGGAGCACTCCAAAGAAGAGATCGGAGAGGCCATCATCCTGGAGCAGCTTCTTCGGGTGGTACCCTACGACGCACGCACCTGGGTGAGAGAACACGAGCCGAGGTCAGGACTGGCGGCAGCAAAGTTGGCTCAGCAGTACATGAATGCTCATCGCAGCGGTCTTCGTACTCAACCACTCAAAGGTACTGTACATGGTGTTTCACATAACACTGGGGCGGAAAGGGGTCGTGTGGAACTAGCTGACCAGGCACAAGGTCCAAAGTCAACAGACAAAGACTTGCTTTGCTTTTACTGTCACACAGCTGTGTGTCCCGCTCGCAAAGCGAAGCTTACAGGGTTTTGTTATGTGCCTAGAGAAGGGGACTGTGATTTTGACTCTGTGGGGGAGGGTCAGAATGATGTGATGTGACTGCTAACGGACATGCCCTAAAAGGACACACTCTTGGACACTGGAAGTTCTCTGTCAATGTTGAAATCATGCTTTGTAAATAATGTCAGTTATGTGAACACTACCTCTGTTCAATGCGTGCATGGGGATGTAAAGCAGTATACCCGAGCTGAGATAATGGTAGAGGTACAGGAACAAATGTACTTGCTTAATGTTGCCATAGTGGACAATTTACCAGCTGATATGATTCTAGGAATAGACTTGCCAGTGTTATATGAACTCTTGCAACCCACCATCAAGGACTCTGAACATTCTTTTGCCACTGTTAATTTGTCATGTCCTGCTCTTACTCGAGCTCAAGCCAGGGCAGGTCTGCAGCCACTGCTAAACTTGGATGGTAGTCTGTTGCAGGGCGGGACTAAAGGCCCTAAAAAGTCACGGCGCCAAAGGCGGCTTGCAAAGTACCTGGGTACCCCAGCCTCTGAAGCCTCGGTGGAGGGCCTTGAAGTTAATGGCTGGAAGGTCCCAGGGAACATAGCACAACTCCAAAGGGAAGATGAAACGTTAAAGCCCTTATTTGTCAAAGCTGCGTGTGGAAAGAATTTGAATCTATGCAAAGAAGAATATGTAGTGATGAATGGTGTGTTGTATGTCCGAACGAATGATGTGACACGTCTGATTGTACCATCTTGTTGTCGTTAGCTTGTTCTGCACCTTGCACACACTGTTCCATGGGCTGGCCACCTGGGACAACAGAAAACATATGCTCGTATTACAGGTAGCACACGCTTTTACTGGCCCACACTGTACACTGATGTACAAACGCACTGCAACACATGTGCTATCTGCCAAAAGACGGGTGCTGTATCCCAGCGGGGCAGAACACCCCTGCAACCCCTCCCTGTCCAGTCCCTCCAGGATTTCGTGGGCCTGTTTTGTGATTGTTGCGGCCTAAAATGTCTGATGTTGCGGCCACTTTTCTAAAAATTTGCGATGAAAGTTGCAATGTTCTTTGGCATTTGTTTTTAGATTAGAATGGCAAAGGTAGATAAATTTTTACTTAAAGGGATACTTCACCTCTGTAAAGATGAATGTGTATTTAAAATGGGTCATTTATGTAGTAGAAATGTGAAATTATTTTTGAATTTGGAGCCTTCTACTAGACTGAGAAAAGCCAGAAAATGTATTTGTGGCTTATGTGGATGAAAGACAACAACTCCCAGAATGCACTTGCTTCGCTGCCCTACGAGGCCACTCCCAAGCCACGCCCTACTACCAGTAAGAGAGCGCAGTTAAACAACAAGGCTATCTACTAGTGAGTCTCTGTGACGAGTCTGCACGGGATTTCAAGATCACCCAAAATGTCCAGGATTCGGCTTTTGCGTTCTACAGTCACCATTCATTATGTTTACTGTGGCGAGCAGGACGGGACTGAGGGCGGTGGGAGAACGATGAGCGAGAATTTTCTTAGCAATGTTAAAACGCACATTGACCCATCACTTGTTTAGCGTTCATGTAAACGCTACATTCAGATTCACCAATCGGAATTAATTCAGTTAGATTGAAACAAAAGGTGTGCATGTAAACAATGAATGGCGACCGCAGAAAACAAAAGCCAAATCCCGGACATTTTGGACGATCTCGATCTGGACATGTCTGGGAAAAAGAGGATGGTAACCCCTACTCGGCTTTCTCCACAGAATAAGAACCTGTTAGCTTAGCTTCCAAAAAAAAATGGCTGACACTATTTGTACATTCTGTGAGTGAGATTCCACCCTCTATGGGCGGGTTGAAAACATGTGGATCTAGCACCTTCTACTGGCTATAGTCTTTAGCCTCAGGCCAAAAAATCCTCGGATGACGCAAAATGACGATTTTTGCGTCATCAAAGATTTTTTTACAGACAAAAAATACATAAATCTCTCGTCTCAGGGGAATGAGGGAGGAAAGCATGGTAATTTGAAAATACTACAGGTTTTCTACTGATACAAAGCTTAATTCTTAATCCTGAAGTATCCCTTTAAAGTGCTCATATTATCTTTTTTTTTGCATGTTATAGGTTTACAAAGTGAAAAAGCCCAAAGTCCACCCCAAAGGGACTTATCATGTCCCACAGAAAACACTGTTCACCATCTGCTCTATTGTAGTCCAGCCTTTACTTCAGAGACAAATGTGCTCACTTTGTAACACACGTTATAATGCTCGCCTGGCTGCAAAACATAATGGTGTATGTAACTTTGAAATGTGTTTTAGCAATTTTGATACCAATGTGAATCAGCAAAAATGGAAATGTCACTTTTTTAGAATATTCTATTTTAAAGATCATTTATAAAATCCACAAAAGTTTACGAGTGTTTATTTTAAAGTGGCCAAACAATGTGTTTTATTCTTGTTTTGCATATTCACATTTTTATAAATGCCACCTCTGATGCAGATTCTGTTTTCTCTGCAGTGGGGAAAAAAATGTTTTTGTTGATACTAGTCAATTTGATTGGTAAAAGCCATGTAGTGACTTAAAATGTATAGAATTTGACAAAATATGACAGTTAGGGGGAAATTACCTTTATAAATGTAAAAAAAAATGCAATGAGAATCAGTTTAAGATTATTGGTTCAGAATAAATGACTTTTACAACACAAAAATTGAACACTTTACTGAAGTAGTTAGCTATTGCACCACCACAGGATTTTATAAGGGTAGAGATTTTATTATAATATTAGGTCAATGTAGCTTACATGAGTGAGTCGCCAGCTGAGGAGAGTGAGTCGCTCACTGTGTGAAGAGAGTGAGTCGCTGTGTGAGGAAAGTGAGTCGCTGCGTGAGGAAAGTGAGTCGCCAGCTGAGGAGAGTGAGTCGCTCATTGTGTAAGGAGAGTGAGTCGCTGCGTGAGGAAAGTGGACGACGCTTTGCTGGAGACCGCGATGATTGGTCAAAGTTGCAGAAAAGTTGCGGTGATTGGTCAAAATTGCTAGTCGCACTGAATTCACCGGGATTTGTTGAAGTTGCGTTAATAGTTGCGATCGCAACATCGTGAAATCCTGGAGGGACTGCCTGTCATCTCTGCACCTTTTAGGCGGAACGCCATGGACATTGTGGGACTATTGGAAAAGAGCAGTGCTGGACATCGCTACATCCTGGTAGTCAACGATTACGCCACAAGGTATCCTGAGGCCTTCCCACTCCGTTCTATCACCACAACGAAGATCATCCATGACCTGGTTCAACTCTTCTCCAGAGTCGGCATACCTGAGGAGATCCTGACAGACCAGGGTACGAACTTTACCTCACGACTGATGGGGCAGCTGAACAAGCAGTTGGGCATAAAGGCCATCCGAACAACTCCATATCACCCTCAGACAGACGGTCTGGTGGAGAGGTTCAACCAAACCCTCAAGAACATGTTGCGGAAGTTCGTTGCGGACACAGGACAAGTGGCTACCGTTTGTTCTCTTTGCCTACAGAGAGGTACCCCAAGCATCAACAGGATTTTCACCGTTTGAGCTCCTCTACGGATGACAGGTACAAGGACCCCTGGACCGGTTGAAGAAAGGCTGGGAGGAGGAACCTGCATCCAAGATGGAGGAGAAAGGTGGCATCGTACAGTATGTGCTAGAGATGTGAGATCGCCTGGAGCAGTACAGAGAACAAGCCAAAGAGAACCTACAGGAAAAACAACGAGCACAGAAAAGATGGTATGACCAACACGCCAGGCTACGACAATTCCAACCGGGGCAGAAGGTATTACTCCTGTTGCCAACTTCGACGAGCAAGCTACTGGCTAAATGGCAATGACCATACAGCGTTGTCTGCAAGATGGGGCCAGTCACATATGAAGTTCATCATCCGGACAAGGGCAAGACCAGGCAGACCTACCACGTGAAACTACTAAAGGAGTGGAAGGAGCCATCCGGTAAGAGACCCGAAACATCTCTTCTGGTGAGGAAGGTGGAGGTGGAAGAGGAATCAGAGAATGCAAAGAGGCAGCCGTCTGTGGTGAATCTATCGGACCGAGAGGACTCCAAGAGGAAAGAGCTGCAGCATCTCCTAAACCAGTTTCCCGCTTTGTTCCGTCAGAGGCCTGGACAGACTGAGCTAACCCAACATACCATCCACCTTTCCGATCCCACACCATCACGCCAACATCCTTACCGGGTGCCTGAGAGGCTGGTGGAACCCTTAAAGGAAGAGATCAAGGTGATGAAGGAGCTAGGAGTGATAGAACCTTCAACAAGCTAGTGGAGCAGCCCAATGGTGATCATACCCAAGAAGGACGGATCCCTGGAGAAAATTGGAAATTGAAAATTCCTTTTTGGCCTGCACGGGGCACCAGCCACATTCCAGAGGCTGATGGACAGAGTCCTCAAAGACTGTGAAGACTGGTCTGCGGCATACATGGATGACGTGGTAATCCAAACTCTTGGGAAGAGCATCTTCAACACCTCCAAAAAACCCTAAAGAGGATAGAGGAAGCAGGATTGACATTAAATGTTTAAAAATGTGAGTGGGCAAAGCAAGAGGCAAACTACCTTGGGTATCACCTGGGCAACGGACAACTGAGACCACAGATTGACAAGGTGGAGGCAATCCAAAGGAGCCCACAACCAAAGACCAAGAAAGAAGTGAGGTCATAGGACTGGTGGGCTGGTACAGGAGATTTGTACCAAACTTTGCCTCCATTGCGGTCCCCCTGACCAACCTGTTGTCAAAACTAGTGAAGAATCCTATTCCATGGACCGATGACTGTGAGACAGCTTTCACAATGCTAAAAGACAAGATGTGCTCCAGCCCAGTCCTGCAGAGTCCAGACTTTTCTCAGAGGTTCCTAGTGCAAGTAGACGCGTCCGCAACCGGGATTGGAGCGGTCCTTTCCCAGGGAAGTGCTGGAGAAGAGAGACCAGTTGTTTACCTCAGCCATAAGCTACTGCCCCGGGAAACTAAATATTCGGCGGTCGAGGAGGAAGGTCTTGCCATCAAGTGGTCCCTGGACAGCTTACGCTACTACCTCCTTGGTCGAGAGTTCAATCTAGAAATCTAGCACTGGCACACACACATACACGCATATATACGCACATACATACTGACCTCATTCATCAACATCTCGTTCCTCCCTACCATAGCCGCTATCATAGGAGCAGGTGCACACGCGATGATGATAGCACCTGGACATTCATCCATTTCTCCACTCTCCCTTCCATATTCATTCCCCGGTCATTTCATACACTTACATTGCACTGTCTGGTTGTTTCGTCCGTGTTGTTTGTCTTTGTGGGCGTAGTCAGTCTTTTAGCACCAGTGGCTGAACCGAACGATCGAGCGGCGGCCGTTTATGACGTCATGGCGGGGTCGCGTCGGTGCATCGAAACCGGAAGCTGACGAAACCATTGTCTAGGTGGTAGGTGTGTAGTCAAAGGGAAAAATTATGTGTTAAGTGTATTATGTGTGAATGTATTATGTGTTTTATTTGTGTATATGTGTATTATTAACATATTATTAATATATTATTAATGTATTATTAATATATATAATATATTGGGAATGGATAATCAAATAGATGAAGTATTTGTATGTATATTAATTGTTATATGTTTCGGGGATTGGTGTGGCCCAAAAAGGGGCGGGGCTTGGCCTATTTAAGCCAAGGCCAAACCTGAAGTCCTCACTTGTTAAGCAAGTCGGAAAGCGAGAGTGCAACTGTGGTGCCTCAAGCAAACCAAACCTTTGTGAACTGGTGTACGGTAGATATGTTTTTTTTTGTTGTTGTTGAATAGTTTTCGTCTTTATCTTTTTGTTGTACTGTTGTACTCTTTTTGTGTGCACTTGTACATATACTTCACTGTGGACGGTCTTCTTATTGGCACTGTAAATAAATTCCACCTTGCACGAAGTGCTTCTGCGAGTGCGCCATCCTTTTACATCCATACACGGACTCACATTTGTCCCCGAAGACGGGCTGGTAGGCTCGTCTTCATCACAGTGTGTATGTGTGTGTGTGTGTGTGTGTGTGTCAAGTTGAAACTCTTGTCAGGCTGTTTTTAGTCATTCCATTCTCCGCTGCGGCTGAAAGGAGTTTTAGTGCTCTTAGGAGACTGGAAAAATGGCTCAGAATAACAATTGCCCAAGTGAGACTAAACAGTATTGCTGTGTGCCATGTCCACCAGGACAAACTGGACAATATTGATGTAAAAACATATATGCCAAAAGGTAATTTCTGTTAATGACAGATGTAGATGTGCTTGGCTTCTTCAAATAGCAAGGAAAAAGTAGACACATTGACATTAAAAGTAGACACATTGACAGTAGATACACTGACACATTGACATAAACTATTGAGTTGCACTTTGAACTGAGTAAAGAAGTCTCTGTTAAACTGCCTCTTTGTCATTATTAGTAACCTGTTACATTTTAGAAATCATTAATAAACATATTGTTATGGTCAATATAGACTAAAAGACTTAATACATTATCCTTTTCATTTCCTGATTCCTTAGCTTACGGGGATCTCCCCGCCAGTTTCAAAATCAAACCTACGCCCATGGAAACAATGTGTGACATTTCCTTCTGGGAATTATGTCTCAATCCAGTACTTTAGCCATAAAGACAGCAGTGTCTTTCTTGGTGGTAAGAAACTTCAACCCACATTAAGAACTTATCAACTATGACTAAAACATTCTGATAACCCTTGCATTTTAGAAAGAGTCATAAAATTCCATTGCAATTCACAAAGACGAGTAGGGTGTGTCTCACCCTCGTTCATATAGCCACACCGTCTGTAAACCTTTTTGCTTGCCATATTTTATATATATTAAAGTCACACTGAAGGCGATCCCTAAAGTGTCGTCTTTCAATCCAGCGCAAGGTCCCTCAAAAGGGAACTAACTTTATAAAGTCAAAAGTCATGGGCCAAACTAAAGCAAACACTCATTACCATAATGGTGACTGAAAAATTATATTATTTTCAATAAATCATCAACATCTAAACCTCTTTTAATTTTCAATAAGATGTTCTGTAGACGTATGACAGAAATAAATTCAAACTGTAAGTAACAAGTGAAGCTGGTAATGCTGTTTTTGATGTTTAACCCTCCTCTGCTGAGATCTTGAGATATCTGTTAGTCTTTAATGTTCTGTTGGGATTAAAAGGGTTTTGTGGGTCACCATTGTGCTGAAGAGCAGAGCCTGTGCTTCAGTCCAGCAGAAGACCAAGAAACATTGAGAATATGCTGGATGTTGCTTTATCTAAAAGGCAATAACTATATTTCTGGGATTTTTTTTATTGTTTATTCTTTATTCAGTTAAGTTTCAGACATTCACAAAGCATTTGCAGTTTAACTAATACAAATAAGTGCACAGTCATTGTCCCAGCACTCTTATGTCTTTGTATTAACAACTTTTCCCACATGTACACTCATCTAATGACATTTTATAGCGTAAATATATTGTAAATATATTTTTCAATATATATAAAGCAATTCCTTATGTATTATTCAATATATTGTAATATATAACACAATATATTAATACAATATATTATTTCATTATATTTACCTAAACAACTTTACATATTGTGCACCAAGTCAAGTACTTTAAAGGCACTAAAGGGCCACGGTGGAGCTGAGGGAGGTAGGAGTCAAGGTTGAGCTGATGGACTGACGGGTTGAGGTGGAGTCCTGGTCGCGGAGATTGGAGGTGGAGACCAGGGATCCACCGACCATGCTGGAGCTGAACACTGGTAGACCCGCAAGCTCACCTCAATTAAGGTGGCATGTGAGTGAGCTGTGGGACTAGCAGGAGGTGGTGACAGCGTGGTTGAGGAAGGGATGATGGGAGGAGGTGGGAGAGGGAGGCTGGGTGGGAGTTCAGGAACAGGGTCAGGATCAGGCTCGGGCTCAGGAGCAGACTCAGGAACAGATTCAGGCTTGTGAACAGACTCAGGCTCATGAACAGACTCAGGCTCAGGCTCGGGACCGGATTCAGGCTTGGAGACAGAAGACGGCAGGGCGGTCTCGGCAGGACGGTCTCGGTGGGGTCTTGGGGCAGGAACAGGTCTATGCACAGAACGGGGAGCAGGAGCAGGTCTTGACGTGGCGGCGGCCATCCTGGCTGAGGGCTCAGGTGGTGAGGCGGCAGCCTTCTATGTCAATCTTCGCTTAGGGCTCAAGCGGTGAGCGGCTCTCCTGGGCCAGGACGATTTATTGTCCATTTTGGGCAGTCCGTTCTTCTGTCACGGTGTGGTGTGGTGCAGGCAGAAGAAGTCGAGGAGTCAAAAGTTCCAATACAATATTTTACTTACAATATAATTCAAACAGGTACAGACAGGCAGAAGGTTCACACACACTTAATAGGACTTAGAACAGACAATGACAGACTGAACAGAGGGAACTTAAATACAGACACAGATGACACTGATTAATAGAACACAGGTGATGCAGATGAGGATGATGATTAACTAAACAACCAAACTGCATTTGGATTATTAATCAATGTCGAAATAAAGTCAATCTGCAGAGTTTTGCATTTAAAGGCATGTAAAGTAGGGTGACCATACGTCCTCTTTTTCCCGGATATGTCCTCTTTTTGGACCTAAAAAAATGCATCTGGCCGTGATTTCTAGATCGCCCAAAATGTCCGGGATTTGGCTTTTGCTTTTTACAGTCGCTGTTTTTGCATTGCTTTAGGTCCCGCCTTCTCTCACGCCAACATTGGTCAAACTACATCTCAATCATTAGTCATTACCCTCAGCACCACGGCAACAGCCAAGAGACAGAGCAGTGCTTGCTTGTCAACAGTAACATATCGCTCCTGAACAGCGTACAAAAAAAAAAAAAATTCGCCAAATGTGAATTCTCACATAATTTATAGAAAAAATTCCTGTGTTTTCAACTCGGTCGGGATCTGTGTAAAGCAAAATTCATGACCTGCAAAGCTGGCACATATGTGTCAGTGTCAAATAAAGGTGCTAGCGACCTAGAAGCCCACATAAGGAAAGTATACAAGAACATCAGGAGGACTGAAATTATTTTATACTTTAATTGTGTAGTAAAGTATTTATTTTATTTTAATATATGGTCATGAAAAGAAACAGTGTCCTGTAAAAGGTGTTAAAAACAAAAAAAAAATTTTTAATTGTTTGTTATTATTCTATTGTTGCGGGCCAAAATTTGAATGGAAAGGAAGCATTACTAAATGTATTATAGTACAATAAGCTAGTTGCAAGGTTGTAAATGCATTTGTCAAGTATTTGTTGAAGTTCAATTAATCATCAATCACAACTCCAAGGTTCCTGGCTGATGGAGTTATGGATGACGAAACCAGCTGAATGGAGAAGTTGTGCCGAAGTGTTGGATTTGCCGGGACCACAAGCAGCTCTGTCTTCGCAAGGTTTAGTTGAAAGTGGTGGTCCTTTATACAGCCAGAAATGTCTGTCAGGCAAGCAGAGATGTGAGCAGCAACCGTCGGATCATCTGGTTGAAATGAGAGGTAGAGTTGAATGTCATCAGTGTAGCAGTGATAAGAAAAGCCATGTTTCTTAATGACAGATCCTAGTGATGACATGTAGATGGAGAAGAGAAGTGGTCCAGGCACTAAGCCCTAAAGCACTCCAGTAGCTAGATGTTGCGATGTAGACACCTCACCCCTCCATGACACCCTAAAGGACCTACCTGAGAGGTATGCGGAGGCAAGCAGAGTGTGGAAATCAGCAGCCTGAGTCTATTCTAAGTGGATGTTGAAGTCTCCAGGAACTGGAGAGGGTACCATCCTCAGGGAAGGATGAAAGTAGCACATCAAACTCGTCCAAGAACCTGCCAAGCTGACCTGGGGGACAATAAACAACTACAAAATGGATTTTAATAGGACTGGTGATAGTAATTGAATGTGAGATGTCTGAATGAGCTGTTGTCCCACATAGGTGGTAAAGGATAAAATTTCCAATCGTTTGAGATGAGCAGACCAGTACCTCCATCACTTCCGGTCAGGCGAGAGGTGTGTGTGAAAGTGAAGTTAGTGGAGAGGGCAGCAGGTGTGGCAGTATCCTCTGGTCTGATCCAGGTCTCAGCCAGGGCCAATAGGCTGAGACCTATATGAGTAGAAATAGATGAAATGAAATCAGCTTTGTTTACAGCAGACTGGCAATTCCAGAGACCAATAGGAAAAGAGAACTAAAAGACACCAGAAAGGTACGCAGGTTGTTAGGATTGCACTGCCTCCTACACGTGACATTTGATTTATGTGTGTTAGTAATAGTAGGGATTTGAAAGCACATAGTGAAAGGGAGGTCACAAACATAGATGAGAAAAAAGTGTGTAGAAGAGAAAGCAAAGAAATATAATACTCAAGTGCCTAGTCGGTGTCCTTGCTCGGTGGAGTCGCGCAGGTGGAGTCGCTGGTCTTTTCACTCTTCGGTCTTAGCTGGATCTGATTGTAGATGATTTGGCATGATCTTGGATTGTTTGCTTCTTCGAAGCTCTTCCTAGACTTGCTGTCATAGCAACAGGTACCCTAACCCTTATTTCATGTGAACAGGATTAGATTGCGGCTTCATAAGTGGAGCTGATACGGGAAGTCCAGCGCAACAGTGCACTTTCTGAGATATATATTTTTTCTCGTGACACGTGAGATTGTAGTTTACATTATTAATTTGTTGGAAACGCACATTTATTTTCGACTTGTCGGAGTCAGGCTTTAACTACAGCACAAACTGTTTGCATTGCCCTATAAGATTATTTGCGAGTGGCTCTTTCCTTTACACTAGTGGAGATGCGGAGAACTTGATGGAAAGTGCTGTCTGTCGTGTCATTTGGAGTTTACCTGACAGTTTTAGGTTTAAAAAACAGTTTTTTTTTTTTTGTGGCAAACCACTTAAGACCCAATGTTGTAAAGCAGTTTTTTTTAAAGCAGTTTTTTTCTTAGGCTATCAGAATTTTTTTGAAGATCATGCAGTCATGACCATGCCGATTACAGTATATGTCACTCAGGCTTCACTAACGTGATTGGTACCGGCATAGACTATAGGATAGACCATAGACTGCCATCAAGGCCTCAATGAAGGGGATTATGTGAACAGAAAGGGGGTTCACAATGTAAATGTGCAGCCCAGTTACTATTGTGATTCTTAAAGGGGCATTCCACCCATTTGAACATCGTTTTTTATTTAAAGTGGGTCATATATATAGTCGAAATGTATTTTTTTTTTTAATTTGGTGCTTTCGTGACCGAGGAAAGACAAAAAATAACTTCAGAACGCATTTGTATGAAAGACAACAACTCCCACAATGCACCACATTGCACAGCTCCGCAAACCACTCCCACTAATCCAGAAAGCGCATATCTGCCTATAAGAGAAATCACTCTTCCGTCTACAAGGCTAGCTACCACCAGAGCGTGAAATTTATTTCACATTCACACAAAATGTCTAGTTAGTTGGCGAACTCATTAGTGCATTACTCCTCGTTTGTATTTCTTTCGAAAAGGTGAATTATTGCATGGTACCTGGATGTTCAGTCAGAACATATGCGGTGCGAAACTAGGATAGTTCTCAACACAAACGTCCGTGTCCTCTTCTGATTCAGAGATTTCGTCCAGGAGAAATTGTCATCGTTGAAATTCTTTGCCGCAGACGGACTCTATCTCTGTGTTCGTAGCGGTTCGTAGCTGCATTGTGAGATCACCGGCGCCACCAGTCCGCCCTAACTCGAGCCAGTCCGGGCTCCTCGTCTGCGGCAGGCAGGTCTTCTGCCTCGGCTGCTCTTCGCTATAATGCGGCTTGTAAAGGTAGCCACAAACACCTGATTCAAGCATCAGACTTCCGAAATCCTCTTCTTCTATATCATATTGAGCACTCTCCTCCGCTATTGTCATAACTTTACATCTGTCTCCACAGCGCCTGTTAGCTTAGCTTCAAACAAGATGGAGGATATTGCTTTCAGTTTCAGAGAGTAAAGTCCCACCCACTGATCTGTAATAGGTCTGTAGCGTGAGCGGGTCCCGCCCCCTGGGAAAGATGAGGAACAAGTGTCTGTAGTCTCAACAGAAATCCCCCCCCCTCTTACACTTCCTCCAACAATGACGCAAAATGACGTTTTTTCCGTCATTGTAGGAGGAAGTGTAAGAGGTAAATAACGGATTTCTCCCATCTCAGGGGAAAATGAGAGAGTGTTGCACGACCATTCAATAGTATGACTGGGTTTCTAACAATGCAAAGCTTAATGCAAATGGGTGGAGTGTCCCTTTAATATTCCAGATTAGTAATATTATATCAAATAAAAAAAGGCAGTTGACTAAAATCTTCCATATCACAAAAGTGAAAGCAAAATGGCCAGGATCTGTGCATGACTTAAGCATTTTCAGAGATTAACATTTATGCACATTATTTGAAAGTGGTAAGGATAGTTCCACAATTAAATATCAAGCTTACTGTATTACATACACTTATGCTGATCCTAACAGAACTGCATTTTTTCATAGGTGATTATGACATGTTCCTGCAGACAGGTGTTTTATGACCCAATTCCCTGACCCAAACCAGTTACAATGCATCTCTAGCCAGGACAAGGGCACACAATGAAATGAACTTTGGCTAACTAAAGGGAAGATTTCAATGTCTGAAAAGTCTGAGGGTTGCACACCTGACAGAGCCTGTGACATTGTTGCATGTGCCATATTACACAACATTGAAAAAAAGAAAAAAAAAAAAAACCTTTTCATTAAATGTTTAATAAAATACAAATATGCTTAGCTCCAAAAGTTTTATTTCAGTTGTTTTTTGAAAAGCCAGTGGTCAAGTGCCTGCAACAAGAGATATTAGACACATGCCTCATGCAACAAATAAAAATAAAATAACAAATAAGAAAAGTTGGCTATACACTGCCCACCTGTAGGCCTATGTCTCCTCTGTCTTCTGTAGGCCTTTCTGTAGATGTGGAATCCTGCAACTTATATTGCAGCCATAAAGCATACAAGTATAAATTAAGTAAAGTTATTTATGCACTTGCAGGTAGGCTAGTTCCTCCATATGACAGTTATCTGAGAGGGTTTATTCACTGTCCAGTGCAATGGAAACAAATGGACATTGCAAAGTCTTATACTTTGTATAAAATGTCCACTTACTGCACATATTTTAGCCACCACTTTCTTGGGAACAGATACAAGTGTTGGTGTATTGTGTAAAAGTGCACAAAAGAGGAAAACACAATGTCATTACAATGAACTACACTCGGGAAAAATGTGATCAATAACTCATGGCAAAATATTTTTACATTAACATAAGTTTATCAGTTTTCACTTTCACAAGTCAAAGAAATTCATCATTACTCAAAATTTAACAGTTGAAATGACTATACGGCCTTAATTTAATGCAGCAAAAATTATTTTACAGTGTAGGCTACTAAGATCTTTTCTTTTTCTTTTCTCAGCCTTTTTCTTGGTTGCTTTTATAAACAGACAACCATTTATTTAACAGTGCCTTTTATAAAAGAGACTATAATAGAAAATTACCATTGTGTAGAATATTTTTGTACTTCACTTTTATTTGGCAACAATGAAAAATGAACAATGAACACTGTTCTAGTGTGGTGACTCTGACATTACAATGAAGAAAGTAATTATGCAATTATTAAAATAAAAAAATATAGGCTAATAAGTGATAAAAACATCTAACATAGCCACTTCTAACGGATTTAAATTGTCTGCTACTTTTTGCCAGCCCTCTCTCCTGGCTTTCGCTGACTTTGAGGTGTTCCCTGGCGTTTTGATTAAACATTAAAATTCAGAATAAACTTCGACTATTAGTTCTTGCTCTGCTGAGGAGAAAAACTGAGCCCGCTCTTTGGCCACGTTGAACAGCCAATAGCAGCGTTGCTGATCAATGTTTCTACTATCGATACATATCCCCTTTTAAACCAGTGCATGAACACACAGTTATCTCAGATAACTCAATCCAGCGATACTAATCAAACAACAGGTATGTTCGAAGAACCCAATTAGCCGGATCATGATTAGCACGATGATATCATCTTGGATGTCTAATTTGATCTCGGATGTTTTAAGCAATGTACGAAGAACAGGCCCCAGGAAAGTCCTTAAATCTCATGATGATTTAGCATTGGTTTAGATAAGGAAAGCATGTTGAAGAAAAATGTGTATGGAGGCAGGAGCACTACCAGGGCTGAAATGATGGGAAGGAGAAGTAGATGGTTAGAGAAAGAACAGTTAAAAAAGAAAACTGAAAGTAAAAAAGAAATGAGAAAGAACTTCTTTGTCTTCTATTTGTGTAAGAATCTTTAATGAGAAAAATGATAATGCCCAGTACCAACTAAAATGATTAACATAATCGCCATATATTGAATGGGCCAAAACCATCCAAGCCAATATATCAGGGATCAGCAACTCCGGTCCTGGAGGGCCACTGTCCTGCAGAGTTTAGCTCCAAACCTAATTAAACACACCTGAACAAGGCAATCAGTGTTTTCAGGATTACTAGATAGATACAGGCAGGTGAGTTTTTATCAGGGCTGAAGCTAAACTCTGCAGGACAGTGGCCCTCCAGGACCGGAGTTGCTGATCCCTGCAATACAGTCACAACATACGGGCATTTGCCGACCCGGCACCATTTCTGTGGGCAGAACAATAGTAGAAGAAGCTGAAAGCGAGTTAATTTCATGATAAAAAGTGAAAATGGTGATCTCCTGCTGGGTCAATTGATGTTTAAATCGTGTCGGAGGTTCAGTTACATTTGGATTTTACAGTATACCCGTCATTAGACTTCATGAATGTGAGTAGACTAAGCTTTTGTCAGAACAACGACGGAGGTTATGGCTGGCGAGGATAAACAGGAAAGAAACTCCCTCAAAACACGCAAGAATTTGTTTTTTATTGCGAGTGTACACAAATAGAAGTTAACACTTTGCAGTTTGAATTATGTCCTGTATGAAAAAAAAATGACAAAATATTAAAAACATACAAAAACAACATTGTTTCCACTGTTCGATCGCGCCCGCGACTCTCTCACTCTCACACACACACACACACATTCCAGCATGGCAATCTCAGATTATGTCCCTAAAGAACCCGCGTATAAAGTAGTTCCGCATTAACTTACATTAATTAATTAATTTGCACGCGAGTTTTATTTATTTTCATACCGTGTACATTCATATTCATGCACATATTTCCAGGCTCGGAATTGCTCACATGTATTAAAACTCCTAGCCAATACCAGATAATGGTACACATGATAATACTGTATCTGAGGCAAAGCTGCATAATCAGTGCTCAGTGCTTCCTTTGTTAGCGCATACGGATCCACACCATTTATGACTGAAATTTTCACATTGTACCTCTCTCTGTCTTGTGTTAATAGAGTCTCTTTATAATCTCTGTCACTTTGTCTCTTCATGATTTTCGTAACATTATAAATAGAAAGAAATATTTGAAATTTGCTTGTAAAACTCATAGACAGTATGGTAAAACATTGTAAACACAGCAGCTTTTGCCCTCAAATATGGCGTCTCCGGGGAGGTCACGTGACATTAATTGGCCTGTGGGAACTATGTATAAGATCATTTAAAGGGGTGGTTTACTGCCTTTTTTCTTTGCTTGATTGTGTTTATGGGCTGCAATATAACATGTCTTCGTGTTTCATTTGAAGCCTTATTTTTCATAAATCTCACCTTTATTGTAAGCCGCTTCCTCATCTGTCATTTGAACGACCGGTTGACTTCCTGAGTCTATGAAAACACTCCCTCAGAAACAGGCAATGGGCTCAGATTGGTTAGTTCGGCCAGTGTGTTGTAATTGGCTAAACTGCGTCTGGAATCTTCACGCCCATTACCTATACAGGAGACAGCTGCATGTGCTCTGGTCAAATGTAATGGTATCAGTATTGCCTCATCAGTTTGAGCCAGAATCAGACCCAGAGAGCGGTGAAGAAGAGAGTCAAGCAGAACCTCCGCAAACACGGCTCTTACTAAACGTTTCTGAATGGTATTTTCTTTTTTTTAATTATTTTCTCAAAGAATTTCCATACGCTGTTACTTGAAAATGCTACTGCTGTTTGTTAGCTTTTAAAAAAAGCTACCGTTTTTTAAAGATATTGTTTTATTGATAGAATGAACAACCGTTTAACTATTCACAAAACTTAGTAGTTTACTCATGTGGCACGAAGGGATACACTTTTCAGGGCTTAAGCCCAGGCAGTTTGCAGACTGCGCCACAATGGGAATTTCACCCAAAGATTTAACTATTTTGTTCAACCAAGGTACTCAAGTTCGTTGATGGATAGCCAGAGACAGTGTTCAGTACAAAAATAGAATCTTTTTCACTTCGACAATGATTGAGATTTCACAACAAGCATGCACTGTACACCAAATCAAATAAAACACATACACTCAATATTCACTCCACTCACTATACTCTATTCGCAACACACACATACAAGGGAGGAGGGCAATAGGGCGGAATCTTACCAGTGGGAGGCTAGTGGCTCGAGCAATGAGCATCCATGAAAAACACCCCAATCACACGTGTCAAATTTCATACACACAGCAAGAGATATGACCACACTTAGTGAACACGCAGCCACAGCACACCAAGGGACCCGCCACCGCATGGGGCACTGCTCCCACTGGTAGTTCTCAGCACCTGGACAATGAACAGACACATAAATTAAACAATTACAATACACAAGGTCTAATAAGCCACCTGTTCTAAAGCCCAAGGTGGTACTTGGATTAGCAATATGAACAGACTCAATCACACAATAAATCAAAATAAACAATTAAACGTGGACAAATCACATAAAAAGGTCAAACAAAAGAAATCAAAATTAGGCCAATCCTCTTGGATATCAGCAGCAAGAAACTCCATGCAAGAGTTGCAGCAATGCAACAATGTAACCTGCCAGCCAACAGCCTGTTAACCACAGGTTTAAGAATCCTTGGTCCCGTGTGAAAAGGCAGCCGGGTACGACGAAAATCCAGAAACACGTAACGTGAAAAGCATAAGCAAAGCAGCAGATGTTCAGCGTCGATGTAGCCAACTGGCGGCCGCACCCCCGGTTAAATAGCACTCCCTAAAATGCAAAGGATGTCCATTTACAAATGTCCCACAATAACCATTCAACTCTTACTCAGTATAGCAACATACCTATGATTAACAGCGTTGCGTCACAGGCCCTGAGCTCTGATTGCTGATCGCAGGGCGCACACTCAGCTGGTGAAAGGGCTGCTGCCACACCGGGGATTCTATAGCACGAAACATTCCCTATAAGCCCACGTTATAAAGTTAAGGAGTGGAAAGAGAAACGAAGCTAACCATACCTGCGGCGCTACGGGTAGACAGATAACCAGGCAGACATCAGGTCTCTGGGCAGGTAAACAAGACAAGTCGCATACCGGTGACATCATTTGTCAAAAGAAAAGTCCCGGTTTATAAAGGGGTGAAGCCCTCGCGATTGGCTCAAAGTTAACTGCCCAGAATCACTCACAGCTGCAGCAAATTAAGCGTCACTTACTCTCTCAGAAAAAAAGGTACAAAAGCTGTCACTGTAGCGGTACTTTTTCAAAAGGTACACCTGTGTACCTAAAGAGTGCATATTAGTCCATCAAAGGTACATATTGGTACCAAAAGTGTACATATTAGTACCTAAATGGTACACATTAGAACCCTTTTGAAGGGTACTGTCCTAGTGACAGCTTTTGTACCTTTTTTTCTGAGAGTGTAGGGAGGCATGATCCAAACAACTGCATCCTGCTACACTCAGTTTGTCGTTTTCTTTAGGTGTACATGTGATAACAGCAGCTGAAGTTTGCTGTTGCGATAATTTTTTGAAGTTTGTACACGTTTCTTATACACACAAAATAACATCGAACTAACTAGCTACTATAACCAAACAGCTTTGGCATTGGTTTGCGTTCTTGATCAAATCAAAAAATTACGTCATAAAGTATACATGGAAAATACGTTTACAAAATTTGTACATATTACAAATCCGGGTCAAAAATGTTTGTACGCATCTGTCATATACTAAAGCCAGCGCTGGCATTTTTTTACATCCTTGGTAAAACTAAAACATTACGTCTTCTTAAATGATACAGGCAAATACATTTAAAATGATTAAATCTTATTTGCAGGTTGTGGTCCAACAACTGCTGCCTCTGCTTCATGTTGGAGTAATAGTTTCTTGTTGAATCCGACATTGAACTTGTGCAGATTCTGGAAGCTGTCTTCCATAAAATGCGCAGCACAGAGAGCTAAACTACGATTGTAATTGTCAGGAACATAATCAAACTTAAATTTTAACCATTGTTGACGAACTACAGCGTCTGTAGGAAGCCTGAACACAGAAGACCTGACGGCTACAGCTCTCCACTATAACTCCTCCTCTTCGACAGCAGAACATGTTCCGGAGGGAGGGTTGATGTAAATGTATGGGTTAGTTACGTATAAAACCCGGGAAGTATCTCGTTGTAGTCCCATTTGAGTCGTTTTTGTAGGCATTAAACTTCCTGATTTTTAAAAGACAATATCTCCGCTTACGTTGAACTTTCAGCGCAGCAACTTTGCAGATATTGTTCATGCACCAACAGCAACATTACACAGTATTTAAAATGAAAAAAGTGAAATAGCAATCAACCACAAGTTTTGAACGCGAGCGGCATCACTCCTACATCCTACGTCATACATCGTCAAGTGTTACTCTTTTGGCGTAAGCCGACTTGTGTAAGGCCGTCTGCCGGAAGCTAGTTATCTTAGTCGATAAAGTTATAAATATGAATATTTTTCTTACACGAACGCATTGCTTCACTTCAGAAGGACTTTATTTATTACCAGCAGTCAGATCTGACCATTATCACTCAGTTTATCTGACGTTTTTCTTTGCAGAAACATGATCATGATAATGATCCATGTCTTTGTAAACTAAAACAATTTTTCCTGATGGCACAAAACCACAGGTGAAGGCCATCTGCAACAACTATCTGGTGTGGTGGCAAACAAAAGTATATAATTGAATAAGAGACAAACATTTCCAATTGTCTTTGATGAGGTTTATTTTCTTGCAAGGAAAGGCCAACAGTCATACAGTCACACAAAGTGGATGCAGAGTGTGACCGTGAGGGGAGGGCATCCTTTCTCCTTTATAGTCTTGACTCCTAGAATGTTATTTTTCTTGGCCAATTATGGTATTTCAACCATATGTGGAACATTCTTAGACTTATTCATCATATGTTATCCTTGAGTGGAGGCCCTCCTGTCACATACCAATACTCTTTACCATTCCAATACAATATATTAGAATAAGGTTTATGTGTGCTCTTTTACTGTCACATGATGGTCACACACATCTTAAAGATACAATTTCTTGCAATTTTTGTAAAGGTTCAAGATTAAACTGTTTTTCTCCCTGTTCATTTTCTTTTCAGGCTGATGGCTGCCATTTTTCAGAATCAGGGTCCACAAGGGTCTGGGCCCGCCTGCATCAGCCAGGACACACACATCTTGAAATGTAGGAGATGGGTGTGGAGATAATTCAAGGGGCAATTCACACCTCATAGCACTCATACTGCAGCTCCATGGCCTCCCGGTGTAGCTCCGGAACTAAATTATACACCACAGATTATGGTAGGATAGCATCTCCTATACACAAAGATACAGAACACACCCTTTACTACTACAACCTCACAACATCTCTACCTGGCATAGATCATAGGATATCCAAGGCCAAAAGCATTCATAATTTCTTCTCAATTGTGTCAAACAATTTTATAGCATTACAGTCTTGTCAACTTCCTGTATGTAAAACACTGTTGAAACGTAAATGCATTAGCTCAAATAATATACAGGGAATTTTAATAATTAATCAGGAATATGATTAATATATAGCATATTATAGTTACATTCAAATTAATTAAGCTGAAAAACAGATAAGTTGTATATATCAATATTCTGTTCTTCAGATCAATTATCCGGATATCCTTAATGGAAAATTTATGTAATTAATAATAATAATTATCGAACAGTTGTTTGTCCCGCAAACAACCATAAGATTAACTTACTAACCTTCTCAATAAAGTTATCACTTCTTATAATTTCAAAAAGGAATAGCTTCTGGCCATGAAACCATTCTTTTTGTCCTTATAAAATGTAGGTTACTAAACCATAATCAAATTGTAAAGCCTGTAGCTAGATCAAACATTTCAGGGACTCGTAATGTGAGAATTATAGACAGGATCAATCAAGTATATAGGTTTTAATACAATTGAATTAAGGAATACATACTATGATTCACACAGGATATATGCATATACACGGATTATATGTCTATGTACATAAAATACAGTTAAACAATACAAGATAACGAATAACAGTGAGAGAGAGAATAAAATGATCAGAATTAGAGAAAGATAGAATGACAGAAAAGGCTGAGAGAGAGGCTGAGAGAGAGGATGAGAGAGCAGGGTTCTCAAGTTTTATCAAAATCTTGGAGTGAGATCACATGCGGTTGGGGGAGGAGCCCTAATGGAGCCCCGCCCCCATCTGTCCCCGCCCCCCAATTTTACCCATTGTTCATAATTAACCAGCACAAATTGAAATTATAACAATTGGTAAATCTGATAAATGACAGAGCAATTAATCACATCAAATATACTCTTTAATGTTATATTTCAAAATTACAATTAAGTTACAAAAAGTACAAAAATATAACAAATTGCTCCAAACAGTTTGGAAAAACAAATATTTTTGCATTTTGAATGTGTCTAGTCGAAATGGTATAATGATTTATTGTGTGGTGGGAAATTGAGAACAAATGACATATTAGAGTATTATTAAGGTATGTGTGTGTGTTTGTGTGTGTGTACACAAAGTACACTCCAGCTTATAAAATGTGTTTTGTGTTGCAAGTGTTTAAAAAATACAAATGCAATGGCAATCAATGATTAATGTAACGTCATGTTTTGACAGGATATAAAATATTGCCCAGAGCACTCTGCTTTAATACGTATGTAGCCTTAATGTAACTAGAAATACTATTAATACCGTATAATATATAATATAATTTAAAATAAAATAAATACATTTAAATTTATTTGAAAATAAAATGAAGAAATACATCTTCATTCCTTCCCATACCCACTAACATTTCCCTTAGTTTCAGATAACGTAAGCTAGCCAAACTGAGCCAAAGCTTCTGGCCTGGTTGCAAAGTAGTTGTAGAGTTTTTGACTGCATCAATAATAATGTAAACGATGGGCTATATATTACATGTTCTAGCCTTAAAATGTTAGACGAGCTTTCTTCCAACTTACCTTCTCCATCACTACGAGTGTTCGCGCGATGTTGTTGGTTACCTAGTAACGAACGTACGGTGGCCGAGAATGTTCCGTCAACTTCCGTGTGTTCGCGCATCTGTGTTGCCTATTAACGAACGCAATCTGGCCGAGATACGTACTGGCGGCAGGAAACTTCACTTTGTGTGCCTGCGCCTCGTATACAACGTTATATATAAAGCTTGCAGGACAACTTGGTTGGCATTGCCTTTTCAGCGTGAGAAATACACAGTGTGGCGTGTGAGCGTGTGAACTGGTTGAATTGCGTGTGTCTCACGGCCAATGCGTGAGACTTGAGAACCCTGAGAGAGAGAGAGAGAAGGATGAGAGATGAGATCGGAAGTGAAAGCAAAAATCTGCGATTAGAGATCGCAGTAGGCTATGGCAAAAATCACAGACAGTAACCCTTGAGAGACCACAAAGAAATCACATTAAAAGTTCAATTCAATAATCGATACTTGCATATGGTTTTCTTTGTATGAGGAAGATAGGCAGGGTCCTGCGTGTGTCTTTAAGAGCAGCGTGAGTCGTCTGAGGGGAGGTGTGCGCGTGCTGTGTCTTCCGGGCGAGCGCGAGCATGGGAGGTTCAACGAGTCTCTTTCTTTGAGGTGAAGTTGTTGGGAATAATTCAGGCTAAGTTCATTCAGCTCGTTAATGAACAGAGGCGAATAGGAAAAACGAAACTAGACTATAGAAAAGAAAAGAAATAAAAGAGAAGAGAAGCAGGCCGAAGCCGGTCCGGAGAGGGTGGCCAAAGCCGAAGTTGGTGTTTCCCGAAGTTCTGACCGGAGAGGAAGAAAGTGAAAAAACTGAAGGTTTAGGCTTTTATCAGTGTCCCGTGTACCGTCCCCTTTTTCGTGGAGGACGAATCATCTTAGAGCATTCCGAGCCGAAGATTTTCTTTGTGTGTTAATGCAGCCCGACCCTCGTGTGGAACCACGAGGGGGCAAAGTATGATATTATGCTCAGGGAATTAAAAACGCATGGAACCATAACGTTTATCACAGTCTCTTATCAAAAATCTTCTTCGTCGTGCAAAGGGGATCAAAACCATACCAAGAACTAGTAGTGACACAGATAGACACATAGGTATACATTCTTTTGTTGAACAAAGGCACTTAAAGATTACATTACTGTAATTCAAAAACACAACTACTCTAATATCACACTGGGGAACATGCAAATTACCCGGAACACTCTTTATAAATTTGTAAGGAATGGTAAAATGAAATTTTACTACGTGGAAGTCCATATATGGCAATGTGCATGTGCATGTGTGTGTGTTAGAATGTCTCCTTAGTTGCATCTTGTGGTGGCGTAACATGTGAGGGGTTGGGGGTTTGATTTGAACATGTTACTCGGCCAAAACTAGAGGTCGACCGATATGGTTTTTTTCAGGCCGATGCTGATCTTTTGAAATCCGTGTAGGCCGATGGCCGATTAATGCTGCCGATTTATTTAGGCCGATATTAGCTGATTATGTGCTTGTCTTTAACCTCTATTTTAAAGATAAAATGTAACACAAATAATTACTCAAGATTTCTCAACAAAAACATTTATTGAACACTTGACCAATCTGCACTTGTACAAAAGAAAAAAGACCTTGAGATATGTTTGGTAATTGTACCTGAATGAATTAAAAATTAATTTGCTACATTTCAGATTAATATATTTGTTTTCCTTAAAATTTTAATTAACAGTAACTTAAACACTTTGCAGTTTGAATGATGTCTTGTAAAATGACGGTGTATGTTTTTATGTTTCCACTGTTCGATCGCATCTGCGCCACACACACACACACAAATACAAGTAAACACTTTGCGACTTTAAACACACGTGGCTTTTCAATCCCCTCTCTCCCTGTCCCTCTCTCTCTCACACACACACACACCATATTCCAGCATTGCAAGGTGTCCCCAAAGAACCCGCGTATCTAACAGTAGTTCCGCATTACATGAATTAATTTGCATGCGAGTTTTATTTATTTTTATACCATTCTCCGTGTAAATGTATACACCGAACCGTGACGCCCGTACCGTTTCGGTTCAATACGAATAGATGTACACTGTTAACAATTTTCTTGTATTTTTACAGTACAGTACTGGCAGCAAGGTTGCCAGCAAGTTACTGTATTTTGATTTACAGCAACTTTACTGTAATTTACTTTACAGTGCATAAGATCAGTACTGTAAACTACAAAACAGTACTTTACTGTATTTTTACTGTATTTTTGTAATGTTTCTGTTTCTGCTGTAATTAATTATACAGTATTGTACTGTAAAATCTATATTGATACATTATTGCTAATTTTTATAATTTTCTAATTACTAATAATGATAATATTATATTTATATAATATTGAGTTATTATAGTATATACATTTACAGGTAGTAATATTATACTGCAACTTCAGAATAACTGCAAATCAATCAATCCAAACAATGTTATTGTCAAAAACATTTTTTATTAATCAATTACACTTGTGTATTTGTGAAAAAAAAACATTGCATTTAGGAACACTACATGTCCAGTACACCAACACTTTACAGGTAAACAGCTTTTAAAGGGATAGTTAAAGGAACACGTTGACTTTTTGGGACTTCAGCTTATTCACTGTATCCCCCAGAGTTAGATGAGTCCATACACACCCTTCTCATCTCTGTGCGTGCTGTAACTCTGTCTGACGCATCCACCGCTAGCCTAGCTTAGCACAAAGACTGGAGGTAAACTACGGTGGCCGAGAAGGGTCACAACACATACAAACGCCACAACAACTTCATATTCAGAAAACAACTTCGTCGATTTCACATCACCTACACTGCAAATATTCACAGCACGAGCAAATAGGGAAACGAACTGCAAAGACACAACGGAAATGTTTCCAGGGGGGCCTTAATCAGTGACGGACCCGCATCCATCTGAATGTGCACTTTTGTTTTGCTTTTGTATTCAGATAGCGCGAGGACAACCAGATGGATGCGGGTCCGTCACTGATTAAGGCCCCCCTGGAAACATTTCCGTTGTGTCTTTGCAGTTCGTTTCCCCATTTGCCCGTGCTGTGAATATTTGCAGCGTAGGTGATGTGAAATGAAGTTGTTTTCTGAATATGTAGCTGTTGTGGCGTTTGTATGTGCTTTCTGAATTTGGAGGTGTTTTCTGAATATGTAGTTGTTGTGGCGTTTGCATGTGTTTTCTCAATTTGGAGGTGTTTTGTGAATATGTAGTTGTTGTGGCGTTTGTATGTGTTGTGACCCTTCTCGGCCACGGTAGTAAACGGCTTCAGCTAGCATACTGCTCGCAATAAGTGACAAAATAACGCCAACATTTTCATATTTACATGTTGTGATTTGTAAAGTCACAGCGTGTACAAATAACAAGGACACATGAGACACAACCATCTTCCAACTGTACACATACTGGGAACTATATTCTCAGAAGAGTTCGCTCAGAGTGTTGCGCTAATCACTCCGCCCAAGTAGTAGTCATTCGCCCACGAGAATATAGTTCCCAGTATGTGTACGGTTAGAAGATGGTTGTGTCTCATGTGACCTTGTTATTCGTACACGCTGTGACGACTATACAAATCACAACATGTAAATAGGAAAATGTTGCCATTATTTTGTCTCTTATTGGGAGCAGTATGCTAGCTGGAGCTGTTTACCGGTACCTCCAGTCTTTGTGCTAAGCTAGGCTAGCGGTGGGTGCGTCAGACAGAGTTACAGCACGCACGGAGATGAAAAGGGTATGTATGGACTTCACTCATCTAACTCTGGGGGATACGGTGAATACGCTGAAGTTCCAAAAAGTCGGCGTGAGAGGTTGAGAAACTGCATGACTTGCAGCTGTAGCTGGACATTCTTTAAAATGTGGTTGGGACTTTGAGGTGGTACTGGAACCTGGCGGTGACCAAAACTGAAAAAGACATGACACAAAAACACGTATGACAAATCCTGTTATCCACAGCACCAATAAAGATGAGCAGACAGTGTAAGAGATCAATTGTAAAATAAAATTTTGTAGAAATAACAAAAATAAAAAAACTGCCAATTAAAATAATAATAATAATAATAATGTAACCTTTAGATTTTAAAACTTTAAATTTAAAACATTGTATTAACATGGATAATACTTACAGAAAACTCCTTCCCAGGCTGCAAATAAAATTGTCCCACACGTACAGCTGTAAGAAATCAAAATACATATTATTCAGTTAACTGTTATGTTTCTTGTTGAGGACATATACAGTATTTCATACAGCTGCTTACAATACATCTAGGTTAACAAAAATAAGCTTCACTTGACCTCTCTAAATATTCTAACTTGCTTTTTTGGCATGCATTTTACTTGTCTTTGTTGCCTAATAGATCATCATTAACTCTGATCGTTTTTTTTATTGATCAATTTACACCTTTATTTATATTTTTAATTATTATAGTAATCATTATTTGTCATTACAAATCACGATGCTACAGAACTGGGTCTCATCTCTCTTAGACCAAATCACCCATTTTGCTTGCAAAGGGAAGTGCAGTATTTTTACCCCGTGTTTTTGTGTCTAAACGACTTAATAAATTTGGTCCAGTATTTATCATAAAAGTTCGTAAAATCATAAAACCATCAAGTTCGCCATCCGAGAAACGGACTGCAAATATAGCATTTTGAGCAAAATAACGTACGTTATGTCCATTAAGTGCTTGTTTTTACCACTGACGGGCTCGGATGTTATGGAAAGGATCCTTACAGATAGCAGCTAACAGTTAACGTTAGACATTTTTGTTATCATTAGATCCTTCAAACGTAACGTTAACATGTCAAATGCAGTAATTTTATCTCGCAGACGATTGTATAACACATTTAACATTAATTAACCACCTCGATTTGTCCTTCCACCGTTCCAACAATCACCAAGTCTGTTTTGGTCGAAATAAACCGTGAGGTAATGTTAATTCAATGTTCAAATCTCGAGTCTAGATTTGAAAATGTCAAGACAAGCAGCGGGGTGAAAGAGCAGATCTAACGTTAACTAACGGTGTTTTTGCAACCGTCGCTGGCTAAACTTCCAGTCCACTGTCATTTGTACACTATAGTGTAAAATCCTAAAACCTTATTATAAAATTCAAAATTAACTTACCAAATTTCCAGAAATTCCGCAGAGTGAGATCCATTCATCCAGCGAGTTTTCTGCTGCTATCTGCCTGCAGTTGTGCTCTGACGTCAGTCTCTCAGTTTACAGCAACCCTATATTATTGCCTGGCATATTACAGCCAGGTTACAGCTAGGTTACAGCAACACTAAAATGTACTGTAAAATGTTCCTGCTCAAACAAAATTACCCACAATACAATGCAAATTACGGTACTTTACTATAATATAGAAATGCAGTATTGTACTGTAGGTTATTACAGTACTGTGTTGCTAAATCTACAGCGACATTTAACAGTGTACCGTTCCACCCCTCGTCTACAGTGAAATACAGTCACACATTACACTGTTTGGCCAGCATTTTAACAGTGTTTAATCCAGCTACTAGCTAACGGTATGCTAAAGTTAACTGCTGACTAGCGTCACGTTTCTAACGTCCGTTTTCAGAGCATCCAAGAGAAGCACAGGCATAACAGTAGCACTGAAATGAAGCACAGAAATCCGCATTGATATTCGGTCCGGTAGATAACGTTCGTTAAGGCACCAGTGCCGTATTAGCACCGGGTCTGTCTGTAGCTACCCAACCCTAGCGACGACGCTAGCAAAACAAAGCCAGTCCTTTAATGCGTTGGTTACTTTTTTATTACTTATTTCTCTGCATTGAGTGACAACCCTCTCAAATATAAGACACACAAAACAGAACAAATAAAAGTCTCAGATTCTCTGTCTGTAATTGCAAAATTCTTGCTTGCTTATTGTGACATGATTCCTTCTGCTGTGCTAATGCAAGCTCAACTACGCTATCAA
The DNA here is from genome assembly GCF_964197995.2 of Scardinius erythrophthalmus. NCBI lineage: Eukaryota > Metazoa > Chordata > Actinopteri > Cypriniformes > Leuciscidae > Scardinius > Scardinius erythrophthalmus. The sequence goes on from NC_138235.1 coordinate 17,325,313, forward strand.
TATCCAAAGTAGCCGAACGTCATGTCGCCTATTCATATTTTTTCTCGAAGTTGGCAGTAACATATCAAAAGGTTTTAATTAAATATAAAGGAGTTTTCTCCAAGGAACTTAGCTCCTTCCTTAGGCACTGGATGAGGTCTGCTCACTCTGCTGGAGAATGACTCTAGGCGCAGCGTGCGTCGAACACGTGTTCCACAACAACAACAACACTAGGCTGCCCACAGATGCGCCCGCCTAATAATCGGCTTGATATACTGGATATTGGCCGATGCCGATTATGTTAAAAAATGCAAAAAAATCGTCCGATTAATCGTCCTCTAGCCAAAACAAAGGTAGTTCTGTGGGCAGACTAACTTGACAGCCTGAGGCGTCATATAATTTTGCTGAGAGAAGCAAGATAGTCCTAGTTGTCCAAAACAACTGAATGGGGTAAGTCTTGTAATTTGCCTTCAGTACACAAAGAACAAACGTTAGACACAGTAAGGGAATTGTTGTCGCAGCACGTGATAGTTTGAGAAACAAACAGGGGCCTGTTCGTTGATTTCATTAAGTCGTGTGAAACATTAACCAGGCCCTCCTTGTAGACACTTGTAGTCATTGTGTCAGAAAGCTAGTCATTTAGGACTTGTATATGCTCATATGCGTTTTAGCATGAGAGAAACAATCAGGATTCGCTAATTCAGAACATATGGCCGGACAGACTGTCAGTGTCGTTACACTGTAATTTGCATTGCTATAGTCACACATCAATTAATTTAATTTCTAATCATTCAAATTCCACATTCAAATGCAATGCAACTGGTCTCTTTTTATAAAATGTTTATTATGTCCAGTCATTCGCATTGTTGTAAACTAGTAGGACCCACAAAATATGACTAATGAAAATACAAACTAGAAAAATGCATTTCCGGAGGAACTGCAAAGTGTGCTTGCTCGGGTGCAGTGCACTAACGTTAGCAGGTAGTGGATAGATGCGAGATGCGAGAAAAAATGCGAGAACGCGAGAAAAAAGATGTCAAACTGTCTTTTGTTTTCTAATTTAATTCCTCAATCAGCGCTGGACCGGCATTTTCTGTCTTCTGCTGAGCCCTGGCTGTAGACAGATCATATGTTTCACGCTGTCAATGCAGTGGTCTGCGTTACGCTGATCTTATTCACACTATCGAGTGTAGGTGCAGCATTCTAACATTGAGTCATAATGAGCTGTTTGTGAAGAAATTATCCGCTTCCAAATTATGTAATTTTAATCACAAAATTTAAACATTAAAAAACAATTTACACTTTATGGTGTGCGAGTGATAGAGCGCGGCAGCAACAAACCAACTGATCAGCTTGCAGCGTAACAACACTGAATGCTCGGCCGAACAGCTGATCATAGCTGTACAGGGCGCCTTATTATTTTTCATCTCCATAAATATATCTAGTAGTAAAGCTAATGCAAGGGCTAGAAATCAATTAATCTTTTGCTGATACTTCCTTGTCATCATGGAGAGCGCAGTTCATGGTTGCATTAACTTGCATAGCAACGACAGACGCCACGGGAGAGCAAGCGTGAAAGGAGACAGCGGTGCGCCTGTGCTTTCCACTTGTTTTTACACATCTAAGGTGCGTTCCATTCGACAGGGTCCATACGCAGTGTTCACTGCTCCCCTACTCCCTGAGCACGGTATATCAGTTGAAGTGGACTTCACTGACAATACCCGCTCATTTGAAACACCCTGCATACGTCATCAAAGAAAGTCAACGACGGGGTCGCGCAGATTGATATAACATAAATATATATAGGACTACATCATATTTAAATTTTTATTATTATATTATATATTTACAATTATATTGCACTATTTTACAACTACCTAAAATAAAATCACTTTACTTCACAAACTAGCTGAGCTGGCTGCATTCACTGAGGTAAATTATAATCATCAAAAATAGTATATGTAATATTCACAACAATAACCGTTAAAAATACTGTCATTTAACAATGGCGAAATGTATGAATACTTACACACACGTTAGTTATGTCCGTTCTTACTGGTGATGACGTGGTGCACAAAATGACAGTTGGGTGATCATCGCTCTCCACTTCCTGTGAAGTGATGTATTGATGTTCCCTTATTCCCTATGCCGTGCGCAGTGCCATTCGAACTGAACATGTTCGCTACCTTCGGATTGGAATCTCACTTAAGATGGCGGAATACCCTGTGAAGTCCACTTACGGTCAAATGGAACGCACCTCTAGAGCGACGTTGTTGATTGTTTGAGCATGTGACTGCACGTTTTTCCTTGTTTTGTATTGTTATGCGCAGCATATTTCCTGCGCGCACAAACACAGTTAAAAAACGAAATTCAGGTCCTACATTTATTAAGACAAACCTAGTAAAAACTAATGCAGTCTATACACTGACCTGGCAGCTCTGTGAAATGTAATACAACAGTGCCACCTACTGTCTAAATGCATTAACATTAAAAGTGTGAGGTGAAAATCTTTTGCATAGACATAAGTAAATGGGTTTGTCAATTAGCCTGAAAAAAAAAAAAAAAAAATCTGATCTTGTGCATCCTCACATTGGAGTCCCGAGTTCATGTACAAAGTTTGGTTTCGATACGTGACAGCATTCCTGAGATATGGACGACATCCTGTTTTGGAGACTACGCCACCGATTTCGTTTGGCTGTGACGGGCAAACGCTTCCGAAAATCAAAAATTCTTCTAGTAACTTTTGTGAGGCTTGGTCCAAGGATCATGTACGTCCAGTTTCGTGAAGTTCGGACCAAATTTGTGACCTGTGAAAATTTTGTTTAGCTTTCTGTTCAATCCAATATGGCGGACGAACAATATGGACTCATGATGTCATCTTCGCGAGCAACTTACACCGGTACTGACCGGACGTTTTAAAGTTGTAACAGTGTCCCTGTCTCAAAGGGCCTAGGCGCAGGAGCTGGCCAAAATTTCTCTCCCAGGAATAATAATAATAATAACTAGAAAAATGCATTTCCGGAGGAACTGCAAAGTGTGCTTGCTCGGGTGCGGTTCACTAACGTTAGAAGGTAGTGGATAAGGGTGCGTTGAAATTTGCATGATCTGAGAATTTCAACAATAGTACTTTTTTCAAGATTGTGCAAAAAGGTGAAAAGTTATGTGCATTAAGAGACATGTCTGCAATGCTCTTCATGGTGTGCGAGTGATAGAGCGCGGCAGCAACGAACCATCAGCTTGCAGTGTAACAACACTGAATGCTCGGGCCGAACTGCTGATCATAGCTGTACATGGCGCCTTATTATTTTTCATCTCCATAAATATATCTAGTAGTAAAGCTAATGCAAGGGCTAGAAATATATTAATCTTTTGCTGATACTTCCTTAGCTGTGTCTGAAACCGCTCACTCGATCACTCATTCACTAATCCCTACATAGTGAATCGCAGTTGAGTGCACTACATCAGCAAAGAATTCGGACGCTGACATAATTATCACGCGCCAGAGAGCTCGGACAATTTGTCATAAACATTACCTACCCATCTTTAATATTTCCTTTTTTTGGCTGTATGAATTGTATGTAACAATTGTATGTATGTATTTTTCACGTTTATTGCGTTATTTGATAAAAAAAAAAGATTGTCATATTTATTTACTTTTTACATTTATATGTGAAAATAAAATAGAACAAAACACTACACAACACATTTGTTTATAACGGTATGTATAAATAAATAACCAGGCGTCTGGTCTTATAAATGATTGTTTTCTAACTGGCGTGCACCATTGCCATGGTGACATTTTTGTTGATTGTTTGAGCATGTGACTGCGAGTTTCTACTTGTTTTCTATTGTTATGCGCAGCATATTTCCCGTGCGCACAAACACAGCCACAGACAATGAATTGTTTGTTCGGTTAGCGAAGAAGAGCATGATGTATTTTGTATAAAGTTTTTTTTTTTTTTTTGTTATTAACTGCTTTGAGAACTGGAAATGCACAATTCATGCATACAAATCTGTATATATTAATAAATGAAGATGATTAAATTAGACCAATGCAAAAAACGAAATTCATGCCTGCATTTATTAAGACATATTTAAACTTCTGCATATTTAAACTATAAACCACATCTACCAACAGTTATACCCCTTAAACTCTGAGCTATGTGTTGTTACCTGTTAGATTGTCAAAGTGACCATAGACCTGTGACCTGACTGGAGCACATAACCAGTCCTCTGCCCGGAGTGGGAACACTGAGCACCGGGGGAGCGTTGGTGTTTAATTACACCCCTAGCATATGAGCTTTAAACTGCACTAACATTACTCAATTTTACACCACACTTAGTATGAATAATAGTATGCGATTTCAAACACAATCGTAACGTTACTTACATTGAAATGACCCAACATGTCCTCAGCTCTGGAGTGACCCATGAACACCGACCCATAGTAGCGGGAGATGACGTAGTGTGTGCCAGTCTCATCATCAGTTGTCCAGAATCGCAATTGAAGGTCCATTTGTTTGTTCTTTGTCGTTTTTTTCATACTTTCGTCAAACATGATGACATATGGCTTCTCACCAACGCTGCACGATAGCTCCTTCTTGATGAATGAAGCGATGCCATATTTGACGACATATGCAGTTTTATTTTCACCACAGGTGAATGACTTTGCTGGCTGCGAATCGGGGAACATGGCAGCAAAGATGTCACGTATGTCCTCGTTAGATTTAAATGAATTGTGCCTCGTCACAGTATGGAGAACCCACAGTACCTCTGCCTTTTGGGTGTCTGGCAAAGAAATGAAACTTGTTATAGCCGACTGTGAGGTGGCGTCTGAACTAGTAACATCGTTAGGTCGAACTGCAAACAATGCAGGGATTAACCTGGACCCGCTATGACAAGCTGCTGCAACGTACCGCTGGTGCTTTCCTCCTTGTGCGACTCGACGGCTTTGAGCCCCATGGTCCCTAACGAAAAGGTCTTTTTGCAGAATTTACACATTGCCTCATTGTTATTTTCAGCCGGCGCCAACCACCTCCTAAATGCATCCTCTTCCATCCACTTGTCGTTAAATTTACACTTTCCCATCTTTGCATTTTGAACCTCATCTTGACAAACACGTAACGCCAGCACGCAGGCACAGACCGACGTCAGCGTCTGTAGCCGACCTACCGTAATAAGCTAATAAATCGCGGAGACTGTCATTGCACACCTGTTTCACACATACTAAATTGATCAACTATCAGCAGCTAGATGTTTTACGGTGGACCACTGTGCTTCCCTATCGTCATTAAGCACACCGGCTGAAAATTTAATACCTACAGCAACTTTACGGTAAATTTAAGACAATTTAAGACCTTAATTTCCCGGATTTTAATTTAAGACATTTTAAGACTTTTTAAGGACCCGCGGGAACCCTGGCGTGATAATTATGCCAGCGTCCGAATTCTTTGCTGATGTAGTGCACTCAACTGCCATTCACTATGTAGGGATTAGTGAATGAGTGAACGAGTGAGCGGTTTCAGACACAGCTTAGGAAGTATCAGCAAAAGATTAATAGATTTTAAGCCCTTGCATTACCTTTACTACTAGATATATTTATAGAGATGAAAAATAATGAGGCGCCCTGTACAGCTATGATCAGCTGTTTGGCCGAGCATTCAATGTTGTTACGCTGCAAGCTGATGGTTCGTTTCTGCCGCGCTCTATCACTCGCACACCATAAAGAGCAAATTGTTTTTTAATGTATCAATTTCGTGATTAAAATGACATAATTTGGAAGCGGATAATTTCTTCACAAACAGCTCATTATGACTCAATGTTAGAATGGTGCACCTACACTCGATAGTGTGAATAAGATCAGCGCAACGCAGACCACTGCATTGACAGCGTGAAACATATGATCTGTCTACAGCCAGGGCTCAGCGGAAGACAGAAAATGCCGGTCCAGCGCTGATTGAGGAATTAAATTCGAAAATAAAAGACAGTTTGACATGTTTTTTTCTCGCATCCTCGCATTTTTTCTCGCATCTATCCACTACCTGCTAACGTTAGTGTACTGCACTAACGTTAGTTAACGGTACTGCACACTCTGCAGTTCCTCCGGAAATGCATTTTTCTAGTTGTAATTATGAAATTGTGCAGTTCTATGTTTAATTATGTTTTATATTTTAATTGTGCATACCGAACGGCCCCCCTGATCTGAACCCGAGTGGTGTTCTGTTATTGGACTTCTGTGCTAGTTACAGCTTGTCCATAACGAACACCATGTTCATCAGTGCACGTGACACCAGGACACCCTAGACCGTAGGTCGATGATCGACTTTGTGGTCATTTCATCTGGCCTCCGGCCGTATGTCTTGGACACTCGGGTGAAGAGAGGGGCGGAGCTGTCAACTGATCACCAACTGGTGGTGAGTTGGATCCTATGGCGTGGAAGGAAGCTGGACAGATTTGGCAGACCCAAACGTACTGTGAGGGTCTGTTGGGAACGTTTGGCCAAATCCCCTGTCAGAGAGATCTTCAACTTCCACCTCCGGCAGAGCTTCGACCAGATCCCGAGGGAGTCTGGAGATATTGAGTCCGAGTGGACCATGTTCTCCACCTCCATTGTCAACGCGGCCACTCGGAGCTGTGGTCGTAAGGTCTCCGGTGCCTGTCGAGGTGGCAATCCCCGAACCCGGTGGTGGACACCGGAAGTAAGGGATGCCTTCAAGCTGAAGAAGGAGTCCTATCGGGCCTGGCTGGCTTGTGGGACTCCTGAGGCAGCTGACGGGTACCGACAGGCCAAGCGGACTGCAGCCCGCGTGGTTGTGGAGGCAAAAACTCCGGCCTGGGAGGAGTTCGGTGAGGCCATGGAGAAGGACTATCGGTCGGCCTCGAAGAGATTCTGGCAAACTGTCTGGCGCCTCAGGAGGGGGAAGCAGTGCCCTACCAACGCTGTTTACAGTGGAGGTGGGCAGCTGTAGACCTCGACTGGGGATATCATTGGACGGTGGAAGGAATACTTCGAGGATCTCCTCAATCCCGCCATCACGTCTTCCATTGAGGAAGCAGAGGCTGAGGGCTCGGAGGCGGACTCGTCAATCACCCAGGCTGAAGTCACCGAGGTAGTCAAGAAACTCCTCGGTGGCAAGGCACCGGGGGTGGATGAGATCCGCCCTAAGTACCTCAAGTCTCTGGATGTTGTGGGGCTGTCTTGGCTGACACGCCTCTGCAGCATCGTGTGGCGGTCGGGGACAGTAATATGGCTGCCGTCGCATCATCCAGGTGGATGCTGCACATTGGTGGTGGTTGAGGAGATTCCCCCCTTCTATGTAAAGCGCTTTGAGTGTCGAGAAAAGCGCTATATAAATGTAATGAATTATTATTATTATTATTACCTTTGGACTGGCAGACCGGGGTGGTGGTCCCTCTTTTTAAGAAGGGGGACCGGAGGGTGTGCCCCAACTATCGGGGGATCACACTTCTCAGCCTCCCCGGGAAAGTCTATGCCAGGGTACTGGAGAAGAAAATCTGGCCGATATTATAACCTCAGATTCAGGAGGAACAGTGTGGTTTTTGTCCCGGTCGTGGAACATTGGACCAGCCCTATACCCTCTCCAGGGTGCTGGAGGGCTTATGGGAGTTTGCCTAACCAATCCACATGTGCTTTGTGGATTTGGAGAAGGCATTCGACTGTGTCCCTCACGGCATCTTGTGGAGGGTGCTCTGGGAGTATGGGGTTCGGGGCCCTTTGCTAAGGGCTATCCGGTCCCTGTACGACCGGAGCAGGCGCTTGGTTCGCATTGCCGGCAGTAAGTCAAGTCAAGTATATTTGTATAGCGCTTTTCACAATACAGTTTGTATCAAAGCAGCTTCACAGTATTAAATTAAAATAATACAACAAGGTTTGTTTCTAGTGGAAAAAACGTCCACGTTTGGTAAGACTGATCAATAGTATTATTGATTGATTAAATTAAATTAAATTAAATGTAAGTCTGTAAGTCTGTAAGTCAGTAAGTCAGACTTGTTCCCGGCACATGTTGGACTCCGGCAGGGCTGCCCTTTTTCGCCGGTTCTGTTCATAATTTTTATGGACAGAATTTCTAGGCGCAGCCAGGGGCCAGAGGGTGTCAGGTCACCACACGATTTCATCTCTGCTCTTTGCGGATGATGTTGTCGTGCTGGCCCCATCAGACCAGGACCTCCAGCATGCACTGGGACGGTTTGCAGCCGAGTGTGAAGTGGCTGGGATGAGAATCAGCACCTCCAAATCCGAGGTCATGGTTCTCAGTCGGAAAAGGGTAGTTTGCCCGCTTCAGGTTGGTGGAGAGTTCCTGCCTCAAGTGGAGGAGTTCAAGTATCTTGGGGTCTTGTTCACGAGTGAGGGAAGGATGGAACGGGAGATTAACAGACGGATCGGTGCAGCTCCTGCAGTAATGTGGTCGCTGTACCGGTTTGTCGTGGTGAAGGAGCTGAGCCGCAAGGCGAAGCTCTCGATTTACCGGTCAATCTACGTTCCTACTCTCACCTATGTTCATGAGCTGTGGGTCATGACTGAAAGGACAAGATCCCGGATACAGGCGGCCGAAATGAGCTTTCTCCGCAGGGTGGCTGGTAGGGGTGGGAGATATTGACAAAAATGAATATCTGCGTGTGCAAACTGCCAAAAAAGGGTCCAGCTGGTCTTTTGACTTGCTGCATTTGACCTTATTTTTGTAGGCTATAGAAAAAACAACAACAAAGGAGCTAACTAAACAGAATCTGAGGTAGCCCCTACTTTTTCCACTTACAAAAAAAAAAAAAAAAAAACGGAACTAGGCACCTCTTGCAACAGTGATTATTAAATCAAACAACAATATTGTTGATGATAAATTCAAAGTAAAAAATATATATTTTCAAAACGCTATAAATCCATCCATTTTTTGCCCAAAACGCTATAAATCCATCATTTTTTCCAAATATTTATGGTTTGTCTTTTTAAAAAAGCCTTTTGTCTTTTATTTTTCGTGTTTGCATTTATGAGGAAAAAACAATATTACGTGACAGTTCTCCATTATGGACGCGAGTGCTCTGAAAGCGGCACTAAAAGACTTTCAAACTTTCACAGAGACCTCAAAACAGAAAGAACAAATCCTTTCTTTAAAACGAATTTCGTTTTGTATTAATTGTATCTTAATTTTAATTCATTTTTCATTAACCAATTTTCTGGATTTAATACATAAAAAGTAAATATAGGCTAGCAATCACAACATAAGGTGCTTGAACTGGAGATATCATCATGAACCGAACCGTAGCCTACACGCTTCACAGGTCTAAAAAATGTGAAATATATTTACAGAAAACTGGTTCTAAACAAAACCATCCAAAATAAAACTATGTAGCCTAATACATGTGCATTTCTCCGGTGCGTTCACTAGCCTACTGCTGAAGATCTCGATAGCCGACACAGAAATTAATAAACAATTAAAATGTCTTATTGCAATATTTTACATATTCATAATCATTACTTTTGCTGCTTCTTTGAGGCAGCTTTTTAGGTTTATGGCGTTTTGGAAAAGAGCTCTTCACGTACAAACACCGTTTCACCAAGGCACAGCGACCCTTCAGCACATAAGAACAAAAGAGAAAAAGCACGGACTTACTAATTACGAAACTTTGATGTGGTTGAACTGGTGAAACAGTCACAAATTCCTCTGCAACTCAAACCTTCTCAAACGAGTTATGAAGGAAGAGAACAGCATTACAGTTTTCAGCGCGTCCTCCTCTGATTGTTGTGTTGTGACTGAAAAAGTGCATGCAGGAGCACATGCGCAAAACGTAGGTTTTTAAAATGTCCTTTTGTAAAATGACATATTATAAAATAAAAATAATTCATATATCATTTTAAAAACGGTTTTGCGCATGTGCTTCTGCGCGCACTATTTCAAATTTACGTATGAATGTGCGTTTTTGACGACACAGGACCATGGGCTCAGAGGTTGCTTCCTTAAAGATCGCTACATATTATTGTTTTGAAGGTTATCAGTGTGCGTTCGTTGTTTTCTCTTTAACTTCTTTCAGCTCTTTTCATGTTTGGGGGGTCGGATTGTACAAACTATGAAATATTCGATATCCCAATTTTGCATATCGTCCAGACAACAATTTGGATATTATTGTCTAAACGATATATCTCCCACCTCTAGTGGCTGGGCGATCCCTTAGAGATAGGGTGAGAAGCTCAGTCACTCGGGAGGAGCTCAGAGTAGAGCCGCTGCTCCTCCACATCGAGAGGGGCCAGCTAAGGTGGCTCGGGCATCTTTTCCAGATGCCTCCTGGACGCCTTCCCGGGAAGGTGTCCTGGGCATGTCCCACTGGGAGGAGACCCCGGGGAAGACCTAGGAGACGCTTGAGGGACTATGTCTCCCGGCTGGCCTGAGAATGCCTCGGTGTCCCGCCGGAAGAGCTGGATGAAGTGTCTAGGGAGAGGGAAGTCTGGACATCCCTGCTTAGACTGCTGCCCCCATGACCCGGCCCCGGATAAGCGGAAGAAGATGGATGGATGGATGGATTGTGCATACTGCTGGAAAATATACTAGTTATTGACATTATTATTGTTATTTTGCTACCTTTTCTTTAATTCATCCAGACAAGGTCTAAATTCCACTAACGTATCACAATGGAAGTGAAGACTATGTTGATCAAATGAGCTCACTAAATATATGACTCTGAAAAGGAGCCGCTTGCACTTTTGACATGAGTTCATCATGTGTTATTTTATGTTCTTGTGTTTTTCTAACAACTCCCTTCTCATCTTACAATAACAACAAATTCATCAGTGTGCAATTATTGCTTTGTCATTCAGAATTTTGTCCAGGTGTTTCATACGCAATGGAGCGTCATCAGTGAAATGATTCCTTAACCTGTGGAGGATCTGACCTGCCCGGCAAACCAAACCTTCTGCTTAGAGGTGACCGAGGACTTCTCAGAAGTTCAGTCAAGCCTACTGAGGAGGACAAGTTCAAATCACCGATTCAATGATCCTGTCGCTGTTTTAGATCATTTCCAAGTTTCTTTCTGGAGCTGCTGGTGTGTTAAACTTATTATTCACCAAGGGAATAATTAATAATAATAATAATAATTTTGAGCTTTTAAAAAAAAAAATCTACAAATTGCATTGCCTTGCGCATATTTTGCACTTGCCTGTGAGCGTTGCAAGTTAAGAGAGAGCCTTCAGTAAGCTTAACCAAGAAAAGAACTATACCTCAGATCAACACGAGACGGCTTGATTTCAAAGATCTGATCAAAGATTTTGCTGTGAGAAAAACATGACACTTAGCACTTGTGGAATATGAAATTGCAAGTTGACAGCGAATGTCACAGTCACCAGCTGGTGTGCCCAGGTTGACCTCTAGAGGGCACTCTTTCTCTGACCTTTACCACTCAGCCATGAACTTCAGTCCCCATAATCCTTTGCCCGGACTCATCATGAATTATTGCATTCACCTGTTTGTCATTAGGTTGTTTGTCTCACCCTACTTATACCATGTTCTCTCTGTCATTTCTCATCGAGGTTTTGTAATTGTCACACTGCATTTCTGAGCACCCTCCCTTGTTTTTTGTATTTTTTGTGAATTGTTTGCAAGTGTTTTGACCCTTTGCCTGGCATGACTACGATTCTGGATTTTCCAATAAAGCTGAGCTTGGATCTTACTTAAGTCTCAGAGCAATCTGTGACAGTGGATGATTCAATCTATTATTTTGCTATCGGCCAACAGCCAATTGTCAGCCAAACAGCCGATGATCAGTGCCTATTATATCCTGTCAATCAAAAGGGTGCGGAAAAACGTGTCAGACTGCAACTCATTGTGTGTGAAGAAAATCTCGTGTTGAATTAAACTAGGGATTTTAGATCTCTTTTTCTGTAAATCTCATTCTCTAATTGACCTGACTGAAACTTTAGGTTTGCATTAATGCATTAATTAACAATAAAAACAACTAATATAGACAATTTTATAATTGTAATTATGAAATTGTGTTTTTCTATATTTAATTGTTTTATATTTTAATTATGCATACAGCTGGTAAATTAATAATAGTTATTGTAAATATATGACTCTGAAAAGGAGACCTTATTTACCGCTTGCACTTTTGACATGTTCATCATGTGTTATTTTATGTTCTTGTGTTTATCTAACAACTCCCTTTTCATCTTACAATAACACCAAATTCATCAGTGTGCAATTATTGCATCATCATTTAGAAGTTGTCCAAGTGTTTCTTACGCAATGGAGCGTCATCAGTGAAATGATTCCTTAACCTGTGGAGATCTGACCTGCCCGACAAACCAAACCTTCTGCTTAGAGATGACCGAGGACTTCTCAGAGGGTCAGTTAAGCCTACTGAGGAGGACACGGACCAACACAACAGACTTGGTGCAACAAGTCATTCTACAGACTGAATGCCACCACAACCAAGTGCAGGTAGAAGCAAACCTGATCAACAGGATCGCAGACACCCTGTCCAGATGCTTCCGCATCCACTCAGCGCAGTACACCACACCTAAAGGTGTCACAGAGGTGCATTTTGCAGTGCTTTCATCTCAAGACTCAACCTGTCTAAATGCTGTTGTTTCAGGTGACTACTTGACTCCTGGTCAATCATCGACTCATGAAATGTCCAAAATGAAATGTTCAAAACATGACATGTCCTAAACAAAACATGAAATGTCCAAAAGTGGCCCGTCAGAATTTGCCCCAAAGGGCCAGTGGAGGCCTGTAAAACTTGGCTTTCCTGCTAAGGCAAAAGTTCAGATAAAACCCCTTGCAACAAAACAATAAAACTTACTATGTGATCTGGAGAGAAGATCTCACAGAAAGAGCATAGGACACACCGCCTTGCCTAAACTTCTCTCCTTGCTTATCTATGCATCCCCTTCTCTACCGACTCTCTCTCCTTTCCCCCTTATTCAAGTCACTGAAAGTTCACTAAGAATGCCTATATGCCACATATGATTTATCTTGTGAATCTATTGTTTTTTTCCCTTTCATGTTTGGTATCATTTTACATAGGGGTGTGCCCGTGCCACTGAGCTTCAAAAAAGACGTTAAATCACCAAGCAATAATACAACTAGCCCAGTGATGTATATTCAACACGAGACCGCTTGATTTCAAAGATCTGATCAAAGATTTTGCTGTAGGAAAAACACGACATGTTAGCACTTGTGGAACATGAAATTGCAAGTTGACAGCGTATTTTATAAGACAGCTTATAAGACATCCAGAGAGAGTTTAAATAGTGTCTACGTATGAGATGGTACAATGGTGTTGTACTGTATGCATTTTTTTTTTTTTTCCATTGGAAGTAAATCCTCTAGATGTTCTCCTGTTTCTGTGGGAAGTTGGGTGTCCATGGAGGTTGTGGCAACCAGGTTGGGTGGGTATTTTTCCCTCTGTAGTATTAGGTATGCTTTAAAGACTCAGTTTACTGCCTTATGCTTGTCTAATTGTTTGTTTACGTTATTTTACAGTTTTACAGTGAATGCATGGCAACATAAATCATTCACATAATTTCCTGGAATGTGAATGGATTGAATGGTCTCATTAAGCGTGCTGCCTGCCTTGATTACTTGCATAGACATCATCTTGACCTAGCTTTCATTCAAGAGTCACAGTTTGAGGAAACCAGATGTCCAAATGTTCTCTAATAAGTTTTATTATGTAGCTGCGTCATCCTCAGTGGATAGTAAATCACATGGTACACTTGTAGCATTAAAACGAAAGCTTTCTTTTAACATCTTAGAAAGATATAGCTGTGAGGATAGTAGAGTATCATATATTAAACCATGTATAGCAGGTCATAATTTTGCATTTATTTCGATTTATGCCCCATCTCAGTTTTTTTTCCTGCTCTCACTAAAGTTCTATTGCAGATTCAGGATTGTTTTCCTATTATCGGTTCTGATATGAATGCGGTAGTGGACATATCTCTTGATTGTTATTGTACACAGAACCTCCCAACCCAGTCTTTATCATCTGCTGACCTACTTACATTCATGTCCGATTTTAGCTTAATTGATGTATATTGTTTTCTTTATCCCACAACGAGGTAGTACACTTTTTACTTTTCTAGACAGAAAAGTTACTCTAGACTTGATTATATTATTTTATCTAATGCCTCATATTCAGAAATTCACAGTATTATAATAAAACCATGTCCTTTATCTGTTCACAGTGTTGATTTATCTTGTGTCTGAGCCAATTAAGGCTTTATTTAAGGCTGGACTTTCAATATCTTACTGTTACTAAATAAAGATGAAGACTAAAATTGGTGTAGCGCCTCTCTAGCTTGTTTCACTATAATGAGAGGTGGCTATCCTGAGTTCTTTAAATGTCACGGAACACACACGGGAAAAGGGTAGATCCAAGTGCAGTATTTATTAAAGGGCAATCCAATTCGTGGTCATCCAGGCAGGGGTCAAAATCCATACTAGCAATCCAAAAACAAGAAACACAAACAAGAACAGGAAAGAACAAACTTCAAAAGTGTGGTGACATCAAACAACGACTCCGTGACAAACACTGAAACAAACAGGAATATATACACACAGATACTGACAAGGTGACGGGAGACAGCTGTGTGCAATGAATCAATGAGTGACAGAGCAGGATGTTGGGAAATGTAGTTCATGAAGTAATGGTGACAGTATGGGAAAGAGACCTCTAGTGGTTACCCAGGGAAACACAAACCAGACACTGTGACATTAAATTTCTTTTCAGTCAAATATGTGAGTTTCACTAATAAATGTATTAGTATTCAACTTGTGTGTGTGTAATTAACTCATTGTATGAAATACTCTTTCCCTCTTAAATCACTATTTAAGCAGTACTATTTACACTTTAAACAGAAATGAAATGTCTTTCAAGTACTTTTATCTTATACACACTTTCACATTTAAAGGGACTATGTGTGGGAATTACTCCCATCTAGTGGTGAAACTGTATTTTGCATTCAAACGAATAATGCTCTCCAGCGCCTCACTTTTTCAAATGCGCGTTGCATCTACGGTAGCCGTTATGTACCAAAAAGCTATGACAGGATGTCTTATAATAGCACTTCGAGTTTTTCTTCGGTGAACAGGTTTGTTATTTAAAACAAACTGAAACTTGAAACAACGAAAAAAAGAATGTTACAGTATGAATCTGACTGTGAAAAACATTACTATGGTAATTAGTAGTAATGCCTTCTTTACTCGTTATATTTTTTGAAGTACGTGCATTGTTAGATATCATCATCATCAGAGCCTTCTCTAACGTTACTTTACTCAGTAGCTGCTATTCATCAAAGAGCCTGTTTAACTTTTAACTATAAATGTTCTACTGTCTATATAATAAAGTACACAACCAATCAATGAAAAAAAAAGCTTGTAATTAAGACCGTAACATTGACTTACCTGTCGAGAAGAAAGCAGGCATCTTCAGGGTCTCTTTTGAAAGCTTTCTCCTGCATTAATCTCCGGTCACGTTTCCTTTTACGGTCTATTTTGGACTTTTTCGACGACGAGGAGTCCTTATCCTGTGACTCATATGTATGAATGAACGAACGGTGTATAAATAACCGTGCAGTGCATCCTTTTAAACTTGCCGCGGCAGTGACAAGCGCCTCTCTCTGCTCTGCTCCTCCGCTTCTGTTGACTTCAGTCACGTGACGCTGGCTCTGAACGAAACGCGTTGTGGAAACGCGTTGGTCTAGTACTTTTTGTCCCTCTCTGCTATTATAGTTTTTCAAGATGGCGGATCTACATGGAAGCCTCCGTAGACTTACCCGTCCCATGTATATAAAGATAATAAATTCTTCGTTTACGAGGATTAGTCTGATCATTGGCAGAGGTATTTATACCCAATTGAGGGCATATTTATGAATAAAAATATTGATTTTAGATAATAAAATACCTAAAAAGCTACACATAGTCCCTTTAACTCAAAAATGACTCTTTTTCCTTAATCAATTTAAAGTATCAGTCAGTAACCACAACTGTTTTATAAAAAAGGACAGATTTAGTTAGAAAAAGTGTCTCAGAAAGTAAAAAGATATTGATAAACTCACTTTTCAGATCACAAAGGCATTCAAATTCACATTCAAACAATAGGGCCCATGCAAGGAAATAAAAATAGCCAGCAAAACTCTAATTTAAATTTGAAATACCCTTCAAATGTTCAAATGATGCAGGCCTGAATGTAGCTCGGGTACATTGTAGCCTTAAACGAAATGGCTGCTTCACCACACAGGCCAAAAAAAAAAAAATGGTACCTTATATACTCAATGTAGATGTAAGCTCACACGGACAGCATCAAATGCGTCAGTAACAGGAAACAGGATGAAGAGAGTTGAAGAGAAGAGAAGATGGTTGATGAGGAAAGTCAAAGACATGGTCGACGATACGGGCAAAGTCCACCACTCGGTAACGCTATCCGGCTCCGTAAGGGTAAGGGTCTTTGATCATCGTCACTCTCACAGTTCAGCACAGGCTTAAAGTGTAAGTTGCAGGTTAACCACCACAGCCAATTAATGTGTAAATTAAAGTGCTCAATATGTATATATTTAATTATTTCTGTCTTAAAATGCGTTAAAATAACATTTATTGGTGTTTCTTCAAAGGTAGCGTGTTTTTTCAGTTACTGGGTGATGACGTCACAAGAGGAACTCGCAACCCATACTCTGCTAGATTCCTACTGTATTATGGCTATTTGGAGAACGACTGTATTATGGTTATTTGGAGAACGACTGAGGATGTGGGAAACCATCAAATTCTTTATGGACCACAGCCCTACAATTTTTAACCGGTCAGGTATGAGAGAGGGGAGCCATGGCACTCAAAGAGTTATTAATGCTTGGTGTGAGGAGAATGAGTGGAGGGTTGGCCAGGTGTCCTGGTGAGTAACGTTAGCTACGTTAGAGCAAGTCTAGCCTGGTGCAAACTTAACCCGGATAATATAACGGAACAAGCAAGTCTTTTCAAAATATTGCCGTCATGTAGAATAGCAAGGAGGGACAACGACTTAAGACATTATTTACTTACAGTAAGTCAGTCCAAATCAGAGCTGTAGAGATGCACACACTGCACAGACACCAATCGCTAGTCTCATCGACGCCTCAAACGTCATGTAATACCCTTCCTCAATCCACGCGTTATCAATTTCTCACGATTTAAATTAGCGATGTTTATTGTCATAAAAGAAAAAGAGAGATCGATGTCCCCATCACTGTGTTTGTGTGGGCTGAATCAGCAGTGGAGAGTATGTGCTGCCGTGAGGTGAACGCGTTTAGGAGTTTAGTGGAACAGCTCGACCTGCGACCGGCTGATCTGACGTGCCTGAACCCGTTTGTTTTGCGAATAGCTTATTCTCATTTCAGGCAGGATCACGGTCCCCTTGAAGTCAGCACACACGAGCATGTTTACAATTGAGTTATTTTATCCATAATTTTTTTATCAAATAAAACATACAACCAACTTTTCTGTAGTTATTAGTGATGGGAAGTCCGGTTCTTTTCCGCGAACCGGTTCTTTCGGACAGTTCGTTTCAATGAACCGGTTCAAAAAACCGGTTCACCAGTTCTTTTACGTCATCACGTAATGACGTCAATTCTATCATCCCGGCGGATAAATATACATTCAAATAAAGGCATTTGTAATCATAACTTCAGTTAAATAATAGTCCTCATCGTCATAATCATCTTGGATAGGTTTCTTACATTTACGTTTTGAAAATGAACCCTGTAGTAGGCCTAAGGCGATGCGCAAACGCGGATGTTTTACATGTCTTAAAGTGAATAAACTGGTCTTCATCATTTTTATTTTATTTGTAATTAAATAAACTTACATTTCGCCGAATTCGGCCCCTCATTCAAGTCCTTGGTTCACCCGTGCTCATGTATCAGCACAGCACAGTGACAGTATAAACACAGCATCAGCTGAACTTGGCCAAAAGAAAGTTCGGTTCAGAGACGGTGCGATCACGCATGCGCAGTCTCTCCAGCTCATCGGTTCTCCGTATCGAACGTGTCCGAAAGATACAGTTCTCGGTTCTGTACTGGTGATCCGAGAACTGCTGCAACAACCAGTTCTTGACTCGAGAACCGAACCGTAGCATATGCCTGTGTGTGAGCTGAAAACTACTGAAACCTTACTAGGCTAATTCAGTCGACTAAACTAAAAACTCGATGCATGTCTCCAGTATGTTTAATACGTTATGTTTTGATTAACACATTATAAACATTTAATTTGCACCCTTTAAAACCTTGGCAAGAGTTTACATCAAAAATGTATATCACCTTAGAAATTAAATTATCTATTCCTGAAAATAATGTTTTAGTATAATAATTAGGGATGTCCCGATACCACTTTTTCACTTCCGATACCGATACCGATGCCGCAGCTTTGGCTATTTGCCGATACCGATATCAATCCGATATTTTTATTTTATTCTTGAACTAATACTACTAATAATAAAATATAAATGGAAGCACTTTCCTCAATTAGCCACTTAAAAACATCTCACTCAAATGGAGAACAAATACTTCTCCAGTATATAGTCCACAACAACAGTTGATAATGAAAGACTGCCAGCCTTTATTCAAAAGACCTTGAGATATGTTTGGTAACCTGAATGAATTTAAAATTAATTTGCTATATTTCAGATCAATATATTTGTTTCCTTTAAATTTTAATTAACTTTAACTTTATTCTCATCTGAATTATAAATAATTTATTTCTGTATAAAATAATACTACTTTTAAAAACACATTTGATTTTCTTTTTTATTCAATGTAGAATGTGTAACTTAAAAATAAACAGATTAGTGCTCTGTTTTAGGACAAGAAATGAAAACCAATGCAATGATGAATGTCCAAAAAGATGAGATCATTTTTGCTTTTTAACAGCGTGTGCGTGTGTGTGTGTGTGTGTGTGTGTGTGTGTGTGTGTGTGTGTGTGTGTGTGATTTTGGTTGGGTGACAGTTACAGTTTGACAAGAGTTTACAGTTTGACAAAAGCACAATGTTGGGTTTTACACAAATATAAGTAGGCTAAACACTTTTTCCAGTTTTAATGATGTCCTGTATGAAAATGACGGAGTATGTTTTTTTGTTTCCACTGTTCGATCGCGCCCGTGCCTCTCTCTCTGACACACACACACACACACACCAGCATTGCAATCTTGACATCGCAGCCTGTTAATTTTGCTGCGTTCACACCAAAACGCGAATAGAGCGTCAAATTTGCGTCTATCGCGTCTAGTTCGATGCTTGAACAGTTTGAATCCATTCGCGCGTCCAAAGCGAATAGGACGCGCCGCGCGCGTATAATGATAAAGTGAGCGTTTGAAGCGATATAGACGCGCGTTCAGAGCTAAGGCGGGCTACAGATTAGGTGTCCCTAAAGAACCCGCATATGCGCGTATCTAACAGTAACGTTAGTTTCGTATTACATTAATTAATGTGCACGCGAGATTTATTTATTTTTATACCGTGTATTCTCTGTGTAAATCCATGCACCGAACGTACGTTCAGTACGAATACGTACCGTTCCACCCCTAATGGGTATCGGATCATAGGTATCGGATAATTTTTTTTCTCCCCTCCGATATCCGATCTAGCGTTTTGGGCCAGTATCGGCACGATACCGATGCCGTGGATCGGATCGGGACATCCCTAATAATAATAAATGTTTAGTTTTATAATCCATTCATTGTTCCCAATCTTTAAAATAATACAGTGAAAAGGCAGTAGCCTATGTGATAAACATGTTTCTAACATGTTTTATTTTGCTACACTTATTGATGTTCAATAAAATACTTAAGAAACATGCATTTCTTCCCTCTGAAAAAATCGCACGCATGCTCAGCTCATCAGCTCATCGGTTCTCCGTATCGAACGTGTCCGAAAGAAACAGTTCTCGGTTCTGTACTGGTGGTCCGAGAACCGCTGTACCTGTACGTTCGGTAGTGCGCGCATGCTCAGTATCAAGCTCGTGCTCATCACTTCTCTCAGCACATGTCTCAGTTCAGTGAACTGTTGGATTTACTGGAGTAACATATATGCCTATATTCCGGGATTTTGGTTTATTTTGAGTCGAAGGGACTGTCAGGACGCAGGCATGTCCGAAAGTGAGTAATTTAACTTGTGGATCAGCTCTGACACAAGACGCGAACTGTTTCGAACGATTCAGTCCGATTTAGTGTACTGGTTCGACCAGTTCACTAAAAAGAACCGGTTCAAAAGAACGATTCGTTCACGAACCGGCCATCACTAGTAGTTATGTAAGGCATCTATAGCTATGACTATGCCGGTAACTCTACTAGTGAGTTCCTCTTGTGACGTCACGCCCCATCTAGTGGAAGGGAGCGGGAGCGGTTAAAACCACTGTTAAAAGTGCCAACTTTTCATATTATATCAGCATTTTGGTATAAAAAACAATGGTGGGTGGTTCTTATGTTTATGTTTAATAAACACATTGCATTATCTTCATGAAAAATTTAACCTGCAACTTTTTACACTTTAACTACTCGAGATCGCTGGCCGCTAACTTGTTAGCAAAGTCCATGCAAAACACTAAGCACTAATTTCAGTCTTCGTGTGCGGAGTAAGCCACTCACACTGACAGAATTATCACCATTAAAGTGAATATAAGAGTCCTTGTTGAACACTTTCACTAAAACGGGTGCATAGCTATATTAACATTAACCACGTTTCTCTTATCAGTAAACACACTCCCTTCTCGCGCGTCTCGCGATCCTCTTCCTCTCTTGTACTTTGACTTCAACCGTGATAGGCTCATTACAAAACTTTCAGAAATAAAATAAATTCACAAAACATTTCTGTATCTCTTTCTTTCGATTCTTACCGGCATCATTAAAGCATCTTCACAAATATTATCAACCAAAAAATATTTAACCTTTTAAATGTAAAACATGAACATAACACAATATGCATTTTTCTTATTGAGCAAAATCACAACTCCATTGCTGGTCAATGATTCTTAACTTTTTTAACCTCAAATTCTATTTTATTAAACTATGAAATTATTTATTCCAACTTATATAACTTTACTAATAATAATGATTTCAACAGGGTTCCATTGTTATTTTTCAATATTATATTTCTTTATTAATGTTCATAGTAATTTGCATAATGTATAAAGAGTCTACTTTTGCATAAAGAGTCTACGCCATTGCCTTTTTCTCTGGGACGCTTTAAAGGGTTGCATAAGGGACTCCTCTATTTCCTTTGCATCCCACCTAAACAAATCTAGACTGAATCCAATGTGCCCTGAAGACTAAATGAAATAGGCTAGAGGGTCTTCAACGATTTCGCCCTCTGAGAATGTACAGAAATAAATAAATGTGGTACAGAGCTTAACTCCTTGCTGCGGCACAGAGCAGTTTTTGGTGCACAAGGTTAGAAGAACCTATTACTTTAATGGTGCTAAGCCAAGCCATTTCTTAGTTCTCAGGTTGAAGAGCAGGGAAAAATATTCAAATATTGTGGCAGTTCAAACTCCCAAAAGGGTTGGTTAGTGAACTCAAAAGTATTAATAGAGAATTAGATCACGACTGGCAAGCAGATAATGTCTGCCATTTATTGCATATCATACATGCGGCTAGTGGAATTGACCCACCATGTGCCAAACTATCTTGCCGAAAAGGCCTTTGATTGGCTGGAGTGGCAGTATCTTTGGATAGTACTGGAACGTTTTGGCTTAGGGAGTGACTTTATTAATATGATCAAAGTTTTATATTCAAATCTTTCTGCAGTGGTCATGACAGGTGGCATTAGCTCATCACAGTTTCCCATCTCATATGTCATTCATCAGGGATGCCTTCTATCTCCATTGTTGTATTGCATCGGGTATCTTTGATTAATTGGACCAAATCTGCATTAATGCATTTAAACAATTCATCATCTCAGGTTATTCTGCCGATGATTTTGATGCACTATGTACCATAATAATACTGCACAAGTTGATTTCTCCTGGTTTTTTTTTTTGTTTTTTTTTTGTTTTTTTTTTACTGTTCAACTTTGGGTAATAGGCAGCACTTATCACTGTCACTTTTTACCCAGCCTTTCAATCACAGTGGAGTAGGAACGGGACAATCACCACACTGACCAATCATCCTACTTGTACAACAAGGACTGAACAACAATAGAGAAGTTAATTTTACTGGTTACTGCATTTTTATTCAGTAATATTCTTCAAATTGAGATCCTAACACATTACTGTCATGGATATTCTGTATCATAGCAAATCGTTGGTTTGCAAAGCGCTTTCAAGCGCCACTAGCTGGCCGTTTTTAGAAGAGCCCCAGGCATTTTTTAGCTGGCTACAGCACTACAGCTTGGCTGAGCAGAGGAGTGGCAGGACTTAGAGTCCTTAACAGGTGCTGCGTGTAACATGCATCATGGAGAGGGGCGGGGGCAGACCTGACGCCGCTGCGTGCACACCTTTAGCCTGGAGAAGAAGATGGAGTTGGTGAGAAGTAAACTTGCCGCAGGTGAATTCACCGTCGCTACTACAGCCTATTTATATATTTAAAGTTTATTGTTTCAGTTGTTTGTATTGTTAAAAGGTGTGAACATTAAATGTTGATTTGAACTCCCATCTGCTGGTCATGATAATACGTGTATCAAATCAAAAAAATCCGCCGCGGGCCGGGTTCGGGCAGATAATTCATATTTATGTGTCGGGTTACATAATTTCGGGCTTTAAAAGCCACGGGCCGGGTCGGGTCGGGTTGTAATTTTCAGGCCCGTTGAGAACTCTAGCAGGACTCAACTCTAACAGCTCCCCCTGTTGGACAAACAGCATAACGCTCAAACAAACTGACTGAAAACAGCAGAAAACTACAGTGTACAATGATCAAATTACAAATCATCACAAAGCAGATCAAAAGTATTCATGGTCTTTGTTTCTCCTCAGGGTTGTCTGTGATGTCCACATAGACTTCACTAGAAGAAGCAAGAGGACATGCATCCCCCAGAGTTCGCGAAAACATCTTAAAGGGGGGGTACAATGGTGTTTCATGTATTCAGAGTTGTTTACAGTGTTAAAGAGATGGATTCTCATGCTAAACATGGGCAAAGTTTAAAAAATATATTTTGAACGAATAACGGAGAATTTCTGTGCCGAAAATCTTACTTCCGGGTTGGTACAAGTTTCGGCTGTTTTTTTTCGATCGTGGATCT
Organism: Scardinius erythrophthalmus; assembly: GCF_964197995.2. Classification (NCBI taxonomy): domain Eukaryota; kingdom Metazoa; phylum Chordata; class Actinopteri; order Cypriniformes; family Leuciscidae; genus Scardinius; species Scardinius erythrophthalmus. The sequence continues at coordinate 17,348,492 of NC_138235.1, forward strand.
AATGACGTAGATGAGAGTGGAACTCCTTATATGAGCATTTCTCGCACACGTCGACCAGCGGAGGGCGAGACCACGCACATCAACGCGCTACAACAGGAAATCATCGGCGCCCGCGCTGCATAGGATTTGTTCAAGAATGTCTCCAAAAAAGTGTGTATTTGGATGTGAAAGCTTACCGTGTTCAGCTTTCCAAAGAACCCAGTGTTACAGGAACAGTGGATGCAGTTTGTTTTTCCGGGGCAGCAACGGAGTGTACCAAGTGCGGTTGTGTGTTCTGGTCATTTCAGTGACAAATGTTTTATTAACAAGGCACAGGTCGACGCTGGATTTGCAAATCGTTTGCTATTAAAACGTGGAGCGGTCCCAGTGATAAAAGACCCCATTCATGTAAGTACAACTGGATCAGATTTCTTTTTGCTGGAAATCAAGCACTATCGCTTGACTCTATAGCTCCGCCTCCAGGACTTCGGCTTTTTCCGGAGAGAATCAGAAAGCTGTATTTTTCTTTCATAAATATAATAAAACTAAACACTTTTTGGAGATATTAAAGATGCACTACTACTCTATAGGTACTCAAGATTAACATGAGATTAGGTGAAACTGTGCATGTTATGTACCCTTTAAACAGACTATTGTCAAAAGATGATAGTACATACTTAATGAATATGGTGATAGATAGAGCATAGTATTGCCTCATGTGTATAACTGAAAAAATAATGAATGAGGTGCACCAAAGCTTGTAAAAAAAAAAAAAATAATAAAAATAAAACTAGGGCTAGGCATTTTCATATGCTTTTATGACACTTCTCTATTTAGATTTCCCTTTTTTTCCTTTTATTTTTTATTAATTGTCTTTAAAAAATATTTAATTGACTGTTTACATGCACCCTAAATGCAATTATAATGAGATTATGTCTATAATCTATTATAGAATGATTAATGTTATGTGGTCCTATACTCTAGTGGAGGAGCAAAGCCAAATCCACCTCTCTGGAAGTTATGGGAAGAGTTAGGGTGTGGTTGGATATTCTAGCTCCACCCATTACACCCAAACTACATTCAGAGAGGGGGAGCTGGACTTCACACTCAACCCCTGGCTCTGCAGTGAGCAGCCTCTCCTGCCAGAGGAACTCACAGGCGCTTCTGGTGGCCTGGAGCGCTATCTGGTGGTGGAGCAGACAGAGGGTTTTCAATCCACCAGTTGAGTCTGTCTTTGCTTCTAAGCATGCAATGTAATGCTTGTCGATCCTTTTTTCCAAATTCTCCCACTTAATCTCTGACAATTATATTTCACTCAGATCATACTAATAAAATAAAAAATGATAATACAAAAAATTATTTACTACAAAAATAGTAAAAAAAATAAATTAGCATCACCTCGTAACATGGATAATGTCCTGCTTCACACCGTTGTCGTCCCCTCTCTTTCATATTTCTTGATTCAGCAAACTCCTTGATGACTATGAATATAATAATTTTGTTCAAAAAGATTTAATGACTTCAGGAAGGGGCATGCCAAAATAACAAACATAACACCCTCTATCTTCCTGCCTTCTCTATACTACATATGGTCTCCCTCGCTTGTCAAAAACAGGAGAAATTTTAAAAAATAAAGAGTAATATAAAAGAGGCACCACTTTTCCATCATTCTTTTTTTAAATGTGTTTATTCATTTATTTTTTTTATTATTTTTTTTTTTTTTAACAATTTCGTCTAGTTCGTCTGGTCCAGCACTTACTCGCTAGTGAATCCTAATCAGCTGGATTTAGACCCACAGATATATCCACAAATATATCAACACTGGTGATCAGTGATCTGAGAAAAGGCACAACACAAAGAAACAACAGCACAAAATAACAACTTCTATGGTTATTATCCCCACTTTAAAGGGACAATAAGTAACTTTTTAGGTATTTTATTATCTAAAATCAATATTTTTATTCATAAATATGTCCTCAGTGGTGTCCAAATACCTCTGCCAATGATCTGACTTATCCTCGTAAACGAAGAATTTATTATCTTTATATACATGGGACGGGTAGGTCCACGGAGGCTTCCATGTAGTTCCGCCATCTTGAAAAACTATAATAGCAGAGAGGGACAAAAAGTACTAGGCCAATGCGTTTCCACAACGCGTTTTCGTTCAGAGCCCGCGTCAAGTGACTGAAACCAGCAGAAACGGAGCAGAGCAGTGAGAGGCGCTTTTGTCACTGCCCCTGCAAGTTTAAAAGGCTGCACTGCACGGTTAAGTCACAGGATAACGAGTCCTCTTAGTCGAAAAACTCCACAATAAGACCGTAAAGGGAAACGTGATCGGAGATTACAAAAACAAGGGTTATTAGCTATAATGTCGGGATAGCTAATGCAGGAGAAAGCTTTCAAAAGAGACGCTGAAGTTGCCTGCTTTCTTCTCGACAGGTAAGTCAATGTTAAGGTCTTAATTACAGGCTTTTTATTTTTATTTTTTTATTAGCCTATATAGACCAGCGTTTCCCATCGGGGTGACGCGGCACCCTGGGGTGCTTCTGGCGAGAGCAGGGGTGCTGTGTAAAAAAAAACTAATTTTTACCATCAATCTCGGATCATCGGAAGTCTCTAATAACAACAAATAATGCGCACAAATTTATTATACAAATGCAAATCATAAGTTTTCGGCGTTGAATTGCGGAGGTTGCGCTTGCATGTGATATATTCCCGTGCCTTATTCCCAGTGCGTCCACATAAAGCTGCCTATTTTTGATTGATGCGCTTACAGTCAAATACACACGAAAACATTGTCACAACGTCCGTCTTGCCGCGTATTCACATAAACACATCGGTTATGTCCGTGCTGCTGTCAACTATTTTTCAGTTTAACACGTTAAAAATATTTAACGCAATTAAAGCAGCATTTTTTTCCTGTCATCTTTTGGCTAGCGTTACATTATATAATCACGTTCTTCTTCATGCAAATGCTTCTAACCATGCAAGCGAGAAAATACAAAAGAGAATCCGGTTGCGCTGTCCTGTGATGCTGACACGACGCGCGCCAGACTCGACTTCTCTTTCGCGCTTTCGCTTTGAGTATCCTCATGAGAGCAGTCTTAAATTAGTTAAATAAAGTCTTAAATGAACGTTAAGAGTTGTGAGAAAATGGGACGCGTGTGGGATCCACATGTGACAGTGCAGCAGTGACATCAGAATCAAATAACACTTCATTCATAAAAAGATGCCATTAAACAATTATTTGAAATATACTGTCTTTATGATGTTTCTACATTAATTTGGAGATTTACTGTGAAATTATTAGGCTACATAAAATATAGTAAAAACAAGCTATCTTGTGCAATTATAACAAAATTATATATTATGTAGCGTTTATACGCCCACGTATAAATATAATTAATTATTATTCATAACGAATTATGATCAATAATTAATAATTTAATTATTTTCAAAATTTACTGTAACAGAATCAATAATATGATCATTTATCAGTTCATCCAATGAACAGAAGGCATAAACAATTATTAACTCTAGGAAATATAATATCTTCCTGGCCAAGAAAGAATAACCCCCTAACAGTAAATTAAGAAATAGGGTAAAAGCATAGGTAACTTTTGATCGAAGTTCAAGACAATAAATCTGATAAGCACATACACAAGTAATCTCTTTTCAAATACAAACAATACTTTATTGATTATATACTAACACATACAGCTAATCTCTAACACAAACACACACACACACACACACACACACGCACACACACACACACATACGAGTTGCAGAAAGGAAGAGAGTGAGGAAAGAGTGGGTTTAAGAGTGAAAGGATGAAATCTCACGATTCCATATGCACTTAGACATGACCTGGAACGAACCATCAATCATTAATTTAACCCTTCTATCGTTTCTTAGACAGGTTATTAAATTTATGTAAATACACCAGTGCAGCTTTTAGTCTGGAGGTAGTCTACTTGCGTCTTTGCTTTTGCGTTCCTTTTGGGAATTCCTTTGGTCAGCGTCAGGGTTCGTTCGTTGGTTATAGTCTCCTCGTGCCTGGATAGATGGGGCGAGGACCAGTCACGTGTGGCTGGCGGTCGCGGATGGTTGATGCGTCTTTGAAGTTGAAAGCGTGCGTTGCAGCCGTGAATCGTGGAACGAAACTTTGCAGCAAAACTTAACTTAAAACCGAGACTTTCAATCGGAAAAGAAGAATAACACAAAAGAAAGAAAGAAAATAAGATACGGAAAGGAGCTAGATGACTGGAAATTGAATCTAACCCATATCTGATATTAATTTGGGTTGATCTGCTCGTCTGTTAACGTTACATGGTTACTAAAACCATCGTCTGCCGTCTCCGTCTTTTTCTGCACTCGTTGAGAGCTCTTCTGTATCAGAACATTTTGAACGAACTAACTTTTGGACTCCCGAGAGCGAACTTGGAGAGAGAGCTTCGAGAGCAGCGAGAGAGAGAACTTAGAGAGTTTTGGGTCTAAGGTTTTTAACTAAAATTTGTCCTCCCCTTCTGAAGAGAGCGGACCAATTAGACACTGTTCTTTGTTTTCAAAGTCATAAATCATGTATTCCCTGAGGGGTTTTTCTAATGAAACTAAAAGACCAGATGCAGTTTAGGCATGATTTCGAATTATCAGAATATGAACATTTTTAAACAGATTTAATTCCCGTCATCTTGCTATTTGTGTTCGTAAGATAGCATTGATATGAAACAGTACACACTTCACACATTCACACGTCTAATAATTATAATTATAACAATTACATGAATTAAATGGGATCAAAACATATTATTTTATTAAAATATGCATATAAGTGGTGGAAACAACCCAGGATTAGGTAGTTGCATGATTGTTTGATCATGAGTCCATTGAAAATTGTTCTTGAATGATTTTATGGATCTTGATAGGTAAAGTCTTTTTGGTGTGCAAAGTTTAGACATTCCAATCTGAGGTCATGGATAGTTCTTGCTGAAGAGAGGTTTTGTTCATCTCTCATGGGACCAAGATGGGGTCCGTTGGCCGCAGGGGTCAGCAGTACCATTTTCTGAACTGATCCGTCTTGCAAAACTATCAAACGTTGACCAGTTTTTCCTTAAGTTAACCAATAAAAATGTCTTTGGTAAGCAGACTTTCTGGAGACTGGATGATTTATGGCTCTGGTTCGTGAGGACTCTTGTGTGAGACCTTGGTCTTTGTCTTTCTCTTAACCAATCAGTAATTTCGGCAACAAAGATAGTATTGACCAGTTATTTCGTTAGTGCTGGGGGTCAGTTTTAAACAGCCCGACTGGTTGGCGCCTGGCCCCGATGACAAGATGGATGAGGATCATGAGACGTTCTGAACAAGTCTTTCCCCCCCCCCCCATTCATCGAGAAGCAGAGAATTTGAATTAATATTCAAAAAGAAGATGAGTCGGTGGTTGGTTCCTTCTCATTGTTGTTACATATCCCCCCTTCGGTCACTGATGGGTTGAGTAGAAGGCATCGGTGAACGCTGGAGAAATGAGTAGAGGAAGCAAACACAAACAGCAAACAACAAGACAACACCTCCATGACTGGTCACTTTACTGGTGCAGGGCATTAGATTACCTAGGCATAAACAGGTTCACTCTCTCAATATAGTTAATCACGTTGAATAAAGTTTAGTTCAATTTTAGGACGTTATCCTAATTTATTTTGGGATGGTGATTAATCAATTTTGTGACTAAATTTGATTTGTTTGTTTTCTTCTCTTCTAAATTGTTCTAGGCTTGGACCAATTTACCTTTCAATTTGTGATACGAATGATGCAGGGAGTTCTTTGGCTCACATTCGTTTTAAGGTGACTTACAAATATTAGGCGTGGTGTGTCAATCCTATTACTGTGACCTTGACCCTTATGGGTTGGACAGGCCTTTTACCTAATAAAAGAAGGAAAGGAAGGAAGGAAGAGGTAAAACAAAACAAAGCAGTTGAGTGTTCCTCCGGATATGACTTGTAACTACTGTTGCACAGCTAAGGTGTCAGGGATCATGATGTAATGAGAGGTGTTCTCAGGTGTACTTGTTGGATGGGTAGTTACCATGTTTCCTATGGTAAGTGTAGCTAAGTTGTTAAGCTAGTTTCCGAAGTTAGTTTCTATCTGTGGGGGAAAACATGTTTGTTGCATGTTTTGCATGGCAGAGGTGGTTAACTTCTGTATGTTAGTGAGTATGTTAGGGGTGTTGTGTAGTACATGTATGTATGTATGCATGTATGTATGTATGTATGGTCAGATCTGTTTCAGTCTGTTTTGCTCCCCCCTTTGCTTGATGGCTGAGCTTTGATGAGCTTGCTGCCTCTTCGCCTTAGAAAAGGGATCTTCTGTGATCTGCTGGGGTCAAACCAGTAAGGCAGGAAGTTCTCTGGCAGACATTGGGAGGCAGTTTGGCATGGCTGCGTGAAGCTGTGGTGCAAAACTTTGTCTCCGTTGTTGCATTCCTCCGATGATGCCTTCTGGTTGTGACAGACTTTCTGACCTTCGGTGCTTACTGTTGTTGCTGTAGCACACACATGGTTCTTGGGTTTGGAGCTCGTTTGGTGGTTTCTTTATGAGTGATGGGGTAGCCAGGATGGTGTTTTCTGGTACCTCAGTGGTTGACTGTGAGAGACCACTTTGTTCTGTGTTGCTGTAGAACAAGTGGTTGTCATCTTCGTTATGAAGGTGTATCAGATGAATCGGTGGTCTCCCGTTCCATCCTGTTTTCTAGGAACACTTCCAGTCGCCTCATTAGTTGCTCCATGTCTTCTGAGGTTAAACTGTCTTGTTCTTGGGCATACTCAGTGCTGTGCTTAACTGAGTGGTGCCGAGGTGGGTTTCTTGAGAAGCGTGGCTGGTGCCATGACTTTTCCATGCGGTTGGTGTGGTAGCTGTCATCGGCATGGGAATCACGTTCTCTGTGCTTCTTACGAAGAACTGTGGTGTTGTCGTGCCACTGGTTGTCTTCCAGTGCAAGGCTTGTGTCTTGGCTGAAGGAGTTTGAAACTGTGGATGTTTTCAAACCTTTCTTTGAGGACATCTTCTGCTTGATGTGGGCCTTGTGCGTCAGGTCACGTAGCTGCTGAATTGTCATTGTGTCTGCACAGGCCTCGAGACCAAAATGATGACTTAATCCAGGGTGCAGGTTTCTCAGAAAGAGGTTTTTGAAGTTCACATCCTCTTCTTGTTCAGGTGAGTTATGTGCACCAAAGAAGGCTTGTCGAAAACGGTGGTAGTAGGCTTGAGGAGTCTCTTGTCGACCTTGTTTGGTTTCCAAAGCGATTAACACACCATGTTCCGACTCTGGGCCTGTGAATTCTTTTATCAGTGTCTCACATAGCAGCTGGTAATTTGACTTGACATGAGCAGGTTGTCGGTCTAGGAAGCTTCGTACCTCTGAACTGGATGTCGATCTGAGGAGGTAGAACCTGTCTCTGTCAGTCACATGTGGTCTCACCTCTAGGTGGAAGTTGATATCTCGGATGTGGGACTGGATGTCCGGGCATTCCGTGGAGTTTGGGTTGAACTGAGTGATATTCTTAACCAGCTGATTGAGATCTTTAAAGGTCATCCCCTGTGCAGCTTTGGAGTCTGCCTGGATGAGTTCTCGTTGCTTGTTGGCAGTGAACGGTTCTGTGGTGAAGGCTGGTGATGTTTTGGGTTGTGGCCATTCACTTCTTTCTCTGTATGCCAGTTCTTGGATGGAGGACTCTGTTCTGCTCAGCAGTGGTGATGCTGAGGGAGGTCTCTCCCTTCTTGGCTCTGGTTTCTGTTTGAAAACATGCCGGAGTTCATCTCTGACCGCGTAGAGCTCGTTGTTGGCGTCATCTCGCTGTTGGGTCAGATGGTCAATGTCAGCACTGCACCTTTCCAGGTGGTCTTTCAGAGCATTAATTTCAGAGTTCTTATCTTTAATATCAGCTTTAGCTTTCTCTAGCTGATGTTCAGCAGACTGGAGTTGGTTTGCCAGGTGCTTCTGGACAGTCTTTAATTCTTGTTTGTCACGTTCAGTGACTGCAAGGGCTTCTTGGAGCTTGTCAACTTGTTTCTTTGTTTCTTGCTCCACTTCGTCAGGCACTTGAGCTTTCGCTTTGAGCTGGTCTGTGCAGTGTTGAGTGTGCATCAGCTCTCTCAGGAACTCAGTGGTCTGACGCTTGAAGTCGTCCTGGACTTTCACTTCCAGCTTGTCTATGCGGCTTTGAGCACGTGTCAGCTCCTCCTGAAGGTGGGTGATGTGCTTGTCGCTTAGTGTCAGCTGGGCTGTGAAGGTATTGCTTAGGGAACAGATGATCTTGGTTAGTTCCACGTGGTTGTGGTTCTGATTCTGGCTTGAATCATGTGTCAGGAGTCTTCTCAGAATTATGATTATTATTAAAAATAATAACAGTTCAATTGTCTTTGGTGTGAGGCAGTCTGTGATGCCTCTGAGCCAGGCGTCCACGTCAGTGGGGTTCGTCGTCCACGGCATGTTGGCACGCTGGGGTGAAGAGACTGACACAGATCTGTGTGGGGTGTAAGCCTATGTGGTTGAACAGCTAAATGTTGTCTAAGTGACTGTACAACAATAGTGAAGTGTTGTAATGTCTAAGTGTTGGTCTCAGTGTAGACAGGTAGGTTAGTGATGTGGAAACTTTGTCACTCAACTAAGTGAGGGAAAGAGAGAAAAAGGTTAAAACAAATCTCAATTGCAATGTTTTTTTTTTTCAATGGGAGAAATATTTTTTTTATAAATATTTTCTATCAATGAAAAGCTGGTTCAAACTCGTGCTGTGAGGACTATGTCACTCACTGAGTAAGGGAAAAAGAGAGAGAGGTTAAAACCAATTTCACTAAAACAAGAAAGAAAATTCTTAAGTGGGAGAAATATTATTTTTCTCGTAAATGCTTCCTATCGGTGAGAATCTGTTTCCAGAAAGGTAAACAATATTATTGTTTATGTTTACAAGGAAAAATAATACAATAATAATGCTGATACCTTTTTCCGAGTATTACAGGATTGACACCACACACCGTCAGTTGGACCGCTTACAGCTGGGATGCTATGAAGGCGAGGGTTGCTCAACACTTGTCTCTGTTAACTGATCTTGGATAAGATGTTAAATTGTAAATTGTGTTTACAAAGACAGAGAGAGTATGGAGAACAAGAGAGGGTTTGATTACAAATCAAATACCTAATAATTGTTTTCTTTTGGAAAAATTATCTTTCTCTTTCTTTAGACTCGATTGATGGTTCTTCCAGATTTGTTTCCCACAAATGTGAAGGATGGGAACGCAGGACAAAACAGGAAGGATGTAGGAAGGAAAGGAGGGAAGGAGATTGGATCCACAAATGGCTCTGGAGCCTTTGTCAACCTACGAGTTTAGAATTGATAGTTGCCAACAACTAAACATTCACAAATAAAACTTTGTAAGAGAGGTTTATCTCTGATTTATTTGAAACTTGTAGTGAGATGCCAATGTCTCCTATTGAGGCTCAGGTGTTTCACTCCCAAGCTAGGAATCGAAAGAGAAATTTAGAAATTAGGAAAATTATGAAATTAGATTTATTAAAAATAAATCTAGAAATCATTAGAAATTACCTGTTTAGAAAAATAAAACTTAAATATTGATTTAATATTTCCCTTTTTTAAATCAAATTAGAATTTGGCAATTAATAATCATAAACCAGTATTTTCTTTTCAAGTAAAATGCAGGTAAATGAAATTAATAATTGTGAACCGAAATTTCCTTTTCACAGAAAAATATGGGTAAAGTATGAGACAGGTAAAATAGGAAAGAAGAAAAACCCAACAGGTGTAACAGGTGTTTAAATGGTTAAATCACTTTAACGTTGTTCAAACAGACACGGTATTTAACCACTGATGTTAATACTAATGACAAACGTAGATAATGCTTAAGGCTTTAGCATATAGGTTAGGCCTCAATGTAAACAACTACTTAGCTTAGCTTTAGCTTAGCTTAGCTTAGCCACAAATGGGTTTTGTTTCAGTTTGTTTACACTGTGGCGTTGGTCAGAGTTCACCCGGAAGCGTTGGTTAAGACTTCCGTGTCACGATTGTAACTATGGCGACAAAACAAACTCTAGTGGGCAAAAAGTGAATTGCAGTTTGTAAACAGTAATGCATGTTACATGAAATGTCGGCGCATTTCAACAATGTTCAAAGAAATATGCACGTACAGTTGATAATATTATGTGAAATGACGGCGCATTTCAAACTGTACAAATGGGACACCACTCGTAGCTGTTTTTACGACGTGGGGCTTCACTCAGTTTTTTAGGAGTGAGATTAACTTTAAAGGGCAGCTTTGTGCTGTAATAGATGGAACAATTATAGCGATCTCTGTGGATCGTCTCTGTGCAATTTTATGTGAGCACACGAAGACAACAGGGTTTTTAACTGTTGGTTGAGTTTCAACGTCAAGCTTTACTTGAATACAACTTTAAATAATTCCTATTCAACTACACTCGGACATACGCAGTGTTTACACGAGAATTAATTGAACAGACACAGATAAGCTTATCGTTTATCACGGGAATTGCCGTGGGACACGCACGGACAACCTGAGAAATAAAGACTAATCTGTGAGGAGAATATTCGTCCCAGTGGAACACGCACTGAGTGACGATCAGATAAATAAGGACTAACGTTCACGTTAGACGAGGGACACGCTCGTCCGTCCTTTACATGGTTATTTTAATTAGCAGCTACTGCAGTTTTAATTTCATTCAGCTCTCTGACTGATACAAACACACATAAGTTACCGTTACAGCTTTGAAAGACGCTGGAACACGCAGACGTCAGTACGCTATAATCAAAGTATTTCAGAGATTGAGGGACACGCTCAATCCTTACCTTATCATTGTGTGAGATTTTATATCTTGGGTTATTTTACTGCAGTTTAAAATAAAATAACACGGGAAGGGAGGCAGACTAGACTAGAGTAGCAGCTCAAGCAGCAGACATCCATTCAAACAGTGCGCGCGGCGCGCTCTGCATACGTCATACACAGACTCTCAGAGGTTCGGATCTCTCATCCGCATGAAAATGAAAATATAAATTACTTCGTATATGCTTACAATTTAGGTTAAACTTGCCCGCATTCTCCACCATAAATAATGTAGCGTTTATACGCCCACGTATAAATATAATTAATTATTATTCATAACGAATTATGATCAATAATTAATAATTTAATTATTTTCAAAATTTACTGTAACAGAATCAATAATATGATCATTTATCAGTTCATCCAATGAACAGAAGGCATAAACAATTATTAACTCTAGGAAATATAATATCTTCCTGGCCAAGAAAGAATAACCCCCTAACAGTAAATTAAGAAATAGGGTAAAAGCATAGGTAACTTTTGATCGAAGTTCAAGACAATAAATCTGATAAGCACATACACAAGTAATCTCTTTTCAAATACAAACAATACTTTATTGATTATATACTAACACATACAGCTAATCTCTAACACAAACACACACACACACACACACACACACGCACACACACACACACATACGAGTTGCAGAAAGGAAGAGAGTGAGGAAAGAGTGGGTTTAAGAGTGAAAGGATGAAATCTCACGATTCCATATGCACTTAGACATGACCTGGAACGAACCATCAATCATTAATTTAACCCTTCTATCGTTTCTTAGACAGGTTATTAAATTTATGTAAATACACCAGTGCAGCTTTTAGTCTGGAGGTAGTCTACTTGCGTCTTTGCTTTTGCGTTCCTTTTGGGAATTCCTTTGGTCAGCGTCAGGGTTCGTTCGTTGGTTATAGTCTCCTCGTGCCTGGATAGATGGGGCGAGGACCAGTCACGTGTGGCTGGCGGTCGCGGATGGTTGATGCGTCTTTGAAGTTGAAAGCGTGCGTTGCAGCCGTGAATCGTGGAACGAAACTTTGCAGCAAAACTTAACTTAAAACCGAGACTTTCAATCGGAAAAGAAGAATAACACAAAAGAAAGAAAGAAAATAAGATACGGAAAGGAGCTAGATGACTGGAAATTGAATCTAACCCATATCTGATATTAATTTGGGTTGATCTGCTCGTCTGTTAACGTTACATGGTTACTAAAACCATCGTCTGCCGTCTCCGTCTTTTTCTGCACTCGTTGAGAGCTCTTCTGTATCAGAACATTTTGAACGAACTAACTTTTGGACTCCCGAGAGCGAACTTGGAGAGAGAGCTTCGAGAGCAGCGAGAGAGAGAACTTAGAGAGTTTTGGGTCTAAGGTTTTTAACTAAAATTTGTCCTCCCCTTCTGAAGAGAGCGGACCAATTAGACACTGTTCTTTGTTTTCAAAGTCATAAATCATGTATTCCCTGAGGGGTTTTTCTAATGAAACTAAAAGACCAGATGCAGTTTAGGCATGATTTCGAATTATCAGAATATGAACATTTTTAAACAGATTTAATTCCCGTCATCTTGCTATTTGTGTTCGTAAGATAGCATTGATATGAAACAGTACACACTTCACACATTCACACGTCTAATAATTATAATTATAACAATTACATGAATTAAATGGGATCAAAACATATTATTTTATTAAAATATGCATATAAGTGGTGGAAACAACCCAGGATTAGGTAGTTGCATGATTGTTTGATCATGAGTCCATTGAAAATTGTTCTTGAATGATTTTATGGATCTTGATAGGTAAAGTCTTTTTGGTGTGCAAAGTTTAGACATTCCAATCTGAGGTCATGGATAGTTCTTGCTGAAGAGAGGTTTTGTTCATCTCTCATGGGACCAAGATGGGGTCCGTTGGCCGCAGGGGTCAGCAGTACCATTTTCTGAACTGATCCGTCTTGCAAAACTATCAAACGTTGACCAGTTTTTCCTTAAGTTAACCAATAAAAATGTCTTTGGTAAGCAGACTTTCTGGAGACTGGATGATTTATGGCTCTGGTTCGTGAGGACTCTTGTGTGAGACCTTGGTCTTTGTCTTTCTCTTAACCAATCAGTAATTTCGGCAACAAAGATAGTATTGACCAGTTATTTCGTTAGTGCTGGGGGTCAGTTTTAAACAGCCCGACTGGTTGGCGCCTGGCCCCGATGACAAGATGGATGAGGATCATGAGACGTTCTGAACAAGTCTTTCCCCCCCCCCCCATTCATCGAGAAGCAGAGAATTTGAATTAATATTCAAAAAGAAGATGAGTCGGTGGTTGGTTCCTTCTCATTGTTGTTACAATTATATAAAATTAAAAATGTTTAATTCATTCATTCATTTGTAACATGCATGACCGAAGAAAAAAAAAGGAACAGGAAGAAAATCTTATGGTAGCCTACTGGTAGCCTACCTGTCATTTATTTGTGCACATCAAAAATAAAAAAATAAAAAACCCAGCACATTTCAAAGTATAGTATCAAAGTAGTATCGTGACAACACTAGTATAGGGTGCCACACATTTTTTTAAAAATTTCAAAGGGTGCCTTGACTGAAAAAAGGTTGGGAAACACTGATATAGACAGTAGAACATAGTTAAAGTTAAACAGGCTCTTTGATGAATAGCAGCTATTGAGTAAAGTAGAGAAGGTCCTATAAACAAGGTTGTAAGTTTTGTTTGTTCAAAACTGTAACATTCGTTTGTTCGTTGTGTCAAGTTGTAGTTTGTTTGAAATAACAAACCAGTTCACCAGAAGCAAAACTCGACGAGGCGCTATTAGAAGACATCCTGTCAAAGCTTTTTGGTACATATCGCTTACCGTAGATGCAACGCGCATTTGAAAACGCGAGGCGCTGGAGAGCAAAATTAGTTTGATTGCAAAATACAAATTCACCACTAGATGGGAGTAATTCCTACTTACTGCCCCTTTAAGCCATTGCCTCTAAATTCTAATATAGAGTCAAACCAGTCACATCTATGCATGTCTTTTTCCACATTTTAAGTAATTTCATTTTTCAGTTTTTTCACTGCAGTGAATAATCCATCAGAAACTGTTTTATTTGGGATATAAGTACGGCAGTTAGCTCCAAATATTACATGAACACCTCACTTTTTCCACCAATAACCAATTTAGTGCTTGTTTGTCATGTCATTTTACTTGTGGGTCCCAACTGTTCTCTTAAGGCTCTCAGAGTGTGAATGTAGAAATGAACCTATGTTGATTGAAAAACATAATTGTTTCAATCTGTGTTTTTTTATTAGGAGTCATCCATACAAATATGGACTCTAAGCCTGATTTTACTTTATCTCTTGTCTTATAGCTACATTTGGTATTCCCCTTGGTTGACCAATCAAGTCTATGTACAGACCTTTTCTGACAATGTTGTAAGACTTGAGAAATTAGATAAATGCCAGGCAGTCTACTTGAGGCCCTGAGAGGACATAAGACCTCTCTGGAAATTAACATTTGAACTCACCATTTGAGACACAAAGTCTCACCTCAGAATACATCTCTCCCCCTCTTCTCCACTCCTCCTCTCTCATGCTGAGACCATATGAAAATTACCCCAAAATACATATGGTTTGATGTGAATAATTATCGAGTATTATACATGTTTGGTATCATTTGAAATGTCTCAGTCCGACTGGTACAAATGTCTCATTTCCAAATAAGTAAAACAAAAGGTAACAAGGTTTTTAAGAGTTTAAAGATAACTGGCACACAAAGGAAGGTGGTCTCTCCAGACAAATGGTCTCCTACCCCCCAAAAGGAGTCAACTCTGAATTCCCATTGTTAGCAGATGTTTCCATGTGAAAGAAGAAATCATGTATTTTAATGTCGGGTTTGCATCTCTTCTCTTTAATCTCTAGAGCTTCTGATGTTTTGTATTAATTATCTTTGAATTGATTATGTAATTGGCCTGATACATTTAACTGACATAATAAATTGTTACATTTGATTATTCTAACTGACTTTGACATTATTTTAATTAAAGAGTTAAAAAGAATAGTCACACATTCGCTCACATTTAATGATGCACAGATATCATTAAAACCTTTTCATTTATGGAGTCAGATGAAATAACGAGAAAATAAATATGAGAAAATGTACTGCATTTAATCAAAATAATTTGCCACGAGAAAAGACAGTAACACATAAAGACCTTCCGCGCTGGTCAGATGCTGGACTTTGGGCCGATCGAACGCAAGCTTACAAGTTTTGAACACAAATTTCGCATTCAGATAAAAAATAGAATAAAATCTACCATCGCCTGTACAGTAAATAGGGTGATCAATATTCTTGCAGTTTTTTTCCTAATCCCTTCCCCCCTTGCGCAATGATCAAAACCGTGCGCATCTGAAATTAAAATCATCCATAAAAACAATCATCATGCATTTAAATCTCATGTCCTTGTTACAAATGTTACATGCACTTACCATAAATGATTAGTTTTACATGCAACTAACCCTCAACCAATTCCTAATCCTACCCTAACCCTATAGGAAGTACATATAGTTGCTTAAAATTATTCAGTACTTAAATATATAATTACACTGTAAAAATCACACCTTAAAATAAAGTGTAACCAAACCTTCTATTCCTTAAATTATCTGACATTTATATATCTCTTCACCATTTCTCACCAGTCCACAAGCAGCCACTCTTAGGGCCCTATCTTGCACCCAGCACAATTGACTTTGTACACTGACGCATATATCATTCCTATTTTGCACCCGCACACAGCAGGCTTTTCCCTCCACAGACGCACGTCGGTAAACTCGGAAATACACTTGCGCTCCCGGGGGGGCGGTTCAGCGCAAAGAGGAGGCGTGTTCCGGCGCAAACATTCCCTAATGCTATTTTGCAGGTTTAGAAAACAATTCCGCCACTGACCAGGAAAAACCTAGTCTAAAGTCAGTGACGCATTGCGCATGTTATTCAAATGCTATTTTACGGGCACATGCTTGGCGATAATCAATGTAGCGTGTGCACAATGCGCATACACTTTGCTTTATCTCATCTATACAGAAGCAGCAGTTTTCATTTTTGCAAATCATACATTATTACAATAGATAGATAGATAGATAGACTTTAATTTGGGTGGGTTTCTCCATCCCCATACAATGTCACTTCTCTGTCTTTTACGGCCCTGACGAGAACGTCAGTCTCCTCGGCAGTGAACTGCTCCTGGCGTGTGCCTGCAAATCTGCCGTTATAATAGCAATCCACCATAGAACAAGTGTGCCTGCTCTTAAAGGGAATGTGAAATGTCGCTCTGATTGATTTATTTCACGTTACGCCCAAACCACACCTATGAATAATGAAGCTAATTCAGACCAAACCATTTTAGATTTGCGTCGGGCACAAGAGTCATTTATCCCGCCTGTATAATAGCAACAGCGCCCAAGACCCACCCACAAAGTTACTTGTGTTTCAGAACGTTAAAATAGGGCCCCTAGTGTTCCTCATTTAAATTTGAGATTTAGGTCAATTTTTCTAGAAACATGTTTTACTTTTGTTCCATTAATTCCTTTACACTTTCCGTAATATCTATATATAATGTCTATATATTTTTCTCAGGTCCTGCGTCAAACGCCAAGAACCATTTGCTTTCTTAATTGGCTTAATTGGTGTGTTATATGGTGAAGGAGTGCAAACCAGAATGCTTTGAGCCAATAATTGATCAATGAGGGGTCGAATTCCCTCCTCTTTTTCCTTTGAGAGTAGGTACTGCTTTTGAAACACAGGCCTATCTGTTGTCAGATTGGCAACATAGGGCTGGACATCTATGATTCCTGCATCATCCTTATAGGCACATCCTCAAAGAGAGCATTTCTCTGCCGATCGTGAGGGAATAGGCTGCTGGAAACATGAGTTGCAGTGAGTCAGCATCAAAAGCAAGTTTAACACCCAATTTATGCATCAAATCTCTACCTAAAATGCAGAATGGAGAATGCGGTATTATTGCAAAATCAGGCATTTAAAACAATGATGGGATATCATTGGAAATAACTGGTAAAGTTGGTGTAATTTCACATCTTACAGGGATGCCGTTTATCCCAACAGAGTTGATCTTCTACCCTGTAATGGAGCCCTCATAAACCAACCCTGTATCACATGAAATACGTTCTAGGGAAACTATTTTGCAAATCGCAATTACGTTACATGCCCTAATATAAAACAGTGCTATTAAACCTAATATAAGCAGTGCTATTACGTTGGTCCTCAACCTAATATAAGCAGTGCTATTACGTTGGTCCTGAACATAATACATCCAAAGCGGGTTTCTTTTCACACGTAGCAGCTAATGCTGTATATTTAACTTATATTAAAATCGTGGCATTAATGTTTTGACTCTATTGCATTCAATTGTCTTATCAATTAAATTTTCAGTCGCATTAATTAATACAGTTTAACGTTACTCATAAATAATAACATTTCGCTCTGTTCGTGCCTTCTGCTGCAAACTCGTTTCGGAGGATTAGCCTAACTTACATGGTGTTAAACAAGAATACACTTTAAAACCTTAAAAATGCCTTCTTTAATCGTTTAACCATTTTGTAATATTTGGTTTATTTACCGTGAGACACAAAAGGCGTTTTCTCCTAGACCCATAATAACGTTACACTAAAACACAACATAAATTCACAAAAGACATCAATTTTATTATCTTGGTGTAATCCAAATCATTAGAATCCATGCGTTGTTTGCAAGAAACAGATCCAAATTCAGCCCTTTATCCAGTGATCTTCATAATTTCTCAGCAGCAGCGACCGCAAACGTCAACTCCCGGCATCCCGCACTTGTTGTAAATTCAAATTCAAAAATTGCGCCCGAAGCATTACGACATGTTTTACGGCAGTGATATCAAACGCTCATTGGCTCTCGCATGCTTCGTCACAGATTGCGACATGCCGTGTTTAAGTTGGTGTACTACATTTTGAAATATGGAGAAGCGCGCGCGCCTTCACAGAGCGAACAACGAACCGAAACCGGATTAACATTTTCATGGATTAATAATTTAAATTCTGCTCTGTAACGTTACCTCATACAAAACTATTATATACTGCCAGAGAGGACTGCGACACATCGTCATGTGAACGACTTTTGGTACCGGTTTTGACATTTTCTCACTAAATAAATTATTGTGATTAAACGTGTATGTCTGTTGTTTTTCTTTATAATTGTAGCCTAACGTTACGTAGTTTTAAGAAATTGTTAGGTTTAGGGGTAGGGGTAGGATTAGTGGCTCAAACTATCTTTTAATGCTAAATTGTTAATAAAACTGCCATTTGCCTACACATATGTCCATTACGTTTTATCCTTTTAATATTGTCTATAAAATGGGTATGTTTAGGTGTGGGAGTAGGGTTAAGGGATCTTACATTTATAATCTATAAAATGGTAAAAGGGGAAATATACAGATATCTTTATGATATGAAATATTCGTAAATAGTTTACGTTTTTTAGCTGTCAAATTACGTATTAATACCTACATATTACCAATGAGACCAGGCTGAATGAACAGCATTAGCTGCTAGCCTGCTACGTGTGAAAAGAAACCCGCTTTGGATGTATTATGTTCAGGACAAACGTAATAGCACTGCAATAGATTGGCTATATTAGGTTAAGGACCAACGTAATAGCACTGCTTATATGTTGGCATGTAACGTAATTGCGATTTGCAAAATAGTTTCCTCAGAACGTATTTCATGTGATACAGGGTTCCAATAAACACGAGAAGACAGTGATGAGATTAACTTAACTTAGATTAACTTGAAGCATTGCAGAAACTTTACCTTTGGAGGCATCAAAGGCTCCAGCGGACAAAAGCTCACCCAAGCGTCGGCCCAATTCATCAACTGAAATTTTACTAATGCTCGACGTAGTTATACAGATCAATTGTGCAGTTTCATTCTGCATGTTATTTAAAAACGTGTTCACAAACAGCGTAAACATTTTCATCAACAGGAATTGTCGATTCTTCAATCCATGCATGTTTAAATATTTTTTTGCAACAGGGCTTTCGCCCATTCTCTGTTTGGTATTAGCGGCATGCGAAATGTCTTGCTTGTAGCAGAAGACAGCTTCAATAAAAATGCAGTTAGCTGTTTGAAAAAAACGTTGAGTTTACCTGAGCTAGCCCATATCCAATCATCATCATCATCAAAGTCTGTCACCCTAAATCCACGTAAAGGTTTAAAGGTCCTTTAACATAACTCTACGGGCGGGCGGTGCATCGTTAACCGGGTCTAAAAAGTCAACTTCTTCAATTAATTCCTCCTCTGTTATTTCAGCAGGCAATGTTTTGGTCAAAATGAAATGGTATTCTCGCCCAGTCAGTTGGCTGTACACTGTTGATCGTTTCAATACAGACACAAAGTGATGCGGTGATCTCGCTGGATCTGGTAACTCTTTAAAACTTGCCATTGCCTCCGAAACACACAGAGGATTAATTTTATGTCCATCTGGAATTTCTACAAGCAGCAATGTGGTCACGGTCGACAGATCTGGGTACAATCTAGGTATGGGCTTTGAGACTTCAGCAGGAGTTGAAACGCACTCATAACGAGGGGAGGGGGGGATGCTGTAACATTAGGCTGCACTGTCTGAGACAGAGAGAGATTTTTCCCCTTGTCTTTTTCTGGGTCGCGGTCCCAATAACACTTAAGTTTTTTCCAAGTCTTATAGGATTCTTTCCTATAATCAAAATTCCAATTTGGATCTCCCCAGTTCTCAAAGACCACATCTTTTGCCTTACGCATATCTTCGTCTTTAAACAAGCCGTCAAGAGGCAACAGATCTAAGTATGGTTCTGCGAAAAACACTTGATTATTTCTATTAACTGTTGACTAATCGTGTCTCCCATGATAAACTCACAAAGAGTTCTCCTCTAGTTTAATGCAAATTGAACAAAGTACACAATGATGGCCTAAGACACGAAACGAGCGGTTTTTGTGAGAAAACGAACAGGATTTATATTGTTTTTACCTCTTGTACACAACCACGTCTAAGTGATCTGAGGGTGCACGCACTTCCTGGTGTGTGACGTGTGCGCGCGTTCTGGCTTAGTCTGTGCAAGCGCCGGAAAGTGTACAAGAGGTAAAAACTATATAAATACTGTTCGTTTTGCTCTTTGAGGTGGTGACCATAGACCTGCATTATATGACTGACAGACAGGAACGGTTTGACATAAAAATATCAAAATTGAAACTACTGCGGAAACAAAGACACCTACATCTTGGATGCCCTTGAGGTAAGCTAAAACATACCAAAATTTAATTTCAAAGTGAACTATCACTTTAAGGTTCCATGTGCCTCATTCCAGTCCTTCTAACAATTAACATTTGAATGAACAGTGACTCAGCGGTGGGGGAGACAAGTATCTCTCCCATTTATTAGCAATTTATATGCATCTTTGTCTCAGAAGATATAGCAAGAATATGAGGGGAGTGTCACAAAGTTTACCAATAAGATAGTGTATACCTTACATCATATAGGAATACGATACATTGAATAACAAGTCCATATATGCTCAGTTTCTGGTTAAATCACCACATATACGTTTGGATCCAGAATGGCCCTTATACTGCTTTAGAATAGAGAATGGAAGACCCTTCCTCCATTCGAACATAGAGGTCCACATAATGAAGAACAGATGTTGCCAGTACCTTTCTACATAAGAAATCCTTCTCTGATATATACTGGATGCTGAGACTATCATAAGAGTATTTCTAACAATAACGTAATGGAAATGTTAGCAAAACATTCTAAGAACATATTTTAGTTATCTGGAAATATTGTTCTTAGAACGTTTTCTCTCAACATCATGAGAACAACTCCGTCAAGTGCAAATAACATCACAAGGACGTTCCAAGTTGTTATAAGGACGTTTTCACTCAACATTATGAGAACATCAGTCAAGAACAAATAAAAGCACACGGACATTCTAAAAACGTTTTTTTCTCAACATTACAAGAATGTATTATAAATATTATAAGATTGTTCCAGAAACATTATTTCAGGAAAGGTTTTTACTAACATTTACATAACTTTTACATAACGTTAGTGAAAGTTATGGGAACATTCCCTGTTAGCTGGGTTGCACCACACGCCTCTTGGATAATTTCTCAGAACTCTTAATTACTTTTGCCACACACCTCTTGAATGATTTCTCAATACTCTTAATTTCTTGCACCACACGCCTCTTAGGTGACTTCTCAACACACTTAATTACTTGACACGCATTATTAGCCTACTCATACTCTCTTTCACCCAATCATTCATTTCAACACATTGATTCAAACCCATCCTTACGAAAAAGAAGTTTATTCAAGTGTTCTATTAGTATACTTCTTTTAAACTAAAAATAAGAAATAAGACTGAATTTATTTTCAGTCTATGGTCTATTTTATGTACTTCTCAGAAATATACTTTGGGCCCTATTTTAACGATCTGAAACGCAAGTGTCAAAGCGCAAAGAGCAAGTAACTTTGTGGGCGGGTCTTGGTGCTGTTGCTATTTTCCCGGCGGGATAAATGACTCTTGCGCCAGGCGCAAATCTAAAATGGGTTGGTCTGAAGAGCTTCATTATTCATAGGTGTGGTTTGGGCGTAACGTGAAATAAACCAATCAGAGCGTCATCTCACATTCCCTTTAAGAGCAGGCGCGCTTGTTCTAAAGCGGATTCCTATTATAACGGCTGATTTGCCAGGCGTGTGCCAGGAGCGGTTCACAGCCGAAGAGACCGACGCTCTCGTCAGGGACGTTGGGGATGGAGAAACCCACCCAAATTAACTTCGGTTAAAAAGGCGTATGATAATGTGGGTAAATGTGTAAGCTAGATGTATGCTTTTATAATAAATTGTCTATCTATCTATCTATCTATCTATCTATCTATCTATCTATCTATCTATCGTAATAATGTAATGATTTGCAAAAATGAAAACTGCTGATTCTGTGTAGATGAGAGAATCAAAGTGTATGCGCGTTGTGCACACGCTACATTGATTATGGCCAAGCATGCGCCCTTAAAATAGCTTATGAATAACATGCGCAATGCGCCACTGACTTTAAACAATTTTTTTCCTGGTTAGTGGCGCAATTGTTTTCTAAACCTGCAAAATAGCATGAAGGAACTTTGCACTGGAACACGCCTCCTTTTTTGCGCTGAACCGCCCAGGGAGCGCAAGTTCATTCCATAGTTTAGCGACGTGCTTCTGTGGAGGGAAAAGCGCGCTTTGCGCGCGTGAAAAATAGGAATGATACATGCGTCGGTGTACAAAGTCAATTGCGCTGGGTGCAAGATAGGGCCCTTTATGGACTTCTCAGAAATATACTTAAAATTACACTTAAGTGTACTAGACTTATACTGAGAGAAAAGTCCAAGTATATTTGGCCCGTACTTGAACTCAATCTTTTGATCGAGGTTTACTTACAGTTTTTCTCAGTCGCTTTGGTGCATTTCTCACATCACTATTTACATTTGCACAACAGTTAGTTCAACCTCCACAACATTTAGTCATTTGTGCACATCATAGTAGCAGTTTCTCATTCCTTCCAACAAATTGCAAATGCTTTTGGACATGCATCAAATACTTTCATACAACTCTCTGCTGTTTTATAACATTATCATTTGCTTATGTCATGTCAGTCAAAATTAACTATACTTGTGAATGCTGAATAGTCATTCCATATAAAACTAATAGTCCTAATTTCATTGCTTGAGTCATTACATACAAAAATGTTGAACTAGTTGTCAAAATCTGTCATTAAAAAATAAATAAAAAAAAAAAATCCTAAAAAAGTCTCCTAAATTGAACAATTTGCAATTGAGCAA
Organism: Scardinius erythrophthalmus; assembly: GCF_964197995.2. NCBI lineage: Eukaryota > Metazoa > Chordata > Actinopteri > Cypriniformes > Leuciscidae > Scardinius > Scardinius erythrophthalmus. Next base: position 17,371,239 of record NC_138235.1, read on the forward strand.
GAGATGATATTCGCTGTGATGTAGATGAAATTATGTGACCAGACAGAGAGGAACGTCTGGATGTGCATGAATGATTACAGTCCTATGTATGTTGTATGTTCAGTTCCAATACAGTATATAGGCCTACTGCAATATTGTGTACAGTTGTGCACAGGGAGTTTATGTTCGTTGTAACTAATGGTGTATTTTTTCTTTTGCACAATGCTGTGAACAAATTAGAATTGCAAAGAGCATATGCAGTAAAAATGTGAAACATACATATTCAGTGTCTTGTACTCATTTACCTCATAAATACAGTAATGTGTAGTTTTACTGTATTTTTTCAAATGGCTGTGCAAATAGTATATAGTGCTGTCTTGAGCATTTTCAGGTAGTGTCACCAAGATCTGACTTTTATCATTGGAAAACATTTACAGAGTAAACTGTCATAATGAAAACATGACTAAGCCATTTGACTATCTTGTTCATAAACGATGGTGTCACGACTTTTTATTTTGATGACACTGACACTTTCATTGACATAAATACTTGCTTTTGAGGAATGGGCTTTCCATTTTGAGCAAGTGACACGCTTTTGCAGGTTATCAACTAGGTTTTGCAGTTTGTACTAATTGTTTTGAGAACTGCATTAACTGTTGTGCAAATGTAAATAGTGTTATGAGAAATGCACCAAAGCGACTGAGAAAAACTGTAAAAGTAGAATTAAGTATTCAAAGTATACTTGGCTTGTCGTTGTGTTAAATCTTTTGATCGAGGAGCCTATTAAATATACTTTTTTTACATAGTTTTTAATATACAGTCTTTTGAAACTTACATTGTTTGAAAATATTTATTAGAATATTGATGTAAAACAGATATGTTTCTAATTCTGTGTAACTGAATTTGTGTGTAGGCTAGTCCACTGGTGTAGGCCTACATAGGAATTTATTTTAATTCTACTTTACTTTTTCTCCACCATTGGCTGAATTTTCCAGCTATCCAAGTTTTCAATGTTACACAGTAGGGGGCGCTATGACCCACCTTCTACACTGAACAAAATTATAAACGCAACACTTTTGTTTTAGCCCCCATTTTTCATGAGCTGAACTCAAAGACTTTTTCTATGTACACAAAAGGCCTATTTCTCTCAAATTTTGTTCACAAATCTGTCTAAATCTGTGTTAGTGAGCACTTCTCCTTTGCTGAGATAATCCATCCACCTCACAGGTGTGGCATATCAAGATGCTGATTAGACAGCATGATTATTGCACAGGTGTGCCTTAGGCTGGCCACAGTAAAAGGCCACTCTAAAAATGTGCAGTTTTACTGTATTGGGGGGATCCAAAAACCAGTCAGTATCTGTGACCACCATTTGCCTCACGCAGTGCAACACATCTTCTTTGCATAGAATTGATCAGGTTGTTGATTGTGGCCTGTGGAATATTGGTCCACTCCTCTGCTGTAATCTATAGTAATATCTACAGAATTACTGAGAAGTCTATCTTCAAATATAATTCTTTTGAAGTGTTGATGCTTAATGTAACTCTATATAGTGTAAATGATAAATCGCGCTTGACATTTGTGCTAGCTATTGTATACAGGCCACCAGGGCACCATACAGCCTTAGGGTTAGGGTTAGAATTTGCTGATTTTTTTTCAGAGTTAGTACTGGCTGCAGATAAAGTCCTCGTTGTTGGTGATTTTAATATACATATATTTAATATACGAAAAAGATGCATTGGGATTGGCATTTAGAGACATTCTGAACTCTATTGGAGTTAGACAACACGTGTCAGGACCCACTCATTGTCATAATGTGACGGCTGACTACAAACAAAAAGGTGTGAGGACTCAAAAGCTGGAGAAATAAGTATTTATTAAATAAAAACACAAAACAAAACCCACAAGGGGGAAAACAGAACTAAGTAAATACAAAAATAATAACAGACTAAACACTCTGGAAGATCTCGGGGAAACAGGAAACAAAAGACAATGAACCGACACAGACTGCAAACAAGAGGGGACTAATAAAGGGAACTAATCAAGAGGGAACAGGTGGGAGAACTCAAACAATAATCAGATAACAAGTGGGAGGGATCAGACAATGACATGAGCAGATGGCCCAAAATAACAAAACACCCATGTGCAGCACAAGACAGGACAGGCATGTGACATTACCCCCTCCCTACGGAGCGGCTACCAGACGCTCCATCAGACAAGGGCGGGACGGGAGGATAGACCAGGGCGGGACGGGACGGGAGGGACAGACCAGGGCGGGACGGGAGGGACAGACCAGGGCGGGACGGGAGGGACAGACCAGGGCGGGACGGGAGGGACAGACCAGGGCGGGACGGGAGGGCGGCCAAGGCGGAGAAGACCCCTCGGGGGGCCAGGGCGGAGAAGACCCCTCGGGCGGCCAGGGCGGAGACTTTCCCTCGGGCGGCCAGGGCGGAGACTTTCCCTCGGGCGGCCAGGGCGGAGACTTTCCCTCGGGCGGCCAGGGCGGAGACTTTCCCTCGGGCGGCCACGGCGGAGACGACCCCTCGGGCGGCCAGGGCTCAGGCACAGGAACTGGCACCACCGGCTCGGGCACTGGAACTGGCACCACCGGCTCGGGCACTGGAACTGGCACCACCGGCTCGGGCACTGGAACTGGCACCACCGGCTCAGTCACTGGAACCGGCACCACCGGCTCGGGCACTGGAACCGGCACTGGAACCGGCACCACCGGCTCGGGCACTGGAACCGGCACTGGAACCGGCACCACCGGCTCGGGCACTGGAACTGGCCCCACCGGCCCAGGACCAGACATAGACACAGGAACAGACACAGGAACAGGCTCAGGAACAGGCTCAGGAACAGGCTCAGGAACAGGCTCAGGAAGAGGCTCAGGAACAGACACTGGCTCCGGCTCAGGAACAGACACTGGCTCCGGCTCAGGAACAGACACTGGCTCCGGCTCAGGAACAGACACTGGCTCCGGCTCAGGAACAGACACTGGCTCCGGCTCAGGAACAGACACTGGCTCCGGCTCAGGAACAGACACTGGCTCCGGCTCAGGAACAGACACTGGCTCCGGCTCAGGAACAGACACTGGCTTCGGCTCAGGAACAGACCCTGGCTCTACGGCGACCATCTTGTCCGAAGGCACAGGCTTGGCAGGCGTGACGTGAACAGGTTCGGCGGCGGCCATCTTGTCCGAAGACACAGGCTCGGCAGACGTGACGGGAACACTCTCGGTGGCGGCCATCTTGTCCGAAGACACAGGCTCGGCAGGCTTGACGCGAACAGGTTCGGCGGCGGCCCTCTTGTCCGAAGACACAGGCTCGGCAGACGTGACGGGAACACTCTCGGTAGCGGCCATCCTGTCCGAAGACACAGGCTCGGCAGACGTGACGGGAGCACTCTCGGCGGCGGCCATCTTATCCGAAGACACAGGCTCGGCAGGCGTGACGTGACCAGGCTCCGGCTGGGCAGACGTGATGTGAACAGTCTCCGGCTGGGCAGACATGACGTGAACAGTCTCTGGCTGGGCAGACATGACGTGAACAGTCTCTGGCTGGGCAGACGTGACGTGAACAGTCTCTGGCTGGGCAGACGTGACGTGAACAGTCTCTGGCTGGGCAGACGTGACGTGATCAGTCTCTGGCTCGGCAGACGTGACGACCTCCATGTCTTGAGGAACAGAGGACGCCTGCTTCCTCCCTCTCCGGACCACCCGACTCGAGACCACTAAACCCGGGACCACCGGACCTGGGACCACCGGAACTGGGACCACCAGACTAGGGGCCTCTGAATCAGGAGAAGCAACAGTAGCCCCCCTTCTCCTGTGCTTTCGAGGTTGAGGTTGTGTGAGAATAACCTCCTCTGGAGATGCTGCCACTTCTGGAGAAACTCTAACCTCCTTAGCTGGAGAGTTGTCGTGACGATCAAGGAGTCTCACAAACCCCTCAAATGTCAAAAATGACAGTCCTCTCATTACTTCAAATGATATTGGCTCATCAAGGGCATAACTAAATAAATCCTTCAGAGCCGCATCACCAAGTCTCAGTCCCTCTGCCGCAGCACTGAATCTCTGGGCAAACTCCCTCACGTTGGTCCCCTGTTGGCGAAGAGAAGTCAAGTCTCTGAACTTCAATATGCGTTCATATTGAGGGCATGGCACAGGAGAAGCCGGTGGTTTGGGCAAATCCTTCCTCCGCTGAGTCCTCATAAATGGTCGGTTCATTCTGTGACGGCTGACTACAAACAAAAAGGTGTGAGGACTCAAAAGCTGGAGAAATAAGTATTTATTAAATAAAAACACAAAACAAAACCCACAAGGGGGAAAACAGAACTAAGTAAATACAAAAATAATAACAGACTAAACACTCTGGAAGATCTCGGGGAAACAGGAAACAAAAGACAATGAACCGACACAGACTGCAAACAAGAGGGGACTAATAAAGGGAACTAATCAAGAGGGAACAGGTGGGAGAACTCAAACAATAATCAGATAACAAGTGGGAGGGATCAGACAATGACATGAGCAGATGGCCCAAAATAACAAAACACCCATGTGCAGCACAAGACAGGACAGGCATGTGACACATAATCATACTTTAGATCTAATATTATCACATGGAATCAAAGTTAATGCCGTTGAAATTCTGCAGCAGAGTGATGACATCTTAGATCATTATCTAGTCTTGTGTATACTCCATTTAGCCAAGGTTGCAAAGCCGACTCTGTGTTACAAATATGTTAGAACTATCACTTCTGCCACTAAAGATTAATTTATTAATAATATTCCTGATCAGTTTCATCTCCTCAGCATCCCAGATACAGTAGCTTAGAAGAATTCAATATTGCGACAGCAACTTTTGACTCTCTCTTTTCCAGCACTTTAGACACAGTTACTCCTTTGCGCTTAAAGAAGATTAAAGAAAATAGTCCAACGCCCTTAAGAGAGCAGCCAGAAAAATGGAGCTCAACTGGAAGAAAACAAAACTAGACGTTTTTCGAATTTCGTGGAGAGAGAGCACGATTGCGTACAGAAAAGCCTTAAAAACTGCTAGATCTGCTTATTTTTCGACTCTCTTAGAATAAAAGAGACACAACCCTAGGTATTTATTTGACACAGTGGCTAAATTAACAATAAACAAAGCTTCTACTTCTGAACTTTCCAAAGAGCATAGCAGTAATGACTTTATGAACTTCTTTACTTACAAGATTGATAATATTAAAGAGAAAATTATAACTATGCAACCGTCTACTACAGTATCGCATCAGGCAGTGCATTGTAGTGTCCCTGAGGAAAAATTCCATTCATTCGTTGTAATAGAAGAGGAAGAATTGTCTAAACTCGTTAAATCATCTAAATTGACAACATGTGTGTTAGACCCTATCCCGACTAAGCTACTGAAAGAAATGCTTCCAGAGGTCATAGATCCTCTTCTTAAAATCGTTAACTCATCTTTGTCACTAGGATATGTACTGAAAACTTATATGCTGGCTATTATTAAACCTCTTATTAAAAAAACGCAACTTGATCCTAGAGAATTACTGTAGTCAATTACAGGCCGATCTCAAATGTAACATTTTTGTCAAAGATACTAGAAAAAGCAGTATCCTCACAACTATGTTCCTTTTTAGAAATAAATGATATCTGCGAGGATTTCCAGTCAGGATTTAGACCGTACCATAGTAATGAGACTGCTCTCATTAGTTCTAAATGATTTGCTCTTATCATCCAATCGTGGTTGTATCTCTCTATTAGTGTTACTTGATCTTAGTGCTGCATTTGATACCATTGACCACAACATTCTTTTAAATAGACTCGAAAATTATGTTGGCATTAGTGGAATTGCATTAGCATGGTTTAAATCATACTTATCTGACCATTATCAGTTTGTAGCAGTAAATCAAGAAATGTCTTATCGATCACAAGTTCAGTATGGAGTACCACAAGGCTCAGTACTAAGACCATTGCTGTTTACTCTGTACATGCTACCCTTGAAAGATACAGTATCATTAGGAAGCATAGGATTAGTTTTCACTGTTATGCTGATGATACTCAGCTCTATATCTCTTCGCGCCCTGACGAAACTTGCCAATTCAAGAAATCAACGGAATGCATAGCTGATATAAAAATTTGGATGACTAGTAATTTCCTATTACTTAATTCTGAATAAACAGAGTTTCTAATGATTGGACCAAAAACCTCTGCACATACTAACCTAGAAAACTGTCTAACAATTGATGGATGCTCTGTCAAGTCTTCGTAGTCGGTTAGGAGCCTGTGTGTGCTCTTTGATACCAATCTTTCATTTAAAAAGACATGTTTCTAGCATGTGTGAAACCACATTCTTCCATCTTAAAAATATATCTAAATTACGACATATGCTTTCAATGAAAGATGCGGAACAGTTAGTTAATGCGTTCATGACCTCAAGGTCTCTTCTAAACTTTAAAAGAGATAAATGTAGCTAAAGAGAATAATCTGAGCCTCATGTTGTATCAGATATTCAGTCATGTGTTTCATTTAGTTTTGCTCTCATGGACTTTTAGTTTGTATTCATTAGTTCCTGTTTTCCTTTGTTCAGTTTCCCGCTAATTAGAAGTTGCTATTGAGATTAATTTAATCATCACAGGTGTTTTTCAAAAAAACACCACATCGAGAGTGGTCAGCTGAGGTGGCTAGGGCATCTGTTTCGGATGCCTCCTGGACGCCTTCCCGGGAAGGTGTTCCGGGCACGTCCCACTGGGAGGAGACCCCGGGGAAGACCTAGGTCACGCTGGAGAGACTATGTCTCCCGGCTGGCCTGGGAACGCCTCGGTGTCCCCCCGGAAGAGCTGGAAGAAGTGTCTGGGGAGAGGGAAGTCTGGGCATCTCTGCTTAGACTGCTGCCCCCGCGACCCGGCCCCGGATAAGCGGAGGAAGATGAATGGATGGATGGATGTAGGTGTTTGTCATTCATCAACCTTGTTTACGTTATTATATAGGTCTCTGTGCTTAAAGTTCTAATTTGTCTGGTCACATTAATATTGACTTTTGTTTGCTCACCTGCTTCTTGGATCGTTGGCTCGTATTGATTATTAAAGCCTTTTTTTAACCTGATCTCCATCTTCCTGTGCTTCCTACAACCTAAATGTTACAGATGACCAGACCAACTAAGATAAAACTGCTGAGAGGAGCGACAGTGTTTATTTTTCAAAATGGGAGAACCCTTGAGGAATACATGGAGGAGTTCCTCAAGACTTGCCACCATGCCAGCTATGATGACGTCTGCCTGATGGATGGATTTGGGTGTGGACTAGATGACATTCACTTCGTCATGCCCCAGGGTGATCCTTGTTGGACCCTTAAAGACTACATCAACTCACGCGCTGTGGGTGAACGGATCCACACTCACAGTGGACGAAGTGGATGTCGTCTTCAACATTAACGTCATCGTCAACGTCCAGCCTCACTTCGCAAACATCTCGCAGCCTGACCCAGAGCCCAGCCTGTTGGGGTGTGAGCTGACATCACCATCCTCGTGGAGTACAAGGGCATGAATGTGAGTCCCACCCACCCTCCCGCCACTGAGAATGAGTACCTGCTGGACTTATTAGACAGTTTTAGTGAGTGTGGAAAGATAAATTCCCTATGTCTCTTGATCTGGCGAAAATGCATTTCGTCCTCTTCAGTCTTGCTAACCCTGCTCCTCTTCCACCACCTCTTGAGACTGCTATCAGTTCTGTTTTTTTTTTTTTTTTTTTTTTTTGGTTTTTGTTCTGTTCTCCGATCTCTCCGCAGCCACTCCTGCCACCCAGTCACCAGTGTTCCCCATAAGTCCTGCTATGTCACCAGTACCTCCTCTCAGTGGTGAGGGCACATCGCAGACCTGCTGGGAGCCACTTCCTCCTGGTCGTGATGAGCCCGTGGCTCCGCCTGCAGCCTCGGAGTGCGCTGGTCCACAACTAAAGTAAGCAAATAAAGATAAAAAACTATTAGAATTAGGGAGACTTAAAATGTTCACTCGGCTTGAAAAAATTTCAGTGAGTAGTTGTCGATCTATGTAATCGCATCATGTTAATTGAACAAGTTTATATTTGATCCTCATCATCTTCCTTCGGTGATAAAAACACAGTGGTGTGTGTGAGTGTAGGAATAAAGACAGAAGAAAACCTAAACAGGGAAACAATCATCTTGTCTCTGAGAGATTGATTCAGTCTGGTTATTTTATAGAAGTCTCAATGATATGATAAAACTGGTCTTTTAAGAGAAATTCTTGTCAGTAATCTCAAAACAAATGTTTTCAGTAATAGCCATTGGCTTGATAATTGGCCTGGGGCTGGAATAGTTATTGAGGAATTGAAAATGTTACCAATTGCTATAGGTATATCAACCAAATATTTTGAATTGGTTTTGTGACATCTGTGTTAATTTAAGAACAGGGAGATCAGAATAAAATATAACTATGGGGTTTTATTCACAGGAACCCACTGTGACTGAAAGCCCTTGTTTTTTTATGAACAGTTATAATAGACAGTCTGAGACTATTTGGCTTTGCAAAGTGTGTCTTTGTAATGGTTGAAATGAACCTTTTGATATATACACTTTGTAAATGCATTGTTGCATTATTGTCTATAGAGCAGCAGGACATGTGACACTTTCGAGTGGTCCACGATACTACAATTGGAAAAACATTTTGAATTTATTGGGATATATTATAAACATTTATTGTGAAAGATTATCAAATCTTGTATACAGTACATGTGAACTTAGATGGTCAAAACGGTACAGAGATAGTGAAGATTTTTAAGGCTAAAATAACAATTTGACGTTCTAAATTCTAATTTCATTTTCTACACTGTTTATCATTTGTATAAGATCTCACAACCACAAACTCATCAGTCTTGGTCAATTAGACAGAGGCAATTGACTAATACCTTTAGGTGCCGCTCCATGCTTGCTTATTTTTAAAAGTATGCTATTTAGTCCCCATAGATCTGTACACACTTAATAAAGGTGAGACTATATCTATCCAGAAGTCATGACCCTTACCAATAAGCTGACCAACTTAACTTCCTTCAGTGGTCAAGTCAAGTCAAGTCAAGTGTATTTATATAGCGCTTTTCACAATACAGATTGTATCAAAGCAGCTTCACAGTATTAAAAAAATAATACAACAAGGTTTGTTTCTAATGGAATTTATTGATTGATAAAATTAAATATCCCCAAAATATCCCCAACTGAGCAAGCCAAAGGCAACAGTGGCAAGGAACCGAAAAACTCCATCAGGTGACCAAATGGAGAGAAAAAAAAAACCTTGGGAGAACCCAGGCTCAGTCGGGGGCCAGTTCTCCTCTGGCATTTATGAACTAAATGTAGTGGGATCGCCCCTTTAAGGATAGTTGCATGGCCCCTTTAAAAATGGTGCCCAGATTGCCTAAAGTGGGGGTACGTCAGGTAATTATGTAGCTATATAAACACAGGTGAGATTTGGTTTCTTCATGACCATATGCTGATGTGGCTTGCTGGTGTAGGTCTTGCATCTCCTTCACTCCTCAAGAAAGGTATGTTCTGTTAAATTGAAGGATCAAAGATGGGAGGGAAATATAAATTTAGAATATGGGTGTTTGTGGGAATTTCATTTAATTCACTTCTTTGATTAATTTGCTTGTTTGGTATAATTTTAGATTAGTTGGGTGTGTCCAGGCATTGTTAGTGAGCATGTGAGTGTCCTGCACAGGAAAGGTAACTTTATTTTTCCCTTACCCTATTTGTGTGATTTAAATGTGAGGAGTGGGGAGGGAGAAAAGACCAAACAAAAATATTTATTTGTCTTGCAGAAGTTGCCAGCTGCTGCTTTGCTGCTGTTTAAATAGCGTGTCCAGTTTTGGGACGCGGGATTTGCATTTGTGCAGGTGTTTGCACGGAATGCCTTCAGTTGCTCGTGCCTGTGCCGCGCTCACGTGGTTGTATTGAACACAGCTTGTAGCTTGTAGACATGGAGGCTGAATTGGAGGAGTTGCGAAAACAGGTGCAGTCATTGAGGGGAGAAAATGAGAGGTTGCATCAAGCAAGCCAGGCTGGGGGAGCTGCAGGTCCCTCAACTGTGAATGCCCTACCTGCCCCTAGCCCCATGGTTGAACGCGTGGTCTATGTCCCTAGGGAACGGAGGGGCTGTATGTTTAGCGGTAGGGGGGAAGACAATGTGTTTGAGTGGGTGGAGGAGATGCAGGCTTGCTTGCGGGTCCGACATCTGCCTATGGTTGAACAGACCTTATTTATTTTTGACCATCTAGAAGGTCCTGCTAAAAATGAGATTAAGTTTAGGGCAAGGGAAGACAGGGAAACACCAGAACAGGTCTTTTCCATTCTGAAGGAACTGTATGGGTGTTCACAGTCCTATATTGCCCTACAGCAAAACTTCTTTTCCCGTAAATAGCTTGAGGGGGAGTCTTTACAAGAGTATTCACATGCCCTTTTTGCACTAATGGATAAGGTGATACATCAGGCCCCAGGGGGTGTGACTAATTCAGTGGTTTTACTTAGAGACCAGTTTGTAGAGCACGTGCTGGATAGTGGCTTGCGTCGGGAGCTCAAACGTTTTGTTCGTTTGAACCCTAACTCTACCCTCTTGGATGTTCGTAAAGAAGCCATTAGATGGGTGGATGAGGGGTTTCATTATGAGATGAGGGAAAGGAGTCATTCGGTCCCAGCTGCTCTTCAGTATAGAGTACAGGGACAGATAGATTCCTCTGGCCCATCGGACGTTAATGTTTCAGAACTCACAGAACTGAAGAGAATGATGAGGGCCCAGCAGGAGCAACTTAATGAACTTACTCGGAGTTTACGGCAGCTACAGTCTCAGAGTGTAGGAAACCCTCCTAGGCTTAACCCTATCATTTGTAGGCGATGCAATCAGCCTGGGCATATTGCTCGAAATTGTACATTGGGACAGACTCGGTTTAGAGATCAACATCCTCGTTTGTCACATGTTAATGTATTGCCTCCTAATGTGCAGGCGGAAAACTGCAACCCTCTGAACTGATGAGCCCCAGTTCGGAAGGGATAGGGCCTGGCTCAGTGGCTCATGCCTCCACTAGTGCCCCCAATGGACCTTCAACTTTGTTGGGTAACTGCCCCTCCGTCATAGTTAATATGGGTGGGGTTAATGTTCCATGCTTATTGGATACAGGCTCCATGGTAACCACTGTCACAGAGAGCTTCTTTTTGGCACATTTTGAACCCTGGGGTAAGGAACGGTTGAATGACTGTGGATGGTTGCAGCTTCGGGCTGCTAATGGTCTATCCATTCCTTTTGTAGGATACCTGGAGTTGGATTTTGTCATATTGGGTAGACACATTCACAATAAGGGTGTCCTTATTGTAAAGGACCCTCTCCAGGTCCTTTCAACATCAGGTTTGCCCGGTCTATGTTTTCAGGAGCTTTTTAATCAACATGGCCCAGAGTTGTTTGATCTCCCTATAGTTAAAGAAATCCCAGCATGGACATTGGCAATGCAGTATTGCCAGACTGGTCGCTCCCGTAGGTCGGAATTTAGTGGGGGGCCTGTACGTGTGAGGGGTAGACATGTGATCCGCATTCCGGCCAATTCTTTGCAATTTGTCCCAGTCACTTGTGATGCGCAGTGTGGGTTCTTGTCTATGGCTCTTTATGAGCCCTTAGATAATGGAAATCCACTTCCTTCTGGCTTGTTGGCGTCTGTATCCCTGGTTCCGGTGAGAGGTGGTATCACTAAAGTCCCTATGGTTAATGTAGGTGAACTTGATGTTTTTCTGCAACCGCGGCTAGTGGTGGGAACATTGTGTCAGGTCCAGCCTATGAGCTGGCCAGGAGAGATTATTGCTACCCGTCCAAGTGCTGCTAATGACCAACAGGCCATAGTTTCCTCACAGGTAGGAAGTGTTGATGGAGTAGAAGAGGTGATCCAGCAGATGGATCTTTCGCACCTCTCTGTAGAGGAGCAGAGTCAGGTGAAGGGTCTGTTGAGTAAATATAGATCTGTATTTTCAACAGATGATTCTGATTTGGGGTGTACCAACTTGATTATCCATGAGATCCCACTGTTGGACTCTGCTCCTATAAGACAGAGGTATCGTCGTATTCCTCCGTCTGACTATGTTGCAGTTAAAGAACATGTGCAACAATTGCTTGCAAATAAGGTGATAAGGGAAAGTAGTAGTCCCTTTGCTTCCCCCATAGTCGTTGTTAAGAAAAAAGATGGCAGAATAAGGTTGTGTCGATTACCGACAGTTGAATCAGAGGACTTGGAAGGACGCCTTTCCATTGCCCCGCATCGAAGAGACTTTGGATGCTCTTTCGGGGGTGCAGTGGTTTTCAACTGTTGATCTAGTAAGTGGCTATAATCAGGTTCCGGTGGCAGAGCAAGACAAGGGTAAGACCGCTTTTTGCACACCCTTTGGGCTATTCGAATTTAATCGGATGCCCTTTGGGTTGTGCAATGCCCCAAGTACATTCCAGCGGTTGATGGAACGCATGTTTGGGGATCAACGATTCCAAACCTTGCTGTTGTACTTGGATGACATTATTGTCTTCTCGACCAATGTAGCCCAACATCTTGTGCGACTGGAGTTGGTTTTTAGCCGTTTACAGCAGGAGGGCTTAAAGGCCAAACTAGAGAAATGCTGTTTTTTCCGCCAGGAGGTCAATTACTTGGGACATGTCGTTTCAAAAGGAGGAGTTTCTACTGATCCTGGTAAGATTAGCACTGTGGCGGAATGGAGGCGGCCTAGCAACGCTGCAGAGTTACGATCTTTTCTGGGCTTCGTGAGTTACTATCAGCGTTTTGTAGAGGGGTTTGCCAAGCTGGCTGCCCCTCTGCATCGCCTGGTAGCAGAGTTGATCGGCACCAAGAAAAAGAGGGGCTCAGGAAGACCCATAGAGAGTTGCTGGACCCCGGAGTGTGAGCAAGGGTTCCAGTCTCTCAAGGAGAAATTGGTATGAGCTCCTGTGTTGGCCTACGCTGATTTTGCTAAGCCCTTTGTTCTTGACATTGATGCTAGCCATTTGGGACTAGGAGCGGTGCTAAGTCAGGAGCAAGATGGGAGGCTACGGCCAGTGGCCTATGCCAGTCGAGGTCTTAGGCCTACAGAGAAGAATATGGAGAATTACAGTTCCATGAAGTTGGAACTCCTCGCCCTTAAATAGGCGATGGCAGAAAAGTTTAAGGATTATCTCCTGGGCCATCAGTGTACTGTTTATACAGATAACAACCCACTGAGCTACCTGAATTCAGCTAAGCTTGGTGCAACTGAGCAGAGGTGGGTGTCTCAGTTGGCAATTTTTGATTTTGAAATCAAGTATCGCCCCGGTCGGGTTAATGGTAATGCTGACTCATTGTCAAGGCAGTATTCCTCTTGCATTCCGCCACAGTCCTTTGGTACATCATTGCCCAGGACACTCTGTACAGTGGACATCCACCAGGAGGTGGAAGGTGAGTTGGTAGGCGCAGAGCAGCATGCTATTGTCGCCTTCCCATCCCGTTCTAAGGAAGAACTCCAGCAGATGCAGTTGGATGACCCAACATTGAGGGAATTTTTTGCATTTTTCTCCAATAAGAAGTATCCATCTAAGGTGGAGCGGCAGTCAATGTCTAAATCTGGGCTTGAGCTTTTGCGACAATGGGGCCGATTGTTTGTTAAGGAGGGATTGCTGTACCGCCACCTCCAACTTCCTGATGGTGGGGAGGAGGTAGACCAATTGGTATTACCAGAGGTTCTATGGGATGAGGTATTTAGGCAGTTACACAATGGGCATGGCCATCAAGGCAGAGAACGTACCTATGAGTTAATTCGTAGGAGATGTTATTGGCCAAACATGAGTGCCTACGTTCAAGAGCATTGTCAGAACTGCAGGGAGTGTGCTATTTCAAAGTCCAGTCATCCAGTAGCTCGTGCTCCCATGGGCCATCTGTTGGCATCTAAGCCCAATCAAATATTGGCCGTTGACTTCACCTCCTTAGAACCATCAAGTGATGGACGGGAAAGTGTCTTAATTATGACGGATGTATTTTCCAAATACACCTTGGCAGTCCCAACTAGAGACCAGAGGGCAGATACGGTAGCCAATGTTCTGGTCCAGGAATGGTTCTATAAGTTGGGTGTGCCGGCCAGACTTCATTCCGATCAGGGTCGGAACTTTGAGAGTGCGGTGATCGCCCAATTGTGTCATCTTTATGGGATTCAGAAAACTCACACGACTCCGTACCATCCTCAAGGGAACGGACAGTGTGAGAGGTTCAATCGAACACTGCACGATCTTCTTCGTTCCCTTCCACCCGAACAGAAACGTTCCTGGACTCGGCACTTGGCGCATGTGGTCTTTACGTATAACACCACTTGCCATCATACTACTGGCGAGTCCCTTCATTTCCTGATGTTTGGACAAACTCCGCGATTCCCCTCGGATTTTCTGCTGGCAGGAGTGGAGGATCCAGCTGGGGGTAGTGTGGAGGATTGGGTGGCTAGGCACCAGGAGGGGCTAAGAATAACCTATGGAAGAGTAAAGGCCCGTCTTGAAGCAGCTGCGGAACATAGGAAGAACTTGTATGATCAGACAGTAAGGGGTCAACACCTAATCGAGGGCCAGTTAGTACATTTGCGTGACTGTGGAGTTCGAGGCCGGAGTAAGATTCAGAATCATTGGTCAACTGGTCTGTATTTTTTACTTTTTACTTCCTGCTTTGCTACTGGTCGGACGCTTTTGCCTACTGCTCCGCACTTTGCTCTATCGCTTTCGTTATTATTACATTTTATCACCTAATTTTAACTTCAGTGAATCAGCACAGTGCTCAGAACGCTTGGATTACTATAAAAAAGCAGAATTAGTTTCATTCCTTCAGAATTCACTGAAGCTTACATTCCGAGGAAGAGAAAACTGAACTGCTTACATTCCGGAGGAAGAGAAAACATTCACAAGGATAAGAGAAAATGCGTCCTTTTGATTCTACTTGCTGTACTAACTGCCAAAAACTTTTACAAAGGATTACAGTTCTTGAAACAAAGCTAATGGTAGGATCAAACCAGACGGAACCCACAACAGAGTTTCATCAAGGACAAATACAGCGCACAGCCGGTGAGTGTCATGAATTTAATGCTCCTCAACAGAACATACCTAGTGCAGAGAAACAAGCCGATCGACCTACAAACCGTTGGTACAAAGAGGGGGCAAAACCCAAAAATAGAGGCATTAGACTCTCTCAGGCAAAAATAGTTTCATCTACACCATACACAGCTACAAGGATTACAAACACTGGTCGTCTTCCACAATCTATTCATCTTAAGAACAGATTTGAAATATTATTGAATGAGGAATGCTCAAATTTGTTAAATGTGGATGAACACAGACAGCCAGGAGCTCACTCTGATACTAACAGGCGCTTGTAAGCTCCAATCACCGGCCCAATGACGGTGTCCGATGTCTTGGTCGAAGGCAATGCAGCGTGTATGTCTTTTCGGGCGCTTCTGAAAATTTACTTTAATTTATTAAACAGTTGATTTCCAATTTTAATTTTGACTCCATGAATAATTTAATCTGACTCCAAATTTAAATGACTCTTCGTATTTATTGATTTTCTCTCTTAACAGCTGATCAAAATATGAATTGTGATTTAATTTAGATCTTTTATTATTCTTGACCTTCCATACTTTCAGTTATTAATTAATTATGGACCCAATGCCGCATAGAGATCACGTCGGCCGGATCGTGTTTCTCACGGACACAAACTTGCTAATTCTGATTTTAGTCAGTGGATGTAGGGTTAGCTAATACCTCTTAAGTCAGTTGCCTACTGCTCACTTGTACAAAAAAGTGTAGTTTATTTTAGCCATTTCCATACAACTTGCTAAATCAGTGATAGACAGAAATCAAAAGGTCTTCAGTTTACGTGCCTACTGCTCCGTATACATGCGCCTTTAGTTTGACCTACCTTAACTAAGATTTGCGGTAGCACCAGCCTCCTTAATACATTAAAATAATGATTTCAGAATACTTCAGAATAAATCAAGATGTAACATTTATTTTGCCAGGCAGGATTAAGCATCAATTAAAAAGGATTAAACAGAATACACAATACATAACTGATCAGCATAAAGTACAAACATAATTCAAAATGCAATATCAAAAATAGTTTAAAAGAGTCAGCATACCTGGCAATAGAGACACACAGCAACAGTGTGGGAAGTTCTGTTTACAGATGCTTCCCTGAGTGGTTTGCCAATCCCCTTTAAATACCCCAGTGGAACAAAAGAACAATAAACATCTAGCACCCAAATATTTATTCAGCTTTTGCTGGACCCTTTCTCGTGCCCAAGTGGTCACGCCTGAGTTTGGGGGATAAATACAAATGTTATCAACGATCTTTATTGGGGCATCTCCCACAACAGAAGAACCGGCATTGTTTTCTTTTTCTGACTGTTCTGCTGCTGCGGGAATGAACCTTCTTTACCATTCGCACCAAAAGCATTTACTTTGACCTCTCATAAAACAACTGGAGACAGTAGGTGTGTGTTTTGCATGACTGAATGAGACCTGGAGGGGATCAGATAGTGTGAGGAGTCAGGAACTCAGCATGGGGGGAAGAGACGAGATTGGAGAAGTTTTGTTGTGCTCTCTGTCCCATAGATCTCTTCTTCAGATTAGTGAGTTTTATTGTTTTATAGCAGGTTAGAATTCTTGAATTCAGTCTTAGTAGAAGTCCATCCTTACAGTTTCCGCCCCTGGCCCCTTGGGGCAGATTTAGATCAGTCCCTGAGGGGCCAAAATTTGATGAAGTCCGCTTATGGTTGCAATTTCCGTAGGGCTGGTATCTGTAATGGACTGAGCGCAATGGCCACGTTCGTTGAAGTGCGCATTGTGCGGAGAAGGCATCTGAAGTAGCAGCACTGGCAGAGTGTGAATAAGAAGATGAGCACACTGGCGAGGACACATCCACGGAACGTCCAGTCCCACCAGGTATAAGCATACCTTGCTGAGCGGGTAGAGGAGCTGGACAGGATTTCTGCAGTCTTTCTCGCCAGATTCGCTTCCACTTGCGCTTGGTTGAGATGGTACTCAGTCTGTAAGATGATTTCTTGCACCAAGTCCATTGTTTTGACCAAAGCTTGAGTGCTCTGTTCATAGAAAGTGTCCTCCCACCAGGGAGAAACGTCCACGTCCATCGGTACCCTCCCCAGGATGTTTATCTGACCCATTGAAAAGTCCTCTTTCACTTCCAGACAGAACGTGTGGTTCGCAGGGCAGGTCAGACCTCCATAGGAGAAGGAATTCATCTCACTGACGACGCACCACTGTGTGTGAGACACTTGAACAGCATCAGAATGACCATGCAATGACTGAACGTTAATGAGCTTAGAATCATTGGAAGAAAAGGGTTGTAAAGTGTTGCAGGTACAGATAATGTAACTGGATGTCTCATGACAACAGGTGCGAGTGGTAAACAAGGTTTCAGTGCCCTTCAAAGTCATATATCCCGTCAGATGATCCCATTTAATGATTTGATCCCTCACTACCACGCCAATAGAGCGTATGGTAGTGGAATTTAGATAAATTTGGTCTGGGTGAATTAGAGGGAAAGTGGCAAAGAACCCAATACAGCCAGTACATTCATTTCCAGTATACATCATTAAGGTTGATAGTAATTCAGAATACTTAATATTTTTCATTCTTTCTGATGCAAGCCATCTATGTAGATCTAAAATTTCAATAAGATCATTTAAAACATGTCTAGGTGTTTTATGGAGACGAAGATCTAAAATCTCTTGTCTTGCTGCAGTAAACAGATCTTGTGCATACAATCTACAGGCTAAGTCGTGCTCGATGGTACGGGTCTGATTGAAAATTGATTGACTGGTCGTCAGAAGCGCCTGCGCCTCAGATTTGACCGCTTTGATAATGTTTTCGTTACTATTGGTGATGTGTTGAAAACCAGTAGCTACCTGATTTGCCAACCAAGTTGAATATTGAGATTGACCTGTTATTTTGTAAGTGTTGGATATAGAATTAACTGAGCCAAAAAGGCCTGCTATATTTCCAAACAGGTCTCGTTTGGTACGAGCAGATGGAATTTGAACTGCAAGTCTGTTTTTGTAATCAGAAATTAAATCATCGATGCGTGACTGTAGCCATGTATACGTCTTATCATTAAAGTTGCAGTGTTTTACATAAGCAGATAACACATTGGAGATGTTATACGTGACATGTGTTATCACAAGATTGACATCATGTAGTAAAGTCTTATTTACATTTCCTTTGATTATGCCACCTGGAGGGGTGGTATACAATTTCGGACACTGTGTGGGCTTTTTGTAACCGCATGTGGTTAAGTTAAAGCAATGGTGTAAAGTCCATGAACAATTGTGAGGGCTAGTATAATTATCCATATTTGCCTCACATTTTCCCACACAGTATGTTCCTTCTTTTCGGCCAGTCCAAACAAATGTTTTCAAATTATTGTTCGATACCTTATTTGTTAGATTGAAAAGAAGTTCAGTAAACTTTAAATGTGTATTGTTATGTGTTGTAGTGTGTGTGCACCTATATGTGGTTGGTTGGAGGTCCTTAGTGGAATAACATTTTTTTGGATCTCCTCCATGGTTGTTATTTTCATATAGTGTGTGCATGTTACCAATATTTGAATCTGGAAATTCTTCGAGTTGGTACCAGGCGGTAATGTTGTGGTGAAATTTTGGTGCGCGTGTGTAGCTTGTGAGGTTTTTGTCTGGAAGATGGGTAGAACCTGTCTTACAGCATATTTTTGTTACACAATTTGGTTCCGGTGCTAATCCGGGAGGCCATGTGACTATTTCTTTGTATGTGACTGGAATGTATGATGTGGATGGCCCCTTGATATATTTCCATACCCATCTACCGCATCCTAAGGTGTGTGTAAGTGTGACTCGTTGTCCCAATTCGATGCAGGCGGGTCCGGACACCGTCCTGGCATCTGGCCTCCATGGAATTGCGATGACTGTCCTATGAAGGAAAAAGATCATAATTAATTCAATGAACCTTTGAACCGTTTACACTGGGACATGTGGTACCATCTTAATTTTCCTCTGATGGTCACGGCCACACAACTGTTGCAAACAGCTTTAATTTCATAGGGCCCGTGCCATCTAGGGGAAAATGCGTTTTGCTTTACAAAAACGCGTACCATCACAATGTCTCCTTCTGAAAATGTTGTTTCAGAGGTTGGGTTAAATTGTGCATCATTTGTCAGGTCTGACTGCTGTTGTTTCAGTCCAGCCTGGGCGTGCAGCACTTTCAACCTTTCTTGCAATTGCACCAACACCGTCTGCTGAGTTGCGAGCATGAGGGGGCCCAGGTCTGCTGGGGAAATTTCTGGATCAATGGGTAACTTCATCACCCTTCCAGTCATAAGCTCATATGGGCTGATGCCTGTAGCTTTTGATGGGGTTGCTCGCAGCACAGTCAGAACGGTGGGTAAAGCATCAATCCACCTGTTTTGGTGTTGAGCTATTTGCTTAGCAATATTTTCTTTGATGGTGCGGTTCGCACGTTCAACCATACCAGAGCTTTGCGGCCTGTATGGGATGTGAAATTTTTGCTTGATGTTCAGCATTTTGCACATATTTTTCATGACTTGTCCAGTAAAGTGAGTCCCCTGATCTGATTCAATTTGAGTGGGCGCTCCCCAAAGAGGGATGATTTGGTTCGCCATCACACGTGCCACGGTGTTTGCTGTATTATTGCGCGTGGGAATTGTTTCAACCCATTTTGAGAATTTATCAATTATCACGAGGCAATAGCGATACCCTCCCTTGGCACTGGGAAGCGGACCAATGAAATCCAATTGTAAGGACTCCCAGGGCCCTTTTGGTGGTTCTGGTCTGCGTAGGTTAGTTCGGCCTAGCTTTCCCTGGTTAATTGTCGCACACACCAGACAGGCATAGCACCATCTTTCAATGTCAGCTGTCATTCCTTGCCACCAAAACTGTTTTTGTATCAACTGTGCTGTTTTTGTAGCCGATACATGCGCATAATCATGATATAATTTGATTATTGGCTTTTGGAGGGCTTCTGGAACGACAAATTTTCCATCTCGGATTACTATGCCTTCAATTATGTTCACCATCTGATCATGTTTCAAATGTGGCACAAGTTCTCCATCAGAGACCCACAGATCTTGTTGATACTGTTTTAGGTCGATGGGTGTGACTTGTGCAGCACTTGCTACAGAAACAGAGGTTGTCTCGTTTTGCCAACGGTTGCCTTTCACTGCTGCCAGTTTTGCCAATTGGTCAACAATGTTATTGTTTCTTTCATGCACATTTGGATTTTTGTTAATGTGCGCGCGCACTTTTACCACGGAAATGGAGTTTTCTCGCGCTTGTACAGCTTGCCATATCGCAGTTATGGTGTTGAAATGTTTTATAGGCGTTCCGGCGGAGGTGAGGAATTTTCTCAATTGCCATTGTGCCATAAAATCAGTTACGACGCCGAAAGAATACCGACTGTCAGTGTGCACGCAGAGCGGTTCAGGGTGTGCCTTGATTGCTTCTTGCAATGCAATGAGTTCAGCTTCTTGTGCGGATATGTTAGCTGGTAGTTTAAACAACAATTGCCGTTTAGCATCTGTCTCGGGAAGATGAGGTGTCCACACTGCACAGCCAGTATAGAAATGCCCATTTTGACAGAATCGGGAACCATCAATGTACACATGCACTTGGCCTGGAAGTGGCTCGTCATGGACAAGGCTTTGTGCTTCTTGTTTGGGCTGGCATGTGTGTGGGTGTCCCTCAACATCCCCGAGCAGATGTGGCAAAATTCGTGTGTTTTTTGTTGTGATTTCGCGCGCTTGAATGTCTGCTAGCCATCTCGCTAATCTTTGGGAGGAAACTCCCTTTATTCGGCCCTGTAACAGCATTCGTACAGGCGTGTGCATTGTGTGTATAACCACAGATTGGAAACCTACAATGGGTTCTGTTGTTTTTAACATCCAATGCACCGCAAGCACATGCTGTGTACATGGGTCGAATCCTTGTTCGACCAGAGATTTTTTTCGGCTGTAGTAAGCGATTGGGCGCAGTTTTCCTCCATATTCCTGAGCTAAGACTCCGCTTAGTGTGATTTCATGCGCGTCTACTTGAATGTGGAAAACTTTTGATGGGTTGGGCAAACCCAGGGCGGGCGCGGCGCACAAACGCTGTTTCAAATCTGTAAAAGCCTGTTCGTGTTCATCAGCCCATTCAAGGACATCATTTGGTTTCGTTTTCCCTTTTAAAAGCGAATACAACGGTGCAGCGGTATTTGCAAAATCAGGGATGAAATCTCGTAAATAGTTTGCTGTTCCTAATACTTTTTGCAACGAGTTTAAAGTATAAGGTCGAGGCAGTTCGGCAATGCATTTTTTCCTGTCGTCTGTTAAAGCTTTGTGACTTTGAGTCAGAGTGTATCCTAAATAGTGTACCTCCCTCTGCGCAATTTGGGCTTTTTCTTTGTTCATTTTAAAGCCTGCGTCACCTAGCATCTGTAACACTTCGTCAACCAGCTGCAAGTGGTTCTCAAGTGGTTCTTCTGTGGCTATCAGTATGTCGTCTACATAGTGAACTACTTTGCCCGTCCCTAGTAAGGGATTGAGCACATCTGCCACAGCTCGATGAAAAATTGAGGGGCTATTGTGAAGGCCTTGCGGCATTCTTTCCCAGGTATACTGCATTTGATTTACAGTAAATGCCAGCTTCCACTGGTCTTCTCGTTTGACTTTAATAGACCAAAAACCATTTTTGATGTCAAGCACTGTGAACCACGAAGCATTAGTTGAAACCTGTGATAAGATTGTAGCTGGATTTGCCACTATAGCTGTTGCTTTAGGCAGAACTTTGTTGAGACGCTGATAATCAATGCAAAGACGCCATTTACCATTAGGTTTTGGAACTGGTAAACACGGAGAATTTGTGGTTGAACAGCATCGTCGAACTATGCCTCTAATCTCAAGCTGTTTCACTATCTCATGAACCGCGACCTCTGCCTCTGGCTTAATGCGATATTGTTTTTGCGGGGGAGGGGGCTCTCCCTCAATGCATACTTCAAAATCAACGAGGCCGCAGTCATGTTCATGGTTAGCCCAAACATCGCTGTGTTTGTTGATGAGAAGTTGAGTTGGATCTGTACTGGATATGGACATGATATTGGCCTTGCCTTGAGGCAGGCATTTCTTTGTTGTTTTGTTTGTTTGTACTTCAATTTGTTTTTCAAAGCAATGAATTACAAAGCCATGTTTTCTCATAATGTCCATACCCAATACAGTTCCTTCGCTGTTATCTGGTAAATACCAGAATTGCTCTTTTAGCACTACCATGCCTAAATCGAGTTGGACTGATTTTGTTTGAGTTGCTGTCATTAAAGTGTCGCCTATACCTTTAATTTGAATCGTTCGCGTGCTTAGTGGTAATGGAATGTTTGTGCAAGAACAAGCGGCTCCGCTATCAATAAGAATGTTAACTAACCGGCCTCCAAGGTTAGCTCTTATTTTGATTCGGTTTCCGCTTGTGATAATGTTTCCTATAGCAACGGAGGCCACGCACCCCTATTGGGGATTGTTGTATTTTGCTAACAGGTTAGCGAGGTCTGCTTGAAGGTTTCTGTACGGGTTATTCAGATTTTTAGGTTGTTCCTCTGTTTGTTTTGGGTTACTCCCTGAGGAGTTGTTTTGTATAATCAAATTCTCCAAACGCTTAAGAATTTCATTGTCAGATTTAGAGTTTATCTTCTGATTATTTTCGGCCCGTTTTAATCTGAAACAATCTTGTGTAATGTGATTATTTTTTCTGCAGAAGTAACAGAAGGGTTGAGATTTGGGCTTTAGGTCGAATTTTTTGTTTCCTTTTCCTTCAGCTAGCCATTGTGTTGTTGAAACAGAACGAGTTTTGCTTTGCTTGAGTCTAGCTTCTATTTTGGAAGCCCAATCCACCAGTGACCGGTAAGTATTCTCGGATGGATCGGCTCCATGAACGAGCGCCTGCTGTATATGAGGACCTGCATTATTTTTCAGGAGTTGAAGTAAAACTTCCTGATCACGGCGTGCATCCTCTAACCCTGAGTGCTCTTTGTAGGTCACCCATAAACGTTCAGCATAAATCTCAAATGGCTCTTTGTTGGCCTGTCTGATGTCTAAAATTCTGTTCCACTCGGCGTGTGTTGGTCCCCTTAACTCTAATAAAGTTTCCCTCAATCTTTCATAAACTTCATTTTCATCCTCATCTTCCTGTTTGATTATAATTTCTCCAGATCTCAATTCGCGTGACATTTTTGGTTTTAGCTCGTCTGGAAGAGTGAGGAGAGCCACTTGCCAAACGTCTCTGGGCTCTAACTTGTATACTGAAGCCTGTAACATTAAGTTGTCCCAGTAGGGTTGAAAAGGGCCTTTCCTTGGCATCATGCCCACAACTTCTTTGTGTTTTGTGCATTCTTCGCAAGTTAAAGGTCGGCTAATGGTAGTGACTTCATCATCTGCGTTAGTCATTGTTTTAAGAACTGCAACTTTTACTGTTTTTTTTAGAACAGTGCCAGATTTACTTCGAGTTCTTATGGGACTGCGTGGTTTCGGTTCTTTAGGTTTATTTGGATAATACATTTCAGTCGCGGGTTCTGGAGAAAGATCGCGCACTCCCAGACTAGAGCGTGCCTTTGGAGTTTGTTTACGAGCTTCTGTCAGAGACAACTGATCTTGGATGCCGCTCGGTAGAGCTGCTACCATATCATCCTCGTCACTATCACTGTATACATCCTCGCCAATTTTTGAATTTATCGCCGCTATTTTAACTGCAGCTATAGGAAAACCTGCAGAACCGCAGCACTCCTCGAGCGCGGACGTGTATTGTTTATCTACTTGAAGTTTCTTTTCAAGCTTTTTAATTTGTGTTCCCATCGCGTCGCCCTGTCTTGCCCAAGTTTGTTTATCATACACGGATGCTTCGACCTGTGCTCTGAGTTTTTTCAACTCATCTGATCGCGCTGCTTCTAGTTCTTTTATGTTTGAAATCACGCGTTCGTTTTCAGCAATAGTTGCTAAATCATTTCGACGTAGCAAATAGACTATCGCGACCGGAATTTTCCGAAAATGAGATTTAGTCTCTAGTTTTCGCCCCTCGGTAGCGTACCAGGCTAAAATTTGCTCATTATTCCAATCAAAATCTACTCCCTTGTTACGCAAACGGAAGAGGAGATCTTTTAGTTGCAAAGCGAGAGATTCCATTACATCCTTGTCTACACTCGAACTACCATTTCCCTGATAAGCCATGTTTTTCCTAGTAATCTTAGATTTATACCGGTTTTCTGCGGTTCCGGTCTATCCTGGGTATTCCGACCCGTTCTACCAATGTGTCTATATGAGGTGCGTCTAAGTTTTCCCTCAACACTTTCTAAAAGATACAGGAAAAATGTACTTACCACAGCAGCTGGAGACAGAGAAGGAGAAGCTCAAACCTCATGCTCCGTTCGGATCTGAATTGTCGCGCCGAAAGACGTCACTCGCCTGAGACTGGGAGATCACGGAGGGCGGTCACCACTTTGTAAGCTCCAATCACCGGCCCAATGACGGTGTCCGATGTCTTGGTCGAAGGCAATGCAGCGTGTATGTCTTTTCGGGCGCTTCTGAAAATTTACTTTAATTTATTAAACAGTTGATTTCCAATTTTAATTTTGACTCCATGAATAATTTAATCTGACTCCAAATTTAAATGACTCTTCGTATTTATTGATTTTCTCTCTTAACAGCTGATCAAAATATGAATTGTGATTTAATTTAGATCTTTTATTATTCTTGACCTTCCATACTTTCAGTTATTAATTAATTATGGACCCAATGCCGCATAGAGATCACGTCGGCCGGATCGTGTTTCTCACGGACACAAACTTGCTAATTCTGATTTTAGTCAGTGGATGTAGGGTTAGCTAATACCTCTTAAGTCAGTTGCCTACTGCTCACTTGTACAAAAAAGTGTAGTTTATTTTAGCCATTTCCATACAACTTGCTAAATCAGTGATAGACAGAAATCAAAAGGTCTTCAGTTTACGTGCCTACTGCTCCGTATACATGCGCCTTTAGTTTGACCTACCTTAACTAAGATTTGCGGTAGCACCAGCCTCCTTAATACATTAAAATAATGATTTCAGAATACTTCAGAATAAATCAAGATGTAACATTTATTTTGCCAGGCAGGATTAAGCATCAATTAAAAAGGATTAAACAGAATACACAATACATAACTGATCAGCATAAAGTACAAACATAATTCAAAATGCAATATCAAAAATAGTTTAAAAGAGTCAGCATACCTGGCAATAGAGACACACAGCAACAGTGTGGGAAGTTCTGTTTACAGATGCTTCCCTGAGTGGTTTGCCAATCCCCTTTAAATACCCCAGTGGAACAAAAGAACAATAAACATCTAGCACCCAAATATTTATTCAGCTTTTGCTGGACCCTTTCTCGTGCCCAAGTGGTCACGCCTGAGTTTGGGGGATAAATACAAATGTTATCAACGATCTTTATTGGGGCATCTCCCACAACAGAAGAACCGGCATTGTTTTCTTTTTCTGACTGTTCTGCTGCTGCGGGAATGAACCTTCTTTACCATTCGCACCAAAAGCATTTACTTTGACCTCTCATAAAACAACTGGAGACAGTAGGTGTGTGTTTTGCATGACTGAATGAGACCTGGAGGGGATCAGATAGTGTGAGGAGTCAGGAACTCAGCATGGGGGGAAGAGACGAGATTGGAGAAGTTTTGTTGTGCTCTCTGTCCCATAGATCTCTTCTTCAGATTAGTGAGTTTTATTGTTTTATAGCAGGTTAGAATTCTTGAATTCAGTCTTAGTAGAAGTCCATCCTTACACGCTCAAGGTCAAGCAGACAGCGGCACTCAGCTCAGAGCGCAGCCGAGGTCAAAACATTGATAGTTGGGGACTCTACGATCAGAGATATCAGCTCGAAAGATACAACTACATGCTGCCTTCCACAAGCAACAACCTCTGACGTAAACAGAGAAATTCAAAACATTTTGATGAAACATAAGACTGCAAATCGACTCATCATTCATGTGGGGAAGAATGATATCCATAAAGAGCAGTCAGAACAGCTTAAGAAGGATTTCAATGAACTTTTTGAAACACTCAAAAGACTGAAAGTACAAACATTCATCAGTGGACCACTTCCAGCTAGAGGAAGTAACAGGTTCTCACGGTTGCTTGGGCTTAATTCATGGCTGCAAAAAACCTGTAATATAAAAGGAGTGAACTTCATAGACAACTTTAATCTTTTCTGGAATCAGAGGCCACTGTTTCAACAAAATGGCCATCTTCCAAACAAACTGGGTTCAAGAGTGCTAAAGGACAATATCCTTTTCTCCCTTCATCATCCTTCTGCCAATCCAATCAACCAGAATGGCACACACTCACCTGGACACAGTTTGAATGACCACAGGACTTCACTTCAGGACTTGAATGGACATGCGGCTGACACATCTCACAAAGACAATGATAACACCATGCAGCCAAAACAACTTCTGCTCACGGACACAACTTCAGCTGAGCCCTGCCCACTGAGCTTACCAGAGTCAGACTGTGACATATTAGAAATGTCACAAGATTCAGCTCCCAAGGACAGCATATTACAGCCTCGAATAACAACAGATTCAGCACCCAAGAATGACCAGGGAAGCCAGGACAGCATATTACAGCCTCCAATAACAACAGATTCAGCACCCAAGAATGACCAGGGAAGCCAGGACAGTACATTACAGCCACCAGTAACAACAGATTCAGCACCCAAACACGACCAGGAAAGCCAAGACAGCATATTACAGCCTCCATTAACACCACAGCCACTCTCACCGCTATCACTATCTCCTACATCCCCATTGATGTGTTTCTCAGAGAAAATGGAAAAACTAGTGTATGCTGGAACCCAATTCGCTGGAAGCCCCCAGATATCAACCAGAAAAACATCACTACCACCAAAGTCTATGGGCGTAGCTCGCCCTCTCCCCCCTCCCCCTCTTCCTCCTCCTCGAGCATTAAGGCCCCTTCCACAACGGCAGGGCCCACAACTTCCACCGTCTGCTCGAGGTGTTACAAAATCAACCGATACCAGCTCCAAGTGATTTGTGCCGGGTCCCCGCTGTGATAACAGTAACTTTCTCAAATGTTTACAGAACAAGCGGGAACCCAGTGTTCCTGTATCATCTGTTCATTCACATGTTAGAAAGTCTAAGGCCTTTAAAAGCCGTACAGCAAACCCATCTAATCTGGTGCCTATCACACGACAAACTAAGATTGTGGACACAAAAAGCAAGACTGTTAAGTTAGCACTTTTAAACATCCGCTCACTTAAAAATAAATCACTTCTAGTCAATGACTTTATAAGCACATACAACCTGGACTTTATATTTCTAAATGAAACTTGGCTAGAAGACAGCTGCAGTGCAACAATCCTCAATGAAACATCTCCTCCGAACTTTACCTTTATGAGTGTCTCCAGAGCTGGAAGGAGAGGTGGGGGTGTAGCTGCTCTTTTTAAAGATGTCTATCAATGTAAGCAAATATCATTTGGTAATTACCCGTCTTTCGAATATCTGGGTATTGTGTTAAAAGGTGCTCCACGGATTTTACTTATCACTATTTACAGGCCTCCAAAATACTCTTCAGCCTTTGCTGAAGACTTTACAGAACTGTTTTCAATAATTTCCTCAGAGTTTGACAGTTTCACTATTGCTGGAGATTTTAACATTCACATAGATAATGCAGAAAATAATATGGCAAAAGAAATCAATACTGTTTTAAAAACTTTTGATCTGATTCAACATGTACATGGGCCCACACACAATCGTGGACACACTCTAGATTTACTTATCAGTAAGGGTCTAAACATTTCATTGAATGATATTAAGGATGTCGCACTCTCTGATCATTACTGTATTTTCTTTGATTTATTGATCTCTCGTGCCATTGAAGTTAGATCTGTGTCTGTCAAGAAGAGATGCCTAAATGAGAACACTAGTGTACTATTTATGAAGGCCATATCCCTAAGACCGAGCATATCTGCTGACTCGGTTGATTCTCTCCTTGATTCTTTTAACTCGAAGGTTAAAAATGTAATTGACGATATTGTTCCTGTGAAAGTCAGGAAGAATGGTAAACAAAAAGCACCTTGGAGAAACTCAACAGCAGTGCAAATTATGAAAAGACAATGCAGAAAATCAGAGCGCATGTGGCGAAAGACAAAACTTGTAATCCACTATAACATCTATAGAGACACCATTCGTGCTTTCAATATGGAACTAGGCAAAGCTAGACAGACTTTCTTCTCCAATATCATAAACAGAAACCTAAATAATACTCGAAATCTCTTCGCTACTGTCGACAGACTAACAAATCCCCCAAGCCAGATTCCCAGTGAAATGCTCTCCGACAGCAAGTGTAGTGAGTTTGCTACCTTTTTCTCTGAGAAAATCAATAATATTAGAAAGGTGATCAGCACATCCTTGAGTTGCGCTGGGGTCAGTCAGATCAGACTACAACCTGAGAAAGTAGTTACTATGTCTGATTTTGAAGAAATTGATGGCAAAATTCTGAAAGAAACCGTTCAGCACCTTAAAACATCAACCTGCGCCCTTGACACACTTCCCACATCTTTTTTTAAAAGTGTGTTAGACTGTTTAGAAGCAGATCTCCTAGAAGTGGTAAATGCCTCACTTTTCTATGGAAGTTTTCCAAACTCCCTTAAAACTGCTGTTGTCAAACCCCTCCTGAAAAAGAGCAATCTGGATAAGACTATATTAAGCAACTATAGACCGATCTCAAATCTTCCTTTCACAGGCAAAATCATTGAAAAAGTTGTCTTCAACCAGCTGAACAAATTCTTAAACTCAAATGGATACTTTGATAATTTTCAATCTGGCTTCCGATCGCATCACAGCACAGAGACGGCGCTCATTAAGATAATAAACGATATTCGCTTAAATACAGATTCAGGCAAATTATCAGTGCTGGTTCTACTCGACCTCAGTGCTGCATTTGACACTGTCGATCACAAAATACTTCTAGACAGGCTGGAAAACTGGGTGGGGTTTTCTGGGACAGTTCTAAAATGGTTCAGGTCATACTTAGATGGGAGAGGTTATTATGTGAGTATAGGTGACCATAAGTCTGAGTGGACGCCCATGAAATGCGGAGTCCCTCAAGGCTCAATTCTTGCGCCACTCCTGTTCAACCTGTATATGCTCCCAATGAGCCAAATAATGAGAAAGAACCAAATCTCTTACCACAGCTATGCAGACGACACACAGATCTACTTAGCCCTATCGCCTAATGATTACAGCCCCATTGACTCTCTGCTTCAATGCATTGATGAAGTCAACAGCTGGATGTGCCAAAACTTTCTACAGTTAAACAAAGACAAAACTGAAATCATTGTGTTTGGAAACAAAGATGAAGTTCTCAAGGTGAATGCATACCTTCACTCTAAAGGTCAAACAACAAAAAGTCAGGTCAAGAATCTTGGTGTGTCTTTAGAGTCAGACCTTAGTTTCAATAGTCATGTCAAAGCAATAACTAAATCAGCATACTATCATCTGAAAAATATTGCAAGAATTAGATGCTTTGTTTCCAGTCAAGACTTAGAAAAACTAGTGCATGCTTTCATCACCAGCAGGGTGGATTATTGTAATGGACTCCTCACTGGCCTTCCCAAAAAGACCATAAGACATTTGCAGCTCATACAGAACGCTGCAGCCAGGATTCTTAGCAGAACCAGAAAATATGATCATATCACACCAGTACTCAGGTCATTACACTGGCTGCCAGTTACTTATAGGATTGATTTTAAAGTATTATTACTAGTATATAAATCATTCAATGGCCTAGGACCTCAATACATTGCAGATATGCTCACTTAATACAAACCCAACAGATTACTCAGATCATTAGGATCACATCAGCTAGAAGTTCCAAGAGTTCACTCTAAGCAAGGAGAGTCTGCTTTTAGCTATTATGCCAGCCACAGCTGGAACCAGCTTCCAGAGGAGATCAGATGTGCTCCTACATTAGTCACATTCAAATCCAGACTCAAAACACATCTGTTTAACTTTGCATTTAATGAATGAGCACTGTGTCACTGTTTGTCCGACTGTTTATACTGTGTCTTATTTTAGTCTTTATTCTAAACTGTTTTAATTATTTTTAGTTCTTTCTCGTTTCTTTATTTTAAACTGTTCTTTATTCTAAACTGTTTTAATTATTTTTAGTTCTTTCTTGTTTCTTTATTTTAAACTGTTTTGTATATTCTTATTTCTTCTGATTATTTTTAATAGTATGTAAAGCACTTTGAATTACCATTGTGTATGAAATGTGCTATATAAATAAACTTGCCTTGCCTTGCCTTGCCTTGTATAAAATAGTAAGAGCTCCTCGGGAAGGTGGTCAGGTGTATAGTATATCTCCATTGGATGATCCCTCTCGGGTAAAACATGTGCATAGATCTCTGTTGAAGCTGGCTCCTGAACCGGTACAACAGTCTTATCATATTGATCTGGGCTTACCGGGACATGATTTGCAGGAATGTTTGAGTGATGGAGAATCTGTGATGGTGGTTATCGAGCCTTTACCGCCTACCCCTGTGAATGACGTCTCTGTGGAAATTGTTCCAAGTGTGACATCTGAAGGTACCCTTCCTTTAGTCTCTGTTTTAAGGGCACCATCAAGTGAGGCCTCTATTGTGGAGGCACAGGGCATGCGGAGATCAACTAGGACAACCGCTGGGAAACATCCGAATCGTTTTCATTTGCCTAGGACCCTAATTGGTGATGTATCTTCTAGTGTATTACTACCGACGGAAAACTCTCTCCTGGGTCAAGAAAGGGACTGTCGTTTCCGCCCTTGGCTGTAGAAGGTTGAATCATTGGGACAATGATTGAAAATCCTGGGGTAGATTGTAGTGGGATTGCCCCTTTAAGGATAGTTGCATGGCCCCTTTAAAAATGGTGCCCAGATTGCCTAAAGTGGGTGGGTACGTCAGGTAATTATGTAGCTATATAAACACTGGTGAGATTTGGTTTCTTCATGACCATATGCTGATGTGGCTTGCTGGTGTAGGTCTTGCATCTCCTTCACTCCTCAAGAAAGGTATGTTCTGTTAAATTGAAGGATCAAAGATGGGAGGGAAATATGAATTTAGAATATGGGTGTTTGTGGGAATTTCATTTAATTCACTTCTTTGATTAATTTGCTTGTTTGGTATAATTTTAGATTAGTTGGGTGTGTCCAGGCATTGTTAGTGAGCATGTGAGTGTCCTGCACAGGAAAGGTAACTTTATTTTTCCCTTACCCTATTTGTGTGATTTAAATGTGAGGAGTGGGGAGGGAGAAAAGACCAAACAAAAATATTTATTTGTCTTGCAGAAGTTGCCAGCTGCTGCTTTGCTGCTGTTTAAATAGCGTGTCCAGTTTTGGGACGCGGGATTTGCATTTGTGCAGGTGTTTGCACGGAATGCCTTCAGTTGCTCGTGCCTGTGCCGCGCTCACGTGGTTGTATTGAACACAGGAGCGAGCATCGTCAGTTCGCTATTACCTATACCATGCCCGCGTGGTTTCATTGAACGTCTTCAGCCGTTATTCCCATTACAACTCTCGCGATTGCAATGAAGATCCTCGTCTGCACCACGCTCGCGTTGTAACGCGCTGTACATCCGTGGCCTTGTTTCTGGTGCCACCTGGTTTCCACTGTTGAAATTACAGTGGGTTGTATCAATGCATTGTCTGTGTATTTCGTGTAAGTGTAATGTTTAGTTGAAATTGTTGTTCCTTTTGGTGTGCTTCATTTCTTTATTTTATTATTGGTATGATTTTTGTTATGGGGTTTTGATTATTACCCCACTTATTTAATTTGTTTATTTTGTTTGTATGTATCAGTTTTTTTTCTTGCTCTACATTGATACTGCTTGAATGCAGATCTGTTAACTTTGGTTTCTTTTGGTTGGTTGTATTTATTTGTCTTGCTCTACATTAATGCTGCTCTAATACAGAGCCGATTAATTTTGGTTTATTTGATTGGTGTTGAGTGGGTTTAAATTATTTGATTTCTGGTTTGGTTGGTTTGAAGTGCTTGTGATTTGTATTTATTTTTGGTTTAGTTGAGTAGTAAAATGTTTTAGCAAAGAAAGAAACCACCTTGTTCAATTTGTATTTTTTTGTGAAATTTTATTGCTTGTTTTTTTGTTTTGTGTGCTTGACCAGCGTATGGCCCTCCTGTAAATTGACCAGAGCGAAGCCCATTGGGCTGACTTAAGTGTCTTTTTATCATGAATGTTGAGCTCAGCTGTTTTAGTGTTTAATTGATAAATAAAATTGTAGACTGTGGTATTGTCTCTGCTTGTCCTTTTCATTTATTTGAAAGCCTGTCATTGAGGAGGCTTGAAAATTTGGTGTCTTATTAGTGAGCTGATACACTCATTCGGTCACATAAAGACCAGATTTAACTGTAAGATTAAAAATATTATATGAATGCCTTGCTGGAGAGATGCGTCTTTAATCTAGTTTTAAACTGGGAGAGCGAGTCTGAGCAACGAACAGTATCAGGAAGGCTATTCCAGAGTTTTGGAGCTAAATGTGAAAATGCTCTCCCTCCTTTGGTGGATCTGGATATCGTATGACCAAAAGCGTTGAATTTAGTGATCTTAAAGAGCGCGATGGATTATAGGGCGATAGAAGATCCATTAAATAGACTGGAGCTAAGCCGTTTAGGGCTTTATAAGTCAGTAGCAATACCTTGTAGTTAATACGTGACTTTATAGGTAACCAATGTAGTGATATTAAAATCGGTGTTATATGATCATATTTTCTTGATCTATAGTAAGAACTCTAGCGGCTGCATTTTGGACTAACTGTAGCTTGTTTATTGAGGATGCAGGACAACCAGCTAATAAAGCATTACAGTAATCTAGTCTCGAGGTCATGAATGCATGAACTAACTTTTCTGCATCAGAAACTGATAGCATGTTACGTAGCTTAGCAATGTTTCTAAGGTGGAAGAATGCTGTTTTTGTAACATGAAATATGATTTTCAAAAGACAGGTTGCAATCTAATATAACACCCAGGTCTTTTACTGTAGAGGATAAAGTAACAGGACATCCTACGATGTTAAAACTGTATTGTGAGAGGTTTTGTGGGCGGTTTTTTGAACCGATAAGTAGTATCTCTGTCTTGTCTGGATTTAATAAAAGAAAATTATGCGTCATCCAATCTTTTATATCTTTAACACACTCTGTCAGTGTAGATAATTTAGTGTTTTCATTCGGCCGTGATGAAATATGTATTTGAGTGTACATATTTCATCTTTGCATATTTCAATATTTCTTTGTACATGTTTCATTTTTGTATAGAAGCTACAGTGGTAGCTTATATAATCATGCCATGGTTTCCCATGTACACTTAGTTAGAATAATATTGCAATTATCAGAGGGTGAGGCTCACCCTATTTAGATTATTCTAGCAACACTCTGTTACTCTACGCGGATATTCCATTATTAGCCTCTCCAGTCTAAACACACATGACTAATGCCAATTCTTCAGGCGGATCTCTAAAATTTCACTTGGCGTGCCCCAATGTTCCACCTAAACTGAATTTTAGTCCATTACTAACTAACTTCACTGCTCAGGCATGTCATTTGCATGTTGAATCACCTCACTCACAGCTCTCAGATAAAGCCAAAGTGCAAAATCTGTGGATTTGGATTTGATCTAAATGATCAAATGGATAATACACTCCAACCCTTGCTTCCTTATCTAGTCAAATAAATATACAGTGCGTGTCGTACACTTAGGCGTTTTTAAATGTGTTCATGTTTAAATAATATGGGCGAAGGATTTTTAGAGAAATGCCGAAGTTAACACATGCGTGATGTCAAAACTTAATATACCAACCAATTCCGTTCATTTGGGAAAACCCTGGACCCTCAGGACAGTTTTGTGAATTGCAATGGAATTTTATGATTCTTTCTAAAATGCAAGGGTTGTTCAGCATGTTTTAGTCATAGTTGATAAGCTCTTAATTTGGGTCGAAGTTTTTACCACCAAGAAAGGCAGTGCTGTCCTTACGGCAAAAATACTGGATTGAGACATCATTCCCAGAAGGAAATGTCACACACTATTGTTTCCAAGTGTTTAGGAAATTAGTGGGGAGATCCCCAGAAGCTGAGGATTCAGGAAATTAATAGAATAATAAATTTAAGTCCTCCTGTGGTGAAAAAGTTTTTAATGTTGTTTAAATGTCTATGTGGTGTTTTTAATATGCTTTAAGAAACCATGTGCAGATTCATAAGTCAACACCATTGCGGAGTATTTTCTCCTTAAAACTGCAGTGAAAAAAAATCTCTTTAGCATATCATTAACAGCGAACTAGCAGGGGAGTCTCCAGAGATTCCAGGTTATCTAGGTATATTTTTTGGTTGATCTGGTAGATTTAGCAATATAGTGGGTGTATGATGTATATTACGATGTTATGATGAACTATAAGCCTTTCTCCACATAAATATTGTCTAATTTATCCTGGTGGATAGGGCACACAGCAATATTGTTAAGTCTCACTTGTGCCATTGTTGTTCTGAGCCATTTTCTCAGTCTCCTAAGAGCACTGAAACTCCTTTTAACCTCAGCTGAGAATGGGATGACTAAAAGCAGATTAAAACTTGATCAAACAGGCCTCTCACTTCAACAGACCAAGCCCCACCCCTAAACATAACCTTTACAGAAAACTGCAAAACACTAAAGTTAAATAGAAACATTTGGCGCATTTATAAGTCCTTTTAACTAGTGAGCACATTAAATAGCTGGTTGTCACAATCTTTCACTATAAGTGCCCCTCACAAAGAAGTGTACAAACACACACACACACACACGCACACAAACGTGTTTAGGCTTGCCCCGTCACCCGTTCAGCCTCAGTCCAAACCAGAACCTGAGCTCCGAAAGCGCTACCCTTTTCCCAAGCACCAGGGCCCCCGTCCCAAGATAACGTTGGACCCTGAGCCGCAGAAGCCATCCTGATCCGTCTGGAGAGAAGAGGAGAGGGCTAAGTCGCCGAGGCCAGACATATATATATATAATGAACACCAGGTTTGTTGAGCCTTGTAGTCATATACATGTAGGGCTGCATAAAATAAGAATAATAAAACATTTCACTTTACAGAAATTCAGGCAGCCTATAACGATAAATCATTAAAAAGGAACACTTCAGTCCCCTACACTAGAGAAAAATATATGGATTATCAAAATGATCATGTTACTTCAAATGTTTCTCTTCGTTATGACGTTATGAAATGAGATTGGAGTAAAAACATGTAGCCTAATGTTTGGCGCTGTAATAAGGTTCAAAGGTTGGAAGGAAGACAGGGTCAGTGTGACTGGGACTTGTACAATTTATTTGTATAACTTAATACACACTTAATACATAACTTGATGCACACAACGCATCCATCGTAGACACGCTACAGCACAGATAGTAGTTCACAGACGGGCTCTGCCACTCTTTCCACCAGGTTTCACAGACACTCTTTCATCGCACGAGTCCTCAGTCCTTCTCTCTCCACAGTGGCTTATATCCGGTCTCTCCACGCCAATTACTGCAAAAAAATCAGGTGTTTTGTCAGTGCCAGATACCAACGGGTGATCCACACATATCCTTCATGTGATGGAGCCATTGCAGGGGTGCGTGGTCTGAACAGAGAGTGAATTCCCTTCCCAGGAGATAATAGTGGAGGGTGAAAATGGCCCATCTAATTGCCAAACAGTTAGCTTTTTCCATGGTGCTGTACATCGTCTCTCTCCTCGAGAGCTTACGCTTATGTAAGAGCAGTCCACCACACAGAGCAGCCCTTATCTGGATGAAAGTCTGCTGGCACTGGTTCGTCCACTGGACCGGATCTGGTGCTTCCTTTTTAGTGAGGACAGTCAGCGGGCTGGTGAGGTCCGAGTATTTAGGTACAAACCTTCTATAATATCCCGCCAGCCCCAGGAACTGCCAGGAACTGCCCCACTTTGATCTTGGGTCTCAGACAGGTTGCAACTGATGCCGTCTTATCAATTTGGGGACGCACCTGTCTGTGACCCAAGTGGAAGCCCAGATACCTGACTTCCACACGCCCAACCGCACACTTTTTCGGGTTGGCCGTTATTCCGGCCCCTCTCAGTGAACTCAGGACAGCCCGCAAGTGCTGCATATGATGCTGCCAGACGTTGCTATAGATCTGTCACGATCCCACACAAGAACAGAGGTAGAAGATCCAATTGCAGTTAGTATATATTTATTAGGGAAATCCGTATCAGTGGTCAAGTCCAGGCATGGGTCAAAATCCGATAAGGCAATCCAAAACAAGACACAAACAAGAACAGGCAGGAACAGAACACAGAAGTGGCATGATATACAAAAAGGACTCCGTGACACACACTAAAACAGACAGAGTTATATACACAGGGAAACGACAATGATAATGGGGAATTGGCTGAGTGCAATTATCAGTGATAAGGGACAGCTGAGTGCAATGATGAGACAAGAATCGTGGGGAATGTAGTTCAGAAAGTGCCAGACACCGTGTGGAAGGAGGACATCTAGTGGTTACCCAGGGAACACAAACCAAACACTGTGACAAGATCAGGGGTGCCCAATAGGTCGATCGCGATCTTCCAGTCGATAATTTGAATATATGGTTTTCTTAAATTTTGTATAGTTATTTTTTTTTTTTGCACTTGACTAATACATTTTGACCAGGCGAGATTTTAGTTTTTTCAGTTGCCATGAAAACTATACTTCTTCACGCTTTCCAACTCCAAGAGCTTCAGAGAACAGAGCACGAAAAGCTAGCAGTATTCGGAATCGGTAGCGTACACAAATGACATTCATTTGTAAAATATAGATCTAAAATAAATTCCAACCATTTGAAAATGAGTGCGGTACCAAGCAAAAAGCCATTACTCTTTTATGTGTCATATGTCCTTTTCTAAATGCATTTGTCTGATCTGCCAAACAAGTATTGCTATTCCAAAGAAAGGAAACGTTGAGAGACATTTTCACGAGACGGCTGTTTCGTGCTAATTTGGAGGAAGCTGGCTGCAATCACACGGATCTCCTGCTGCATACAGCAGTCAGATGGTTAAGCAGGGGCAAATTTTTGGAAAGATTTCACGAGCTGTTGCCTGAGATAAAGGAGTTTCTCCTATCTACAAAAAATACAGAGTAGCCTACAAACAACTTGAGGATGAGCAGTGGCTTTTAGATTTGGCTTTTTTGACTGACATGACTAACATACTGAATTAGCTTCCAAAACATTGCATCTGAACTGCATAAGCAAGGAAAGGAGCCTGCACAACTGGACAATGAGCGCTACATTGAGTGATACATAAAAACCATAAGACACAATCGGACAACATGGGTTATATACTGTATATAAATATATTTAAATGTTTTATCGAAATTATTGCTAGGGAAAAATAAGTGGTCGCTGGACATTGGTAGGGACACGTCCCTGCCCCTGATTGTTTCTGATCAGGGAACACACTTTAATATTCAGGCATGTCAGGAAGTCTGCAGACTTTGAGATTCAATGGCATTTTCAGTGTGCAAGACAACTACAATCATCAGGCATGGTTGAAAGAGTTAATCGCACTCTGAAAACAAGATTATTAAAACAAAAATATGGAACAACAGGACTAACATGTCGAGGGATGAGAACCAGAAGGGTGTAAGTGACATTTCACCAACTTGGAAAGCCAAAAATAAAATCTGATTTCATGTACTGATTTCAATCTTTTATAATAAAAATATGTACACACATGGATGACTGTATTGAACACTATTTTAACCTTTATTCAGAAAAAAATAAATTCTAATTATTTTATTTATTTATTTTAAGTTACATGCACCTTTTTGGCACCAATGTTTCATTCTATTTCGCATATAAAAACATCTGATGACAATATGAACAAAGCATTCAATTAATGAGTTTAAAATAAATGACAATCTGTTGTCATAAAATGAAATATCACATAAAAAGTCCTTACATATAATTAGTTAATTGAATGCTATTTCCAACTGAAAGTATAGGCTCAGAGCATATGAAATAGGTTACTGAATATTAAGGACATGACAACATAACAAAGACAATCTGTGTCATAAAGAATGTTTCAGATGGATTTGTAAATGAGATAGCAGCCTGCCCTGAACTGTAAAGGCTGGCAGAAGTCCACATAAGACTGCGGGATACTGCCAATTGTGCACAGTATAAGTCTTTCTTTTTCACAGCAATGATCCCAGGTGGACATCTGTATAACTTTTTAGGTTCCATTCCATGATAATCTCTGTACTCCTGTTTTCCACCTTTTGGATCCTCTTTTGTGCAGGGCAGCCACTTGATTTTCTGCGAACAAACTGTTTCTCCCTCTGCATCTTTGGTTTTGTTTCAGACCATGTGTGACATGTTCAAAACTGTTGAATAAAGCCAGGTTTTTTGGTTGAACCGCTGTAGTCACATATAATATTTTAACAGTATCTTTACAACCTTTCTGGGCCTTGAAAGGTCTTACAGGTTGACATGAGGGTGAGTAATTAATGACAAAACTATAATTTTTGAGTGAACTAATCCTTTAATAGTACATCTACAGCAGTTAAAAACGGTTTTCTTCTGATGGTTGACCTACCTGGCTTACATGTGTTGTCATTTTGACTCATGTGCTATCTACAGGCTTCACCCACAATACATTTCTCAATGCCAAAAGGGCGTAAGTGCAGTTACGCCCTTTTGGTACCAACTGGCTCTTAGTATATTCAGTGTAAAGTCTATTAGTTAGAGCTAAGTTAGAGCTATGGTTTACACAGACTTGTTAAACTATGATGAAAACGAAGGAACTTGTGACCATAGTTGGCTAACAATGCTTTTCAGAAACTCATTGAATGATTTGTGCAATCTGAATGCTGCACCCAATCTGACAGTTCTAGTATCAAAATGATAAACCTGCCAGACAACTTGTTTAGGGTGTTCTGTGATTTAATGTTGAGATGACAAATGGCAAAATTGTTAAAGGGAAAGGGTGAAAAAACAGGCAATATGAGGTGGTAAAGTATAGATTTTCACAATGACTTTTGGAAATTCTAGTTGTACTAAATTATAGGATGAAACTGGTGCCAAATGCACTAATTTGAGCCACTGACAAAATTGAATCCTTACAGATATGTTGATTATTCCTGGGACAATAAACTGCTGTTCACGAGCAGTGTATGTCACTACAGAAATTATTCTCATTTACATTATGGTTCATGGGAATTTGACTGCATACAACAGTACATTTGTCAGCCATTTGTCAAGTGGATGCTGCACACTGGTGGGGGTTGAGGAGCGATTCCCTAATAAGCGCTTTGGGTGTCCAGTAGTACATGAAAGCCCTACATAAATGCCCCATTCATTCATTCATTCATTCATTCATTCATTCATTCATTCATTCATTCATTCATTCATTCATTCATTCATTCATTCATTCATTCATTCATTCATTCATTCATTCATTCATTCATTCAGTACTGATTTTAGCTATCAGTTTGACCTTAATATGAAATCTGAAGGGAATTATTCCTAGTGCATTGAAGGGAAGAATGTAGTAAGCAATTCTAAGCCAGATGTGTGAATTTTCCAGATGTGACAAAGCTGTTCTAACAATGAGAAATTTAAACACTTGTTGTTTTAATGGCACATACTTTGTTTGTGGTAACAAAACAAGTTTTTTTTATGAGTGATAAATTTACAGAATGAAGTACAGGCACTTCAAAAACTACACTTATATTTCTATCGTTAACATTTCAGAGGAAGTGCATGTAATGAGGAAGATTGTTTTACAAAATCGAATGGCTCTTGATATACTAGCCTCCAGGAAGGAACATGCAAAGTGATTGCAACTGCACAGAAACGGAATTTACAGATATATTTTGTTAACAGATGCATAAGAACAATAAAAGTAGAGAATAAAAAATATTAAATAAAACAATTATAAAAAGAATTAAAAGAATAAAAAAGAGGATACATATAGCAGATAAAGTGCAATCAGTCGGACGTACACATGTTAGATGATTCCTTCAGTGTGAACACGGGTGAATCTGACTGCAGTAGATGTGAAAGATATGTATAAAAATGATGTTATTTAAGCCAGCGCACATACATGTATTTACATCCCTTATATCTTTCACATCTACTGCAGTCAGATTCACCCTTGTTCACTCTGAAGGAATCATCTAACATGGCTGGGCACTTGTAATGACACATCAAGGATGTTAAGAGGCTAAAAGCAGGTTTAAACATTGCCCCATTGAAGTCAACAGGGTGCAAATTTTAAAAAGAGGATAACACGGTGTAGGCAACACCGATTTTTGTCATTGTTCTCTGTATTGACAGCACTCTAAATTTACAAAAAAAATTTGCTCAATGTTAAAATTGACCGGAGTTCTCCTTTAAGAGAAAGATATGCAGTTGAGAGAAGAGACCTGATGCACCTAGTTATCTCCATAAAAGTATACAGGTGTTGGGAGTTTTTTTCTTTTTTCTTTTCTTTCCCAGACATATCTAATAAACAGGTTATGCAGGTAAACTATGGATATAGCTGTTGATTAAGGATTAACTATTTATTCATTTATATTAATATATTATTTATTAATTTACTCACTCACACACACACACACACACACACACACACACACACACACACACACACACACACACACACACAGTGGGAACAGAAAGTAACATGGTAACACAAGAACCAAAATCACAAAACAAAGCAGGGAAAAACAGTCATATATTAATAAAGAGTACTAACAAACACTTAATCCAGACAGGAATTACAGGTGTGGAAAAACACAGTCGATGAACGTCATGCGCGTGCACGCGAAGGGGAGTCAGATTCTGGCAGGGAGACGAAATAGACAACACCTCAAACTCACACCATTGGTTGAGCGCTAACTCAAATACTTTTTCGTCCTGATATAAGAATGATTTTCCAGCAGAGTTCATTCATTGTGTGATCACAGGTCGAAAGGATGACAGCTCGAGTGTACTGCGCCGTGTTACTGTGTCTGTCTGGATGCTGGAGCTCAACAGAAGCTGCTCCAGGACGAAACATCACAGCAGGTGAGAAGATCCATATAACTTCATACGCAGCCCGAATATGCGTTAAACAAGAGCCTTACAAAATATGGCATCTCAGCACATTACAATTCTCAAACATACAGAGTACAGACGTCCAGTTAAAGATGAACTTACATCAGTTCAGTTTAAATAATTCCTTTAAAGGTATGTAAATATATAGCCTATATTTTACACAAGTTGTGTCTATTATCTATTACTTTTTATATCTATTACTCTTTATATACATTTTCCACTGTACAAGGAAAACACACATATTCTTTTTTACAGTAAAACAAGAATATTAATATAATATGGTTAAAAAAAAACGTTACCAGATTTGTTTGCCATCAATCAGATTTTGATCAATCCTCCTACAAATAAAAAAGTTTAGAAAAATGCAAAAGTTTAGGTTTTTTTTTGTGAATTGAAATGCTTAAAATTAATTTTGACTGAAACAAAATTGGTTACAACTCTTGTTTTACACTTTTTTTATCTGACATTAATTAACCCTTTCACGCATAGTGGTCACTACAGTGGACAGCTATTAAAAATGCATTTTCTTTGAATTTGAGTT
The DNA here is from genome assembly GCF_964197995.2 of Scardinius erythrophthalmus. Lineage (NCBI taxonomy): Eukaryota > Metazoa > Chordata > Actinopteri > Cypriniformes > Leuciscidae > Scardinius > Scardinius erythrophthalmus. The sequence continues at coordinate 17,412,987 of NC_138235.1, forward strand.
TTTATGGCAAAGTTGCACATCAGCCTCTTCATTGGACCCTTGTGCATCATCCTATAAATTGCAATCAAGTGGCAAGCCTTTGTATTTCGATTTTTCCCCCCTCCAAACCAAGATGGCCATGGGTCAGTCAGACATGCCAAGTTGCTCCAGAATATCCATTCATTCCTTCTATCCTAGGAGACTCTTGTAGGTAAAAAAAAAATATTGCAGCATCAAGCAATATCTAATGAGTCATATCACAGTAAAATTTTCCAAGTTTTGATTTTAGATTGAGAGAAAACTCTGATTAACCACATGTCCACTGTAGTGGACGTCATGCATCAACTGCTATATTTCAGCTACAATTCATAATTATAATGTGAATATTATTTTTGAAATTTAAAACTTAAAAACTTAATCTGCAGTGACTTTTTTTACTGTAAATAAATGTATTTGTATTATTAGAAAGTAATTTTCATTGACATCGAAAAAAGTCATGTGATTACATATGTATGGCACTTGTAATGCATTACTTTACTTGTTAGATCAAAAAGTAATCTGATTTCGTAATGCACATTATTGTAATGCGTTTTTTTACTCATAACATCAAAAAGTAATCTGATTACATAATGCATGTTACTTGTAATGTGTTTCTTTACTCATAACATCAAAAAGTAATCTGATTACATAATGCATGTTACTTGTAATGCGTTTCCTTACTCATAACATCAAAAAGTAATCTGATTATGTAATATGCGTTATTGTAATGCATTTCTTTACTCATAACATCACAAAGTAATCTGATCACGTAATGCATGTTACTTGTAATGCGTTTCTTTACTCATTACATCAAAAAGTAATCTGATTAGGTAATGCACATTACTTGTAGTTAATTACTTGTTAGATCAAAAAGTAATCTGATTAGGTAATGCATGTTACTTGTAACACATTACTTTACTTGTACCATCAAAAAGTAACCTGAATGCGTTATGCATGTTACTTTTAGTGCGTTACCCTCAACACTGATCATTTCAGATGAGATTGAAAAAACATATCGCTAAGTTTTCTCAGAGGGGGGCTATGCTAGAAATGTGCATGTCCATCTTGAACATAATCAGAATTATCAGCTAATAAGGGTAAATATCCATTCTCTGGTGCACTGGAGGGAGCATCTGAGTGGTTTCCACAGTTGTACCTTGACAGACTGTAGAAAATTCTGATGGAATCACGTCCTCATGTTCTGATATCAAAGATACGCGAAGTGCAACTTGTATGAAGCTGTATGAAGCCTTTGCAATATTTTGCATTTATATTTTTTGTATATATTTCATAGTTTTCACATGATTTGATATAATTGTATTGATTAGTTCGTTAAATTCACATACTTTATCTTTTTGATTATTGTCTTATTTAATACAGTATATCTTCAGTTTAAACCATAAACGCATGCTGTCCACTCAAGTGGACATCTGAAGATCTCTTTGAAAATTAAAAAAATAAATAAAATAAAAATCAATTCTTGTTTTTCATGCCCTAAGAGCAATAAAAACACATAGGAAAAAAATCCTGACTGAGGATATCATAATTCATGCATGAAAGGGTTAATACAGTTTAGGAATAAAGTAGATTTCTAAACTACTTTGATTTGAAGCTGATAGGCTAAATGTGTGAATAAGCTTGAGACACATATTGCAAAACCACTGATTTGCACATGCTGAAACAAACTATTATAACCTGGTCTCCCCTAATGATGCTCTTCTCTAGTGGAATTATATTATATTATATTATATTATATTATATTATATTATATTATATTATATTATATTATATTATATTATACTACTTGGCTGTTGAATGCTTGAATCTGATTGGTTGATGAAGATTCTAAGGTGTGTAGTTATTTTCAGGGAAATGCACAGCTAAAGTAGATCATCAACAGCGCCCCCTTGAATGGGGTCCAAAAACTTGGTCCATATATCAAACACGCTTGCATGAATAAATATGAATCTCGGTACACATATAGATCTAATCAGGCCGAGCAACTTCCACACTATGTTATTAGCTCCACCCAACAGGAAGTCAGCTATTATGGGTTGTTTGAAAAACGCATCCTCTGGAATTTGAAATACTCCTCCTAGAGAATTCATCCGATCGCCACCAAACTCGGTGTGCATGAAGACAAGACATTGAGGATGCTAAATTGAAGACAGATTTTTGATATCTCGAACGGTTTGGCCGTGGCGAGGAAATTAATTTATGGTGAATAAGGGACACAGGAAGTGTGTTATAACTTCTGCATACATTAACTGATCTTGATGAAACTTCAGCAGTGTGTTCGTTGTAAGAGGCCGATCTCATGGGTGTAACTATTGTGAGTCGAATGAACCTCATTGGTTGTTCTGAAGTTGAACGAAAGTCTTATGAGTTTTGGAACAACATGAGGGTGACTTATTGGTGACAGAATTGAAATTTTTTGGAAAGCTAACCCTCCAAGTAAATTCTATAATCTCTGGTATGTTTACCTTGAAGGTCGTCCCAAGACCCAGTGTGAGCAACAAAGAGACAGTCTTCAGAGTCAAAACGGTGGTGTTATTCCGATCGGAGCCTTCATCCCTCAGTGTGATGCGGAGGGTCAGTACAGCCCTCAGCAGTGCCATGGGTCCACAGGTTACTGCTGGTGTGTGGACAGTAGGGGGCAGGAGAGAGCGGGAACCCGAACTCCACCTGGAACCCCAAGTATAAACTGTGAAGAGCCTGGTAAGCATGTCTACCTGAACTTGAAGTTTTTTTGTAGAAAATTGTCATAGTCCTCTCTCAATAGGTCACATGTCCTATTTTAAATAACTATTTCTAATGTGTTTTACTAATTAATTGTCTTTGGATCTGATATAGAGAGGTAGCAAATGCTTTTTAGTTTTTTGGGGTCAGTTTTAAAGTTCTTAAAATAAGTCTATTCTGCTCACGAAGGCTGCATTTATTTGATCAAAAATACAGTAAAAACTGTAATATTGTTAAATATTACTACAATTTAAAATAACTGTTTTACGTTATAAGGGCCCAAGCCCTGAAAGGGTGAAGGCCCTATTGTTTTCCTTAGGATTATTAGGGCCCAAGCCCTGAAAGGGCGATTAAAATATTGTAAAATATTGTTTTTTTTACAATAACGGTTTACAAATAGTGTGTCATTCGTTACTTATTATTTACTCGGGTATAACACACTGATAAATAATATGTATTACCTGATAAAAAATATTTGCACTAAATGCTGCACAAAGCCGTGGCCGTGCGGCGATTTCACCGCCGCATACTGTGTGAAACGCCCATAAGTAATCATGCGACGCGGGATTAAGTTTTAAAGTATAAAGACGGTAGCGGTCGGAACTCTGGTGTACCTATACTTTGGACGGAGCGGGCGGTCTGACTGACAATAGCCCACTCCCGACATCTTTTGACAGCGTATCCACACTTCATTCTGACCACCTGTACCTAGCTCTGCCTCAGCTGTTTGGTACTGAAACCATTGTCAGTCAACATTCTTTTTTTGCAAGGATGTTTGAAATAGTTCGGCAGAAAATAGCCTACTTCATTTGTCAGTAGGGCAATATGGTTTTCATTTATGTTGCTTAGAAATGTGAGTGATAGGCTTTGTCCTATTTAATTTATGTTATTTATATGTCATTAATTTTTTCTGTGACATTTTTTTCTCTGCTGACAGTGCAATGTTAAAATAATATTTTATATTGACATGAACACAATTTGTGTATAGCATTTATAATTATTATAGGCTACATAATCTCTCTCTTTCCGTTAGAGACATTTGAATGTGAGATTCTGGAAACTAGATCTAAATTTTGCGGACCCATCAGGTCATGAAATAAAGCGGGTGAACACAAAGTGTACTTAAGCGGTTGCTGAATAGAACCTTGTGGGAGTGGGACGAAAAAAAAAACAGTCCCGCGCACGCGCAGACCTCCTTAAACCTTAGGTGTGTATGTGTGTGTCCCGAATAAATAATTATAATAAAAAGGAATAAAGTTCAAAAGTCGGACTGTAAGCGAATGAGGCATGATTGCTATTCACACCTTTATTAAAATGGCTGTAATCTGTTACCACAATAGTACTTGATCTGTTTAAAATGATTTCATTGATATATGCAATGTAGACGTTAAGAGTATTCATTAAGAGTATTTAATTTGCATCCATAGGCCTACTCCATGTAGCTGGCCCGCCATCTACTGGCTAAAAAAAAAATTGGCCCGCGGCCAAAGTTACTGGCCGACCCCTGCCCATTGTTTTTCTTAGGATTATTAGGGCCCAGGCCCTGAAAGGGCGAAGGCCCTATTGTTTTCCTTAGGATTGTTTTACGCCAGCCCAACAGGAAGTCGGCTATTATGGGTTGTTTGGAAATGCATGCTGTGGAATTTGATATACTCCTCCTAAGGAATTCATCCAATCGCCACCAAACTCAGTCAGCATGAAGTCAAGACACAGAGGATGCTAAATTCCGGATGGATTTTTAATATCTCGAACGGGTTTGCCAGGGCTCCAGACTAACTTTTTTCACCTGCGTCCTGGAACCGTCCTGAAAAACAATTTGAACCGTCCTAAAGTGAATGTCAACCGTCCCAAAATAAACATGTTGTTTCTGTACTTTGTTATTATCATCTATAGTTGCTAGTTGTTAGTCACTTAATGAAAACAGGGTGGCACCTGGGAATCGAGGTGCCTGTAGTGACGGGAAACAAGAATCTTAAGGTCAAGCCACTCTCGCCTAGCTGCCTTTACGGATTCAAAGTCCTCACATGTCTCAAGTATGGGATGGAAATGCTCCATGAAGGCATTCATCTCAGCTGTGCCAAATGTTGTCAGATCAGTAGTGTCTTCTGGCCAGTTGGACAGGTCAAAGAGTGTGGAGGTTGCCTTCAGAACGCCGGTCTCCAGTTTTTTGAAACGCTCTGACACAAACTCACAGAAGCTGTTGGTGAGGCGAAGCTTGAGGTTTTTGAAGTTGTCGTCATCAGCATTGGTCCTGCTGATCTGGACATCCTGCCAGGTACTTCCAGCCCCAACCTCATCCATGAACTGGTGTAGCTTTGGGCCTGGGTTTGTCTACAGTTTAAAAAGAAAAGAGGTAAAGAACATTTTAGTCATTTTAAAATGACCCATACAAATGTTGAGCTGTGTCAATATTAAATATAATTATGTAATTATAAAATAGTTAAATATGTACAGTACCAGTCAAACGTTTGGAAACATTACTATTTTTAATGTTTTTGAAAGAAGTCTCTTATGCTCATCAAGCCTGCAGTTAAAAAAAAAACAAAAAAAAAAACAGTAATATTATGAAATATTATTACAATTTGAAATAGTGGTTCTCTTTTTTAATATACTTTAAAATGTAATTTATTTTTGTGATGCAAAGCTGAATTTTCATCAGCAAGTACTCCAGTCTTTGGTGTCTTATGATCCTTCAGAAATCATTCTAATATGCTGATTTATGATCAATGTTGGAAACAGTTGTGCTGCTTAATATTTTTTTATAACCTGAGATACTTTTTTCAGGATTATTTGATGAATAAAAAGTTAAAAAGAACTGTATTTATTTAGAATAGAAATCTTTTGTAACAATATACACTACCGTTCAAAAGTTTGGGAACAATGACTTTTTTTTTTAAAGAAATTAGTACTTTAATTCAACAAGGATGCGTTAAATTGATAAAAGGTGATGGTAACGATTTATATTGTTAGAAATGTTTTTATTTTGAATAAATGCTGTTTTTATGAATAAATGCTGTTAACGTTTTACTCATCAATGAATCCTGAAAAAAGTATTCCAAAAAAATATATTAAACAGCACAACTGTTTCCATCATTGATAATAACTGAGTATCAAATCATCATATTAGAATGATTTCTGAGGGATCATAAGACACCAAAGACTGGAGTACTTGCTGATGAAAATTCAGCTTTGCATCACAAAAATAAATTACATTTTAAAATATATTAAAAAAGAGAACCATTATTTTAAATTGTAATAATATTTCATAATATTACTGTTTTTTGTTGTTGTTGTTGTTTTTTTTTAACTGCAGGCTTGATGAGCATAAGAGACTTCTTTCAAAAACATAGAAAATAGTAATGTTTCCAAACTTTTGACTGGTACTGTATGTATATGGGTCAATGACAAATAAGGTTTTCCACCCGACATTTAGCACCAATGCCAAATATAAAAAAAAATTCTCACCTGCATGGCCACAAGAGCCAGGGATGTTGTCTGCAGTCCATCCGAGACCATCTGCAACGTGAGGCTGTGAAGAAATAACGGGAGGATGCAAATGCAAGTAAAATCTCAGTTTATTTAGAAAGTGGTCAGATGAAGACACAGGTCGGGGACAACACTCAGGTGGAGATGAAGCAGGGACGAGATGGCGATCCGGTGGTGGTGCGGTGAACAGCGTGCTCGAGTGAGACAACCAGGAACCGTGGGACATCAGACGACACGAAGAACTGACGAAAATCCAGACGAAGAACTTCTCAGACGAGGCACAGGAACAGGACACACACTGAGGAACAACCACAACGATCTGACAACATGAGAGGGAAAATCACTGGGCATATAAAGGGAACTGGGATTGAAGACAGCTGGTGACACTAATCAACACAACGAGTAACCACACCCACACAATACATTCACACAGACACATCAGCATGAGACAGCCGATTCATGAACCGTGACAGTACCCCTCTCCCTAGGAACGCCTCCTGGCGTTCCCAGACAACCTTACCTGTCGATTGTAATCATCGATAAGGGAGTGATCCAGAATGTCTCTAGCAGGTACCCAACTTCTCTCCTCCGGACCGTAACCCTCCCAGTCCACCAAGTACTGAAATCCGCGTCCCCTCCGTCTCGAGTCCAGAATGCGATGTACCGAATAGGTGGGTTCCCCATCTACGAGGCGCGGCGGGGGGGGGAACCGGGGCAGGCGGATTAATATGAGAATAAAACACGGGCTTAATTTTAGACACATGGAAGGCGGAGTGAATTCTCCTGTACGCAGGAGGAAGTTTGAGTCGGACTGTCACCGGACTAATAATCTTGGTGACAGGAAACGGGCCAATGAATTTGGGAGCTAACTTGTTAGACACGGAGCGGAGCGGAATATTCTTAGTAGAAAGCCACACTTTTTGACCCACGACGTAAACGGGAGGCTTTGACCGGTGGCGGTCGGCCTTGGCCTTCATGCGCCGCCCTGCTTGGAGTAGAGTCTCACGGGCTCTAGTCCAAGTACGGCGACACCTCTGGACGAATGCGTGAGCGGAGGGGACCGCGACTTCGGATTCCAGACTAGGAAAAATTGGTGGCTGGTAACCTAAACTACACTCAAATGGCGAGAGGCCCGTGGATGACACTGGTAACGAATTGTGGGCGTACTCCACCATAGAAAGCTGTTGGCTCCAGGACGAAGGATTCTTGGCAACCAAACATCGCAACATTCTCTCGAGGTCCTGATTGGCTCGCTCAGACTGGCCGTTGCTCTGGGGGTGATAGCCCGAGGACAGACTGACCGTGGCCCCCAGTAACCTACAAAATTCTCGCCAAAATTTGGACACGAATTGGGAACCTCTGTCAGAGACCACATCCATCGGGAGGCCATGTAACCGAAAAACGTGATCTATGACTGTGACCGCTGTCTCCTTGGCTGAAGGTAATTTGGGCAAGGGGATGAAATGTGCCGCCTTCGAGAATCGGTCCACTACGGTTAAAACAACCGTCATGCCTCTGGAGGGCGGGAGGGCGGTGACAAAATCTAGAGCGATGTGGGACCAGGGTCTCGAAGGGACAGACAGCGGTCGAAGTAACCCATCTGGGGGCTGGTTAGATGTCTTACCAGTGGCACAAACTGAGCAAGCCAACACAAAATCGTGAATGTCGCGAGCCATTAATGGCCACCAGAATCGTTGTTTAACTAAAAAACTGGTTCGCGTCACTCCTGGATGACAAGCCACGTTGGAGCAATGACCCCATCGAATAACGTCGGACCGTAACCCCTCCGGAACAAACAAACGACCCGGTGGGCAACCAGGCGGAGGCGTTACCCCTTCTAGGGCTGTCTTGACCCTCGATTCGACCTCCCATACTAGAGTGGAGATGACAACCTTCTCAGGTAAAATACACTCGGGAGTAACCGGGCGTTCGGATGGATCAAAAATACGAGATAAAGAATCGGGTTTGATGTTTTTGGAACCCGGGCGGTACGAGAGAACAAAATCAAAACGTCCGAAAAAAAGAGCCCACCGAGCCTGCCTGGAGTTGAGTCTTTTAGCCGATCTGATGTACTCAAGATTCTTATGATCGGTCCAGACGATAAAGGGTACCCCCGAACCCTCCAACCAATGACGCCACTCCTCCAACGCTAACTTGACTGCCAACAACTCTCTGTTACCAATGTCATAATTACGTTCGGCAGGCGATAGTCGATGAGAGAAAAACGCGCAGGGATGCATCTTGTCGTCTGAGGAAGCGCGCTGAGAAAGCACTGCTCCTACTCCCACCTCTGACGCGTCGACCTCCACCACAAACTGACGTGTGGGATCAGGGGTGACAAGAATGGGAGCCGAAACGAAGCGACTTTTGAGGTTGTTGAACACTGCCTCGGCAGTGTTCGACCACCTGAACGTCGTTCGGGGGGAGGTCAAGGCAGTCAGAGGTGCGACTAGTTGGCTGAAATTGCGAATGAAACGCCGGTAAAAATTGGCGAACCCCAGAAACCGCTGTAGGGCCTTATGGGAATCTGGACTTGGCCAATCTACCACAGCCTTAACCTTGTCAGGATCCATGCGCACTCCCTCAGAAGAGATGATGTACCCTAGGAAAGGAACAGACTGTGCATGAAACGCGCATTTCTCCGCCTTGACAAAAAGCCCATTCTCTAACAACCTCTGGAGCACTCGTCTGACGTGTTGAACGTGTTCCTGGAGAGACGAAGAAAAAATCAATATGTCATCCAGGTAAACATATATGAACTGATCTACCATGTCTCTCAACACGTCATTAACGAGTGCCTGGAAAACCGCTGGACTGTTGGAAAGCCCGAAGGGCATAACCAAATATTCAAAGTGTCCTCTAGGGGTATTAAAAGCGGTTTTCCATTCATCCCCCTTCCTGATGCGAACCAAATGATATGCATTACGTAAGTCCAGTTTTGTGAAAATAGATGCTCCCTGCAACCTCTCGAAAGCTGAAGACATCAACGGCAAAGGATAAGAATTCTTTACCGTGATGTTGTTCAGCTCTCGGTAATCAATGCAAGGTCGCAGAGAACCATCCTTCTTTCCAACGAAAAAGAACCCCGCCCCCGCAGGAGAAGAGGAAGGTTGGATGAACCCAGAGGCTAGAGAATCAGAAATATATTTCTCCATGGCCTCCCTCTCGGGAACAGAAAGAGAGTAAAGTTTGCCCTTAGGCGGAGATTTACCTGGCAGTAGATCTATTGCACAGTCATAGGAACGATGCGGAGGAAGAGAAGCAGCACGAGACTTACTGAACACCTCCTTCAGGTCGAGGTACTCTGCGGGCACGTTAGACAAATCCGCCGCCTCACTCTGAAACACAGAACCAGACACAGAAGGACAGGCAGACACTAAACAGGACTCATGACAGTGGTTACTCCATGTGGAAACAGTGTTAGTGCACCAGTCGACACGGGGGTTGTGTCTGGAAAGCCACGGGTGTCCCAAAACCACTGGTGCAAGTGGTGAGTCCATGAGGAGGAATGAAATGAGTTCCGTGTGATTGCCAGAAGTGATGAGGGTGATACTTTCAGTGGAATGAGTAATCCGGGGGAGTTCTTGACCATTGAGTGCGTTGACCGTAATCTGGTGTGAGAGAGGAGTGATGGGGATTTGAAGTTTCAGTGCAAGTTTAAAGTCCATGAAATTACCCTCTGCTCCCGAATCCAGTAGTGCGTTGGTGCAGTGCGACGACGTTCGCCATCTCAGTCTTACCGGGAGGAGGGTCGATGATGGTGATGAGGTCTTCTCGGCGGAGATCCCACCCGATAGTAGCCTCATACTTACTACCGGGCTTGCCCTTTTACCGGGCAGGCATGGATGAAATGGCCCGCCCGGCCACAGTACAGACAGAGTCCTTGGGATCTCCGCCTTTCCCTCTCCTCCCGGGAAAGCCGAGCTCTCCCCACCTGCATGGGCTCATGATCGAATGCGGGGCTGACCGCGCTCGCGCCACTGGGCTGGAAATCCTCCGTGCTGGGCTGTGGATGGCTGGTACGCGTCAATCTGGTCACACGATTCAGACGAGCGTCTACTCTCAAAGCAAGTTCCACCAATCCATTTAGCGTCTCAGGTAAGTCCAAAGCATAAATTTCTCTTTGAACGCGGTCAGCCAGCCCATGCAGGAACATATCCCACTGCGCCTCCTCGTTCCAACGGCACTCTGCGGCCAGGGTGCGGAACCGGATGGAAAAGTCCGCCACCGAGCCTTCTCCCTGTCTCAGTTCGGCGAGTAATCTGGCCGCCTCCTTACCCGCCACAGCACGATCGAATACCCTCTTCATTTCTTCGGAGAGTGCCCGGAACGAGGTGCAGCAGTTGTCTCCGTTCTCCCACACCGCCGTTCCCCAAAGCGCTGCTCTCCCTGACAGCAGGGTCAATACAAATGCCACCTTAGCCTGTTCACTATGGAAAGTGCGTGGCTGTAGAGCGAAATGCATGGAACATCTCGTGAGGAACGCTCTGCAAAACTCCGGCTCGCCGGAATAACCCTCAGGTGTGGGTAGGCTTGGCTCTGGGCGATCAGCTGCAGCAGGCGCTGGTGGTGGGGGAACGGGCGGCATGGGGGGCGCAGTGGGAATCCGTAGAAGTTGTACCTGTTGGGTGAGCTCGGACACCTGCTTCACGAGTGCTTGCACCGCACGACCTGTGCCCGAGATGTTTTCCTCTTGTTGGTCCATACGTGAGATACTGTGGGCGATGAAATCGTTGATCTGGGACGTACTTGCTGCATCCATGATGTGGTCAGATCGTTCTGTGAAGAAATAACGGGAGGATGCAAATGCAAGTAAAATCTCAGTTTATTTAGAAAGTGGTCAGATGAAGACACAGGTCGGGGACAACACTCAGGTGGAGATGAAGCAGGGACGAGATGGCGATCCGGTGGTGGTGCGGTGAACAGCGTGCTCGAGTGAGACAACCAGGAACCGTGGGACATCAGACGACACGAAGAACTGACGAAAATCCAGACGAAGAACTTCTCAGACGAGGCACAGGAACAGGACACACACCGAGGAACAACCACAACGATCTGACAACATGAGAGGGAAAATCACTGGGCATATAAAGGGAACTGGGATTGAAGACAGCTGGTGACACTAATCAACACAACGAGTAACCACACCCACACAATACATTCACACAGACACATCAGCATGAGACAGCCGATTCATGAACCGTGACAGAGGCCTTCTTGCTGGAACAGGAGGCTGAGGTGCTTCAGTTCTTGCAAGACATCCAGCATGAGGTGGATGAATAGCAGTTATATAGTTCTCAAAGTGTACCAAGATGGGCCTGTAGTTCCTCATCAATGCCTCTAATGCATGTGACATGTGTGGTAGCCAGTGAGTACCTTCAGTGTTGTCTGGCCTCACAATGGAGATCTCCATCGCCTTGCTGATCTCCTGAAGCTCCCATGAGGCCTTCGCAGAGCAGGTGTAGTGCTTGCGGATGGCACGTTGTGTTTGCTTAATGTCTTGCAGCTAAGGAACCTGTTTGACACAGTCTAGAGCAGCTAATTCTAGATGATGAGCCACACACCAGACTGAGACAAGGGACGAGCACTAACGCTGAAGTATGGCGGTCACTCCGTTGTTCACACCCAGCATAACGGCAGCACCATCACACCCAAAGCCAACCAGATTTTTTTTCTGATACTCCTCACCCACTCCAACCTTCAACAGTCCAGCCAGAATGGCATCCAAAATGCCCTGGCTATGGGCATGGTCCAGGGCAACAATCTGGATAAGCTGGTTCACTGGTTTACCATTCTGGAGGTAGACACAATAGATCAGCTCCTGGTCCTTCACTGATCGGTCAACTGAAGAGTCAGACACGATAGAAAAGAACCTGGCTGATCGCAACTCTTCCTGAAGCTCCTCAATGAAAGTCATACCGATGACTGTGATGAACATGCGGCATGCCTGGTCATTGCTTTATGTATTGCCGAGGTCCAGGCCGTTGGTGTGATGAAGAGCCACCAGCTTGGGGAACATGGTGAGGACCTCCTCCTCTTTGGCATTGAAGTAGGCTATATTGAAGAGTTTCACCATCTTTACCTGTATTGCTGTATCCATTCTGTCAAAAAGTGCCACCAGTGCTCCTCTTTCTGGGTGAGCTCTTGCTTGTAGGGCATCATCAGCTAATGCGTGCTAATTGTGTGCAATTGTGGCTGCATGCTCTTTGATGCTCCTCACTCTGACTTTTTGTCCAGTTATCCCATGGAACAGGGCGTTCCCCATGGCCTTAGCTGGGCAGCTCCTGCATGTTTTGCAGTACATCAGTTGTGCAGGTTCATATGGAAGCTTGTTTCCGCCACAAAATAATAAAAAAAAGATAATTGCGACTTTTTATCTCACAATTGCGAGTTTACATCTCGCAATTCTGACTTTATTTCTCAGAATTGCGAGATATAAAGTCAGAATTGCGTGAAATAAAGTCGCAATTGCGTGTTTTAAAGTCACAATTGCGTGTTATAAAGTCAGAATTCTGAGATATAAAGTCAGAATTGCGAGATATAAAGTCGCAATTGTGTCTTATAAAGTCAGAATTCTGACTTTTTTTCTCGCAATTGCGACTTTATATCTCAGAATTCTGACTTTATATCACGCAATTGGGAGATATAAAGTCAGAATTGCATGATATAAAGTCGCAATTGCGTGTTATAAAGTCAGAATTGTGAGATATAAACTATTATGTAAAAAAAAAAAAGGTCCGTCTTTTTTTCCCCCCTTAGAATTGGACTTTAATTCCGAGAAAAGATGTCAGAATTGCGAGATATAAACTCGCAATTATGTGTTATAAAGTCAGAATTGCGTGATATAAAGTCAGAATTCTGAGATATAAAGTCAGAATTGCGTGATATAAAGTCGTAATTGCGAGAAAAAAAGTCAGAATTCTGACTTTATAAGACGCAATTGCGACTTTATATCTCGCAATTCTATAATATCTTAAAATTAAATAAAACCACTTTTCCTAAAGTAGAACAGTCTTCAATGAATGATATATGCATTCTTTATAACTACTTGCATACATCATTTTTTATTCTTTCAAGCAGCAGACATATTTATTTGTATGAATTAAATATAATGAATCCTTATTAAAGCTATTAACGAGCAGTGAATGCTCTTTTTCTTTTGTTGCTTGATCAATAAGGACACAGACTGCATTAGGTTTATTACCCATTGTCACTTTAAGACATCGGATCATGTCCAATGACATACGGATCCAATTGCACTGATGCACATCCAATACACTCAAAACTGTTTAAGACATAACCAACATAGTTTACCTGAATACTCTCCAAATCGGACATTTCGACATAATATTGTTTGTATTTGTCCATTCAGACACGAAAGAGAACTCAATTCAGTACTTGCGCGCTGTATAGGTGTCTATGTGCATGGCTGCACGCTTCGGGTCGGGTGTGTGAAAACCGTACCGAATAGAGCTCTTTTTTTGAGTCGTCTCTCTTATTCAGATCTATATGTCTGCTCTACTCATTCTCCCAGACGTTTAAAGGTCCCGTTCTTCGTGATCCCATGTTTCAAACTTTAGTTAGTGTGTAATGTTGCTGTTAGAGCATAAATAATATCTGTAAAATTATAAAGCTCAAAGTTCAATGCCAAGCGAGATATTTTATTTAACAGAAGTCGACTACAGTGAACGGCTCGTTTGGACAACATCCCTCTACATCCTGCTTTAATGATGTCACTAGAACCGTTTTTTGACTAACCTCCGCCCACAGGAATGCAACTCTACTGGCTACTTGCGCACTTCTTATAACTTACTGTTTACTCAGCTCTTACGGTGATTTTCTGAAGTAAAACTGACGCTTCATCTTTTGTGTGATGTACAATAAACTTTATTAAACTCATCAGTATATGTTTGATCATCATTCTGACAGCAGACTTGTAGGCTATTAATAAATAATGGATACATAGCCTACAAGCAGATGACAAATACGTTATAATAACCGTAATTAAACTACTAAACTATACCTGTTTCATCTCTATACAGCACTCTGACTCTGTAGGCATTATTGTCCGACTCGAAATGAACGCCGTTACTGAGAGTTTCTGATATTATCATCATTCCATGAGATGAAATTGTCCTGACAGACTGAGCGCGAGCTCATGAAGCTCCGCCCCCTGCGTCGTCCAGCAGCAGCTCATTTGCATTTAAAGGGCACACACTAAAACAGCGCGTTTTTCTGAGCCCCAAAAAATGACAATTTAAACATGCTGTAAAAAATGATCTGTTGGGTATTTTGAGCTGAAACTTCACATACACACTCTGGGGACATCAGAGACTTATTTTACATCTTGTAAAAAGGGGCATAATACGGGACCTTTAAATTTTTTAACGTTTTATGAGCCATGCAGCACAAGTCAACCCGTGTGCCGCTGGGTCAGCACGTTACAGTACAAATGTGCGCATCTACCACAAACGCAGGACATCAGTTCTGACTGGATCGCTTCCCAAATCGTCACTATCTAACATTTTTGTCTAGTTTTTATTTGTTGAATGACAAAAACTATGACGAAAATCTATTGACATTTTCGTCATAGCTTTTATTTAGTTATCGTCTCATTTTCGTCTGTGAAACAATGTTGTTGACGAAAATAATAACGAAAATTATTCGTCAACGAAATTAACACTGCACCAATAACAGGGATATTAGTTCATAAAAAAGACCACAGATATATTGAAATCTAAATGTATGCTTTAGCTAATATACACACACATAGCCGGGGTAGAGCCCGTTAGCTAGCTAACATTAGTAGGTTAGTAGCAAGCAGTTAGACTGTTTCAATCCAATGACTAATAAAAATAAAATAATCAATTTAATTATTTTTTTAAATTCTGCATCTCAGTCATCCAACAAAATCTGACTAACGTAACTTTACATGGTATCTTATAGGCATTCAGTGGGCAGTGCTTAAAGGTGCTGACCTTACACACAGCCTTAGAGAAGACCACTAAATCTAATCATCTAAAGACAATAGAGGCAATTACCCCCAACTGAGATAATGGTACCCCCCAAATTGTATAAACAGCACATGGTCACGGGAACTAAGACTGGGTAAACATTCACACAGTTCAACTCTCAGTAGGAAGATCAAAGACGAACAAAACCCCTTCAAAGGAAACTATGTTAAATCTAATCAGTAAATGGATGCCCTCATGTTCACCTTGAATGCCCAATACAGTATAGTTCACATTAGTTTTTTTGTGTGATGTTATGTGAGGAAGTAGGATCAGCAGATCTAAAACATATTCTTAAATTTGTAATCCTACACCGTGGAGAGGAAACGAATTTATGGCGAGAAAATGAAACACGTGTGTTATAAATTCTGCATACATTAACTGATCTTGATGAAACTTCGGCAGTGTGTCTGTTGTATGAGGCCGATCACATGGATGTGACTATTGTGAGTCAAAGTTATAGCGCCACCAACTGGCAGCAGGAAGTGTGTCACTTTCAAGATGCTTTGAAATCACCCTCTTATTTTTACATGATTTGCTTCAAACTTTATGTGTATAATGTAAACACATGGCAGATGTAGACCTGTGAAACGATTATTGATATCTTAGATACTGTTGCCGTGGCAACGCATCAAACTTTAATATTGTTTTCGGATGCTTTTGAGACTCTTAGCATGCTAGAAATTGGATGAAACTCGACATACACATCACATTTATTAGCCAGTAGACATGTGAAAAGTTTCAGAAACGGGCGTGGTGAGGGGCTCAGTAGCGCCACCTTTAGTCAAAAATGGGGGCTTAGATTTACCTACAATCACAAAACTTGGTATGTATATTGGTCTCATCGAGCCGGACAACTTTCTAATTAACAGGAACTCAGATAAATTGGTTTGAATGTGGATTTTCTCTCTCTCTCTCTCTCTCTCTCTCTCTCTCTCTCTCTCTCTCTCTCTGCATCTCTCTGTGTGTGGGGGGTGGGGGGATTTGTCTTTTGAGTGAGATTTGTTTTTAATTCTTGTTTTTCAAGGTTTCGGGGGCTTTTGGGGCCCTTAATGTGCTCGAACTCTTGAAACTTTGCACACAGGTCAGAACCCGTGGCCATCAGGGCCGGGCTGAAGCTGGTACCTGGGCGTGGCAACAGCGCCCCCTTGAATGGGGTCTGAAAACTTGGTCCATATATGAAACACGCTTGCATGAATTAATATGAAACTCGGTACACATATAGATCTCATCAGGCCGAACAACTTTCCCTCGGACAAGTTTTACGCCAGCCCAACAGGAAGTTGTCTATTATAAGTTGTTTGGAAACGCTTGTTTGGAAATACTCCCCCTAGAGAATTCATCAGATCCCCACCAAACTCGGTGTGCATGAAGTCAAGACATTGAGGATGATAAATTGCGGACATATTTTTGATATCTCGAACGGTTTGGCCATGGCGAGGAAATAAATTTATGGCGAGAAAAGAGAAACACGAAGTTGTATAACTTCTGCATACGTTAACTGATCTTGATGAAACTTCAGCAGTGTGTTTGTGGTAAGAGGCCGATGAGATGGATGCAACTATTATGAGTCAAAGTTATAGCGCCACCAACTGGCAGCAGGAAGTGTGTCACTTTCAAAATGCTTTTGACAAAAGTGGGGGGGTTAGTTTTACCTACAGTTACAAAAATCAGTACGTATATTGGTCTCATCGAGCCGGACAACTTTCTAATTTACAGTCATTAGCTGTCAACAACAGCAAAATAACCAAATACCATGATGAATAAAACATGACATTTTAAAGTAGAAAGACTGAAATACTGCTGAAACTGCTCTTTCTTGTAAAACATATTCTAATAATATATAGGTACAACTATTTAACTTTTTACACTGAAAAAGACTGCATTCAGTCTCTGTCATGTGTCTGTATAACAGTAAAGCCAAGAGTGTGTCCAAGCAGAAAATATGAAGCAGCAGTGTGTGCCCGGATACGTTTTGTGTCGTGTGCCAATGACAGTGACTGTACCAAGAAGAATGAGAAATGCTGCAGCAATGGATGTGGACGTCAGTGTATGGCTCCAAATACAGGTATTATATTATATTTTATTATATACATCTTTTTATGAAAGCCATTAATTATAGTTATTAATTATAGGATTCAGCATTACAGTATAATTGAAATCTACCAATTTTAACCTTTATTAGGCTTTAAACTTTTAATTTATATGAACTTAAAACAATCTTCACATAAACCCATTTTAATGAATGTCACATTTACCAGCCCTTCAATATATCAGAGCTCAATTTTTTATATTGGACCAGTCATACCAGTTTAAATTTTTACTTGCCCTGCTAAACTGCATAAAAAAGTTATTGTTTTCATTGTTTTTGACCCATGTAAACTGTTAAACAGTGCTTTAAGATTTAGGTCTAATAGGTAGAATATACAGAAATTGAATAAAGTTATCAAACACTTCACAGTCTTCACTGCATAAATTATAAATTATATATAGATTAATTCTTATTAAAGCTACAAAAGTTATTCAGTCAAGAACAGTGAAAGTTTTTCTCTCTTTTGTTCTTTAACTAACGTTAATGACAGACATTAAGCAGCAGGTTTGTTAGGCTGCTGTCACTGTAAGTGCTGCCAGTACGCACTGTGTTCTCTTTTGTGTCTTATCGTGCTGAAATGTTTTAAAAGCATTTGCTTGAATGAGAGCACGATCATATATTGTAAAGCTTACCAAAGGATGAGGGGGAAAAAATGGATGCTACGTTAATTGCGTTAAATATTTTTAATGATTAAACTGAAAATATTAATTGCATACTTTAATGTGTTAATTTTGACAGCCCTAATTATATTATAAAATACAATACCATTTTATTTTATTTTATTTGTATAGCACATTTAAAAACAACTTTTGTTGACCAAAGTGCTTTACAAAACCAAGGAAAAAAACAATAAAATAAAAAACATAAAACAGTAAAGCAAAGAACAATCAAAATGGAAAACCTATGAACTAAGGTTAAAAATATATATTATATTATATTATATTATATTATATTATATTATATTATATTATATTATATTATATTATATTATATTATATTATATTATACTACGTGGCTGTTGAATGCTTGAATCCGACAGGTAGGCAGGCAGTTCTTGACCACATTATGTACATGTCCATATCCCTTCACCAAATAATTTCAGTTATTTTAAAGGTCCTTACAGCAACAACAGCAAAATAACTAAAACCCACAACGAATAAAACATGAAATTTTATAGTAGAAACACTGAAATAGGTCTTTAGTAAAACGTATTCCAATAACATATAGATAAAAAAAAAAAAAAAATCTACAATGAAAATTTCATTCAGCATTCAGTGAAATGGCTTCTCTGTCATGTGTTTGTATAACAGTAAAGCCAGGAGTGTGTCCAATCACAAATGAAGAAGTGATGTGTGTCATGATGGGGTTAGTGCTGTGTGGTGATGACAGTGAGTGTCCCAACAATGAGAAATGCTGCAGCACTGTATGCGGTGGACATCAGTGTATGGCTCCAGTTACAGGTATTATATTATATTATATTATATTATATTATATTATATTATATTATATTATATTATATTATATTATATTATATAGTGCTGTCAATCGATAAAAAAAAATAATAATTAATCACACATTTTTCTGTAATTAATCTCAATTACTCGCACCTAATATTCAAGTACTTTATATATTTTTATATTGTAATAATTTCACACTTAATCTCCGAATTAATGTAGAAACAACATAAATACAGTAGCCAATATTTGAAACATTTGTTTAATGGCATCTTTTTATTAAAATAAGCCATTAATTTTAACCATTAATTATGTGAAAAAAAGTGCACTTTAGTGTACTTTTATAAAGTGTACTTATTATACAAATAATATACTTTAAATGAATACACTTAAAGGTGAACTAAGTAACTTTTTTACCTTAAAGGGTAACTAAACCCCTGGTCAGAGCCTGACTCCACCCACTGGCAATATTTGATAAATGCTAGAAAAGTGGGCAGCCGGGGAGGGTGCACCTGAGACCTGCTGTCAGACTCTCTAAAATGGAGAGTGACTCACAGGGTCACAAGACGACGTAAAGTACATGCATCTGATGAGTTTTATCGAGTTGATGTCAATAGCGCGCGCTCTCTGTAGGCATTTTCATATTTTGCCGCTATGTGAAAAAATCCAGCAAAATGCGCCAGCACGTTTGTCGACCCCAGAGGATTAACTTTAGCCTAACCATAAATTGTGATTAAAATATATATGATCACTCACGTCACATCAAGACGCCGCTGCGGAGGTGGAGTCCATGCAGGAGGAGCAGCGTTTGGAGCACTCACGGTCTTCCAGGCCAAGTGCATGCAACCACTGGCGCCTAATTTCCAAGTCTGCTGGAAAGCTATGCAGTCAAACAGTGCTGTTGTAACCAGCAACACTACACCTACGTACCTTCCTGACCACTGTACTAAATACAGATAAATCTACGCCAGCTCATCCAAGGGCGTGGTAGCTCGTACCAAGGGAGGGCGTGGTGAGCTGGAACCTGCTTACGTTACAGGGTTTCCCATACATTCATTAATTTGTGGCGGCCTGCCACATATCAACGCTGACCACCACGGATTGATTCAGATTTTTTAACTATTAAATATGGGTAAAATTTTATTTTATTAGCGCTGCTTGCTCCCCCTCTCTCTCGCAAACTGACAATGGAGGCACGACTAGCCCCTCCTTCTCTTACCGCACGATCTGAATCAAAACATGAGCATGTAGAGGGCGGATTGTTGCCGGTGCTTAATGCTTATTCCCCCAGCGAAGATTCCAGAATCAATCCGGAGTTGAATGGTTAGTATAATGAACACTGTTGCTCAACATAACTCTGAGAAGTTGTCTAGATGTTAAGCGCGGTCGCGTTTCATTACAGATTCGCGCAAAACGTTTGCGATTTTTTTTTTCTAAATATCAATTAACGTTACAACTATTGCGAAATGAAGGCGTTTCCATTAACCGATGTTATGCGACTAAAACGTAATTTGTTCCTCTCGCGATCAGTCATTCCAAAAATCATTGCAACGGACATTGGTAGGTTCATATCACAGCCACCAGATTAGACATTATATTATTATTATCTTCAGGTTCAGGTTGGTGTGTGTTGGTTTTTGTCCACCTCAATCTCCAGGTGTGCGTGTGTGTGTGTGTGTGTGTGTGTGTCTGAGTCTGTGTGTGTCCACCTCCAGGTCCAGTTTGGTGTGTGTGTGTGAGCCTATGTGTGTCTGAGTCTGTGTTTGGGTCTGAGTGAGTGTGAGTGGTGTGTGTCTGTGTATGAATCTGTGTGTGTGAGTCTTTTTGAATGTGTGAGTGTGTGTGAGCCTGTGTTTGAGTGTGTGAGGTGTGTCAGTAAGTTTGTGTGTGTGTGTGTATTTGTGTGTGTGTGTGTGTGTGTGTTTGTGTGTGTGTGTGTGTGTGTGTGTTTATTTGTGTGTGTGTGTGTGTGTGTGTGTGTGTGTGTGTGTGTGTGTGTGTGTGTGTGTGTGTGTGTGTGTGTGTGTGTGTGTGTGTGTGTGTCCAGTTCCAGGTTTGTGTGTGAGCAAAATTTGCAACAAAAAGTCTGTGGAGCAGTCATAGCATAGAAAGTGTAGCAATGGCAAAGTCTTTAAGTTATCTGACACTAAGTGTTGGCAATGGGAAGGTGTACTTGTCAATAAAAATATATAAACATTATATATATATATATATTTAACTTAATCACCCCCCCCCCAGTCCCCAAACACCACACCACCGCAAATAGAATCTAATTCTGTGGGAAACACTGCGTCACGTAGGACCACTTACGTCATGTAGTACCGCAAACATCCAATAGGAAAATTCAACTGCAGTAGCCACCGTTCAACCTGAAGAGGGCAGCACTCAGATGGTTTTACACCATATATTAAAGAATTAAAATTACCCAAATGTCAAAAAAGTTACTCGAATCAATGAACAGCACTAATAAAGCTCCATTCTTACAGATCATTAACTAAAAACAGTTGGTTTAATTACCCTTTAACCGAACAGCTTCGGAGTCATTGGAATAGTTATATGACCTTTTTCGGGTTGAATGGTGGTCGTCTCACACCCCCCAAGTGCCTGTGAGCCGAAAAACCACCCTTGCAACTTTGGGCCGGCGGGCCGCCGGTCTCAGCGTCAGGAAGTATCGCGTGATATCAGGTCTCGCGATGTAACTAATTGCTTTACGGCACTGCGCACATACACTATCTAAACATTTATATGCTAGCCTTCTGTGTGGATCATACACACCTCAGTGGACATGGCTCTGTGCGTTCACCGGGTTCTTTGAAAACAAATGCACATGACGAGCGGGAGAAGATGGGAGGGGGGAGAGTCGCCAACGAGTTTTGATGACAGTGTTGTCAAATATCTATTCCAAAGCTGTAGGGGGAGCTCTATAGAGAAACCCGCGAGCAATACCAGGTTTTATGTGTATATGTTATGTGTGAATATTCCCAAACTATCTGACAGTGCGATCTCTTTGGGTTATGCAATTTCATTTTTATAAAAAAATTAAATAAATAAAAACACAAATGTCTGCATTAAAGAAAAAATTATTGATAAACATGTATTTGGAATGGAATTAAATAACAAGTACTTTGGGTGTCTTGTTCATTTTATTTATTTTCATATAAAAGCAACAGAAATTTAATTACATCCAGTTTATTAGCAACACTGTGCACGAGCGTGAATCCCGCGATATCCATCTTTGATCTCGCAGGTGTCAGATCCACTGCGAGAAGACAAAACTGTCCGTCTTGCCTACGCTTTTTTCACTCCTCCTCTCACTGCAGCCGCATACTCTCGCATACATTTCAGGCAAGAGTTTTGGATGAGACTTTAATGCTAACATCTTATATAATGTGTTTATTTAGCTGCTCATACAGTGATTTTCTAGAGTAAAACTAAAGCTTCATCTTTTGTGTGATGTACAATAAACTTAATTGAACTCATCAGTATATTTTGGTCATCATTCGGACGGGGTCTGCTACAGCAGGCTTGTATTAATAGTGCATAAAAGCAGATGACAAATAAGTTATAACCATAATTAAGCTAAACTATACCTGTTCAATCTCCATACAGCATATATTCTCTGGCTCTGTGGGCATTATTGTCGAAATGAACACCACTACTGAGAGTTTCTGTTTTGATATTATCAGATGAGATTGTCCTGGCTCTGAGTGAGCTCGTGAGGCTCCGCCTTTTGGGCCGGCAGTAGCAGTTCATTTGCATTTAAAGGGATACACACTAAAACGGCACGTTTTTCTGAGCCCCAAAAAATGACAATTTAAACATGCTGTAAAAAAATATCTGTTGGGTATTTTGAGCTAAAACTACATATACATACTCTGGGGACATCAGAGACTTATTTTACATCTTGTGAAAAGGGTCGTAATAGGTGCCCTTTAAGTAAAACTTAAAGGTAGGGTAGGTCAGAATTGTCTAAAAAAACTTTTATTCAAATTTGTTTAAACTGTCTTTATATACCAATACATAATTAAAATGCAAGTACTCTGAAATAGAGAGTATAAAAAATTGAGTGACTCTAATGTATTTAATCTTCAATAAACACAGCTCATTAATTCCATTCACTCCCACCTAAAAACGGGTGCGCGACTGCGCGCACGTGGGCAGAGCCAGTAATAGCGGCGGTAGTCATGGCGACGGAGAGTGACAGTCGCGCAAACCAATCACTTGTTTCGTCCCGGTAGGAATTAATGAGCTGTGTTTTTTGAAGATTAAATACACTATAGTCACTCAATTTTTATACTCTCTTTTTCAAAGTACTTACATTTTAATTATGTATTGGTATATAAAGACAGTTTAAGCCCATTTGAAAAAAAGTTCTTTAGACAATTCTTACCTACACGACCATTAAGTAGACATTATTAAAAAGTGAATTTTTTTAAACATGCACTCAAGTGTGTTTAGAAATATTATCATGAAAGTGTACTTTCTTTAAATAAAATGAATTAGACATTATTATAATGTGCATTTTTAAAAAGTACACTTAAGTGTGTTTAGAAATATTGTGATGAAAGTGTACTTTCTTTAAGTAAAACTTAATTAGACATTATTACAAAGTGCATTTTTAAAAAGTACACTTAAGTGTGTTTAGAAATATTGTGAAGAAAGTGTTCTTTCTTTAAGTAAAACTTAATTAGACATTATTACAAAGTGCAGTTTTAAAAAGTACACTTAAGTGTGTTTAGAAATATTGTGAAGAAAGTGTACTTTATTCAAGTAAAACTTAATTAGACATTATTACAAAGTGCATTTTTAAAAAGTACACTTAAGTGTGTTTAGAAATATTGTCATGAAAGTGTACTTACTTTAAGTTAAGCTTAATTAGATATTATTACAAAGTGCATTTGTAAAAAGTGCACTTAAAGGAACACTCCACCGTTTTTTGAAATAGGGCTTATTCACATTCTTTCCTACATTTAGATAGGTGTGTAAATGCATTTTTGTCTCAGTGCATGCATTGTTTTAGTTTGACAGGGTCGGCGCTAGCTTAGCTTAGCACAATGAATGGAATCCTTTGTTGCCAGCTAGCATGTCCTGAGTAAAAGTGATAAAAAAAAAAAAAAACACGTAATTACTTCTTGTGGCCTGCGTATTCACAGCGAGTACAAATAGCGATGCAGATTAACACTAGGTTATTTCCTAGTGTTGTAAAGTTTTTCTTTCTTCAAAGCAGAGACCAGGAGACTTGAGATGGATCTTATAAGCAGAAGAGATTTATTCTTCCAAGTAGTCTGTAGTTCATCATCATCATCAAGACTAACTCAAGAGAGTTGCCTTGCAAATTTATAGACATTTAGGGGGAGGGATTTACATTGAGGTTGAACAAAGCATGCAAATTAGGTATACAGGTTAAGGAACCCGCCCCAGACCCCAGCGTGTTAGCAGTATCAATTTAATCAGCATACCTATTCAAATGCTGATACTGGCCAGGAAACTCTGGTTCCACGGGCCATCCCAGAGCCATTTAAGACAAAAGGTGCGTCTTGGAGCTACTGGCTAGAGCCATTAAAGACTCATTTAAAACACAATAGAGAAAACAGGGCTGGCAGGAACTGTTGATACCATTATCCTAACCTAACCTTAAAATGCTAACTTCAATATACTCAACTTTTACTGTTGCAAACTAAATTAAACATTTAATAAAATATGTAATTCAACACTTCCCCCTTTGAGAGTTCTTAAAAACTCTCACAAAATACAAATTTAGACACTTAAAAGTTAATTCTTGTAACTGGTGATCGTCACAGGCACATATAACTTATTCTGTGTAGTGTCCTTGATTTACATCAGTGTCATAGTTCTTCTCAAAACCATAACTGTTGACACATACGACGCAGGGTGTAAAATGTCGTATAAACTACATGATTACACAGAAAACCATGTAGCATAAGAGTGGAAGTCTTGAAAGTCCATGGCGCCTGAATAGCTGTGAAGTCTGTTTCCTGTAGAGTCCATTTGTCACGTAGAGTCGCTCTGATGACTCGTCCCTCATGAGGTTTGTTCATGGAAATCTGAGGTGATGTTTTAT
This sequence comes from Scardinius erythrophthalmus, assembly GCF_964197995.2. Lineage (NCBI taxonomy): Eukaryota > Metazoa > Chordata > Actinopteri > Cypriniformes > Leuciscidae > Scardinius > Scardinius erythrophthalmus. The sequence continues at coordinate 17,437,869 of NC_138235.1, forward strand.
ACCAGGATGCTGCTTGTGAAGACATCATGGCATACACACATACCTGTAACACAATAAAACAAAGAAACGGCAGACCAGCAGTATTCATGCATGGACTTTCTTCCATAAGTCGCACATGTTCTGTGTTGATTTTCTGTAATTGCATGTTGACACAGAAACAAACATGCGATTAGGGTCGTGAATTTTCTGCGTATTTCTGTGTATTTTTCATTTTCTTTTGTGATAGTTCGTTCAGCAGTGGGTATGGTTGTCTTCTTGAGGTTGGGGCTTCATATGCAGATGAGACGGTCGTTGCATATGGATCTTGAAAAAGCCATCAAGTTTTATCTGCACACTGTAAGACAGAAAACAGAAAAACAGAGAGCAGTATTTCTTCAAAACACTACGGCTGTAGCTTTTTCAGAGTCTAGTGTTGTTGTTTCATTCTTTCCCTATTCCTTAATTGATTTGAGACACCTAAAAGGAACAGTGAGGTGAGGATGGACTATGGTTGGGAAAGGCCTATAAGGGAATCTTCACCACAGGGTTGGCCCCCGAAAGCCTGTTGCTTCCAGTTCTTCCTGGGCTCCTCACTGGTCCATGTGTCCTATCCTATCCCTGTAGGGGAAACAACTGTACTGTGTGTGAGAAAATTGGCACATTTCCATTCTCCAGTAAAACATCAGTCCTGATAGACATCATATAGAGCATGGGGGTCTGACTGGAATATTTCTGTGGTATAACATTTTAAGGCTGTGAGTATACTGAATGTCCCCCAAACAAAGGCTGTGACAGTCAATAAGTCTTTCATCTTTGTTGTGAGTTACTAGGGGGGTTTAAGCAATCACAGCCTAAATGGTTAACACCGTATCACGTTGCCCAACGAGTTTAACGAGGGGAGGGGCTGCTTCAGAATATCAAGCAGGCTAAGCAGAAGCTGAGTAACCTTATTTACAGCTTTAAAATTCTTTTTGCTTTTCCTACACTCATTTCCAAAATGTCCGTGCTTGCCACAGTAAGAACAACTGGCTTCTCTAGGGCTTTTGCGTTTCTTTTGCTTCTCTGAGTTAACCTTAAAGGACGCTGCTGCAATTTTTACTCTTGCCTTGACATCAGAGTCTCTTTCCCACATAGCTAAACTGTCCAAGTTGTCTTGCAGGGTTCTATTTGACCATGTAAGATCTAAGAAAGGCAATGCATTTCTATGTTCTGACAAAAGACCATCGGACCATGCACTAACTCATAGCTGTCAACCCTCCCGTTTTTTCCGGGTTTCTCACGTATTTTAACTCTTTTCCCGCTGTCTTCCCGTTTTAGTATTTTCCCGTAAAATATCCCGTATTTTTAAAAGTCTTAAAAACGGCCAGATTTTCATCCTAGGTCTTAAATTTCATTTAGTCAGGTGACAGGTCTAAAAAAGTGTTTACCCTCGTTCATTTCCAGAAACGCTGGCCGCAGAAAGTTGTTACAAAGTAGCAAAAAAGTATGGAGTTTTAGCCTACAAAGCGGAGCGCTAGATCAGGGGTCTCCAACACGTCGCTCGCGTGCTCCAGTAGCTCGTGGCTTGATATGAGCTAGCTCGCCAGAGGCCGTTCACATATCGCGTCTTTTGCGCGCTCAAGTTTGTTCAAATGTAGGCGCGCGGCAAGCACGCTCATAATTGAAGCGACGCGCAATTTTTTTTACCAGGCGCAACGAGATGAAAATAATCTACACTTTTCAGAATGCCGCAAACGCACCGCAGGTCATGTGACAGGAACCAACCAATCACCCCTTTCGAAAACAACATAGAAAGCTCAGTCAACATGAAGGATGGGGGTGCACCCAAACACTACTAATAAATATAAGCTATAATGTGTAAATGTCAGTAATTTATCTTTTTTGACTTTTTATAGAAAAATATTAGGCTTTTTTTATAGCTGAAATATGAGGTTTATCTTTGAATAAAACCTTTTTTGTCAAAACTTTATTTGAATTTGTACATGTTACTAGATAACATGTTGCAAGACACTCTTCTAAAATCTGGCCATCATTTTTAATGGTATTTTAATGTTTACGTAAACAAAAAGTGCATATTGATGCTAATCAATTTGTTTTTTGCTGTTTTTCGACATAAAACTTGTTGAATTGACTTCATTCTGTAGTATTAGTACTTTTTGAACAGGATTCTGTGATAACCGTGATAATTTTGGTCACTTTAATCATCTCATCATTTCCTCTAGTTATGATCAACTAAAACAACAATCAACAATAATTGTGTTTTTACAGTATAATATGCAAAAGTACAATTTTCTATTAAAAAAATATCTACCTCTCCCTCTGTCTCACACACACACATCAGATAATCCTAGATAGATAGATAGATAGATAGATAGATAGATAGATAGATAGATAGATAGATAGATAGATAGATAGATAGATAGATAGATAGATAGATAGATAGATAGATAATGATCCCGAGGTAACTATCTATCTAACTTGGATAATGCGTCGTCACGTGTAGGGTCTTAAATTTGAATCTTTATGGTCTTAAAATGTCTTAAAAAGGTCTTAAATTTGACTTACTGAAACCTGCAGAAACCCTGAATGTTTACTTTGTTAATAAATAAAGCTCTTTAAACATCCATTGGTCTGTAATATATATTGTGTAGTTATAAACTCTTTAGACTGTTAATGATTAGTGCTTTTTTAAAAAGTTTTTGGGTAAGAATCGTGTAAAAAAAAAAAAACCTTATTTTGGGGATGGATTCCTGGAAATCTCCCTTATTTTCAATGTTCAATGTTGACAGCTATGCACTAACTAGAGGACCGTTATGACCTAACACTTTCTCTGGAGTGTCGGCAATTCCGCTGTAAACGGCAGCGGTCTGACAGAATCGTTCTGTGTACTCACAAACAGTTTCTTTTTTCTCTTGTACACAATTGGTAATTTTTGACCAGTCCACGTTCGGTCCAACAATGTTCTTTAAAATTTTCAAAACACCTTCTCTCAAATCGCCTTTACTGACATGTTGCAGTTCGGAAGTAACAGCAGACTCAAAATTGTTGAATTCAGATTCAGTTAGAATTTGTGACATCAGCTGTGTAACTTCCGGCAACGACATGTCGTAAAGATGCATTTTACTGAACAATGCTCTCCTAAACTCAGAAAAATTTCTTTGCACTGATGGCAAACTTTCAGCAATTCTCTCAATATCTTTAGGACCTAAAGATGTTTTGACTGCTTGTGGCTGCAATATGGGGGTTGCAAATGGAACTGTATCAACACCTTTTCCCTGAGGCTTTTGTCTAGCTATGCACACTTCAACTGCATTTACATCTGCATTGACATTGTCTTCTATACTATCAAAAGACTGTAAATCAGGATAGCTTTCATCTGACCGTTGGTCTTCTAAATCACATTTGGTTGAGGCTTTGTTATGGCCCACCTTTGTCTTGAGACAGGACATGTGAGTCTGCAATTGTTTGTTCTGATCGGTTAAAGTAGCAATACAACGAGCTTGTTCTTGTGCAATGGATAAGCTAAATTCTCGGTGACAACAGATAATGGCTTTCATATCGTTCTTGCGAATACTTGCTCCTAGTACCTTCTTACAATCTTCAATTGACCAAACTTTGACTGCATCAATGCCAAATTTCTTTGTTAAATTTAATCTGACTTCCTCAGTCACGATTGAGTCCATGCATTCTCCTAACAAGGACTTAAACTCATTGTCTGTCCATAACGGGCTAGCTAATCCACCTTTCTCTGTCGTGGGTATCAGCCTAGCATTCCTTCTAACCATTTTGTGACTTCCTTTGTTGCTTAACAATCACAAAACACTAAAACTTCTCTCTACTGTCTTACAAACAGAGGGTACAATCTTGTTAACACAGCTTAACTATTGTTAACTTTCCAAATTACCACACTTAACTTCCCTGCTGACAAGAACAGAGGATCAACAGAAATAACTAGCACGTAAAGCTAATTCTTCTCTGCCTAAAGCAAAGGATACCAACTATTAGCACTTGATGCTAACTTCTCTAGCAAGAGCATACACACAATATTAACATGTAACTGTTAATCTTCCTTGCCAACAACAGGGGGTAAATTTCATCTCTAAAAGAAAAACTTTTTTAGAGGCTCATCTTTAGTTAACCAAACTCTACAGCTGTTTGTTAACTACTTCTCTGAACGGCGCAGAGGAAAACATTTGTACTGGTCTGCATTGGTTCTTTTAATGGAGTGAAACTCACCGAGTCTTTCATTTGTAGAGAAAGATTCCGTCTGGAAAAATTCAGTCTTTGAGATTTTTTTGGAGCTTGACATTTTCAATCTGAATTCAGAAGATTCAGTCTGGAACTCAGTCAGCTTTGTTGAGATCTTTGAGCTTGAAGTTTCAAGATGCAATTCTTTGAGTTCCCTTTTTGTCCATCCGGGTCACGGCACCATCTGTTGTAAAGTTTTTCTTTCTTCAAAGCAGAGACCAGGAGACTTGAGATGGATCTTATAAGCAGAAGAGATTTATTCTTCCAAGTAGTCTGTAGTTCATCATCATCATCAAGACTAACTCAAGAGAGTTGCCTTGCAAATTTATAGACATTTAGGGGGAGGGATTTACATTGAGGTTGAACAAAGCATGCAAATTAGGTATACAGGTTAAGGAAACCCGCCCCAGACCCCAGCGTGTTAGCAGTATCAATTTAATCAGCATACCTATTCAAATGCTGATACTGGCCAGGAAACTCTGGTTCCACGGGCCATCCCAGAGCCATTTAAGACAAAAGGTGCGTCTTGGAGCTACTGGCTAGAGCCATTAAAGACTCATTTAAAACACAATAGAGAAAACAGGGCTGGCAGGAACTGTTGAAACCATTATCCTAACCTAACCTTAAAATGCTAACTTCAATATACTCAACTTTTACTGTTGCAAACTAAATTAAACATTTAATAAAATATGTAATTCAACACTAGGCAGATATTGACTTGGGACTATTATGGGGAAGCACAGGCGAAGCACAGCTACTTAGGCGAAGCACTGCTACTTGGGCGCAGAGATATCACACAACACATGAAATCCCACAACTTCTGTCAACATACCTGCGTGCAACGAGTCAAAACACAGAAGAAGAAGAACAACAAACGTGACCTGCACCGAGTGTCTTCGCTTTTGGATTGTTTATTTTGAGAAGTTACAACTACAGTTACAGCAAACATGATAATTACCTGCGTAGCAAAAGGTTGTGAGAACAAGCAAAGGACATACACAAATGTAATGTTTCACAGAATTCCATCGAATGTGGAACTGAGAAATAAATGGCTAGCTGCCATTTCCGCTTCCGCTTCGCGTCGTGACCGCATTACCACCTCGGGTGTGCATTATTTTTCTAATAATTCAACGGCCTGTCGTCAATTATTACTTATATTATATTATATTATATTATATTATATTATATTATATTATATTACATTATATTATATTATATTATATTATATTATATTATATTATATTATATTATATTATATTATATTATATTATATTATTATACTATGGAGCAGTTGAATGCTTGAATCTGATTGGTTGACAAAGTGTGACAAAGTATTTTCAGGGAAACACACGGCTAAAGTAGTTCCAGGCAGATCTTGACCGCATTATGTCCGTAACACTTTGCCAAATGATTTCAGTTATTTCAAAGGTCCTTACAGCAACAACATCAAAAGAAACAAAAACTCCAGTGAAAAAGACATTCAGCATTCAGTGATATGGCTTCTCTGTCATGTGTCTGTATAACAGTAAAGCCAGGAGTGTGTCCAAGCACAAAATATGAAGCAGCAAAGTGTGCCCTGATACGTTTCGTGTCGTGTGCTGATGACAGTGACTGTGCCAAGAATGAGAAATGCTGCAACAATGGATGTGGACGTCAGTGTGTAAGAACTGATTTTCCTGTTAAAACAAAACTCACCCTGCAATAACGCCATAAAATGCACCCTGGACAGCGGACAACAAAGGCAGAGCACAGAACCTTGTACTGCCCAAACTTATCTCATTGTTCCCCTGTTTGACTTCAACTCATCCCCCCTCTCCCTCCTCAAGGCACTGAAAGTTCATTAAGAATGTCTATATATCACATATGATGTATCTTGTGAATATGTTGTTTTTCCTTTTCATGTTTGGTGTCATTTTAAAGGGCACAGTGCGATTGGTAAAATGGTCTTAATTTCATTGCAGTCATTGGTTTAATGAAAAAGATTGAAGAACTTAGGAGAATCCTGTATCTCCTCTCTGGCTGATATCTCTTTACGATATCTCAAGAAACCAGGTGCTACCCCCCTGGGGTACATGGATTGGCCCAACCAACTCTAAACAACATTTGTTTAACCCCTTTTGTTCTGGTCTGGTATTTAAGGTGAGGGGACAGAGCAATCATTGGGAATCTTTTACCGGGATCATCCCCCACACAGTAATGCATGGCAGTATTTTCCTGTTGGAAAATCCTGACACATTACTGTGTGTCTTTGTCAGGAGAACATTGCTTACTTTTAGATTCATCTTTGAGTAAATGTATATTTGAATTGGCTTTTAATAAATTACTTCTGTAATTGGCATAATACATTTTTACCTGACAAATAAATGTTACATCTTGATTTATTCTGAAGTATTCTGAAATCATTATTTTAATATATTTAAGGAGGCTGGTGCTACCGCAAACTTAGTTAAGGTAGGTCAAACTACAGGCACATGAATGAACGGAGCAGTAGGCACGTCATCTTGGAGACCTGTTGATTTCTGTCTATCACTGGTTTAGCAAGTTGTATGGAAATGGCTAAAATAAACTACACTCTCTAGTCCGTAAGCAGTAGGCGACTGACTTTAGGGGTATATTAGCAAACCCTACATCCTCTGACTCAAATCAGAATTAACAAGTTTGTGTCCGTGAGAAACACGAATTGGCCGACGTGATCTCTGTGCGGCATTCGGGTCCATAACGTATTAATAACTGAAAGTATGGGATAATCAGGATAATCAAAGATCTAAATTAATTCATAATCGATGTTTATGATTAATTTCTAATCAGAAATACGATCTAAATTTGATTATCATTTGAAATTGGAGTCAGATCAAACGTAGAGCTAAAGTAATACTAAAACTAAGTTCCAATAGATTAAGTAAACTTCACTGGAGCGCTGAAAAGACATACACGCTTTAAACCTTCGCCAGGCCGTTGGATTCCGTCGTTGGGCCAATGGGTGGTCCTTACAAAGTGGTGACCTCGACGTGATTCTCCAGGTTGCGAGTGTCTTTTCAGCGAAATATTGGGACTTGCAACAAGTAAGAGAAAAAAGATGTCCTTCTCTTTCTTCAGCCGTTTGGTAAGTCAATTCTCTTTTGCCTTTTAGAAGTGTTGAGGGAAAATTCAGACGCACCTCACATAGACACATTTGTAGAATGGGTCGGCATACCCAGTTAGACCGGAGAACGCAAAATCCGGTGGGGCTTGAGAATTAGATAAAACCACATATCAGGGACATGATAGCGGCAGTGTAGATGAGAAAAGATATCCCTTGCTTTAACTTTACCTCCTTGTTTGCCAAAGCAACAAGTGATGAAACCTAAATTGGAATAACATCATCCAAATTTTATTCTGGTACTCAACAGAGGGTTGAAAACTAAAAACTTAAATTCTGAGGTAAATAATGTTGTTACATTTAATTATTTGCTTTGTTGCAACAACATTGCAACACTGGAAATAAGAAAATGGTCACGCTAACTTGTGAAAAAATCTTGTGATTTGATGAGCTAAAAGATAACAAGTAAAATTGTCTCACTTGAATCCTTTGTGTGTGAAGTGTAAAGTTGGACAAAACAGTGCAATGCAATTAGAATATTTCAAAAGAAATTATCTGGGAAAATGATTCCAGTCCTAGAGAACAGCTGCTATGCAGGAGTCCTAGGCTGAAATTTGGAAAAATACGCTAAATTTTAAAACTGATGCATATAATGACAATTATTGTGTTACTAGAGGCTTGTAACCAGGCCTGATAGTGTCAGAGGACATGCACAGCTTGTCCTTATCTTATGAGATAATTTAGACAAAGACCTATATGAATTACATCAAAGTAATCATGGTTCTTTGAAAATCTTTTAATAGTGTCAAAAAGTTCATGACTGATGTCCCGTATATGGTTTAAACAACACCATTTAAGGCTCAGTCTTATAAAACATAGCTTTAATTTGGTTTTATACCAGACTTTGCAATCACTGCATTATTGTATGCTTTCGAGGTCTCAAAAGAGACTGATAAAAGCAACAAACCATAAAACAATCTTGGCGCCCTCCATGAGACCTGTTTGTCCAACCTTTCTTTCATATTTAAATAAGATTCTTAAAAGAATGCAACTGATAACATCTCAGCCTAAAATAAGATAATTGTGTCCAATTCTAAATTGTAGTCACAAAAATCTTTAAATTGAGCAATGATTTGACCCATGTTTCTCAATGCCTGCAGTCCATTGAATGTTCACAGCATCGAAGCAGCTGTAACTGGTTTCCAGTTTGGGTGTTGCTGTGTACACAATGCTAATGCCAGCACAGCTGGAGCTGCAGGGCCAATCACCTTCTAAAAGATCAGTGAGAAGATAACAAGTCAGTTTGGACAAATTACTCAGTAGAAACCCCCGAGACCAGAAAATAAAATTGGTTTGATTTATACAATTTTATAAAATATAATTTATATTATGACCAGATTGTAATATATCTTATATTGTAATGGCCAAGAATGGCTTTAATCTCGTGATGATTCAGCATTGGGTTAGAAGAAAAAAGAATGTTTAATGAGAATTAAAAGAATCAGAATGTAGAAAGATGGTACGTGTATGTAGGGAACAAGAAGGAGGAACACTACTAGTGTTGGGAGGAATGAGATAATAAATGGTTAGAGAAAGTATTGGTAAGAAAGGAAACTGAAAGGAAGAATGAATCAGAAAGAACTTCTTTACCTTCTATTTGTGCAAAAATCTTTAATGAGAGAAATTACAATGCCCAGTATATACCAACTAAAATGATCAACCTGATTACCATGTCTTAAATGTCCATCCAAATCCACAGGATGATTTCATTTTGATCTAATAGATCTTTAACCCAGTAACAAGGGGAGGTACAAATTTAAATTTTCTCTTGCAACAAAACCACAAACAAAGTGGTGCAAGTGTTAAACTCCTCTCTAGGAGCTTCATCTCACATGGGATCTGATCAGGAAAGGTATTTTACTGTACATGTAAGAACAGTTGTGTGAATTTAAATATCAGGCAGAAAATCTACAGTCTTTATGGACCACAGAGATCCAAATGGTCAAGAGTTGAATGGCACCATAAATTCCAAAGGCTAAAACAAACAAGCACAGCACCACCCCTGGTGATCTAATTGCTCTAAACACAGATCTGGCTAGTGTAAATAAACAACATCATGTAAAGAGATTTCCCTAGCAGACCTGAGGGTCCTAATGCTCACAACACAGCAGACTGTTTGAGTTTAGATGCAATAGCAGTCAGATCTGACTATTATCACTGTTTAATTGACCTTTTCTTTGCAAACACATGATCATGAGAATGATACATGTCTTTGTAAACAAAAACAAATTTTCTTCTAATGGCGTAAAATCTTAACAGATCAAAGCCATCAGTAACAACTGTCTGGCTAAAGCCATCAAATAAATATTGAGATAGACCATCTATCTTAAATGCAATTTGTATAAAGGCTCAAGATTAAACTGTGTTTTCCTCTCTAGGTCTATTTCCCTACAGGCTGACAAATGACTTTCTTTAGAACCAGATTCCACAAGGGTCTGGTTCTGCCTGCCTTAAGCAGGACACACAACTTTACATTAGGAGATGGGGGTGGAGAAACTTCCAAGGGGCCGCTCACACCTCATAACACTACAGAAGCAGCTCCTGTATGTGGCCTCCCGGTGTAGCACTGGAACTAAATTATGCAACACAAATTATGGTAGGATAAAACACCACCCATCTCCTGTACACAAACATACACAATACACACCATCACTATGGCAATCTTAGAACATCTCTACCTGGCATAGATCATAAGACTAACCAGGCCAAAATTATTCACATCATGCAATACATCATTTACCTTCATACATATAGGACAAGGAAAATTATTTTAATAATTTCTTTTCAGCATTACAGTCTTGTCAACTTCCTGTATGTAAATACTGTGCTGTGCATAGGACATGCATGGCTGTGGTCACACATCAATTGATTTAAATCCACATAAAAAATCTTATTGAGACCTATTAATTAATGCAACTGGTCTTTGGACAAAATATTTTTTATGTCCAGTCGTTAGCGTTGTTGCAAACCAGGAGGGCCCCCTAGTTTCCAACAAATGACTAATGACAATGATCTAAACAGCTAAATTTAAAATGCAGGCATTTCTATTTGTCAACTGAACAATTCAGACCTGCACTATTGAGTGTGACCTAGCCTGTAAATCAAATGCACAGAGGATGATTACAAAAGTTAAACCAGAAATTTAAATCTCTGTTTCTATACATTTCATTCTCTAATTGAATCGATTAAAACATTAAGTTTCATTGATGATTTGCACTTATAACAACTAATGTAGACAATTTTACAATTATGAAATTGTGTATTTCCATGTTTAATTATGTGATATACTCTAATTACTCTAATTATGCATACAACTAGTAAATATACTAGTTATGGTGACTTTCTGCTACCCGTCCTTGATTCATCCAGACCAAGTCTAAATCCCACTACCAGATCACTGCGGTAGTGAAGAATTTGGTGATCAAATTACACCTGTTCATTAAATATATGATTTTGAAGAAGAGACCATATTTACCACTCGCACCTTTGACTTTTGGGTTTCATATTTTTGAGTACATCATGTTTTGTTATCTTGTGTTCTTGTGTTTATCCAATAACTTTTCCTCATCTTACAATAACCACAAATACATCAGTGTTCAATTATTGCATGGTCATTCAAAAGTTGTTCAGGTGTCTTACACGCAGTGGAGCGTCATCAGTGAAATGATTCCTTCAACAATGGAGTTCTGATCTACCCGGCAAATGAAACCTTCTGCTTGAAGGTGACCGAGGACTTCTCAAATGGTCAGTTAAAACATCCTAGGGAGGACAAAGATGTTTCCGCAAAGCGTTATAATGACACTTTCCAATGACACTTTCTGATCATGCTGACCAACGCAAACAGACTTGATACAACGAGATCATTCTACAGACTGAATACCAACGCAGCCAAGTGCAGGTGGAAGCAAACCCGGCCAAGAGGGTCATGTGACACCCAGTCCGGCTGCTGCAGAATCCACACATTCTGCCATGCTTTCATTTTAATGTTCAACCTGTCGTAATGTTGTTATTTCAGGTGACGACTGGATTCCTGCACCAATCGACTAACACTGCAAACTACAGTGGTCAGGTCTGTGAACACTAAAAATGTGGAAACAGGAAAATGTCCAAAAAATGTCCCCTTAGGCCTGATCTAAATCTGTCCCAAGGGGCCAGGGGCCGTCTGTAAGAACTGATTTTCCTGTTAAAACAAAACTCACCCTGCAATAACGCCATAAAATGCACCCTGGACAGCGGACAACAAAGGCAGAGCACAGAACCTTGTACTGCCCAAACTTATCTCATTGTTCCCCTGTTTGACTTCAACTCATCCCCCCTCTCCCTCCTCAAGGCACTGAAAGTTCATTAAGAATGTCTATATATCACATATGATGTATCTTGTGAATATGTTGTTTTTCCTTTTCATGTTTGGTGTCATTTTAAAGGGCACAGTGCGATTGGTAAAATGGTCTTAATTTCATTGCAGTCATTGGTTTAATGAAAAAGATTGAAGAACTTAGGAGAATCCTGTATCTCCTCTCTGGCTGATATCTCTTTACGATATCTCAAGAAACCAGGTGCTACCCCCCTGGGGTACATGGATTGGCCCAACCAACTCTAAACAACATTTGTTTAACCCCTTTTGTTCTGGTCTGGTATTTAAGGTGAGGGGACAGAGCAATCATTGGGAATCTTTTACCGGGATCATCCCCCACACAGTAATGCATGGCAGTATTTTCCTGTTGGAAAATCCTGACACATTACTGTGTGTCTTTGTCAGGAGAACATTGCTTACTTTTAGATTCATCTTTGAGTAAATGTATATTTGAATTGGCTTTTAATAAATTACTTCTGTAATTGGCATAATACATTTTTACCTGACAAATAAATGTTACATCTTGATTTATTCTGAAGTATTCTGAAATCATTATTTTAATATATTTAAGGAGGCTGGTGCTACCGCAAACTTAGTTAAGGTAGGTCAAACTACAGGCACATGAATGAACGGAGCAGTAGGCACGTCATCTTGGAGACCTGTTGATTTCTGTCTATCACTGGTTTAGCAAGTTGTATGGAAATGGCTAAAATAAACTACACTCTCTAGTCCGTAAGCAGTAGGCGACTGACTTTAGGGGTATATTAGCAAACCCTACATCCTCTGACTCAAATCAGAATTAACAAGTTTGTGTCCGTGAGAAACACGAATTGGCCGACGTGATCTCTGTGCGGCATTCGGGTCCATAACGTATTAATAACTGAAAGTATGGGATAATCAGGATAATCAAAGATCTAAATTAATTCATAATCGATGTTTATGATTAATTTCTAATCAGAAATACGATCTAAATTTGATTATCATTTGAAATTGGAGTCAGATCAAACGTAGAGCTAAAGTAATACTAAAACTAAGTTCCAATAGATTAAGTAAACTTCACTGGAGCGCTGAAAAGACATACACGCTTTAAACCTTCGCCAGGCCGTTGGATTCCGTCGTTGGGCCAATGGGTGGTCCTTACAAGTGTATGGCTCCAGTTAAAGGTATTTTTATATTATATTATGTCTATCTATCTATCTATCTATCTATCTATCTATCTATCTATCTATCTATCTATCTATCTATCTATCTATCTATCTATCTATCTATCTATCTATCTATCTATCTATCTATCTATCTATCTATCTATCTATCTATCTATATATACAGCTTCTCTGGAGTAAACCGTGATATCATCGTCCAGCGTTTTCCAAAAGTATCGTAAGCCTAAGTTGATCGTAAAAACTATCGTACGACTGATCTTAATATTATGGTCAGTTTCCCAAAAGCAACGTAGCTTAAGTAGCACTTGAAAATCTTCGTAGATCAGAAAACAAAACAAAAAAATATAAATAATTTAATCTAATAATTTTAATCAAAATTAATGTAGCCTAATGAACAAAAAAATAAGAAAAAATCCTTTAAATCTGTTAAAAATTACATCTTTGTTTCGCTCTATCTCCTCTAAAAGGACATTAATTTCATCTCTTTGAAAGGTATCTTTTCACTTTTTTTTCAGCCATTTTGTCAGTGCCTCCGCCTGTAGGTGCTTTATATAGACTTGTCTTGATTGCTAATCCACAACAGATGACAATTATTAGGTTAAACGTTCAGAATACGATTCCATATAAGGTTATGTTTCAGCACTTCACGAATGGACAGTGACTCTTAAGTAGCACTTAGAGCGCGTTCTCGCGCGTTCATGTTAAGTGCATTTTTGGGAAACGCTTGTGGAATTGCTGCGAGCGTTCGTAACCTTGCACATAGAAAGCGCTCTTAAGAGCTAAGATACATCGTTATCGGGAAACCCGGCCCAGCTCAGTTCAGTTCTTGTATAATAGTGTCAGTGCAGGCAGATCAATATTATTGTTGAATATTATTATTTTATTTTAATTTAATGTCCCCAACTAAGCAAGCCAAGCCAATGGCAACAAAGGTGAAAAGGCGACAAAGACGAAAAAGGTGACAGTATAAAGACACTATATTTTAAATACTTGTTTAATGGCATATTTTTTATGAATGAAGGCCATCACTGATACTAATACTGCTACTGATTTCTAGATGATGTCTCCCCCAATTTTAAATATTAATTAACCATTCAACATTACAATGTATTAAAAGCTATAATTATTTTTAAACATTAATTAGGCTTAACAAATATAACAACTTTTAATTTAAGTGAACTTAAAACAATCCTCACATAAACCATTAATAAATATAAGCTAAGGCTGAACAATAAAGTACAACAAAAAATATCATATTTTCCTGTCTAACAGGTAAGAAATATACAGAAATTGAATAAAGTTATCAAATTGTCTGCACTGCATAAATTATAAATTAAACATAGATTAATCCTTATTAAAGCTACAAAAGTTCTTTAGTCGAGAGCAGAGAGTAATTTTCTCTGTTACCTTTGTTCTTTGATTAACTTTAATGACACAAAGCATCAGTGGCTGCTGTCACTTTAAGACCAGCCGCTGCCGAATATGATGCGGATCTCACACGCGTCTCATTTTCTCACAACTCTTTAAGTTCATTTAAGACTTTATTTAACTCATTAAAGATCGCTCTTATGAGGATACTCGACAAAACTGACATTTTGGCACAAATGTGTGTTACTGTTCATTCAAGCGTGAAAGAGAACTCGATTCTGGTGCGATGTCTGTGCGCTCGATACTGGCGCACGTCTTCCTGTGCGTTGTGTGTCACATAGACAGGACAGGCTTAAACTGGACTAAAATTAATCGCATGTGTTAACGCATTAACTTTGACAACACTAATTATATTATATTATATTATATTATATTATATTATATTATATTATATTATATTATATTATATTATATTATATTATATTATATTATCAGTTGAATGGGGCAGTTGAATGCTTGAATCTGATTGGTTGATGAAGATTCTAAGGTGTGTAGTTATTTTCAGGGAAACGCACGGCTAAAGTAGTTCCAGGCAAGTCTACAACTTCCAAAAATCTTTTTTTCTACAGTGAAAAATTCATTCAGCATTCAGTGATATGGCTTCTTTGTCATGTGTCTGTATAAAAGCAAAGCCAGGAGTGTGTCCTACTACGGGCAGGGGCGCCATTAAGAGTTTAAAGGGGGACATGCAAGAAAGAATTTTGGACCCCTTCTTCCAGTTGAATGCGTTTTCAGGGAAACACACGGCTAAAGTAGATCCAGGCAGATCTTGACCACATTATGTCCATAACACTTTGCCAAATTATTTCTGTTACATCATTCGCCACTTCAGGCATAAGATCAACGAATCGTATCTACGTATGATGTGTAACACATTTACTAGTGATGAATAGTTTACACTTTAGATTAGGGGATGCAGAAAGTGTTGTAAATTATTTATTTATGCGTTATAACAGGTGTTGGACACTGTAGTGTGCACTGCTGCTGGTGAGGGTATAGACAGCTGTCTTCTCTGAAACACATGGAGTCTAACTACTGTGCACCTGATTTGAGCAAAACATACAACATTTTTTAAAAATGTATTAAACATTTATAAAACGCATGGTCATGTTTTGTAAATTATTAGTTAATCATTAACTAATCAAATGTAAATGACTTATAACTGAATTTACAAAACATGCATAAAATAATTAACATATCAATTATTAATCATTTATGAATGCATAGTCATGTTTTGTAAATAATTAGTTAATCATTTACTAATCACATGTAAATGACTTGTACCGGAATTTGCAAAACATACATAAAATTTTAGTATATCACTTGCTAACCATTTATGAATATTTTGTAAATGATTAGTTCATCATTAACTAACCACTTATAAATGACTTACAACTGAACGTTATTATAAAGTGTTACCTGTGTCTGTATAACAGTAAAGCCAGGAGTGTGTCCAATAACAAATGAAGAAATAAGGTGTTTCAGGAAGGATGACGATTTGTGTGCCGATGACAGTGAGTGTCCTAAAAAGGAGAAATGCTGCCGCACTGCATGCGGTGGACATCGGTGTACGGCTCCAGTTACAGGTATTATATTATATTATATTATATTATATTATATTATATTATATTATATTATATTATATTATATTATATTGCTAATTATAGGCATTCAGCATTAGAGTATAATTGAAATCTATCAAATTTAACATTTATTAGGCTTTAAAAATTATAATAACTTTTAAGTTAAGTGAACTTAAAACAATCTTCACATAAACCCATTATAATGAATGTCACATTTACCAGCCCTTCAATATATCAGCGCTCGATTGTTTTATATTGGCCCAGTCATACCAGTTCAGATTTTTACTTGTCCTGGTAGACTGCACAAAAGGTTATTGTAACATAAATTATATAGTAAATAGATCAATCCTTAATAAAGTTACAAAAATTATTCAGTCAAGAACAGTGAAATGCATTGAATTCAGGGAGCAGGCTAGGTTACTACCAATGATGGCTGTAAATAAAATATAATATTCAGAAGTAAACAGTGTAGCTTATCAGAATGTTTATTTTTAAACCACAACCTTCTTGGGGCTTCTTTGGCACCATCCACACTACTGCGTT
This sequence comes from Scardinius erythrophthalmus, assembly GCF_964197995.2. Lineage (NCBI taxonomy): Eukaryota > Metazoa > Chordata > Actinopteri > Cypriniformes > Leuciscidae > Scardinius > Scardinius erythrophthalmus. Next base: position 17,454,306 of record NC_138235.1, read on the forward strand.
TTCGTTTAGAAACGGAGAATTAAAATGAATATGATCTCCGTCCACACCAGCGTTTTAGCTGCTTATTAGAATTGATCTCTGTGACTCCGTCCACATTAAAACGACTGAAAACGCGGATCACGTGACCATTCACCAACACTGGGCATGCGTGTGCCGGTGTAAACGAAACTTCATTGATAAAATTATCCCACCATGCGCTGGTTCTTCCCGGGTTAACCCAAAACCGAAGCTCTATGTACGGTCGATACCGCTGCTGCTTGGGTTTCGGTTTCGGTTTCCCGTGCATGCACATGGGAATTGTCACAGGCAGTTATAGCATTGTAAAATGCAGAATTTACTTGGACAACAGCTGCTAGCAAAGATATACGCCATGACTGATGACACCCAATCATAGAGCCGAGAGTGAGCCTCTACTACGTCATCGTTTCTAAAGTCCTCCGTTTTGACCCGTCCACACTAAAACGCCCTCCGGAGATTCAAAACGAAAAACGGGTCGGCAGCATTTCTAAACTTCTCCGTTTTGGGTCTCCGTTTTAGCCGTTTTAGTGTGGACGGGAGGTGCAAATGTAGCAAAAGGTCTCCATTTTTAAACGAAAACGCAGTGGTGTGGACGGGGCCTTTGACCAATACAACCCTCTAATGTCAGAATGTTTATTTTTAAACCACAACCTTCTAAGTGCTTCTTTTACTGGTATTTTAACAATATATTTTGCATTTCTCATCCAAACAATGTCAAACTTGGCACTGCACTTACTCGTGCCCGTAGCGAGACACCTGTCGAGTCTGAAATCCATCGGACTAACGGTTCGAGAGATATGCGAATAACACACACACACACACAGACAGACAGACAGACAGACATTTCTGTATTATATTATATTATATTATATTATATTATATTATATTATATTATATTATATTATATTATATTATATTATATTATATTATTACGGGGATGTTGAATGATTGAATCTGATTGGTTGACGAAGATTCAAAGGTGTGTAATTATTTTCAGGGCTAAAGTAGTTCCAGGCAGGTCTTGACCACATTACATACATGTCTATTTCACTTTGTCAAATAATTTCAGTTATTTCAAAGGTCCTTACAGCAACAACAGCAAAAGAACTAAAACCCAAGACAAATAAAACATGAAATTTTAAAGTAGAAAGACTGAAATAGTTCTTTCTTGTAAAACTTATTCCAACAACATATAGGCACAACTTTTTTTTACTGTGAAAAAAATCATCCAGCATTCAGTGATATGGCTTGTCATGTGTCTGTATAACAGTAAAGCCAGGAGTGTGTCCAATCAAAAAATATAAACCAGGACAGTGTGCCCAGATGCGTTTCGTGTCGTGTGCCAAAGACAGTGACTGTGCCACCAATCTGAAATGCTGCAACAGTGGATGTGGACTTCATTGTTTGGCTCCAGGTACAGGTATATTATATTATTAGTTTATGTTATATTGTCTGTCAAATGTACCTGAATTCAGCCTATAGCACTGTTTCAGGCATAGGGTGGCTTTACAAAATTAATAAAGATGATGAATAATACATAGAACGTAATTCACTCAGTTAGTAAAACTAGCTATTCATGTCCTGAGTGTTTTGTGCTATACATCTGATGCTTAATCCCACTAAATGGCCAGACTAAATCTGAATCTCTATCCATACAGTCTAGGCGCCTAACTGAAGGGAATCCAGTGTGTGCCGAATACTGTTCCCATGATGGTCAGTGCCCTGCCGGACAGAAATGCTGTGATCATGCATGCAGTGAAACTTCTGATTTAACCAACGGAACGATTTGTGAGAATGATTTTGCATAATACATACTTCTTTTTGAATTCTTTTACTTAAATCAATTCAGTGATTCATTTTTTTTCTTGCAAGCTTATCATTTGTATGCTTTTGAGAACAAAATGTACCAACACATTAGTGTGTTGAAATAACGGAAGCATATGGACATGGCTAGACGGCTAACCAAATATAATAACCCCATGACCTAAGTAACAAGCTGAAGTAATACATTTTTTTTTTGCTTTGCCGGGTGTGTTTCTGAATTGCACATATGTAGAAAGAACTAATCATATTAGAGAAAGATGGTGTAATGAGTCATGTTACCTTTGTCATGTACCTATCCTATATTAACTGTTGTATTCTTTTTGCCGGTGGGATTCTCTGTGATTGATATGAGGTCCTCCCGGCCGTGATTAAAGCATATTCAAAGGCATTGTTTGGAGTCTTTCTGATCACTGCTGGGTCTCAGGCTAGACACTAGAGATCTTATTTTCATTCTCAAGTGATAGAGCTGAAGTGGAACAAGTGGAGAGACATCTAGTAGAGTACAAATTTGTAGGTGTCCAGAAGTAGATGCCAGGTTAAGGTTCATGTGCGTAAGGGAATGTCTACCACTATACATAGGCTATAGGCCTATATTATTGATTTTGAGTAGCCCTGGCAGCTACAAATCCCACTTGTCCAAAATCCAATTCATAACCATACTTTGAACATCAGTCTCTTCTGGCTTGGACTGGATCATGTTGCACAGCAGTTTCACATTCATTCTGGAGAGACAAATTGCTTCCTGCTGGAAATGTTTTGTATTGTGCCTAGGACACTGTGTACACTGACATACTTGTGTCTGTAGTGCCAGGCAAAAATAGGTAAGCGGATGCTACTTGGAACTACTTGGATAGTTTGATTTGATCAGTGGAACCAGTGAGTTACTACAAATCTGTTTAACTACATTACCTGCATATGTGTATAACAAACTACCATGTCATATACATACAGGTTCAGTCAACACTGCATTGGCTGCCTATTAAACATCGCATAAATTTTAAAATATTGCTGATTACTTACAAAGCACTAAATGGTTTAGCTCCGCAGTACTTGAGCGAGCTCTTAATGCATTATGGTCCTTCACGTCTATTGCGATCTCAAAATTCCGGCCAGTGAATAATACCTAGAATATCAAAATCGACTGCTGGCGGTAGATCCTTCTCCTATTTAGCACCAGAACTGTGGAACAGTCTTCCTAACACTGTCCAGGAAGCAGACACACCGGGAAGCCAGATTAAAGACACATCTCTTTGACCTATCATTCACATAATACATTATAGACTTCTATAATTCAATGTTAGGCTGCATAGATTAGATCACCTGGAACCGGGAACACTTCCCATAAATCCTGATGTACTCGTTACATCATGAGAAGAATGGCATCTACGCTAATTTTAGTGTCTGTGTTTATCCCGAGGTTTTCCCGCAGCCTGCCGGATCCAGGCCATATCCAGATCTGATGAAGGACTTTCGCCTGGACCCGATGACAACGCAGTGCTGAAGTGCCAACTAGTCTCTCCCTATGGAGGATCCCTTTACCACTCTACAGATAAGGCGTTGTCGGGAAAATTCATTTCGCATTCCTACCCCGAAGTGACAAAATAAAATAAAATTCTTTATCAAAATTAATAAGGAAAGACAAGTACTTTGTTTAGGCTTGGCTTGTAGGGAATTCCAAACCTGCGTACATATATTCAAATGCACATAACTATAGAACCAATTCTAAATGCGCATGTGAACGCCATCAGCGTTTCTCACAGGTTCGCATTTAAAGTCTGTGTAGAGAGAATGGTGTCGTCTTAGCGGCCCCAAATTTAATAACAAATGATCGTTGCGACGGAAGCAAATCAATCAAAACTAACTTTAGCTGGAAAATAACTTTATTAAAGAACCGCTATAAACCCAAAACAATCTCTGTTACCTTAAATTATACGCTTATCTCTGTAAAGCTGCTTTGAAACAATCTACATTGTTAAAAGCGCTATTTAAATGAAGATGACTTGACTTGACTTGACTTGACATACACATGCATTCTTCCTCAAAATCCCCTATGGCAGGGAACGGCAACTGGCGGCCCGCGGGCCAAAACTGGCCCGTCAGCAATATTTTCTGGCCCGCCGGATTATTTTGGCAGTCCTAAATGCTGTACAAAACTCTTCCACTACTTGAGAAAAGCCGTAGTCGCGCGGCGATTTCACCGCCGCATACTGTGTGAAACGCCCATAGGGAATAATGCGGCGCGGGATTACGTTTTAAAGTATAACTGTGCGTTCACAACGGACGTGAATAGCGCGTCAAATTCGCGCCTGCCGCGTCTAGTTATACGCTTGACCACTTTGTGTCCATTCGCGCGTCAAAAGACGGTAGCGGTCAGAACTCTGGTGTACTTTGGACGGAGCGTGCGGTCTGACTGACAATAGCCAACTCCCGACATCTTTTGACAGCGTATCCGCACTTAATTCTGACCGCCTGTACACCTAGCTCTGAGGAGCTGTTTGGTACTGAAACCATTGTCAGTCAACAACATTCTTTTTTTGCAAGGATGTTTGAAATAGTTCGACAGAAAATAGCCTACTTCATTTCGTCAGTAGGGCAATATGATTTTCGTTTATGTTGCTTAGAAACTTGAGTGATAGGCTTTGTCCTATTTAATTCATGTTATTTATATTTCATATTTTTTTTCTGTGACATTTTTTTTTCTCTGCTGACAGTACAATGTTAAAATAGCCTAATATTTATACTGACACGAACACAATTTTTGTATAGCATTTATAATTATTATAGGCTACTCCAATCTCCTTCTTTCCATTAGAGACATTTGAATGTGAGATTATGGAAACGAGATCTAAATTTTGTGGACCCGTCAGGTCGGGAAATAAAGCGGGTGAACACCGAGTGTATTTTAAGCGGTTGCTGAATAGAACCTTGTGGGAGCGGGACGAAAAAAAACAGTCCCACGCAGACCTCCTTAAACCTTAGGTGTGTATGTGTGTGTCCCCGAATAAATAATAATAATAAAAAAGGAATAAAGTTCAAAAGTCGGACTGTACGGAATGAGGCATGATTGCTATTCACACCTTTATTAAAATGGCTGTAATATGTTACCACAATAGTAGCCTACTTGATCTGTTTAAAATGGTTTCCTTGATATATGCATAAGGTGTTAAATTAAAACTTAAAAATCAAAATTTAAATTTGTCTAATCCAGTAATTCATTTTTTCTATTTTTGATCTGAGCACAATCAGAAAATCAGAAAACCCGTCCTTATTTTTTTTTTTTTCATTTCAGTTTAGGAAATAAATAATGGAAAAACAAGTCGTTTTTCATCTTTTTATTTTTGGTTTTAATTTAAAAAAAAAAAAAAAACGATTGAATGAATGATCCACGGACGGTGACGGACCCATCATATTCCGCAATTATAGGCCTATATAAGAGTATTTAATTTGTATCCATAGGCCTACTCTGTGTAGCTGGCCCGCCATCTACTGGCTAAAAAAAATATTGGCCCGCGGCCAAAGTTACTTGCCGACCCCTGCCCTATGGCATGAACAAAAAACGTTCTCAACACGTTATGGGTTTCCAGTTAATTTATTATGGGAAAGTTAACCAGTGTTAAAGAGCTACTTCATAATTTGAATTCAATAACACACAGTCTGAAAGTCATTATGTGGTCAGCCCACAGGTAAATGCACAAAAATAAAGGCAAAACACTAAAAACAGTCCAGTCCTTCAAAACAACACATATTTGAATATCAGTGCATTACAGAAAGTGGAAAATACTTGACACATTCCTAGACATCAATTTTCAGTAGTTGGATTGTAGTGTCTATTTCTGTGACACTTGATTACGCTCTCAAAGAGGTGGCGTAAACTGAGACGACTTAACATCATGCTCTTCCATGTATATTTATCCCAGATGCTCGAACCATGCAGTTCCTGTGAGAAAAGTTCACGTTCAAACTATGTTTTTTCTAAAAACACTGCAGAAAAAAAGTCTTTGCTTATGTGACTGGACAAAAAAAAACAAAAAAAAAACAGTGGCTAATCTTTGTTTGTGACTCACAAAACAAAACATAAAAAGGTGGCTAATCCATCTGTCTTGGAAGCTCATTTGTTCACCAAAAGTTCAGAACAGTCACTTGGCATCGAGTCCTTCCAGGGCTGAAAAGCATCTGTAAACTCCAGCAGATGCCGTTTTAGAGTCATGATTCTCTCAGCTGCCTAATATGGACATTTCAGGCATCAGACCTGCTCTCGGCAGTTAGGTCAGCAGTGGCACTCCCCTTATGCGACGAATGAGGTTGGCCAGCTGTTTGGCCAGCGGTGGACTCGGCTCATCCACCTGGAACGTGCGGGTCAGCAAGTTGTAAAAGGAGCTGTACCCCACCGCGACCACCGTGCAGGTGAGGCAGATGACGTTGTAGGGCATGCTGAAGTCAGGCGTGGGTAGATTTACCAGCAGGGGTTCGGTGTACACTCGAACAAAGTAGCTTGATTCTTCTTTTACTGGGACACTGGAAGTCAGAGGTGAAAATGTTTCGAAGAACCAAAACAGGCCAAGGCCAGTTTATACTTACAAACTGCTAAACAACGGTTTGTCTTGTGTGAAGTTGGTGTTCATTGCAACCATACTTGGCACAAGGGCGCTGACCACAGAGGACCTGCAATAACATTTATGGAACATCAGTCAGATATAGGGAGTGGCAGACAAGATGAGTAACAAACTCTTACAACAATAATGACATTTTATCATATATATTTGAATTACAAAAAAAAATATATCTTTCAAAAATGCTTGATAAGCAAGAGTCTTACCCAACATAGAAGCCGTGGTTGGGATCAGGGGTGTACTCAGTCCATTTGAGCAGGGCCCTTTCAAACTGTACCGTGACCTCTGTCATCGAGTGAGGCGGTAACTGGATCAGCATCTCCAGTAGATGAGGACGATGGCGGTCTTTAGCGGGCTGGTAGTGAATGTAACCTAAAGGACAAGAAACAAAGGTCTATAAACTCTTTATGCTCCTGCGCATGAACCAGACCTTTTCTGTCCACTAAGGATGATTAAAAAGAAAAAAAAAAAAGAAAAAAAGAATAGTTTCTAATAGCTTTAAACTTTATCATTGTGCCTTTCAATTTTTTTACTTCCTCATTTTAAAGAATGTTGAAACTACATTTCCCTACTCAGACGATAGAGAGAGGTTATAGGGCAACATCCATCAAACTGACAGTTTTATTGCCCTTAAGCCCCGCCCCCTTTTTGACGTGAGAATTTTCCCACGCTTGCCCCGCCCCTTTCTACCCCCTCCCTCCCACCTCCGGACAGGTCACGTGACCGTGAGAATATTCCCACGCTTGCTCCTCCCATATGGGCGTGATCAGAACCAGGGATATATTATAAATTAAATGATATATTAAATTATATATTTAATAATATAAAACGTTGTATAAAGTTAAAATACACATGTGTTCTCACACATTTGTAAAACACATTAGTTGCACATTAAAAACTTTAAAATGTCAATGAAAAACATCTAAAACAACATTTTATGTTAAAACATAAACCGTGGGAAATTTTCCCACGATCCACATTAAAACATTTAAAACAACATGTATTAAAATTATGCCGAGCAAATAGTTCTATTTTCTAATACATTTGAAGAAAAGTTGTACATTCACAATTACAAGAAAAAGTTGTACTTTCACAATTACATTGTGCTTAAAGACATTGAAAATAAATCATGGTTCAGTCATTTACAGGAGAGTATAACAAGTTAAGAGTTTTTTCATTACAAAAAGATAATTTTTTAAAAATGTAGATCCATAATCATTTAACTTTCACACATTATTTATAAAATGTTACATTTTACATAAAATATCTTTAAAGGTGTGTATTTTCTTAAAGATATAAAAAATGCGTTAGCATTAAAACATCTAAAACAACATTTTATGTTAAAACATAAATGTTCAGTCATTTACAGAAGAGTATAACAAGTTAAGAGAGTTTTTCATTACAAAAAGATAATTTTTTAAAAATGTTGATCCATAAGCATTTAACTTTCATGCATTATTTATAAAATGTTACATTTTACATAAAGTATCTTTAAAAGTGTATATTTTGTTAAAGATATAAAAAAATGTGTTAGCATTAAAACATCTAAAACAGCATTTTATGTTAAAACATAAATGTTAAAACATGTTAAAAAAAGTTCAGCTCCGGACCGTGGGAATTTTCCCATGATCCCCTTCCCTACAAACACCCCTACCCCTCCCCACATTTTTTAAAAATGTTGATCCATAAGCATTTAACTTTCACACATTATTTATAAAATGTTACATTTTACATAAAGTATCTTTAAAAGTTTAAATTGCATTTTCTTAAAGATAGCAAAATGTGTTAGAATTAAAACATCTAAAACAACATTAAACAAATATTAAAACATATCAAATGCGTAAACACATACGTACATTTAAAAACTGACTTACGTTTTTACAATTTCACTTGTTGAAAGAAGTAGAAAAGTCTCATTATCTCCAAAGATATATCCAGTTACAATAATGTTTAAACATCATATTGTTTAACAAATAACATTATGACAATATATATTAAAACTTTTTTAAGAAATGTACAATAAAGACATGATCAGGGATGAGATCAGTGTTTTTTATTTATTAAAGAAGGCAGATGTAATTTCATTACATGAAGTGTCCATCACTTTTAAAACATTAATGAAATAAGTTAAAATTGCATTTTTCTCTAAAAGAGTTATGAAAAATGAGTTAGCGTTATTTTAAGATGTTAAAATCAATAATTTACAGAAAGGTAAATGTATCCATCCACACATTATGTGTAAAATGCTACATTTAACATAAAATATCTTTAAAAAGTGTCTCAAACACATAATATTAAAACCACACCATGTTAAAAATCACAGTATCTAAAAAATAGCCTTACGTTATTGTAAATCCGTTTGTTGAAAGAGAGCCAAAAGATATATCCAATGGTGTATTCCACATCAAAGGTATATCCAATGTGTATCCAAAAGGTATATCCAAAACACGAAAGAATAATCCAACACCAAAGTAATATACTGGGAGCTCAATGAAACATGTCCGAACAGTTACACCCCAAAAGTTAGACTGACCTGTGTGACATCTGCCCAGTAGCCACAGGTAGACCACTCCCACCCTAGACACCTCCCACCCCTAGACACCTCCCACACCAAGACCCCCTCCCAAGCCACCTATGTATCTAGTAACAGATCAGTGAGTTGTTTTAATTAAAGAAGAGTTTTGTTTCACCTAATCATTTAAAAACTTATTTAAAACAATGTATGTATAAAGTTAAAATACAACGGTTTAGTATTCGTACGTTTACAACGTTATCTGAAAAAGCTAGAATTAATAGCTAGATTTTAGTTCAAATTAATAGTTAAAATTATTAGTAAATTTAGAGTTAATTCATGCTTTAGTTGAGTTATATTCACTAATTTACTGATTTATTCACTACAGCCCAATGGAGAAATCTGATTATTGTTTGAGAATGTGTATTTGGAATAAAAATAACGATTCTGTTCAAAACTATGTCCTTTTAACTTTAAACCGTGAAACGTAAGCGCTAGGCAAACATTTTCCACACACATGTGACACTTTCACATACAATTTTAATAATAAAATAACTTTAACTTTAATAAAATGATACAGACCTTTAAAATACAAAGGTGTATAGGGTAGTATTTAAAACGTTAGGCCTATCAGAAAAATGTAAACAATGTCTTCTTACATATACAGATTTTAAAACACTGATAAAAACAAAAAGTCAACGTTAAATCATTTAAAACAAGTTATAGAATGTCTTTCACTAACAACTTTTAAAGATAGCAGAAAAATGGTAAATTATGTTTTAAACGTGAACATCATATCAGACATATCAAACAACAACAGTTAAAAAATAATACATGAAGTGAATAGTTTTTAAGCAAAACTTTTAAACATTACAATTCACTATAAACTTTTGTTTAGTTTTTAGCTAAAATATATATCTTTCACTGTCTCACAAAAGCATCCATGCGCTCGGAAAGCAAAACATGAATGAGAAATCCGGTCTGTGAAGCCAAGAAGAAAAAATACTTAATCAAAACATTGTTTTAAATTTTGTACGTTTTATTTAATTTAGTTATTAATTCAGTATTAGATCTTTTTACTTATGTCTCATTGGAGGCCTCCGGATGACACAGATGTGACGTGACATCACAGTGTTTTCATTAAAGAAGACATATGTGCATTAATTACACTCATTACATATTAAACGTTAAAACAACAGTGAAATAAGTTAAAATTGCATTTTCTCTAAAAGAGTTATAAAAAAAAATTAGTTAGTGTTATTTTAAGATGTTAAAACATTAAAAATACAACGTTCAGTCATATACAGAAAAGTAAAAACAACTTAAGAGAGTTTTTTTCATTTACAAAAAAAAAAAAAAAAAAAAAAAGATCTAACTTCCATACAGTAGGCTATTTGTAAAACTTTTACATAAAACTAGTTTAAAAAGCTTTACGTTTTTACATAACCAATTGTTAAAGACTCAGAGTTTAAAAGATATAAAAGTGTTTCCTCAGAAGTCACCGTGGGAATTTCCCACGCCCCCCTTCGAGCTCCCAAATAGAAAAAGCGACCGCGCAGCTCCTTGGTCGGACTTGAATGGCCATAGAAAACCGGTGTTGCGGCTCAAAGAGACCACACCCCCTAACACACCCCTTTTAAAGCTGAGAGGTTATTTTCGATTTAAAGTCCCCATGAAATCAAAATTGACCCTATTTACTTTGTTAGCGCATATTACTAGTCTTGTGGTGAACAATTAATCCGTGCAAGAAAATATAAAAAAAAAAAAATTTTTACCATGGTAATCTTTAATCAAAATCTGAAAATGCCCTTCCCCTCTGCATTGGAGGACCTTCTCTGATGACGTAGGTTTGAGGAATTGGTTTGGGCAATGCTTAACCACTCCCCTCAAACCGTTAGTCTGCTATGAGCAGAGATGGAGAGGAGGAGCGCTAGAGTAAAACCCTGCCCTCTGTTCAATATTCCGTTTCACTGGGAAATACGTCATAACACTGGAGAAAAGTCGTTTGCAACTTCCGGTTCACGGGGACTTTAAGAACATCCCTAAAATGACATCACTCACGGGAATCCCCCTCCCACAGTGTCACAGTCACATGACATGAGGTGTTTAAAAAGGAGCGCAAACATGACCCGAGATAGGCTACTTGTGGTTTTATTCAAGTAGAACACTATGGCTACGTCAGACGATGAGACAACCTATGGAGGATTCGACCTTATAGCGCCGCGAAAAAAAAAAGATGCACATGGACCTTGTTTAACGCGATTTCTCCTCGAGCCGGCGGAGCGCAAGTGAAATACTTTTCACTTGTCTGGAGGACGTGCGTGTAGGCTACGTATGTTTATGACTAAATCAATAGAGAAGCCAATTTGTTTTTTTTTACGGGAAGGAATTGGATTTTATTTTATACAGGAGTATGGAGAGATGACGGAATGGATATGCCTCTCTTTATTGGCGAGTGGGCTGGATTAACCACGGCCACACGAAACCGACTTCTCATGGATTACGTTTACATACTTTTTTGGAATGGATGTACCCGAATGTTCGTGGTCTATTTCTGAGGATGAGCACTTAAAATAGCCTACTACGATTTAAAATTCATGTTTCAATGGAAGGTTTACCTGTGTTGGAACAGATTTTTTCTAAAATCACGTAGGTTTTTTAAATGGAGCGACACATTTGGATCTGTTGATGGATATACGCACCAATAGGATTAACGGCTGCAACGAATGGATACCCACAGAAAAGCATCGATTGGCTGAATACATTTTTGTGATTATTTAATCCTTTCTACTTTGAATTGCCAGTGTATAAATTGTGTTATATAAATACATTTGCTATGCTTTGCTTCGTCTATGTCACAGGAGAAATTATATTTAATTTACAACTCTGTACACTCAAACACCCACCCCACACCCACCTCACCTCACCCCACCCCACCTCACCCCACCCCACCTCACTTTTGGACTGAGCCCTCCAATGTGGGAAAATTCCCATGGTCCACATTTAAAGTTGTACTTTTCACAATCACATACAAAAAATACATTAAAACAATGTTTATCACTAAAATACAAAGGGTGGTAAACACACATTTGTAAAATGTTAAAAAAGTTTGAATTGCAAACATGTTCTAGAATTAAAACATCTAAAACAACATGTATTAAAATTATATTAAGCAAATAGTTCTATTTTCTAACATACATTTGAAGAAAAGTTGTACTTTCACAATTACATAGTGTTTAAAGGCATTAAAACATTTTATAAGTTGAAAATACATTTGTAAAATGTTAAAACGTTAAAAACGATGTGCTTTAAACTTTTTAAAAAGTGAAGCAATGTATTGGGTAACAGATCAGCGACTTGTTTTTAATTAAAGAAAAGTTTTGTTTTCCATATATATGTAAAACTTTTTTAAAAACACTGTTTAAAGTTAAAATGCAATTGTTTAGTATTTGTACATTTTACAGCGTTATCTGAAAAAAGTTACAATGTGGTCCTTCACATACAGATTTAAAAACCTGTTAAAAACTAAAAAAGTCAACGTTAAATCATTTAAAACAAGTTATAGAATGTCTTTCACGAACGACTTTTAAAGATAGCCTACCAGAAAAAATGGAAAATTATGTTTTTAAGCAATGTTTCAAATGTGAGCATTTAACATATCAGACAACAACAGTTAAAAAATACGTAAAACGAATAGTTTTTAAGCAAAACCTTTTAACATTACAAATCACACTAAACTTTTGGCATTAAACATATCATGCAAAAGTAGTTAAAATATGTCTCAAACTATTTTTAAAAACATTAATACAACTCTTGCTTTACAAAAACTGGTATTACACTAAAACAAGGCACAAAATTTAATATTTCATTTACCCCTAAAGTGGGCATAGTTATTTATTTATTTTTACAGACCTAAAATCATGATGCTTCAAAGTATGGATTGGAAGTAAATTACCAAAGACACAAACGACTTAAACATTTATACATTTGTGTGTTGCAAAAGCAGAAGCCTATCTTCTTTAAATAAAGATTCAGCTTTATTTATACTTTAATTTCTTTAAAACAATCTGGTGACCTGCATTATTTCTGTGATTACTTGATTAGTAATATTGCGAGAGGTTTCCTAACACGTATAAAAACTCAGATGTGTTTGTGACAAACACGTCATCTTCACTTAGAAGACTTTTTTTTTTTTTTAAATGTATGACTGAACCCATTTTTCTTCTGAACAACTTACATTTCATATGAATTACCTGAGCCATTTAACAACCACAGGAAATGCATGTTGATTTCTAAGTTTCAGACATAATGCAAACATCCAATGTTCGAGAAAGCTAATATTGGTGTAATCTTTGTGAGATCTCACTCACAAACGCAAAACTTTGTGTTGGGTGATCCACACATAGCTTTACTAAAAGAAAATATTATGGAAGTCATTTTCAAACTGTGAGTGGGCTATGCTTCAACATGTAATTATACCATATTTTATATATTAATATCATGGTTCCATGTTGTTTTAATGTTTGTTTGTTTGTTATTAACTAATACCTTTTTTAACTAACACTTCAACATCCTGCACAAATTAAAGAAACGTATGAGCTAAGGATGTTCTCTGACCCCAAATAAACGGGTAATGGAGTGTTCACAATCTACAATATACAGTTAGATATTCTCCTACTTCGTATGTGTGTAAATAGTTGTGCTTATGGACTAACTTTAAAACATAATCTTTATACAGAATCACACGTGTCCAAAACATCCATGTAAGATTCAAAAGACCCAAACCTCTAAGAAAAGAGGCTTCAAAAACATAGTTTATTATAAATTCACAAAAGCATGCAAATGATGACCCTGTTTTACATTTTGTATGTTGGACCGTATGTTTTAGGTGAAGACTTTTCATTGAGAGCTGTCTATAGAAATAAATGACAATTAAGAATTTAAGTGATAGTCTTTCTGTTTGACTAAATTGATACTTCATTTAGTGCAACTTTTCCCTCTATGAATTACACAAAGTGCATGCTGTTTTACACTTAAACTATTACAACAGAATCACATCTGACTATTGCACTGAGAGAGGCATATTCATCCAAGCTCGAGACTGTTAAACAAAGTTCCACACTTTGGTAAAACCTAAATTCTAGAGGTCAACTGGGTTAAAAGTAAATGCATCATGAGTCATTTAAAACAAATACAGAAAAGCCACTATAGTGATCAGTTTTAGCGTTTGAATTGACATTTTACATATTACAGTTTACATCTTGTTTTTGTACTGTTTTTGCAAAAAGTGTATAGTCACAGAGCGTGGTCAAACATGTTCATATAGGAATGTATGAAAAACATGAACAAATATTGCATAAAGAGAATTAAATGACGGTCCTTCTAGTATGAGAGTGTTTAAGACTAAACAAATCATATTTATTTTAGAACATCTTTCTGCTATGTCTACGAAACATTGACGTGAAAGATGAGTATTACACTTCAAACTTGTCTAACTATTACACTTATTTTGTTATTATTACACAGTTATTATGTGTGTGTCACTAAACAACATGGTTAAGCTAATGAATTACAGTTGATACGTGTACGGTGTACATTTTAGGACATCGTCAGACCTCAGTCATACAATGACAAGGCGTCATGCCTCAGACTAAAAGGCTTCAGTCACAGGACAAAACGGCATCGTGCCTCAGACTGAAAGGCTTCAGGTCTCAGGAAAAACTACGTCAGGTGTCAGGTCTGGTACAATTAGACATCGGACAAAACGGACTCAGATTAAAAGTTATCAGACAAAAAGGCATCATCCGAAACGGACTCAGATTAAAAGTTATCAGACAAAAAGACATCAGCAGAAAAGTTATCAGACAAAAAGACATCAGCCGAAACGGACTCAGATTAAAAGTTATCAGACAAAAAGACATCAGCAGAAAAGTTATCAGACAAAAAGACATCAGCCGAAAAGTTATCAGACAAAAAGACATCAGACGAAAAGTTATCAGACAAAAAGACATCAGCCGAAAAGTTATCAGACAAAAAGACATCAGACGAAACGGACTCAGGTGGAGTGTCACGTGTCGCGCTGCCCCGCCCCATATGACGTCACGCGGTTCATAACAAGCAAACTGGTGTGGAACGGTAGATGATGGCAGATGGAGGTAAGTCGCTCCTGATATATTTAATTTTAACGATTTTAATTAAATGCTAAACTAATTCAGTTGTACACACAGGAGAACATGCATTTCATGAGTATTAAAAAAGTTTAAAAGTTTGTAATATTGCAACTAGCTAAGTTTAGTTTGTACGTTGGCAAACTGTAGTAAAGTTATCCTTACGAAAAATAACCATGGTTTTACTGCAAATAAAACCAAAAACCATGGTATGCACAGAGTAACCATGGTTTTGCTACATTAACCATAATTGTACCATGTTTGTAGTAAAACTGTGGTTATACAAATGGTAATAAATGCACTAAAAAACATTTTTACCCATTCACTATAAAACAAACCATGATTAATTTTCGTAAGGGTACAGCAAATTCATTTGAGTTGTTGAATTAAATGATTTTGCAAAAACAATGGTTCTGTCTTACAACTAATATGTATTTGTTTGTTTCAGTCAATCAAGAATGGATACAGAGATAAGTATCCTGCATTATAGATGGCTTATATCAGTGGTTTTCAAACCTCTCCTTAAAGTACCCCCAGCACTGCACATTTTGTATATCTACCTATATCTGACACACACATTTAAGGTCTTGCAGTCTAATGAGTTGAATTGGGTGTGATAGATGAGGGAGACATACAAAATGTACATAGCTGGGGGTACTCCAGAACAGGTTTGAGAACCACTGTCTTATATTATAAATGTATTGCTATATGTGTTGATAGCTGTAATACTATCATGTTCTGTTTGCTATACTACTGAATGAATTTTAAAACTTTCTACAGAATATAAAAAAAAAACTTCACATTAATATGCCTTAACATATTTAGATGAAATGATAAAGTTGCTATTTGACAATGGCTTCAAACAAAGAGAAATGTGCTCTTTTCTTGGCGCTTCTGGATACAAAATTAGGTAATCATTAAGCTTTACTGATGTAAAATATACAATATATCAAAATATGCGAAATGTTTACAGTATCTTATGCTTTAATCTTGCAGTGAAAGGCACCTAAGAAGATTGCTAAAATCACTTGGTTTGAGACGGAGGAGTTTTGACAGGCCCCATAATGAAATTCGCCAAGCTGTTATGGTACAGTATGTCTTAAAGCAGTGCTCTGGATTGCTGCTCCTGGAAAGCCACTAACCTTCTGATTTCAGTTATAGTCAGCTCAGCTGCAACAAACTGCCTTAAATTACCCCTTATATATTAGGGTAAAACCCCTGATAATACTTTAATATATTATCAATAAGGCTTTTCTTAAGTGAATGTGGCATGACATGTGGCTAATTATGGTGTCCCATAATCAGAATTTGTGCCTTTGTTTAAACAAACACACACCCAGAACAGTGGCCAGCCATTTTTTCGCTTGTACCTCAGTCATGGTTAATGAGAGTTAAAGAGAGCACTGTTCATTCACTTTTCCCACCGACAGTTCCTGTCCAATCCTACTCCTGTTCGGTGTGTTTGCAAACTATTTATTGTAGTAATAATCCAAAATAATGTTTATTTAGAGTGAGATGATGCACTGGTCACCTTGGCAAGGAATCCGTGCAATGCACAAACGGGTTCGTGATGTGAGAGGAATCCAGCCTTGCTACAGGTACCTATATTATCCCTATTTTTAAAGATGTGATTTTTTGTTGGTTTGTTTTGTTCCCCCTCCCCCCATATACTTAATGTGTTATGTCTGTTATTTTTCCAGGAATGATGTGGCTATGATAATGAGACAACTTGATGCCAGTGGTCTTCTTGGAAGATGTCCTGGGAAAAAAAGAATTGAACGTAGGAACTACTTCAGCCGTGGACCAAATTACACTTGGCATATTGATGGTAAATATTAAATGTTAAGTAAATATGAATAATGTTATTAAAGGGATGAACTCAAACTCTCTTCCCCATGTAATTTCAAAATCAAATGGTTTTCTTTCAGTGGACAACAAAGAGACATTTGTTAGGGTTAAGGGAAGCCCTACAGTAGGAGGGCTGATATCTTGCAGAGTTAAGCTCCAACCCCAGTTAAATACATCTGAATTAAAAATCAATCAATTAAAAACTTCACAGCAGCTGTGTTGAGGCAAGTTGGTTCTGCAGAGCACTGGCCCTCCAGGACTGAGTTTGGGCACCCCTGTCTTACAGTATGAACATAATGCTATTGATTGATTTAAACTACAGCCTAAGCTGATATGTTTGCAAATTGAAGGTGTTGACAGGATTAGACAGCATGGGCTTTGACAGACCCAGCTAAGATCACTAAAATAAGGGGTGGAGTCTAACCGACAGGCTGGTAAAGGTAGAGATAGCACATTGTAGAGATTTATATCACTGTGTTTACCTTTATTATTATTAAAAAAAAAAAAAAAAAAGAGTTTGGATGTTCCGCTACTGGTAAATTATTTGTGTAAAAGATGCTGAAGAAAGTCATATAGGTATCAAAAACAGAGTAAATAGTAAAGCATTAACTAGTTTTCTGACTGATGTTTTGATTAAATAAAATGTTTATTGTAATGCATATTTTATAATTTGTTGTAGGAAATGACAAATTGAAATTCTTTGGAATCTGGGTACATCTTGGTATTGATGGGTATGCAACCTGTTCATTTAATGAAGTTCATTGTCTTGTAATTTTAGTCTCTGAGATGTAATCTAACTTTTTTTTTTTAACCTACCTGAAATCAATTTAACAGATTTTCTCGGAAAATTATTTGGCTTAAGGCTGGCACCTCCAACCGACAGCAAACCTTTGTTGCAAGGTACTTCTTTGATGCCATTCAGGAACACAGTGGTACGTATATTTGATGTTGTACAATACATGGTAGGAGAGACCTTCTCATATCTCCACACAAGAATTATTATTAAAAACATTGATTGTTTTTATTATAGGTTGCCCACGTTTCATAAGAGCAGACAGAGGAAAGGAAAATCTTCTCGTCGGACAGATGCAAGTGGCATTTCACTTTCGGGAGTCTGGTGATCAAGGACGAGACTCCTTCAGAGTGGGCACATCAGTACATAATCAGGCATGTGGGCATAAATGCTATTATGTATTATAATGCATGCAAAATATATTTTTTATAACAAGAAACATTTTGTTTTATTAGCGAGCTGAATGCTTCAACAGTATGCTGAAAAAAACATGGATCAAAAAATGGCAGGTGACATTTGAGGTGAACTAACTGTTTTTGTCTGTCGATTGGAATGTATGGCACATGCTTATTGAAGCTAAATTAAAGACATTTTTGTAATTTATTTACTTTTCTATAAAATTTGTTTTTAGGCCATGATGGAATCTGGCATGCTCGATTTGGACAATCCTGTACAGATGTAAGTTAAAACCCGCCCTCATGTATCTGCTTACATTTAATAAAAAAATAATAATCAATACATGCTAACCTACAGAAATTGCCTGCAATATACACACCTTCCCCTTCTTGAGAGAGAGCTGAACATAGAGCAAAGACTGTGGAACACTCACGACATTCGCAAGCAAAGGAATGTTCCAGGTCCATTTGGGAAACCAGACCTTCTCTTTACTGCCCCACCTGAAGGTATCTGTTTCGTCCTAACTAGAATGGTTCAGAAAAGCAGTAGCCAATGTTAAAATTATCTTTCTGCAGGCTTTGCTGATGTGCTCTGCAATGTAGACGACGACCTCCTGAAGTATGCAGAACAGCTTGTTTGCGGAGTAAATGAGCCTTTGTTGGTGGCGAACGAAGCATTCAGAACAATATCAGAGACTATTCTTCAAAATACAAACTTCCCATCATCACCAGAAGGGTCTTTGGCAGCTTACCTCATGTTAGTGGAGAAATTCACCACAGCCCTTCAAACAAGAGGCATCTCCATTCCGTCCACATTTGCAGAGGCTAATGAAATATACCAGCTACTGGCCAATGAGCCAGGGTCTTTGTAACTGCTTATCTAACAAACAAAATCCAAATAAAGAGTCCAAATGATTAATAAATGAAATTGCAGAACATGTTTATTGAGGTCAACATGAATTGAAACGAATACTACAACAAACAGCAGTGTTAGGCAGAGAGAAGAACAGTGATCATAATGCTAACGTTTTACCAACATTGGTATTTTTAGTACAAACTGAAACAGGCAAGAAATGTTACACTGTCCATGTTAGTGAGGTAAAGTCTAACAGATGTTCGGTATTCAAATTCCTTACATTTACCATTCGTAACCATAACGGCCCTTTAAGTCTGGACCCTCCACTGCTTTGAGGGACAGCACCACAGAGGAAGCTTCGGGTCTTGTTGGTGCATCATAATGCAACATTGTATTAACAAATGTGTACTTGTCGCTGAGATGTTGTAAAGCATGTGGTGGCACCTTTTTGGCCATTAGACTGGACAACTCTCTTTGGTTTTTTGCTGTCCATGGTACCGATTTCGTGAAAATCTCAAGGTACATTGCTCCAAGAGACCAGATGTCAGAACTCCTGGAAGCCTGTTCAAATTCAATTAGACACTCTGGGGCCATATACAGAAAAGTTCCCCCCATTGGCCCTATGCCCCCTCCAATGAGTCTACTGCCTTGTCGTAGAACGACGGTGTCCCTTATATTTGCAAGGCCCCAATCTGTCAGTACAGCCTTTTTGGAGAACTGGTCGATCTGTTTAGAGTAACAAAATAGAATGTAAAATGTTAAATTTATGCAGTGGTGGCCAAAATGATTAGAACAGTAGTATTTTCACCAGCTAAAAAATGGTTTAAAATCAATTATTTCTATCTTTTGCTGCAGTGTCAGTAGAAAATATAAAGGTTTACATTTCCAAACATTCATTTTGCCAATTGACCATATGCACGGATTACTTCCTTGTTTAGACAAGCCAGCTAAGTAATTTCCGGTCAACTGTACTGTGCCATAATAGGAGCGTACTTTGTTTGTTTTCTCTACATAATCCATTCACAATCAAAGAAAAGCGTTGTTTGTCTATGAGGACCAAACGTCCATGTATACCGTTTCAAGAATGACATACGCAAAAAATCTGTGAGTAAATCGGCTTTTTTTTTACGATTGACAGTAATAACCGGACGAAACATCTGACAAGCTGATGTCAAAACAGAGCTTAAATGATTCATACTAAATTCAGAGTAACAAAACTACAGCAGTAATAAGTTTGTGTTGGTTACATATAGGCTATTTAATAGCTTTTACAGTTCAAGATAAAACTTCAAAGATGTAGTTACTAAATTAAATAAAATATTTCATATTAATATGAATATTCATATTGATTCATATTGAGTGCATTATTTAAGTATTATACCATTAATATTTAACTAATTTGTAGTGAACTAATATATATATGTATATATATATATATATAGTATTTAAATAAATCGCCCTACTGCCATCTTTTGGTTATATGGGTAATTCCATATCATTTTTAGCTTAAAAAAGACATTGTTTTCCGTGAAAAGGCATTTTTTTCCCATGTCGTCTTTATGACTGAAAATGAAAATGAGTTTTTGAAGTGAATTTTATTGCACAGCTGTAGTTGGAAAATAATAAAGCCTTTAAATATTGCAAGATTTTAAAAATGTGTTCATGACTGAAGGGAAGTTACTGATTATCAAGAATACAATTAAGATGTCCTTGAAGAGAAGTATCGCTAGCTAGCTAATGTTAGCCTAAACACATTATGATAGTGTTTAGCTGTCAGCATTTAAACGTAAAACTGTGCAGGTACTCTCCTGGGATTACCAGGCTCCGCATTTAAATTATATGTTAAATAATATAAAACTGAATGTTCGAGGCAGTAGAGGAGTCTCAAGAGTGACCACCTATATATAGCACATATAAAATAAGCTTCAACTGAAGTTAACGAGCTGGCTTATCTTAATGCGGAAGTTCTAAAGAACGCTCCGTGCATATGGTCAATTGTAATAATCCAGTGAGATTCAAGGAGTCTGACAACAGCCAGTGTCCACACAGAGATCTGATCTCATCATAATCCAGTCTGTCTGGAATGACATGAAGAAACAGAACAAACGCAGACAGACTAAATCCAGAGGAACTGTGGCAACGTCTCCAAGATTCTCCAAGAGACCTACCTGCAACGCTACAGTAATGTTCAAAGTTTTAGGCAGTTGTTTTAAAAATGCTGTAAAATGAGGATAATGTCATGAATAGATTTTCTTTATCAATAAACTTGAACTTAGTTTTTCAGGTAGCTTTGCAGGTAGGATTCTTGAAGGTTTTCGGAGATGTTGCCACAGTTGTTCTGGATTTAGTCTTGTTCTGTTTCTTCACGTCATTCCAGACAGACTGGATGATGGTGAGATCAGATCTTTGTGTGGAGCACTGGCTGTTGTCAGACTCCTTGTGCAAACAAACATCTCACTGGATTATTACAATTAATGGCAAATTGAATGTTTGAAAAAGGAAACTGATATTTCCTACTTACACACTACAGCAAAAATATTTAACTTGTAAAAATACTAGGTGTTCTAATAATTTTGGCCACCACAGTATTTTTTCTATATGTACTTACTGGTAAACTATAAAAGTCTTACCAAAACATTGGCTGGCTTTAAATCCTGATGAATTACATTTTTTGAGTGAATGTACTCAATGGCCATTGAGATGTCCAGTGCAACAAAATAACTGTCATCTCCTTCAAGCTAACAAAACATACAATGCAAATTTGAATCATATATTTGAGTCATATTTCACTCAAGAGAGAAATGCACACACAAAACTGCATAACCTTCACCACATACATTCAAAGACAGTTATGTTGTCTGCTTTGCATTTCTTTGGATCTCCCTCTTAATGTATTTTTATATTAAATTTTGATTTGGCATTTAATTATTACAGGCACCCTATTAAATATTAGGACAATTTTTCACAAACGTTCAATGAAAAATGTGACTTTTTTTTTTTTTACCTTAACACAAGAATTGTCATTGTGTAGTGCATCATCCAGGGTTGTGCCATGTATATACTCATTGGCCAGCAGGAAGGCGTTGTCAGTGCGGGCTGCAGCCATGAGTCGAACGATATTGGGATGGCTCAGTCGCCTATAAATTACAATGAAATGTGACAGACATTTATCAAACTGTCAAAACCCTATGCACAGCAAAACTGTTAAACAATGACAACAATAAAAAAAACTAGCACACAGTAGAAATGCACTGTAGAAATGTTGTTATTGCCAACTGTTCCATTCTTCCCAACTGTTAATATTAATACAAGATTAAATAAAAAATTATGTTTAATTATAAGACATAATTAGTTATGAAAATTAATCTTACAGTGAAACAAGAATTTCATGCTGGATGTCTTGGTCTGGTAGTCCTGCGGTGCCATATAGGATCTTTTTTATGGCAGCAGGTGTGCCCTGAAAGTAACCTCTGTATACTTTTCCAAATCCACCTTCACCCAATAGGTTCTCTTCTGTGTAATGGATCAGGGACTCATCCACATAGGGTAGGCGTGGAACATATACTATATGTAATAAAATTGAAAGGGAAAAAATGCTATCATTTCATGCATTTAAAATATTACTTACTTTAATCCTAATTTACAAAAAATACTGCAAACTTGTTGTCTTGGCAATATTACTTACATGATGGTAATATGGTGACAACATTGGACGACACATAAAAGACTTGATTTTGTGGACGTCCACCTTTGTCTTCAGATCCTATGCCTTCTTGGATGGGTTTCTCTGCAACAAGTTCTGGAGGTGTGTACCCACTTGGACTTTGCTCTGAAAAAAAAATCAATCAAATTCCCTTGTTCTGCCATGATTTACTCACCCTCATGCTGTGGCATATGGTATTATTTTGTCCACTTAAAACACAAAAGGGAAAAAGTAACAATTTTTTTTTAAATTATCTATACATAGACAGATAACAGACATAAAGCCCCAGAAAGACAAAAACTAGCCATACACACAATTTATGTATATGTACTCTGGGTTCAGTTACACCAACTGTGTATTTCAAACTATTTGTGGTGTAAACAGGCACTCGTTTTTTTGGCACTACTAAATTTTATGCACTGACAAACATTGATGTTTTTCACCATTAAACAACTTGCTGGTAAAAAAGTAAGCCCACATATAAACTATAAAATTATGACCAGGAGTAACAGTTACAATACAACAGCTGACTAATTAAGTTATTTAAATCATGAGACATATTTTTCCCACAGACCGCAATCCTCTCCAAATTATGATTTTGCTGTTTACAGTATTTAAAATTATGTAAACTGGCTTGATAGTGGCAAATCTAATACTGTATATGTACAATATATGCATATAATTGAAATTAATTTAATTTGGGGTGAATTACTCCAAGGATTTATCAGCACTAGTGGATCTTACTGCAACCAGTTCTGAATTTGAACACCTAATGCCTGTCTGAATAAATGGATGAATTAATGTATTTAGGTGTGTATGTAGGTAGGTATGCATGTATGTAACGTGATCTTTCTGAACCTGGAACTGGATCAGTGCTTTCTGATCTCCCAGCATGCAGACCTGAACCTAAGCCCCTCACTACACTTTGGTCTGTAGATCTTCCTAAAAATCTGGATCTCTTTGGTTGGAAATCCTATAAACAACCATCAAGATCATCTGTCTTATTAAACTATATCCAAATATTCAACAGTAATAATTTAGTTTATTTACAAATTAGTAAACTGAAGTTACCATAGATGAGTCAACTTCACTTTCACAAGTTCCTTGGAAAAGAAGGGAATGAAACATATATAAATGGAACACATACTAAACAATTAATTAATGAGCAACTGTTATGTATCACAAAACATACACTGCATTTAAAATGTGTCATGAAAATGTATGGTACATACCTGATATTGAACTGTTTTCACCAAGGCAAATGACCTCTGTAGATACAACATGCAGTTGGTACTGTATTAAGACAAGAACAAGTTAATAACATGCACATTAAATGTAATTTTAAACATTACAATACCCATTTCTCTACGTCCAATGTAAAACATTCGCTTCCAGATGGTTGGGATCTCTGCTACAGATCCAAACTCCTGATCAAAGTGTTCCTTCGTCCACCTTGTCCCATCTGCTTGGCAGAGAGTAAACACACTCCCCTCTCTCTCTTTGTCTGACCAAAATGTCTCCTGGCCAAGTTTTAGGAGCTCATCATAGCCCTCAGTGCCTGTGACAATTATTTGTGGTGGAGCCTCTTCAAGGATGATTTTTTGATATCTGCCTGGTTTTTTTGCAGTTCTTGGTTTCCACTCCATGGGAGCCATTTTTATCTTGTATCAAAAGAAATAATAGGTTACTTTTAATTTACCTTCAAATACCTTTAATTTTCCCACAATCATGTTAAATACATATCACAATGGCAGTTTGAAAAGTTTGAAAACCCTTGATAAAACTTAGTTTAATTTTAGTTTATTAGTTATGAAAGCTATAATGCAATTTTGGATAGGCAGACAGACAGTTAGATTAGATAGATCTGACCCAAGTTTGGTGTTTCTAGCTTAAAAGCCCTAGGACTAGTTAGAGTCAGATATTTTAGTCTCAGCTAAATAATAATAATTTTAATTAGCAATTCAGCTATTTGGCTTGAGAAAGCTAACCAATAACAATAACAAGCCTAGATTGCAGTAGATCAGTCAATTGGCTTTTTCAAGCCGAATTAATAATTGCCACAACTAACCTTTAAAAGGGATTTTCCCTTTTGACGGAGGGGAAACTGGCATTTCTTCACTTGTGGTTTTATTAATTGTTTGGCCTTGGTAAAAATGTGTGCTGCATCTGTAAAACAGACATTAGATTTCCATTAAACAACCACTTTGAAATGAAAGAACTGGCAATAAAGCAAACAAAACAACTCTTCTATAATGACAGCTGAACTGACTTTTTTTCTACATGAGCAAATCAAGGTATGGGAAAATGTGTTTATCTTCTTGGTCTTTTATTCAAAATAATCACCAAAGATATATCTATTAATCAATTATTTGTTACTCAATTATATGCTTGTCTTTAATACTTTAATCTGAAGAATGGAGGAACAGACTATTCCTCCACTCTTCAGATTCAGAGGTCTATGCTAATGAGCTCTCCTCATCAGGTCAGTCCACAGGTTTTAGATATTTTTAAATCAGAATGATGAAAAGGCATGTCATGACCTCTTTAAAAGTTAAAGACTAGGTCCACTTTGCTCATATTTAAGGGTGACAACATTTCTGTCGGACACTGTAAATTTTTGTCATCTTACCTATGAATGCCTTCTGGTTTTTTGTTTTGCTTGAGTCTAGAATGTTAAAGAGAAAAAGAAAATATATAGAAGAAAATTAATTAAAAGAATATAGGTCTTGCCAATCTTTAAAGATAAAAAACAAAATACCTGATGTTCCTTCTGCACCACGTTCAAGCAATAAATCCTTTACTTTGGAATCAAAGCCCTTTTGAGTAATCTCATCTGCACATCAGGAAAAGCAGAAGTTTCCAATCCATGTACATATAGATACACTTTATGTAATATAATTGCATTATTACAGCAGAAAGCCCCATTACATACCATTATCCAGTTGTTGTCTGAGATTTTCGTACACCTTCAACTTCTCCACTTTTTTGTTCTGAAAGACATAATACAATTTGACAATATGACATTAGCATATTACCACTGGTGGAAATTTTTGAGATTCACTTAGCAGCCCTGTTGAAAAAACAGCATATATGCTGGTTATGTAGGTTTGGAACCTTGTTTAGGGATCCAGAACCTACCTAAAAATGCTAGTTTAAGCTGACCAGCACATGACCAGCTAAGGACCAACATAAACCAGCATTTAAACTACCTAACCAGCATATGCTGTTTTTTTCACCAGGGAGTCTGTAGTTTGTGGATTTACAATTGAGCATCCGTCGTCCAGCGGGCCGTATTTAAAGAAACTGCAGGCCACCAGTTGGTCCTGTTTTAGATGTATTTACACATAAAAAAATTGTATTATCTACAGTGCCTTGCAAAATTATTCACACCCCTTCATTTTTTTCACATTTTGTTATGTTGCTGCCTTATGTTAAACTACTTAAAATTACATTTTTTCCACATCAATCTACACTCCCTACTCCATAATGGCAAAGCAAAAAATAGGTTTTCAACATTTGTGCAAATTTATTAAAAATAAAAAACTGAAAAGATCCCGTTGCATAAGTATTCATACCCTTTTCTGGGACACTCAAAATTTAGCTCAGGAGCATTCATATTGCTTCTAGATGTTACTACACTTGGAGTGGAGTTAAACTGTGGCAAATTCATTTGAATGAGTATGATTTAGAAAGGCACACACCTCTCAGAAAAGGTCTAACAGCTGAAAATGCATATCAGAGCAAAAACCAAGTCCTGAGGTCAAGATAACAGCCTGTAGAGCTCAATGACAGACTTGCGTTAAGGCAATGATCTAGAAAAAAAATCAGCTGCATTGAAGGTTCACAGAAGCATGTAGCCTCCATTATCCATAATGGAAGACGATTGGAACAAAGGACTGTAAATTGATGTGGGGAAAAACTAATTTAAAGCAGTTTAACATAATGCTGCAACAAAACAAAATGTGAAAAAAAATGAAGGGGTATGAATACTTTTGCAAGGCACTGACTGTACATAATGATATGAAATAATGACTTATTTCAGCCCCATATTACTCGCTTTGCTTGGCCTAACGTTTTAGGTAGCTGATTATCTGGTTAATTTAATTATTTAAAAAATGTGTCTTTATATAGTACAATTAGGCTACATTTTCATCAAGCAGTCTAATAGCTCGAAATAATTCGCTTTAACTTTAACTTGTTACTACAGTTTGCCAACGTACAAGCTAACGTTAGCTAATTGCAATATAACAAACGTTTAAACGTGCACACAATACTCATGAAATGCATGTTCTCCTGTGTGTACAACTGAATTAGTTTAGCATTTAATTAAAATCGTTAAAATTAAATATATCAGGAGCGACTTACCTCCATCTGCCATCATCTACCGTTCCACACCAGTTTGCTTGTTATGAACCGCGTGACGTCATATGGGGCGGGGCAGCGCGACACGTGACACTCCACCTGAGTCCGTTTCGTCTGATGTCTTTTTGTCTGATAACTTTTCGGCTGATGTCTTTTTGTCTGATAACTTTTCGTCTGATGTCTTTTTGTCTGATAACTTTTCGTCTGATGTCTTTTTGTCTGATAACTTTTCGGCTGATGTCTTTTTGTCTGATAACTTTTCGGCTGATGTCTTTTTGTCTGATAACTTTTCGTCTGATGTCTTTTTGTCTGATAACTTTTCGGCTGATGTCTTTTTGTCTGATAACTTTTCTGCTGATGTCTTTTTGTCTGATAACTTTTAATCTGAGTCCGTTTCGGCTGATGTCTTTTTGTCTGATAACTTTTCTGCTGATGTCTTTTTGTCTGATAACTTTTAATCTGAGTCCGTTTCGGATGATGCCTTTTTGTCTGATAACTTTTAATCTGAGTCCGTTTTGTCCGATGTCTAATTGTACCAGACCTGACACCTGACGTAGTTTTTCCTGAGACCTGAAGCCTTTCAGTCTGAGGCACGATGCCGTTTTGTCCTGTGACTGAAGCCTTTTAGTCTGAGGCATGACGCCTTGTCATTGTATGACTGAGGTCTGACGATGTCCTAAAATGTACACCGTATTACGTGGTATTTTTACGTGAAAGGAGGGTTGACCTCTAGAATTTAGGTTTTACCAAAGTGTGGAACTTTGTTTAACAGTCTCGAGCTTGGATGAATATGCCTCTCTCAGTGCAATAGTCAGATGTGATTCTGTTGTAATAGTTTAAGTGTAAAACAGCATGCACTTTGTGTAATTCATAGAGGGAAAAGTTGCACTAAATGAAGTATCAATTTAGTCAAACAGAAAGACTATCACTTAAATTCTTAATTGTCATTTATTTCTATAGACAGCTCTCAATGAAAAGTCTTCACCTAAAACATACGGTCCAACATACAAAATGTAAAACAGGGTCATCATTTGCATGCTTTTGTGAATTTATAATAAACTATGTTTTTGAAGCCTCTTTTCTTAGAGGTTTGGGTCTTTTGAATCTTACATGGATGTTTTGGACACGTGTGATTCTGTATAAAGATTATGTTTTAAAGTTAGTCCATAAGCACAACTATTTACACACATACGAAGTAGGAGAATATCTAACTGTATATTGTAGATTGTGAACACTCCATTACCCGTTTATTTGGGGTCAGAGAACATCCTTAGCTCATACGTTTCTTTAATTTGTGCAGGATGTGAAGTGTTTGTTAAAAAAGGTATTAGTTAATAACAAACAAACAAACATTAAAACAACATGGAACCATGATATTAATATATAAAATATGGTATAATTACATGTTGAAGCAAAGCCCACTCACAGTTTGAAAATGACTTCCATAATATTTTCTTTTAGTAAAGCTATGTGTGGATCACCCAACACAAAGTTTTGCGTTTGTGAGTGAGATCTCACAAAGATTACACCAATATTAGCTTTCTCGAACATTGGATGTTTGCATTATGTCTGAAACTTAGAAATCAACATGCATTTCCTGTGGTTGTTAAATGGCTCAGGTAATTCATATGAAATGTAAGTTGTTCAGAAGAAAAATGGGTTCAGTCATACATTTAAAAAAAAAAAAAGTCTTCTAAGTGAAGATGACGTGTTTGTCACAAACACATCTGAGTTTTTATAAGTGTTAGGAAACCTCTCGCAATATTACTAATCAAGTAATCACAGAAATAATGCAGGTCACCAGATTGTTTTAAAGAAATTAAAGTATAAATAAAGGTGAATCTTTATTTAAAGAAGATAGGCTTCTGCTTTTGCAACACACAAATGTATAAATGTTTAAGTCGTTTGTGTCTTTGGTAATTTACTTCCAATCCATACTTTGAAGCATCATGATTTTAGGTCTGTAAAAATAAATAAATAACTATGCCCACTTTAGGGGTAAATGAAATATTAAATTTTGTGCCTTGTTTTAGTGTAATACCAGTTTTTGTAAAGCAAGAGTTGTATTAATGTTTTTAAAAATAGTTTGAGACATATTTTAACTACTTTTGCATGATATGTTTAATGCCAAAAGTTTAGTGTGATTTGTAATGTTAAAAGGTTTTGCTTAAAAACTATTCGTTTTACGTATTTTTTAACTGTTGTTGTCTGATATGTTAAATGCTCACATTTGAAACATTGCTTAAAAACATAATTTTCCATTTTTTCTGGTAGGCTATCTTTAAAAGTCGTTCGTGAAAGACATTCTATAACTTGTTTTAAATGATTTAACGTTGACTTTTTTAGTTTTTAACAGGTTTTTAAATCTGTATGTGAAGGACCACATTGTAACTTTTTTCAGATAACGCTGTAAAATGTACAAATAAACAATTGCATTTTAACTTTAAACAGTGTTTTTAAAAAAGTTTTACATATATATGGAAAACAAAACTTTTCTTTAATTAAAAACAAGTCGCTGATCTGTTACCCAATACATTGCTTCACTTTTTAAAAAGTTTAAAGCACATCGTTTTTAACGTTTTAACATTTTACAAATGTATTTTCAACTTATACAATGTTTTAATGCCTTTAAACACTATGTAATTGTGAAAGTACAACTTTTCTTCAAATGTATGTTAGAAAATAGAACTATTTGCGTGATATAATTTTAATACATGTTGTTTTAGATGTTTTAATTCTAGAACTATGTTTGCAATTCAAACTTTTTTTACATTTTACAAATGTGTGTTTACCACCCTTTGTATTTTAGTGATAAACATTGTTTTAATGTCTTTTTGTATGTGATTGTGAAAAGTACAACTTTAAATGTGGACCATGGGAATTTTCCCACATTGGAGGGCTCAGTCCAAAAGTGAGGTGGGGTGGGGTGAGGTGAGGTGGGGTGGGGTGAGGTGAGGTGGGTGTGGGGTGGGTGTTTGAGTGTACAGAGTTGTAAATTAAATATAATTTCTCCTGTGACATAGACGAAGCAAAGCATAGCAAATTTATTTATATAACACAATTTATACACTGGCAATTCAAAGTAGAAAGGATTAAATAATCACAAAAATGTATTCAGCCAATCGATGCTTTTCTGTGGGTAAGGGGGGCGTGGGAAATTCGTTGCAGCCGTTAATCCTATTGGTGCGTATATCCATCAACAGATCCAAATGTGTCGCTCCATTTAAAAAACCTACGTGATTTTAGAAAAAATCTGTTCCAACACAGGTAAACCTTCCATTGAAACATGAATGTTAAATCGTAGTAGGCTATTTTAAGTGCTCATCCTCAGAAATAGACCACGAACATTCAGGTACATCCATTCCAAAAAAGTATGTAAACGTAATCCATGAGAAGTCGGTTTCGTGTGGCCGTGGTTAATCCAGCCCACTCGCCAATAAAGAGAGGCATATCCATTCCGTCATCTCTCCATACTCCTGTATAAAATAAAATCCAATTCCTTCCCGTAAAAAAAAAACAAATTGGCTTCTCTATTGATTTAGTCATAAACATATAGCCTACACGCACGTCCTCCAGACAAGTGAAAAGTATTTCACTTGCGCTCCGCCGGCTCGAGGAGAAATCGCGTTAAACAAGGTCCATGTGCATCTTTTTTTTTTCGCGGCGCTATAAGGTCGAGTCCTCCATAGGTTGTCTCATCGTCTGACGTAGCCATAGTGTTCTACTTGAATAAAACCACAAGTAGCCTATCTCGGGTCATGTTTGCGCTCCTTTTTAAACACCTCATGTCATGTGACTGTGACGCTGTGGGAGGGGGATTCCCGTGAGTGATGTCATTTTAGGGATGTTCTTAAATCGAAAATAACCTCTCAGCTTTGAGAGGGGTGTGTTAGGGGGTGTGGTCTCTTTGAGCCGCAACACCGGTTTTCTATGGCCATTCAAGTCCGACCAAGGAGCTGCGCGGTCGCTTTTTCTATTTGGGAGCTCGAAGGGGGGCGTGGGAAATTCCCACGGTGACTTCTGAGGAAACACTTTTATATCTTTTAAACTCTGAGTCTTTAACAATTGGTTATGTAAAAACGTAAAGCTTTTTAAACTAGTTTTATGTAAAAGTTTTACAAATAGCCTACTGTATGGAAGTTAGATCTTTTTTTTTTTTTTTTTTTGTAAATGAAAAAAACTCTCTTAAGTTGTTTTTACTTTTCTGTATATGACTGAACGTTGTATTTTTAATGTTTTAACATCTTAAAATAACACTAACTAATTTTTTTTATGACTCTTTTAGAGAAAATGCAATTTTAACTTATTTCACTGTTGTTTTAACGTTTAATATGTAATGAGTGTAATTAATGCACATATGTCTTCTTTAATGAAAACACTGTGATGTCACGTCACATCTGTGTCATCCGGAGGCCTCCAATGAGACATAAGTAAAAAGATCTAATACTGAATTAATAACTAAATTAAATAAAACGTACAAAATTTAAAACAATGTTTTGATTAAGTATTTTTTCTTCTTGGCTTCACAGACCGGATTTCTCATTCATGTTTTGCTTTCCGAGCGCATGGATGCTTTTGTGAGACAGTGAAAGATATATATTTTAGCTAAAAACTAAACAAAAGTTTATAGTGAATTGTAATGTTTAAAAGTTTTGCTTAAAAACTATTCACTTCATGTATTATTTTTTAACTGTTGTTGTTTGATATGTCTGATATGATGTTCACGTTTAAAACATAATTTACCATTTTTCTGCTATCTTTAAAAGTTGTTAGTGAAAGACATTCTATAACTTGTTTTAAATGATTTAACGTTGACTTTTTGTTTTTAACAGTGTTTTAAAATCTGTATATGTAAGAAGACATTGTTTACATTTTTCTGATAGGCCTAACGTTTTAAATACTACCCTATACACCTTTGTATTTTAAAGGTCTGTATCATTTTATTAAAGTTAAAGTTATTTTATTATTAAAATTGTATGTGAAAGTGTCACATGTGTGTGGAAAATGTTTGCCTAGCGCTTACGTTTCACGGTTTAAAGTTAAAAGGACATAGTTTTGAACAGAATCGTTATTTTTATTCCAAATACACATTCTCAAACAATAATCAGATTTCTCCATTGGGCTGTAGTGAATAAATCAGTAAATTAGTGAATATAACTCAACTAAAGCATGAATTAACTCTAAATTTACTAATAATTTTAACTATTAATTTGAACTAAAATCTAGCTATTAATTCTAGCTTTTTCAGATAACGTTGTAAACGTACGAATACTAAACCGTTGTATTTTAACTTTATACATACATTGTTTTAAAAAAGTTTTTAAATGATTAGGTGAAACAAAACTCTTCTTTAATTAAAACAACTCACTGATCTGTTACTAGATACATAGGTGGCTTGGGAGGGGGTCTTGGTGTGGGAGGTGTCTAGGGGTGGGAGGTGTCTAGGGTGGGAGTGGTCTACCTGTGGCTACTGGGCAGATGTCACACAGGTCAGTCTAACTTTTGGGGTGTAACTGTTCGGACATGTTTCATTGAGCTCCCAGGATATTACTTTGGTGTTGGATTATTCTTTCGTGTTTTGGATATACCTTTTGGATACACATTGGATATACCTTTGATGTGGAATACACCATTGGATATATCTTTTGGCTCTCTTTCAACAAACGGATTTACAATAACGTAAGGCTATTTTTTAGATACTGTGATTTTTAACATGGTGTGGTTTTAATATTATGTGTTTGAGACACTTTTTAAAGATATTTTATGTTAAATGTAGCATTTTACACATAATGTGTGGATGGATACATTTACCTTTCTGTAAATTATTGATTTTAACATCTTAAAATAACGCTAACTCATTTTTCATAACTCTTTTAGAGAAAAATGCAATTTTAACTTATTTCATTAATGTTTTAAAAGTGATGGACACTTCATGTAATGAAATTACATCTGCCTTCTTTAATAAATAAAAAACACTGATCTCATCCCTGATCATGTCTTTATTGTACATTTCTTAAAAAAGTTTTAATATATATTGTCATAATGTTATTTGTTAAACAATATGATGTTTAAACATTATTGTAACTGGATATATCTTTGGAGATAATGAGACTTTTCTACTTCTTTCAACAAGTGAAATTGTAAAAACGTAAGTCAGTTTTTAAATGTACGTATGTGTTTACGCATTTGATATGTTTTTATATTTGTTTAATGTTGTTTTAGATGTTTTAATTCTAACACATTTTGCTATCTTTAAGAAAATGCAATTTAAACTTTTAAAGATACTTTATGTAAAATGTAACATTTTATAAATAATGTGTGAAAGTTAAATGCTTATGGATCAACATTTTTAAAAAATGTGGGGAGGGGTAGGGGTGTTTGTAGGGAAGGGGATCATGGGAAAATTCCCACGGTCCGGAGCTGAACATTGATTTTTCAATGTTTTAACATTTATGTTTTAACATAAAATGCTGTTTTAGATGTTTTAATGCTAACACATTTTTTTTATATCTTTAAGAAAATATACACTTTTAAAGATACTTTATGTAAAATGTAACATTTTATAAATAATGCATGAAAGTTAAATGCTTATGGATCAACATTTAAAAAAAAATGATCTTTTTGTAATGAAAAACTCTCTTAACTTGTTATACTCTTCTGTAAATGACTGAACATTTATGTTTTAACATAAAATGTTGTTTTAGATGTTTTAATGCTAACGCATTTTTTATATCTTTAAGAAAATACACACTTTTAAAGATATTTTATGTAAAATGTAACATTTTATAAATAATGTGTGAAAGTTAAATGATTATGGATCTACATTTTTAAAAAATTATCTTTTTGTAATGAAAAAACTCTTAACTTGTTATACTCTCCTGTAAATGACTGAACCATGATTTATTTTCAATGTCTTTAAGCACAATGTAATTGTGAAAGTACAACTTTTTCTTGTAATTGTGAATGTACAACTTTTCTTCAAATGTATTAGAAAATAGAACTATTTGCTCGGCATAATTTTAATACATGTTGTTTTAAATGTTTTAATGTGGATCGTGGGAAAATTTCCCACGGTTTATGTTTTAACATAAAATGTTGTTTTAGATGTTTTTCATTGACATTTTAAAGTTTTTAATGTGCAACTAATGTGTTTTACAAATGTGTGAGAACACATGTGTATTTTAACTTTATACAACGTTTTATATTATTAAATATATAATTTAAAATATCATTTAATTTATAATATATCCCTGGTTCTGATCACGCCCATATGGGAGGAGCAAGCGTGGGAATATTCTCACGGTCACGTGACCTGTCCGGAGGTGGGAGGGAGGGGGTAGAAAGGGGCGGGGCAAGCGTGGGAAAATTCTCACGTCAAAAAGGGGGCGGGGCTTGAGGGCAATAAAACTGTCAGTTTGATGGATGTTGCCCTATAACCTCTCTCTGACGATCCCTATCAAAAGCTACTCTCGATGCGCTGAGTTGCGCTTTGGGAAAACATCTTTGTTGTGAATCTGGAAAGGTCAACATCTCAATTGTCACATCAACTGCCTTGAATTGATGGCTGTATTTCTGACCCTGATGTACTACCTCCAACAGTTAAGGGGCTACTATGTCCTAGTGCGGGTGGACAACACTTCAGTAGTCGCCTACATAAATCTCCAAGGCGTACTGCATTCGCACTGTTTGAAAAGGTTCTGCTTTGAAATCAGGACAAGTTCCTGTCCCTCAGGGTGATTTACATTCCTGGGCATTTGAATGTGGGAGCAGTCTTTCTGTCAGGCTGTGACACACAGGGAATGGAAATGCCCCCCAAGGTAGTCAAACAGATTTGGGAAAGATGTTACAAAGTAGAAGAGAACGACAGGCTATATGGCCTAATGAAGGGGAATCCAGTGTGTGCCGAATACTGTTGCCATAATGGTCAGTGCCCTGCCGGACAGAAATGCTGCTCAACACCTGTGATCATGCATGCAGTGAAACTTCTGATTTAACCAACGGAAAGAGTTGTGAAAATGATTTAGCATAGTACATACTTTTTTTACTTGAATAAATTCAGTGCTTATTTTTTTTTTTTTTTTACTCTTCTCTTGCATGCTTAATATTTGTATGCTTTTGAGAATATTTTTTACAAACATTTTAGCCAAAATTAGTGTGTTGAAATAACGGAAGCATATGGACATGGCTAGACGGCTAATTAAACATATTAACCCCATGACCTAAGTAACACGCTGAAGTAATAAAAAAATAACTAATTTGCTTTGCCGGCTGTGTTTCTGAATTGCACATATGTAGAACTAATCATATTAGAGAAAGATGATGTAATGAGTCATTTTACCTTTGCCATGTAGCCTACCTGTTCCATATAAACTGTTGTATTATTTTTGCTGGTGGGATTCTCTGTGATTGATATGTGATTGATCCTCCCGGCCATGAATAAAGCTTCTTGTACTGTGTATTCAGCTCTTATGGTGATTTTCTACAGCCTGCAAGACTTCAAGTTACGCCCCTTCAAGTTACGCCCACTTCAAGTTACACCCCTTCAAGTTACGCCCCTTCAGGTTACGTCCACTTCAAGTTACGCCCCTTCAGGTTACACCCCTTCAAGTTACGCCCCTTCAGGTTATGCCCCTTCAAGTTACGCCCACTTCAAGTTACACCCCTTCAAGTTACGCCCCTTCAGGTTACGCCCACTTCAAGTTACACCCCTTCAAGCTACGCCCCTTCAAGTTACGCCCACTTCAAGTTACACCCCTTCAAGCTACGCCCCTTCAAGTTACGTTCACTTCAAGATACGTCCACTTCAAGTTGCTCACGGTTTTTTTTTTTTTTTTTTTTTGACTTAAAGCAGCGTTGCACAGACCGGTCGGTGTATGATATAAAAGTACTGCGACAGTTCTGTATGCTTTTGAATCTCTCTCGCACGAGTTTAACATAAACTGAACATACTAGAGTTGATTAAACTGACTCTATTTTTTTTTTTTTTTTTTTTTTTAAGCAAACAATACAATACATATAAATACATAAAGAAAGCAACAGCAAAAAATAAGTATAGACAAATATAAATGCGGAGAAAAACAAGTGTCAGACCAATAAGCTTGTTAATGACAAACCAGAAAGAAGTGCATAATGCAAAGGAAAACAAATGATCAGACAAATAAACAAATATACAAACAACATAAAACAGAAGGCAAAGGGCGAACCGGTATCTGCTACATATACCTATATATATACACATATACATGCACATACATATATCTATAAACACATATATATACATACATACAGTCAGAAAAAAAGGGAAGAAAGAATTAAATAAATAAAAATAATAAGAGGCATATGCAGAGAAAAGGGAAAGTAGATGGGGATAGACTGAATAGAAGAAAAAAAATCAGAAAAGATAAAATAGAAATTAAAATGGGGATATTGGAGAGTTTAAATGGCTATTGCATGGTTTAATTGATTTCCTGCTATTTATGCACCATTCCATGGAATATGGACATGCACCTTCCACTCCAAGAGGTCTTGTGAGGGCTCACCAAAGCACATTGGCCGGACCTTCCGGATCATTTGTACATGACCCGGTCGCGTTTCTGCCTGTACTCGGGTAAAACCGTTTCAAGAGATATCTTGGAAGGGCTCACCAAAACACATTGGCCGGACCTTCCGGATCATTGGAGCATAACCCGGTCGCGTCTCTGCCTGCGCTTGGATTAAAAAAAAATTAAATAATGATAATAATATTTGACCATCAATTGTAGTCATAGCAGGGTATGCATTTCAAGCCAGGTATCATATATTGTCTTGGTCTACAGACCCGTTGGGTCCTGTCATGACCTTGTCGAGGGTGAGAAAGAAGGAGTTGAGAATGTGGACAGGAGACCAAGGTATAGAGTGAGAAGGGTAAAAAGGGGAGGGAAAGGGAGAAGAGGAGAGAGAAGAAAAAAAAAATAATAATAGTAATATACATATATACATATACATATACATAGATATATGTGTGGTTCATGCCTTTAAAGCCCTTCATACAAATCATATAGCGACGGTTAAAGGTAATCTAAAGTAATTGCGACATACATACATACATACATACATACATACATACATATATAGACTTACAAACATATATAACAATACATGCATATATACACACTCACATACACACACTTACATATATAGTTATATATACCCGTATACGTAATAAAAAATATTAATAACAATAATAATGTCTTAGGCATACGCACATGCCTTACACATACGTAATGAACTAACTAGTAAAATGCAGAATTAAAATGCAAAACAGTACCATGGATATATCAGATATCTTTATCCTTTACATTTCCTGATATATTGATACAGGTTATAAGTATATTCAGAGGGTATTAAATATCATTGATTTGCATTGTGTACGTCTTTTACGTCATATAAATAAACGGTGAGGCACCAATTCATCTCTCAGGGCACATTAATGTTTAGTGATTCAGTAATGGCACCAAAAATGTGTATAAATAATTTGTGTTTGAGAATAGCCGTCTGTTTTTCTTTGATAATATGATCTATTAATACAGTAGCTGTTGCCATTGTATAATACTGATTTTATTTTTATTTTTCCAATTGATCAAAATTGTTTTCTTGGCGATAACTAGAGACAGAAGTAAGGGTGATGTATGTTCTAGTGGGGGGTTTATGTTTAATGTGTCTCCTAGAAGACATAATGACGGATTTGACGGGATATTAAGTTTAAGGTAGACAGATAATTTTCCTGTGATTTCTTTCCAAAATTTGGTAACTGGGGGGCAAGACCAGATGGCGTGAAAGTAGTGATCTTGTGTATTGAGAATACAGTGTTCGCATTTGTTTTATTTTGATAATCCCATTTTAAACAGTTTATGTTGGGTTAGGAGCGTTCTATGTATTACTTTAAATTGAATTAATACGCTGGTATTTCTGCTTAAACTAAATGTATTTAAGCAGATTTGTTTCCAGAAATTGGTATCTGTGGTTATGTTAAGGTCATGTTCCCACTGTTTAATAGGTATCGGATATGTTGTATCTGTATTTATTAATAGTGTATAATTTAGATAGTAATTTGTCTGTGTTACTGATTTGTTTAATTTTTCAATAAGAGGTGGAGTTCTAGGAAGAAGGTTGCCAATCTTAGTTCTAATAGCATGATTAATTTGTATGTAATAAAAATACTGATCTTTCCCTAAATTATATTTTTCTATTAATTCTGAAAAATGTTTAAAATTATTATCTGAAAACAGATGATGTAAATGTGTGATGCCAGCAATTTTCCATTTTTCATTAATAAGTGAAGATTTATTAATGGTAAAATCTGGGTTATGCCATATAGGAGAGAAAGAGTGTGGTGTTATTGTATTATGAGTTATTTGATTACTTTTCCACCATGCTAATAAAGTTGTACGGATTGTCATGTTATTGTATAGATCATGAGTCTTAATAACATCAGTAATATATGGTAATTTGGATAATGAAATCTTTTTACAGTCTGCCTGTTCTAAATCTAACCATGAGTTATGGGTATAATTGCCGTTTATCCATTTGCAGAGATATTGTAATTGCGCAGCTAGATAATAATAGTGAAAGTTTGGTGCCCCTAATCCTCCCATATCTTTGTTTTTCTGTAATGTAGTAATACTAATTCTTGTTTTTTTATTTTTCCAATAGAATTTATTTATCTTGCTATTTAAGGTGTCTAACCATTTCTTAGTGGGTTGGATTGGTATCATTGTAAATAGATAGTTTATTAATATGACCATTTTTATTGTAGAGATTCTTCCTATAAGAGATAATGGCAAATTCATCCAACGTTTTAAATCATCTTCTATGTTTTTAAGTAATGGAATGAAATTAAGCTTGAATAAGTCTGATAGGTTGGGAGAAACGTGTATTCCCAGATGTGATATTACCTGTATTAAATGGGATATTTTGATGTTCTATACACTGTGATGTTTTATTTAATGGTAAAATTATAGATTTTGACCAGTTTATTGTGTAATCTGATATTTTAGAAAAATCCTTAATGACATTGATAACTTCCATAAGAGACTTTTCTGGTTTTTGTAGGTACAGTAGAATGTCATCAGCATACAGAGAGATTTTATGATTGATTTTATTTGTTGGGAATCCCATGATCTTATCATTTTGTCTAATTGCGGCTGCTAAGGGTTCTATGAATAATGCAAATAGAAGTGTAGAGAGTGGACATCCTTGTCTGGTCCCTCGTTGCAACTGGAATGATGGTGATATGATGTTGTTAGTGATAACTGAAGCCTTAGGTGTACTATACAATGTTCTAATCCAGTGAATGAATGATTTCCCAAAACCAAATTTTTCTAGTGCGGCAAAAAGAAAATTCCAATTAACTTTGTCAAACGCCTTTTCCGTGTCTAGTGAGACAATGATTGTATTATTTTGTGGTTTGTTGATATTCAAGATATTAAATAAACGACGTATGTTAACTGATGAATGACGTCCTTTGATAAAACCTGTTTGATCTGGGTGAATAAGACTTGAGATGACTGTCTCTAATCGTAAAGCTAAGGTTTTACTCATTATTTTCATGTCAGTATTGATAAGGGATATGGGTCTGTAACTTGTGCATAATAACGGATCTTTATTTGGTTTGAGTAAGAAAGAGATTAATGCTGTGTTCATATGCTGTGGAATAGATGAGCTATTTTTAATTTCTGCTGACACATCTAAAAACTGTGGTGAAATAATTGACCAAAAATGTTTGTAAAATTCTGGGGGGAAACCATCTAAACCTGGTGATTTATTGTTTGGTAGTGCAAAGAGAGCTTTCTTATATTCATCCTCTGTTATCGGTATTTCTAATTCTTCTTTCTGTATTAGACTTAATTGGGAAAGTGTTATGTTATGGAAAAAATTACCAATCTCTTTCTCATCTTCTTTTTTATCATTTTCGTACAGATTCTTGTAAAATGTCTGAAAAGTTGTGTTAATATCCTGCAGGTTATGAGTAATTTGATTTTCATTTTTAATTATAGGTATATGGGTTTTTTCCTTATTACGTTTAAGCAAATTGGCTAAATATTTTCCTGATTTATCTTTATATTCAAAATGTATAGACCATATAGTCGTTGTTTTTGAAATTCTAATTTTTTATTTGTAATACCTTCAAGTTGATCCTTTGTTTGATTTATCTCATTTAATATTTGTTCATTGTGGTTTTGTGAGTATGTTTGGTGTAATATTTTTATTTTATCTTCAAGGTCTTTTTCTAATTTTTGCTCTTTTTTATGTTTAAATGTAGCGTATGATATAATCTTTCCTCTCATTACTACTTTGGCTGTCTCCCATAATGTTGTGGCAGATATATCAGGGGTGTTGTTTATATTAATGAATGATGTCCACTCTCTTTTAAAATATTCATTAAATTTTTCGTCTTGAAGTAGTGATATGTTCATACGCCATCTGTTTGAAGTTTTTACATTTCTATTATTATAAAAAGTAAGAGTGATTGGTGCATGATCTGAAATGATAATGGGTTCAATTGTTGTGTTTGAAATATCAGACATAATGGAATTACTTGTTAAAAAAAATCTATGCGGGAGTATGATTTATGAACTGGAGAGAAGTATGTATAAGCTCTTGTTGTAGGGTTTTTCTGTCTCCAGTTATCACCAAGTCCAAAATCTGTCATATATTGTTTTATAATTTCTGTAGAGTGCCATGTTTTCATCTGATTTGAGGTGTTAGATTTGTCTAGAATTGGATTGATAACTGTGTTAAAGTCACCCCCTATAATTACAGCTGATTGTGTAAATTCTAATAATATTGAAAAAAAAGTGTAAAAAAAGTTTTCATCATCAATGTTTGGTCCATAAATGTTGGCAATAGTAATATTGTTATTATTAATGGTAGAATTAATTATGATATATCTGCCCTCCGTGTCAGCTATTGTTTTATTGATGGTAACTGTAGGTTCCTTCGTACAAGAATGGCTACTCCTCTCTTCTTTGAGCTATAAGATGAAGAGAAGATATGTGAGAATTGTGAGGTTTGAAGCTTCTTGTGTTCAGATTCTAGCAGATGGGTTTCTTGTAATAGACAAATGTCTGCATTTAATTTTTTTAAAATTATTTAATATTTTAGATCTTAAACTGACTCTTAGCTGTTCAGGAACTGAAATGCTTGATTTGGGTAAAGCAAGCTGCAATTTGCATTCGTGCCAGGGTACTGATAATGTATTGCAAGAAACCATATTGCAATGTATTGTTTAATCAATTATTCATCCCACGTCAACTAAAGTGTGGAGCAACCCTTACAAAAAAGAAGTAGCCTATACTTCAAGTTAATTTTATTAAGTATACTTTATGTACCATATCTACTCCAGTGGTTCAATCCTTTAAGTACCTGGGGATAGATATCTTTCCATCCCTGCAGGAAATTATCTCGAAAAACCTGAATAGTATTTTAGCAAAAATATCCTCAGACTTGGAAAATTGGTCTCGTCTCCCTACTTCTTTTCACGCTCGAATATCTGTAATTAAAATGAATGTTCTTGCACGTATTAATTTCTTTTCATCTATGATTCCTCTTTCTCCACCTTCTGGCTTCTGGAATAAACTCGATGCATGCGTTTCTCGTTATATATGGGATGGGAAACGTCCTCGAATCAAGCTGACTACCTTACAGCATAGCAGATTACAT
Organism: Scardinius erythrophthalmus; assembly: GCF_964197995.2. Lineage (NCBI taxonomy): Eukaryota > Metazoa > Chordata > Actinopteri > Cypriniformes > Leuciscidae > Scardinius > Scardinius erythrophthalmus. The sequence continues at coordinate 17,496,094 of NC_138235.1, forward strand.
GGAGGTCCGTCTTTCCCTAATTTTAGACTTTATGCTCAAGCCTTTACCCTCCGCCCTTTATCAGTCTGGTTTGACCCTGATGCTTCTGTGTCATGGAGAGCAATTGAGGAATCTATAGTTTATCCCTATGAACTGAAGCATCTTGTTTTTTTCCGGGGTTCCACTGAAGCAGTGTAAATCTCAGTTTGATCCTATTGTAACTCATCTTCTCTCCACTTGGAGTGAAGTCGAAAAGCAAACACACCAAGTTACAATCTGGCATAGGCATTCACCTATTTTCCATAATAACAATCTTTTGTCTGGCAAGGCCCCTTTTCAAAAATAGTAAACACTTTGGGAGAGATCTATGACGATATGGGTCTAAAATCATTTCAGAACATTAAAGGGGTGGTAAAACACCTTTTTTCGAAGGCTTGATTGTGTTTGTGGGGTGCACTGTAACATGTGTTCATGCTTCGTTTTTTAAAATTCGCATTATTTTTCACATATTTAACCATTATTCTACACTGCTCTGTCCCTCCTTGTAAAAAAGGTCGGATGATTTCCTGGTTCTAAGAAGCCCCGCCCTCAAAAATACGCAATGGGCTCAGATTGGTTAGCTGGCCCAGTGTGTTGTGATTCGCTAACCGCCAAGTGCAGATGTAACAATACATAAAAGCTATAATCAAAGAATAATTTACAGTGATCGCATAAACGACAACAACCACGAACATTCCAAGTTCGCTGCACTGGTGATATTAAACAGAAGTTTGTGTGTGTTTGTCGGATAAGTATGAATTAACGTTAGCATTTAACAAACTGGTTTGTGGAGACAAACAGCGTTGTCCTTCATTTACTTCCTCGCTACAATGTACAATTAGCAATACGAACTATTACAGGAAAACTCATCAACGAAAAAATCATACTTACAGGTTGTGGCTCGTAAACAACAGCTTCTGTTTTTAAAGTTGGAACTGCTCGATCTTTCAGGACAAGCCGTTGTGTGAATCCTGCATTGTAACTCGTGTAGATTGAGGAAGCTTTCCTCCGGAAAATATGCAGCACAGAGAGCGACGTTTGGATTATAATTATGAGGGACCGAGTTAAAAATAAATTGTAACCATCCTTAGGAAGACTGAACAAAGTGGACCTGCAATCTGGGTGAAAATAACAGCGTTTCGACGGCATAGCGGCAACGACTCTCTACTACTACAACAACTCTTCTCCAAAGCAACATAAAATGGCCTCGCCCCCTCTATGTATTGTGTTCCCAGAGGAGGGGTTTATGTAAATGTTGGGCTTAGTGATGTCAGCAAGCCCACAGGAATGTCGTGTAGTCCCTATCGGCCGTTTCTGTAGTTCTTAGAAATTGATTTCTTTAAAAGCAAATATCTCCCTTTGCTTTAAACTTTGAACGTTGTAACTTTGCAGATGTTGTTTATGCTCAAACAGCAACATTACACACTAACTAAAGTTAGAAAAGTGAAATCGTGTTTTACCACCCCTTTAAAACTCAATATAATTTACAAGGTACATCTTTTTATATGTATTTGCGAATAAGATCGGCCCTTCGGGCATATGGGGTGCCTTGGGACTCCCATTTACCTATTCACCCACTGCGTAAATTAATCCTTCCTTCTGAGAGATCTTCCTCTTCTGTTTCGGTTATTTATCAGTATCTTCTTGAGCATTCATACAAACCCTTATCAATTACAACTGTTTGGGCCAAGGATCTTAATGAAGATGTGCATGTTTTATTTTCGGATCAGGTATGGAGGATGTTTAAGCTGTCTTCAAGGAACCCCAATCATCAAATGATACACTGGAAATTACTACATATGGTTTACTTGACTCCTATGAAACGTTTCTATATGAATCTATCCTCCTCTCCCAAGTGTAATCTTTGTTCTCAAGGATCTCTAGGCACATACTTGCACTTCTTTTAGGACTGTCCCTCTCTCTCACCTTTTTGGACCCAACACTCACAGGACTTATCATATCTGTTGGACACTGATATTTCTTTGACCCCACATAGTTTTTTCTTGAACAAATTTAGGGACCTTACCTTATCCATTCAACAAAGATATTTACTGTTAACCGCTCTCACAGCGGCAAAAAAAAAATGTTAGTTAACCGCTGGAACCCTCCTTACACAATGGACAGAAGAACATGGACGGTATCTTGGCTGGACATAATATCAATGGAACTCTCAACCTCTCGTATGCATGGATCCACTGTTAAGACTGTGAATTTATGGCATGCTGCTTTTGATATTGTGTCAACTTTTTTGACATCTATGTATTTTTTTTTCTTTTTTATAAAATTAAATTTTTTTATTTTATTATTATAATTTTTTATTTATTTATTTATTTATTTATTTATTTATTTATTTATTTATTTTTTTTTTTTTATTTTTTTTTTATTGTTTTTTGGGTCTACATTCTATGTTTGTATTTGGTTTGTATTTTCTTGAAGTCTACCAGGGGTGGGATGGGATGGGTTGTAGATTTTTGCGTTGTATTTTTGTTTTTCTTGACTTTAAAAAAGAAAACTTAATAAACAGTCGTTAACAAAAAGTATACTTTATGTAGTAAGTATACTAATATCAACGTGTACTTGTAGTAAACTTGTAAGTGTACTATTTCAATACTGCTTGGGACTAAATTGGCCCACTTTTAGTATATAAAAGTATGTTTAAGTGTACTATAAGTGTAACAGTTGTAAACTTTAACTACACAACTAGGTTTCTCATTTGTAATGCATCTGTACAACAAGTGAACTTATGATGTTTTATTAACAAAGTTCGGGAGGAGCACGTTCAAATAATCAAGTAATCAATCAACTCATCAAACAATTACCATGTCTACCCTATCAGCATGAGAGGAAGCATATATATTCACTCTGTCAACTCATCTAACTTCCTTGACAGTTTTCAGCATCCCTCCACCACCCCGACTCCTCACTCTTGGCTTGTTCTTTCACAGCCAGGAATACGGGGGGAGTACTCTGGGTTCGGCCGAATACCGAGCCCGGAGCCCTCTCCTCGGACAGCACGCCAAATACGCATTTATTCTATCTGACTTATTTGTAAGTGTGAACTCGTGAAATAAGTATACTAGTAGTTTACTCTTTTAATATTAGTAGCACATTTTTTAGTTTAAGAAAGAACACACTGAAGTGTACTCTCAGTAATATTTAGTTTATTAGTTTATAGTGCAAGTATACTTGTAAGTTTTCTTTAAGTGAACATAACATTATACTTATAGTTTACTATTTATATTATTTTTGCACTTGCACTGTTCAAATCAAATGTAGATATTATTTTTTATACTTGAAAAATACCTTTAACTGTACTTTGATTTTAAAAACATTTATGCTCTTCAAGCATCCTTTTATATCAACACTTGAATGTCTGGAAGTTTCATAAAGAAAGGCAGCATTTTAAACAAAAAAGTTAGAGAAAAATCACATTTTTGTCAAAGACTACGCCTTGATCAGATTCAGAACGATGATCAAAACACAGATGGAGTAGATCGAGTCCAACAGCTCTGAAGCTTCAGTCGTTTTCTTTTCATGGGTTCGACATTTCATTTGGTAACATTAAGCAGTTTTGATTAACATGCTGTTTAATGTTTGATGAACACATTATTTTACATTTGAGTGAGCAATCTTCTATCACTTGTTTCAGCTTCTTCTCCTGTGTTTTGATCCGGAGATTCAGTCTGTACTAGAAGATGTGTCATAGCGCCCTCTTCCGTTTAACAGTGAAAACATGGAGAGCTGGAAAATTCAGTCAATGGTGGGGAAAAGTAGCCTGGTTAAAACCAGACCATTCTCAGTAGTAACTGAGTTATGGTCTGGCAAAGCTTCATTAATAACTCATTTCCAAAGGGGCGTCACCAACGGACGTCGCTCAAATGCCTCTGGGCGCAATTGGATAGACCTAAAACCAGTCAAAGCGATCGTCATCGTGTAAAGCCATATGCTGCGTCCCAATTCGCCTAAGTTACACTATGCCATAAAAGTATGTACTCTTTTTGTGAAGAAAAGGTATTTACTTTTGAATGTGTAGCAAAAAAGTAGGCAAGCTTTGGGACATACAACTTCGTTATCTTTATCGGACAGATCTGTCACGTGCGTCCTGTCACGTAAACTGCCCTGTCAATCATCCTGTCATCTTAAAATCCTCAATTAAATCTAATTTAATTTCTTACCGTTTTGGAGAGAAATGTAGTAGCACGTTCATCTGCCAGTGGGTCTTTCATGGAGACTGTCCTCATGTGTTTGCAATTTGAATATAATAATGCATTTAAAAGTTGGTGCGCTTCACCAACGGACGTTGCTCAAATGCCTCTGGGCGCAATTGGATAGACCTAAAACCAGTCAGAGCGATCGTCATCGTGTAAAGCCCACCTCAACATTTCTGATTGGTGCCTCGATTTGGACGGATTAGAAATCGTCTTGAATGGGCTCTTTGCCAGACTACTTGCAGAGCAAATCTAAATTTGCCGGAAGTTTGTCTGGGTTTTCCCAGGCTAGGGGAAAAGTAGAATTAGAGTAAATTCCTATGTACACCAGTGGACTAGACTACACAAAAATTCAGATACGCAGAATTAAAAACATATCTGTTCTATATCAATATTCTAATCAATATTTTCAAACAATGTAAGTTTCATAAGACTATATGAAAAACTATGTAAAAAAAAAGGTATATTTAACAGGCTACTCGATCAAAAGAGTTAACACAACTACAAGCCAAGTATACTTTGAATACTTAAATTATACTTTTAAGTATATCTCGATCAAAATATTGAGTACAAGTACGCGCCAAATATACTTGGACTTTTCTCTCAGTATAAGTCAAGTAGGTACACTTAAGTGTAATTTTAAGTATATTTATGAGAAGTATACAAAATGTAGACTGAAAGTATACTTATTTTTAGTTTAAAAGAAGTATACTAATAGAACACTTGAATAAATTTATTTTTCGTAAGGGAAGCACTAATATATCCTTTTGGAATTGGACTTTATTTCTTTTTTCTGCGTAGAGGGAGTTCAACTGCTGTTCCATTATACCCCACACAGTGGAACTCTTGGATAACACTGGGAAAGCGTACCTTTCCAGGGGAAAGGACGCTGCAGAGCCACATCCTGCCAGAAGGGAGGTAACATGTGGAGAATACACATATGGACTGGCCGAAGGGGAAGTGCACATATGGAATGTCACTGGGGTGGCTCCACCCGAAGGGGGAGACAAACCCGACAGTGACGGCAGAGCAGACTCTGCCGAGAGAAGACACGGGCTCCGCAGGGAGCTGGTCGTGGAAGAATACACATATGGGATCGCCGCAGGGATCACCACATATGGAACCCAGCCTAGCACATGTTACACAAGCATACAAGCACTAGGCCTGGCGTCGGACGCTCCGCAACGTCCGACTACCGAAGGGGTTGCGGAGGAACTCACAGGGTTCACCAATTGGGGAACTCGACTGCAGCCAAAAGCGCCCTTATCCATTCCTAGGAAGGGAGTGGCGCAGCAAGCCGACACTAGAGCGGGAACTTTGGTGTTACCGGCTAGTAGAAGTGAGCACACAGAAAGAAACCGGCTCAACACGTAAGCTATAAAACCTAGCGAACGTGTTAGGTGTCGCCCAGCCCGCAGCTCTACAGATGTCTGTCAGCGAGGCGCCGTGTGCCAGCGCCCAGGAAGAAGCGACACTCCTAGTCGAGTGGGCTTTCAACCCGGGCGGGCAGGGCACGCCTTGGGCTTCGTAAGCCAAGGAGATGGCATCCACTATCCAGTGGGCCATCCTCTACTTGGAGACAGCCTTCCCTTTCTGCTGGCCTCCGTAACAGACGAAGAGCTGATCTGAGGTCCTGAGGCTTTGCGTTCTGTCCACGTACAGACGCAGAGCGCGAACGGGACAGAGAAAAGCCAGGAGAATAGCCTGCAGGTTCACTACCTGGTCCCGGAAGGGAGTGGTAGGAACCTTGGGCACGTATCCGGGCCGGAGTCTCAGGATGACGTGAGAGTTATCCGGGCCGAATTCTAGGCACGGTTCGTCGACCGAAAATGCATGCAGGTCCCCTACCCTCTTGATAGAGGCCAATGCAACCAGGAGTACTGTCTTACAGGACAGGATTTTTAACTCAGCTGATTGCAGAGGCTCAAAGGGTGGTCTCTGAAGTGCCGAAAGGACCAGAGACAAATCCCAAGAGGGTATAGAGTGGGCGAGGAGGACTCGCTCCCCTCAGGAACCTGACGATCAGGTCATGCTTTCCCAAAGACTTACCATCAACAGCATCGTGATGTGCAGCAATAGCGGCAACATACACTTTAAGGGGCCGATCACACCTGACGCGTTCTTTGCAGCTAGTAAGCCCGAACAGTACTACTAGCTTATAAGGACTGAGGTCACTACAGTTAAAAGCTCTTGCTGAGTTAATCCACCTTTAAACTATTACTGTCTATGAACAAAAGTGTATTTTTATTGTTGTGTACCTCAGCATTTCTGAGTGAACCCCGCTGGTTCACTCACTATTTTTAAGTCTACTGTCGATCACGTGATATGACGTCACGACGTGCGGACCTAGCTGACGTTATCTGAAAAATCTATTCAAGATGGCTACCCTCTCGAGCGAAGTGGAGCTGCTGGTTTATCAAGCATGAAATAACTCGTAAGTAAACCAAAACACTTTAAAACTACTTTGCTTGTTGTCATATTGTAACAATATCATGTTACACATGATATTTGACTGTTAGACTAATATTTGACTATTTAAGTTGGCGCGGGCGCGATGACCGTCCTGTGCACTGTTAATGTCGTGGCAGGGCAATAATGTTAATGTTAGTCAATAACCATTTGCAGCAAGCGATAGTCCTTCTGTTTTTGAGTGTGTTGCTGCTGTTTGTGTTAAGCGCTCTGTGATATTTGACTGTTAGCCTAGATTAGTTTTTTTTTAAGCGCGGAGCTTCACGTTGGCGCGCACATGCGCGATTAACGTCACCGTCAGCCCGCGTGCTAGTGACAAGGTAATATAATGTGTAAGTTTACTGTTAATGTCGTGTCAAGGCAATAATGCTAACGTTAGTCAATAATTCTTTTCAGAAACGATAGTCATTGCGGTTTTTTAGTGTGTTGCTGCTCTTTGTGTTAAGCACCCAGCTCTGGCAAGTTCAATGAGATGTTATTTCTACATGCACCCAAATGAGCTAGTGGCTAACGTTAGCTTTAACTTTTTACTCAAACAAAGTTAAGGTTATAGACATAATTGTAACTGAATGAACTCTGCAAGTTTTTATTAAACATTTAAAAACGTTTTTTTTTTCATTATAGGTCGAAGTGTAAGGAGTAGAGTGATCATCCGCCAAAATCAAGGTAGGCCTACCTCAAATGTTAATTTAGGCTGTAACCTATTTTTCACCGTTTATTTAATTTGGCGCCAAATTCAGATTAGAATATAAATCTAGCCATACAATATCTCTTTTGCTATTATTTGTGAATAACAAGTTAGCCACCCTCTTAAGTGTAACAAAATGGTTTCTGTGTTGTCATACAATTCATTTAACTCTCCTGTTATGTTGGAATTCTGTGCACTCCCTTTATGATCCGCATTGGATTTAATAAAATTCCTCAAATCACGCTATGAAAAACAACAAAGATTCATGTTCAGACTGTAAACTTTTAATGTGAACATTTGTAAAATATTCCAAATATATATATATATATAGATAGATATTTAATGAAACTGTTTTTTAACCTTTTTTTTTTAAAGTAGTTGAAAAAAACTGTATGCTGACTTGTTTTGCATGTACATTTTTTTTTTTTTTTTTTTACGAACAAATTAAGCAAATAAATGTAGCTGTATAATAAAACATAAACTAAACTCATTAAAAATAATCTCATTTCGTAAATTCATATGTATTTCTTGGACTTCACACACATGGTGCTGGTTTTGCTGTCACGCTTGGATGGGCACACCTTGCATCTCTTCTGTTTTTCCCTATCATCTGTGTTCACTCCATTTTCTGTGGGTGCAAGAAATTCATATGTAGAAAAGCACACTCTTGCTGTGTGCTCATCATGTCAGAAGTAACTTCTTTACTTTATGAAATGAGTTTACAAAACTAAATATTTTCATTCTGTTTTCATTTTCAGCTCCATTTAATTGTTCATTTATGATGTTCTGAGCAAAGCAAAAAAAAAATAAAGTTTACAAAATTTATATGCAAACCAAGTCAGCATACTGTTTATTTAAAAATGGTTTAAAAACATTTTCATTAAATCATATCTTCATATATATATTTATTGGAACATATGACAAAAGTTTACAGTTTATACCTGAATCTTTGTTGTTTTTCATAGTGTTATTTTTGAGGAATTGTATTGAATCCAATGCGGGTCAAATTGACCCGGAACATCACGAATGTAATAGTAATTTTGTTTGTATATGTCAAAAAACAAATAAAGGTAAAAGATAAAAAAGGGTTAACCAGTATTTCCAACAACTATAAAATCTAAACAGGTCAATTTGACCCACAACATAACACAAGGGTTAAAAGTATAGGAAGAGCGGAAACAGACAATACTTTGTGTGATTTCATAACATCAAAGCATAAAGCACATAAGATCCCACCTGTATTTTGAAATCTGATAACATTATTTGTACTCTTGGTCATAAAGTGCCTCACTGCTTTTCCTGGTCTAGATTAGTTAAGCTATTTTAGGCAGTCAGCAGTGAATGCAAGGACACTGAAGACTTTGATTGTTTTTTTGCAAAGTGGGTTGTAATAGTGTCTATAAAACACAGTCTTTGACAATTATTTGAGCTTTTTCTGTACTTGAGTAAATCAATCAAAATTAAATATCTTGCTGTCTGTTTTTGTGTGCATGTCTGCAGACCTACATTGTCACCAAGGAGCAACTTTATCGGTAAGTTATATTAACACTTGAAATTTTGTATCATATTTTGTATCATTAATGTAAAGAGGTTGATTGCATAAATTGACTGGTTTCATATTGATTGTTTTATCTGTGCCGACAGGACCAACTAACTCCAAATATTGAAGTCCCACCATTCTGTGGTAATCACGCATTTCACAAGCAGGAAGTAGTGAGTCTGAAGCATAATGAAGCCATTTTAATGGTCAAATGATTCAATGGAGTGGAAGTGCAAGTTGTGTGCTGTCACCTCAGACACCCGGGCCAATTTATTTGTGCACTACCGTTTACAGCATAGTCATTATTCAAGAGTTAGCCCTTTGCCATGTCTCCACAACTCTTGTATTTGTACATTTCCGTCATTTAATGCATTGAAAATTCATTTATCACGTATCCACAAAGACACATGCAGAACTGGTGCAGGAGAAAGAGCACAATTGAGACAAACATTTTTCAACTGTCCATTGTGTGACTTCAAACAGCCTTTCTCAGAGGTGACACTTTTCAGTCATTTAAGGGGACATTTAAAAAAACATGAGAATGTACCGTGCCCATTTAAGGACTGCAACTACCGCACAAATGTTTATTCATCATTTAATGCACACAAAAGTAGGACACATGAAGGCAGTTCAAACTTTTGTGATGACATTGTAGCCTCAGAAAATGATGGTGCACCAGTCATTAACACTGATGTCCTTGAGGACGAGGATCCTGCTCAGTGTGACCATGCAGGCACATCTGCTTTTCCTGAGTCTGACAGTTGTGACACCAGCCAGTTAAGGGCCCAGTTACACCATAATTTGTCGTCCTTGTTCTTGAAGATGCAAACTGTTCTACATGTTTCTGACATGGCCTCTCAAGAAATAGTTGATCACCTGACTCAGATATTTTCCCTGTCTCAACCTCTTGTCAAAGATACTATAAAAGAGATACTACAGAGGCATCATGTCTCTCCTACTGAAGCAATCGTGAATGATTTGGTGAATGCTGTAATGGACACAAATATTTTTGTTAGTGCCACAGCTAAAGGTGAGGAGTTGTCCTCAACTAAACGAAGAAAAACATTTGTTGAGAAAAACTACCCCGTCGTAATGCCAGTGCAGTATGAATTAGAGCCTGGATGCACAGTGGTTTATGTCCCTGTGCTCGAGATGATCCAGAAAATGTTCAAACATACTGACATCCTTGACAGAATCAGAGAAACCAAGAGCTCAGAAAAAGGCCATTACATGAGCCATCAAGATGGCTCATATTTCCAAGAGAATGATTTGTTGTCATCTTCAGAGATATCACTGCCACTGATTTTGTACATTGATGACCTTGAAATTGCAAATCCACTAGGCACTTCAAGGAAAATCCATAAACTCTGTTCAGTGTACTGGATGGTTGCTGATTTGCCAGTTAAATACCGATCAGCGCTGCATGTGATTCAGCTAGCAGCACTATGCAAGGTAGCTGATCTTAAGAGATGTGGCTATCAAGGAGTACTTGGTCCTTTGCTACGGGACCTTCACATTCTTGAAGAAGATGGCATATTCATTGAGTGCCTTGGTCAGTCAGTCCGTGGTACTGTTTTATGTGTTGTGGCTGATAATCTGGCAGCCCACTCATTGGCAGGCTTTATGCAATCCTTTAAAGCAGGATATATTTGTAGATTCTGCAAGGCTACACGAGAACAAACTCAGTCTATCGAAGTCAGAGATGGTGAATTTAGTCCAAGGACTAAAGCCAGTCATGACTGTGATGTGCAGGATGTTACGCAAGAGGTTGTTCAAAGCCAATTTGGCGTCAAAGGGGACTGTATCTTGAGAGAGAAGTTGCAGTATTTTCATACCATCACTGGTTTCCCACCTGATGCCCTGCATGATCTTTTTGAGGGTATTGTACCTGTTGAGTTGGCCCTATGTATTAAGGAGATGATTCGGCTCAAATATTTTAATCTTGAGTATTTGAACTGTAAAATTGTGTCATTCCCATACCAACACACAGACAAGATTGATAAACCACGGCCTATTTCCACAAACTTTGCTGCAAAGAGGACAATTGGTGGCAATGGCCACGAAAATTGCACATTGTTGAGACTACTCCCGTTGATGATTGGTAATAGAGTCCCTGAGGGAGATGGTGCTTGGACTGTATTGATGGATTTGAAAAATGTTGTGGAGCTTGTGCTGTCCCCAACATTTGATGATGCATCTAGCCAGTATTTGCAGACAAAGATACAGGATCACAGATGCATGCTTCAGGAGGTTTTCCCAGAGTTCACACTGCTCCCGAAACATCATTATGTTGAACACTACCCAGATCTCATACAGTGTTTTGGGCCTCTTGTCAATTTGTGGACTATGCGGTTTGAGGGCAAACACCGCTTTTTCAAGCGTGTAGTACATGACACACAAAACTTTAAGAATGTTTTGAAAACGCTAGCGACTAGGCATCAGCACATGATGGCCTACTATCTCAGTGCACCATCATTCTTCAAACCACATCAGCAGACATCAAATGTCTCCTCTGTCTTGGTTTCAGAGCTTCCTGAGGTTGCAAAAGAACACATTAAGCAAAAAACAGACAGCAACATGGTTTACAGCTCATCAAAAATCATTATTGATGGTACTGATTATGATGTTGGGATGTTTGTATCTGTGGGGCAGGAAGGGGGACTGCCTCAGTTTAGCAAAATACAGCAGATCCTCCTTGTTAACAATGATGTCACTTTTCTTTGCCAAGGACACACATCACAGTACATTGAACACCTGAGATCATATGAACTTTACCCAGGCAATGTAACTATCCACAGTGTATCAGACCTCAATGACAACTCACCCCTCTCTGCATACAGTGTAGAAGGAAAATTGCTGTTGACGCCCAAACGATTCATAGTGTTGCACTGAAAGTACATTTAAATCTTGTGATTTAAAAAAATGCTAGCTAGATCTTAAATCATATTTTAAGACAAGGGTAAACTGTTACATTTTTGTATGCACTACTAAATCTGCTTATTTTTCCATGTCAATCTTCATACATAGATTTGTCCCTCAGAAAGATGACAGCAGCCCCAAAATTTCTGCTGCGTGTTTATGTTACCACAGATGTTGCTATAAAGGTAACTTTGACTGAGCGACCAGAGTCGGTGAAAGAACTAATCAACATACTGCGAGAAAAAGCCAAGCCAAGACTGGACTTTGAGTTTACCTTGCATTATGAGGATCCTGACTTTGGTGGACAACTCAGCTGTCTAGTTGATATTCAAGAGTTACCAGACAAGGCAACATTGAAAATTATCAGATCAGAAAGTGATATCAGCTCAAGTGCATCTTCTGATACAGACATCCTTCCTTTTGTACCTATAAGCCAGCGTCAGAAGTCCTGGCCTGACGTCTTCCCTGTGCCAACTTTTTCTTATGAAGTGGAGCATGTGCTTGAAGAGGGAAACGATGCCTTTGCAACTTCTGGAAAGAGACTGAAATTAACCAGATCCCAAAAGCACAATATCTTGGAGAACATGGCTACAGTGATGTACAACTTTAAACCTTACCCAAGTGACAATGATGTGGGTATGGCAGCTGAAGCTCTTGTTACAGCTCATCCTTGTCTTAAAGAGCCTGGAAGTGTGAGTGGATGGTATGGATGGAAAATGAGCCTGAAATTTAAGATGGAGGATTATCGTGGCAAGCTGTCAAGATCTGGATGTTTGGAGGTGTCCGTCAACGCAGGTAAAAGGAGCAAAAATAACCCTGACAAAGATCACCCACACTCCAACATAAAAAGAGCCAGACGAGCTGAAGTGAGCTTCCTTCCAAACTTTCCCAAGGGAGAAAGTCAGGCCAGTTTGGAAGAAATGAGACTGCAGATTATAGACGAAGTTCAGAAGAGTCCGCAAAACCTACGCTTGATAGAAATGCTAATGCAGAAGACCTTTTCCCTTCGTCGTCAGGAGATAGTTCAAGAAAACCCACAGGTGAAGGAGTTCTTGGGGAAATGGCCGGCTCTTCGGATTGAATCACAGGTAAAACAGACTCGCTTCTCTTTTCTGCCACTTTTTACACATTTATGACAAATTTTGAACATGTATCACGTTCAAATGGAACAGTAAATGCCACTATTCACTGTGGGTAAGAACTATCAGTTTGCATGTGACCATGTTGCTCAACACTGTGGCATGTGGAATCACAAATGTATTTTCTGTTGCAAATCAAGTATTTGTTTTTTTTATATAATTATTTTTGGTTTTGTAGCTTTGTGCGGAGTTCCAACGGATCACCAATGTCAACCTACGGAACCAGTTCTATGCTGTACTTGACGAACATTCGCCTGGACTGGTGGCCTTGTATAGGCAGAAGACAGCACGAACTGGAAAAATATCAGAGGCACTGCGTGACATATTACAGATTTATGATCTCCAGGTAAAAGTGAACTTTGAGCTTTAGGTCCCACTGGACAGCAGGGCCTCAGGGTGTCATTGTCTGTCTACCACTTTGCCAAATGCCATGAAATGTGGTCAGCACAACCATACTGAAAGAAGAATGATATCTGTTATATACATTTTTGCTTGTTTTTCCAGGAAGTGCACGATGTCACTATGAAGCGTACTCTAGCCCTTCGTGCCCTCCCGGTATACCTGCGTGAGGAGGACCCACAGTTCTTCAAGACTTGGAATGTAAGTATTTAGTATATTCACAGAACTATTAGTATCTATCTCTAGCAGCCACTTAACTATATCTAGTTACCCCTTAGTAAACCTTGTGTTTAGGTGTCATTGTAATGGTAAATGCACTGTACTTAGTGTGCACATGGATATACAGTATGTGCATATAAGCATACATGCGTAAATGTAAAAGCCCTAAACTCATGTAATTCCAAACCTTAATCTCTCACAAAGCGCTGGCCTAACTTTACCCAGACCTGGAGAAGGCCAATCATTTGATTGAACTTTTGGCTGAACCTCTCATGAAATAACACACACGCTCACTCTCTCTCATTAAAAATTACTTAAAAATACCCTGCTACACTTATTTCATGGGCTGTAGATTAGACCGCTGTAAATACTTACCTGCATTCCTACCTGTGGGTTGTTGGCCTGTAGAACAGTTACTTGATAGTTAGTTACTTGTTGAGTAATCCCTGTAATATACTACATTCACAGGCCTTTTCATTAGATACACCTGTGATATAAATTTTACATCTATAAAGTTTGTATTTTCAGTTTTTGTTGACATTGTCAGAAAGCTGAAAATTATAGGTTTATTATTAAGGTCATAATGGGTGAAAATTATGTAGTAGTGTGCATCATATTGAATGGGTTTTCTAATATTTTGTCCACTGCATTAACATACAAGAAAAGGGCAAAATATAAGGAACACCATTTAATATAGCTCACCCCACTATGCCACCACCACGTATTACTAACTCAGTAATAAATAAAAACCTTTCTGACAATGTCAACTAAAACTGAAAATGTATAATTTATATATACGGATCGCGTAATAGGACATTTAGCACAGCGCGATCTTAAAGTGACCATGACCTAAATACAAACACATATGAAAAGCATATTTCTAGAACACATTAGAATAGCCTACTGAAATGCTGACTAAAAGTAAAGCCTCTTACTATATAGACTTAATGCTACATTTTCTTACTGATAACAAAACAGTTACTACACACAAAAAAAAATGTGTTTGCCGTGGTAATCTTTAATCAAAATCTGTAAAGTTACTTCCTGTCTGGAAAGGTGTTCCAACTTGGGTTGAAAATGTTAAACCACTGGCCTCAAACTGTTAGTCTGCTATGAGATGGAGAGGAGTGCTAGAGTAAATCCCTGCCCTCTGTTCAATATTCCCTTTCACTGGGAAATCCGTCACAACACAGGAGAAAAGTCGTTTGCAGCTTCCGGTTCACAAGGACTTTAACCTAACATTTGCACTCTCTGTGTCTTTCAGGTGGTGTCGTCAGATGAGCCAGGCATCATTGAAAGTCTTGTTGCTCTTATCACAACAATCACAGAAGAGACTGCAGATCCAGTGCATTTCAGTCCTACAAGCATCTCTATTGTTGTGGAAGACGATGTTGTGATGGGTGATATCCCTAACTTGGCTGATGCATTTGCATTGTTGCTTGGGTTGATGTATGCATTACATCTGGACTATCCCTAGAAACTCATTAACACTTTTACATTCATCCAGAAAATCATAATGGGTCTTGATGATGGTAAACCACTTAAACCCTGCCTACTGAGTCTCAAAAATGACCTGTTAATGAAATAGTAGGCTAACTTAAGAGTTGTTTACAAGAAAATACACTTGTATTTTCTTGCCTACATGTTGTGTTTTTGGGGTTCCCAGTATGGTCACTTTATAGTTTGTTGTTGAACAAACAATATAGTTTGTTGTTGTTGTTAGTCAAAGCATTTGGAACTATTAACATTTGGCGGTTTATGTCTTGCCTACAAAATCTAACGTAGCTGCTGTTTATAATTATTGGTTGTACACCAACTTGGTGCTCTAAATCCTAAAATGATGTTAGATGTGCCTTTTTTATATTTTGTTTTTATAGGTTTTTACTAACAGGACAGATTCGATGTCTTGGTTTTGTGTTTTGATATGTTTTATTTATTTACTTTTTTTATTCTCTTTAATTTTTTTTACTTATTCCATTTGCACTTTGATGGCTGTTACTAATGCTGTTTAAAAAAATGTAGGCCATGCGTTTTACATTAAGCATTTTAAGATCCTCAGTTCCTAATTATATTGTTTAAAACACGGAGTCATTTCAGAGGTAATTTTACTAGTAATTTGACATGTTTGTATTAAACAATTTAAAGACTGAATAAAAAAAAGAAGAATGTACAGCTGAAGTATTTTTTTTGTACTGTAGTTTTAACTTGCTTGTGGGTTATAAAGTATATTTTTTTGAGTTAATATATTTCTATTTAAGTTCCATTAGATCAAAATAATTAAGTATGAAAAAAATAAAACATTTTGAGTGTTAATCAATATTTTTAAGCACGGTGCACTTAAAAAAAAAAAGAAGAAAAAAATCAAATTTTTTAAGTTTGATTAGATTGTAACTTTTTAAAAAATAGAACTTAAAAAAATTAAGTTAGTTACCTCAAAAGTTATTATGTAATCGGTTTCTACAAAAGTTTTGAGTACTATGACCTTATTGGGGTTTACAGTGAGTGAGAGGCGCCTGTTTTCAATTGGTTTCCTATGGCAGCGAGCGTTTTGCGCGCTGTTTATGCGCCTGCTGCGCCTCGCGCTTTACCGCCCGCTGCGCCTCGCGTTTTTGAAGTTGAAAAAAAAAGCAACTCCGAGCGGAAAAAGCGCCCAACGTCATCGCGTTTTTTTCCACTGTCCAATCGAATGAAGTGAGAGGCGGGCCTTCCTTTTAAGTGATGAAAGCTACAGTTGCTTGAACGCCAGGAGAGTGCGATGATAGAGGATAAACTTGTGGTGCTCTCGCGGGTTACCAGGAGTTTAACGACTTCACGAACCGTAACTACCACAATGTTAACAGAAAGTAAATAAAGGTAATAAAAGGCTGATTTGACGTTTGCTTGACTGACAGGACAGCTGTTTCATTGGTTGCCTAGCAACATAAAAAACGCAGCGCACTGCTCGTTCTGTGTATTGTAAAGTGTTGTGCACCTCGCGTTTTCGAACCTGAAAAACGCGTCAGGTGTGATCGGCCCTTAAGGGTGGAGGGAGACAGCCTTCGCTCCAGCCCTTCTTGCAGGAAGGAAAGCACGGCTCTGATCGAGCAAGATCGGGGATTCTCCTCGTGAGAGGAGCACCAGTCAATGAACAGGTTCCACTTCAACGCATAGAGGCACCTCGTAGAGGGGGCTCTAGCGGAAGTGATTGTGTCAACTACCGCAGGGGGTAGGTCACCTAGAACCTCCGCGTCCCGTCCAGGCACCAGACATGGAGTTTCCAGAGGTCTGGATGCGGGTGCCATAAGGTGCCCCGTCTCTGAGAGAGAAGGTCTTCTCTCAGAGGGATGGGCCAGGGAGGGGCTGTCGCGAGGAGCACTAGTTCCGGGAACCAGGTCCGGTTGGGCCAATACGGCGCAACTAACAAGACCTGCTCCTCGTCCTCCCTGACTTTGCACAAGGTCTGTGCAAGAAGGCTCACTGGGGGAAACGCATACTTGCGAAGGCCCCGGGGCCAGCTGTGTGCCAGAGCATCCATGCCTAGGGTCCCCTCGGTCAGGGAACAGAACAACTGGCAGTGAGACGTGTCCGGGGCGGCAATCAGATCTACCTGTGCGGTCCCGAAGCGCCTGAAAATCAGCTGGACCACCTGGGGATGGAGTCGCCATTCTCCCGGTAGCACCTGCTGCCGTGAGAGCTCGTCGGCTGCACGGTTGAGCAGGTCCGGAATGTAAACGGCACGAAGCGACCTCAGATGCTTCTGACTCCAGAGGAGGAGATGGCGGGCGAGTTGTGACATGCGGCGGGAACGTAGACCACCTTGGCGGTTGATGTACGCAACGGTCGCAGTGCTGTCCGTACGGACCAGTAGGCTACGTGCTTGCCTAGTAGCAGCGTTTTGAAACGGCTCAGAGCAAGACGTACAGATGGTGGACAACCAGAATGCCTATTACAGCCGAAAATAAACCAGCCGCATTTCAAAGTCGTTCCCGAAATGACCGCCAGGTGGCGCAAAGGGACATTGTGCAAAACAGCAGCAATTGCCGTATTTTAAAATGTAAGTGGGTTAAATATAAAACCCTAAGCCTAATAGGCATATTTTTCATATATATAAATAGGCCTATTAGGCTACAACAGAATAGAACCAAAGATAGAATCAATTTTAGAACTGAAAAAATAGAATCAAAAGTTAAAAATAGAGACGATATTAGGAGCAATGACGCTGAATATTTTTGCTATTCTATTGAGGTATTAGATAAATGAAGAGCTCTCGTGAGCGATACAACTGCATAGTAATTTATAGTGATTTCAAAAGCAGTCCTTAAAAAAAAAAAAAATAAATACATGGAGTAGTGTGGCATAATTTTTGAGAGATTACGCGGAACGCGTTTTAGTTAAGATCCTAGTTTCAATGCCCTTAATGTAGGCTAGGCTACTGCTTTAAAAAAATGTCACAACGCGTTTTGAGATTGTTTTGAATTAAAGGGTTAGTTCGCCCATTTAAGACATGAAGTTGTATGCAATCCTTACCAGCACTATAGTGCATACACACTGACCCACTCTGTGGTCACCTCCCTGGTCAGAGTTCTGCCCAGCAAACACAGAACGTTGGCACAACGTAGCCAACCTTTTAACAACGTTTTAACAACATGGCCAAAAGGTTGCTATAACTACGTTGTGTGGGAAGGTTGTTACAGCGTTGTCACAATGTTGACATTAAACCATCGTTCAGGGCCATTGCTTAAGGTTGTGCCTAGGGTGTCTGGACAACCACTGGACTACATAACGTACTCGTCACTGCCCTGAAGCACGAAAATCAGCCTTTTAAATTCCAACCACCTGTTGGGCCCATTGTGTTCTCATTCATCATCGAGCAAGGATACGCGAGTATTGCGTTTAGCCTAACAGTTACCTCAGCTATCAAACACAACCTACAACTTTAATTTCTAATGTGATTAATGTAGCATCGCTCGCACTGTTTAGTTTTTCGTTTGATTGTTCATTTTTTTTCGCTATTTAGTCTCATTCGTTTCTTTGCTCCACTGGATTTGTGGATGTTTCCCCGGTGACACCTGCTTTCGGCTACTGTCCACCATACAGACCCGGATTTGTTCATTAAATGTTCTGATCTGCCTTTGCTTTTTTATACTTTTATTTATACTGATTAGAAATAGATTTTATTTATTATACTTAAAATAAATTTGTATATTCGTTTATTTATTTCTTTTTTTTTCCACAAATGTATGTATGTATGACTTTTGGAAGTGCAATTTGATTTCATGCAGTTTTAATAAAGTTGAATTAACGAAACCTTCTGTCATTTTTACTCTTCAAAGTGTAGGCTACACTTGCAGGTGTTGATAGCCCCATTAAATAATAATATAGATAAACAATAAACGATAAAAAGTATATAATTATCTAACAAAATACACCATATAAAAATATTGTCAGAACGTCGTCTCTCAGTTGCTGAATGTCGCGCAACAACGTTGCTACAGCCCTGTCGCGTCTTACAATTCTACGTTGTTACAATGTTGCGAGCACGTAAACAGCGACGTTGCCATAGAAGAAATGCAACGTGCCACAGACGTTGCCACAACGTAAATGTGTTTGCTGGGTGGCCGCTGGAAGTTTTTCAAGAAAGTATTCCCGGTTAGTTTCCGGGGCCTCAAAACTGTGCGTTTTTACGTGAAAAAAATATATGCGTTTCAAAGCTTGATTAATTTACATCACAAAAAACAAGCCAGACAAAATTCATACCTCAGTTTTTATTTGGCACTTCTTTCCATTTCTATCAAACCGCGCTGCTGTCATCGTCAACAATGCGCACGTTCCGATCAGCTGTCCCATAGTGTTTACACAATCGAATGACAACGACGTAAAAAGTAGAAAATTAACAATGGTGCGAACTTGTAAATTCCCAGGTTGTGACCATAAGAATGTGCTGGGATCACTGTTCAGATTCCATCGTTTTCCTGTTTCGGATATAGCTAATATGAGACAGCTTTGGCTGGTTGCCATCGGCTACTCTGCGGGAGCTAAAATATCCAGAATCAAGGATTTTCGTGTGTGCAGTGCTCACTTCAGCGAAGACGATTACATCCCCAACTAAGGAGGAAAAAAAAAAAAAGATTTGAAAGAGTTTTGCTGTACCAGTACCACGGGTAAGCTCTATATTTACTAACTTTATGATCCCATGTCTAAACTGTACAGTAAACAATGTTTAGACTCCAGTGGAAATCACGTGAAAAGAGGTCTAATATAAAAACAGTATATAGGGATATAGGTACAATTTGCTGAGAAAACTATTTGGATAAGCAGGAATCAGTCAAAGGGTCAGTATTGTTTTTCATTCAAGATATTTTGAAGATCTACATTGTTTAGGCACTTATGAGTGGAGATAGATGGAATAGATGTAAATAGATGTAAAGCTTGATATGTCAGGGAAACAATCAAACCACAACCAATCATTTAATTTTTTACATGAAAAGTAGATTTATTAAAGATGTCACTAGTCTTGGATTAAGTGAAAGACACATTAAGGCTAATATTACATATTTGTGTAAAGCAGTATAAACTACAAAGTAAGCCCATAAAAAATAGTATAATTGTGGGCTGTATTGACATTGTCAGGAAATCTTGTCAATATGGTTATAATGTCAAATGAGCTAGCCTGGTTAACATTTTACTAAATCTCTTGCAAGTTATTGGTCTCTTGGCAAGGGTGTGTTTGAAACAGTTTGTTCTTCAGAGTGTGTTGTAAATGGCCTGGCAGCTTGTTTCTTTTTAATCTACTTCTATATAAGCATTCCTGTCATAATCTGTATGACACATTATATGCAGATAATCAACAGTAATTGGAATGCCCCCATTAGGGTTTGAGAAATAAAAGTGTACTAGTATTTCTCTCAGTTAAACTGAGCTTGCACCATTTTAGGCTGGTAACCAGGCCTTGGTTGGGACAAGTTATAAATGTTTATTTGATCACATTCAGAAGACTGATCCTCCCTTCATTGCTCCTGACACTAACTGTGAGGTGGCCTTTATTCCAGAGACTGTTGGTGTGTACTTCATTGTGTTTCCATTAGCCCTTGTATATATATATATATATCTGACAGTGGGTTAGAATGTAAATAAATGTTTCTATTTTACAATTTGCTAGAATACTGATCCTTTCACAGACAAAATGGAGTACACTTTAATATTGTAAAAAACAACAACAACAAAAAAATATATATATATATGATACATATCACGTGGTTATATATACATATACAGTATATACATAAAAGGAAATGATTGTTTTTGAATATTCCATACCATTTACAGAGTGTTTTCTACAAGATCTCCAGCACTCACTAAGCGAATCCTCAGATGATAAGGCATCACCTCTTGAGACCCCAAGAGATCCTCTTCTGGCTTCCTCGAACTGGAGCAAACGACAAAGTCTCTTTTCAGAGAGGTGGAGGGCAGAGAGACCCCGCCTGGTGAACACGGCTGCGGCACAAGAAAATGTGGCAACACACATCTGCCAACAGTGTGGGAGAAATCCAGCTGCTGTCCGGTGTTGTGACTGTCGACCACGTCCCTTCCTCTGTGCAGATTGTGACGTCAGCATGCACACCAGACATGTCCTCCACAACAGAGATGCCATGACTGCTGGATTCTTCCAGCCATTGCCTCCAACAACTTTCGTGGTGGATAAGGCTCTTTCCCATAGTGGTAAGTTCTGGTTTGTGTGTGTACAACATATCTCATTCTCAGAATAGTTAAGCTCATAAGCTTTACTATTTAAATGATGCCTTTTTGTCTCTTATTGTTTTATCTTGAATGTATGTGGATACTCTGTTTTCAGTCCGGCTTGTACCTGTGGAGATGCCTGACAAAATCTGTGGTTGTTCACCATAGTCATTGAGGGTTAGTCCAGGAAAGATTGTTGCTGTGGTCACAATGAATGGAATGAATGTGAAGAACTCTATTTTGTCCTTTTTGAGAAGCATCTTTAAAATAAATATCTATCCATACGCGACTCCCTACAAGTTTGACATAGATATGAAACTTTAAAAAAAAAAATGAAGTATACAAAGTAATGTATAAATTGTACAAAGAACCCAAACCCTGTTTTACATTACAGTGGATGTGTTTTTGATATTTCCAGGACGACATGATCTAACCATGCCCGAGTTAATTTGTGAGGCATGCCAAGCCACTTGGACTGCTGGATTCGATGACCTAAACAGAAGTGACTTCTGGCTTGCAACCCTTCAATTTGCCACACTTTATGCCACAGATGTCTTTTTTTTCATTTGAAGAAATGAAGATGGCGGCACCAGGACTGTCCTGCCAAGCATTTTTAAGAATGCTGAATCAGCGAACTGTCCGCTTTGGTCGTGTGAGTATTGAATTTATCTATCCTGCAGTGTTGTTGAAATCTTTAAGTTGTGGGTTGATAAGCTGTTTGATGCTTATGTATTTGTTGTACATTATTAGCCGTTGGTTTCCTTACTTTTAATAGACTGGCAAGATCTCAGCAGACAGTTTTCAGAAAAGTTTTTTTGAGCGGGAGGCTGTGCGATTTGAGGTGGACAACATATGCAAGGAAGAGCCCTTCAACTGTCCTGCATGAACCCCAGATATGCTTGCAGTTTCAGTTGATGGAAACCGCAAGCATTACCATTTCAAGAGTGCTGTTAGGTACACCAAACTGTGTATCACAGTGTTTGTATTAATAAGAAAACATAGCTCTTTAATGCGAACTAAGAAATCTCAGATTATAAGTTATCATAAATTGTTGTCCATCACCAATTGTTTTTTTTTTTTTTTTTTTTTTTAGATCTGAGGAACAGGCCATCTCTGAAGGCGTCTTCATAGCCAAGGACGAAGACGGGAAAATAGTTGTGGACCACATTCACAACACAACCAAACTTGTAAAATTCTAGATGATAATTAGACTACAGCACTATAATAACCTCTTTCTGAAGAGTTTGTTTAGGAGAGTTTTATTTTCATCAACCATTTTCAGTATTGTAGGTCAGTGGAAGAGGTGTTTGTGGAGGGGATTGGTCAGCAGCCAGAGAGACTTCTCAAAGATCTGCTAGCAAGATAGATGAGGAGGGATTGGAGCTTGCGGTGTGTCGTGCTCCGTGCCTTAAATATGTATAGGGGGGAAATGTTTGCCTATCCCCTGCATCTGCAAGAAAAGCTGGCCAGTAGGCAAATCACTTTTTTTTTGTATGGATGTGACCTGCAAATATTGGCCCTACCTCCAAAGAGTTGCAAAAAGCTGTCCAGAGCTCCAGCACCTTCTTAACATGAAGCCATTCCTTTCAGTATTTCATGCCAAAGCCCATGATTTTAAATGCGAGGTAAGGAAATGTTGCTATGTGATAGAATCGCATTATCTTATATATATATATATAGTGCAAAATGTGTTTTAGTGAGTGAGAATGTGTTTACAGTTTTGCAAAAAGAGTGCATGAGATTTGCAAACAGTGTTTTAACTACCTGAACTTGTTTAATGTTTTACAGAAAGAGTGATTTATTCAACAAATTAGATTAGGCTATTGAGAATTTGGGAGGTTTAGTGTTTTAGCAATTCAGAAAAGGTGTATTGTACAACATTTGTAAAATATTACTGTATTTTTGTATTCCAAGTTCAGAGTCTTGCAATATAATCAAAACCTAACACAAGCATGATGTAAATATAGAAAAGGCGGGAACGAAAAAGAATGTTCAGATGTAAATGTGACTCAATACAGTTTGTTGTCCATGATGAAGAGAGTACACATGTGTAGGTTTTACTGCCTTTCCTCCCCCAGGGGTCCCATAGCACCCCTGGAAGAGCAAAAAAATAAACATTCTGCAAAGTATGCAAATGCAAAGTCTGATAAGCGATCAAAGTGAAAATTGGTAGGACAATTATTTATGCTTTGTTTAATACATAATGTTGGACAGAGATATCTGGCATGCATGGAAAGGTGTTAAAAAAGCATTTTAAAAGTGCTCACAGTAAAATACCAAATTTCAGTCTGGCTCTCAAACATGTCAAAGAGGTTTGCATAATGAACATATTTAGATGTCCCTTTGTTCATGAAAGACTGTATTTATTTAATTTCATTACTAAATGTTTTTAAACTACATTACCAATAAGCCTCTATCATTGTGTCGATTGGACGGGCGCTGTAAATTGTAGTTCATTAAAGTGTGTAGTTACACTATAGGGTTAGGGTTAGGGTTAGGATCTCGGTAAACGTGTAAATTCATTCAATATAGCAATACCTCATTGTTAACTGACAGTATTACTGACAACATAACGACAGCAAAACATAGTTTGCGATATGGAGCGCTTTTTATTCTGACCTAAACGTTAGTCCAACCACAGCTTGTCCTTCTGGCGCCTTGGAAACATCAAAGCCACACACTTGTCCACATATGGTATCTACAGACTCTTCTGACTTTTGATGTATGCAAATATAAAATAAAAAATATTCATTTATTTTGTTGTTGTTGTTTATTTTTTATTGAAAGAAATACAACAACGCTTCATTTCCATGATCATGTATGTATAAGTTCTGCAATAAAACAAAAACAAATAATAGGCTCTTCCGAAGTTCCGACTGAAATGTAACCTATGTAACCTATGCTATGTAACCCTACAAGGATCTTACAAAAAGAAAATTACTCTTGATAGTTATTCTAGCATGCAGTATTTGTTTTAAACAGATGTAAGTTAATCTCTTAATCAAATAAAATGCATCTGTAACATTTAAAGATGATTGCGATAATCTTTTTATGTGAACAATAAAAAATTAATGTATTGATATGCCAAACCATTTAAAGACTTTAATTTTTCTTTTCTTTAAAAAACAAACAAACAAACAAACCAGGAGATGCAAAGCTGCCACCAGAAAATACATTATTTTCTTCCCTTTGAAGAACACTTTGCCCCCAAAATAAAAACAATATATATATATTTACATGATTAATTTTACATTATGTTGCTGTGAATAAATGCAAGGCAAATATAAATAGGTAATTGCAATTATAATTATAAATGTTAAAGGAATTAATATCTAATATTGTAATCGAACATTTCAAACAGGATTACAACATTTCAGTGACATTTTAATATCTTTAGGAGTATTCTGTGGTATTTATTCATGGCTGGCATACCAAACAAATAGTTCAAGTAGACTTACCTATACAAAAACACAAATATGTAAAAAATAATGCCTTTGGGAATGCCATTATGCCAAACAGCACTAATTTTCTCCCTTATGATCTCTCCATGGTGTATTGTTGTGCAGTTAATGAAAATGCAAAAGTTTTTTTTTTTTTTTTTTTTTTTTTTTTTAACACACCATTAAGAAAATAAACACAAAAAGAGACTTTAGACTTTAAAACTTTAATGAACAAAAGCAAAAAAAAAAATAAAAAAAAAATAAAAAAATAAACTGAAATTAAGGGTGCTTGAGTCCAGGTGACTAGGCTGTCATGCTGAAAGCTGGTTGGGATGTGGGGAATTAGACATAACATGTAGGAATTCACTGGCAGGCTCCTATGTGTCATCCCAGGTTTTGCAACTGTAAAATATCATAAGTGCAAAAAAATCATTGTATTTATGACTTAAATGGTGTTTTTTCATTTTACACATTTTTATGCAACATTGCATCTCACAGGAAAATATTGTACTTTTTACTAAACTACAATTGTCTGGCAGCTCTAGTTACACAATGTTCCAAACAGTTCCTGTACATTAAAAGCCATGTATCTCAAAATGTACTGATTTCAAAATGTTTCTGATAAACTGAGGGATGAAGTTGTCATTAGTGGGATGAGGAAAATCACATTTCCAACACATGTACAACAGGAAACAACTAAATTATGACACATAAGTCTTTCAGATGCTGAAAGATTCATTTATGTGTGCATGAAACACTGCTACTTTTGTAATGCATTACCAAGTGGATGTCCTGCAGGTTCAATAAATAAGATCGTTCAGAGCTAGAGCTAGCCACTAGAGAACTTACTAGAAACAGAAAACCTGATCACATCAGGACCATTTTATTGTCCATACATTGGCTGTCTGTCAGCTAATTTTAGAATTCTATTAATTACTCAGCAAGTACTGAATGGTCCAGCTCCTCATTACCTACAATCCATTGTGATAACCACAAAATTCCAGGATCTTACAAATAGAATATTCTAAATACAGACAAGGAGGTAGATCATTCTCCCATTTGTCTTTAAAATTATGGAATAGTCTTCCGAGCATTCCAAATTCAGACACACTCTCTCGGTCCAGACTAAAGACAGTCCGGATATTTATGAGAGTGTGTCTGATTTTGGAATGTTTTGCAACCTGAAATGATGAAAAGACATGGAAAGTTTATTAAGTCATGATGCCATGCTTTGTAGCTGAATCAGTCCAAATTGATCATCTCACATGTGAGGTGATATGCAGTCCTTTCCATTTATGTCAAAGTAAATTTGTCCCTGTTTTTGTAAGCAAAATGTAGCCTACAGGATTGGTTTTCCCAAAGTCCTCTTACCTTAAAGGTCCTTGCACACTGACTCCGAAATTCAGGTCAGAAATTTTCGCACGTGTAAGACTGAAAATACTGGTTGGGGCCCTGATCTGAGACAAAAGGGCCTTGCTGGCTAATTAGCATTCGACCTCCCCATACAGCCTGACTTCCTCCCAGAAACAACAAAGAACTCACAAAAGAACATAGTTTAATGTAAATGTTTATGATTGACTGGTATGTTTTTGGTGTCATTTGAAAGGTCTCAAAGTGAGTGGTACAGATATCTCATATCCAGATAGATAAAATAAAAGGTAATAAGGTTTAGAGAAGTTTAGAGAAAACTGGTTAAGCCATTTGAGGGTGGTCTTTCCCATCCCCCATGTCACCTGGGCAAACAGTATAAAGGAAGGTGTGCTTGCTCTATCGGGGCGCTGGGACTTGGCTGGTGAGAAACTGAAAAAGGTGGTAGCTCTCTCTCTCTCTCTCTCTCTCTCTCTCTCTCTCTCTCTCTCTCTCTCTCTCTCTCTCTCTCTCTCTCTCTCTCTCTCTCTCTCTCTCTCTCTCTCTCTCTTTCTTTCTTTCTTTCTCTTTCTCTCTCCCTATCTCAGGTACAAGCTGGGTAAGATTCTTTGGTGTAACCAATGTATAACCATGTTCTAGATATTTGAATTGATTGTGGAATTAATTTCTGATATCTGAAACATTAAAATGTTACATTATCATTAAAACCTTTCATTTATGGAGTCAGATGAATTAACGAGAGAATACATAACTAAATGTATTGTAAATTTAACCAACCAAATGCTTTGCATGGGTAAGGACAGAGCACGTGATAACCTTCCCTGTGTTATTGGTGAACCGGCAATTGGACCAATTTCACGGGCCTTACACACGTTACAAAATAAATACGACAAATAAATGTTTTGTCAATCACGTTTACACACTGCCATCATAAAAAAAGGTTTTCTGCATTTTTCGGATCAGTAGCAAAAATTTTGAATGGTGTTTTGACAATTCAGAGCCACCGAATGACGAATACGGAAAACCGCATACGAAAATTTTGGACTCAGTGTGGAAGGACCTTAAAGGGGGGGTGAAATGCTATTTCATGCATACTGAGTTTTTTACACTGTTAAAGAGTTGGATTCCCATGCTAAACATGGACAAAGTTTCAAAAAGTAAATTGTACGTTTGAAAGAGTATTTCTGTGCCAAAAATTCTCCTTCCGGTTCGTCACAAGTTTCGGAACGTTTTTTTCGAGTATGGGCCTGTGTGACGTCAAATGGGGCGGAATTTCCTTATACGGTCCTAAGGGCACTTCTCCCGGAAGGGCGCGCGCGCACCCGTAGACCAGAGCGAGAGAGCGAAAGCACTACGCCCATCAAAGCGCTGTGCTCGGCTTTAGGGAAGTCAATGTCACCAAAGAAGTGGGTTTTTGGTTGCCAGGGCAAGACAACCCGAAACAACACAGATTCCCAAAGAACCCAGCGTTAAGGGACCAGTGGATGGAGTTTGTTTTTGTTCCAGAGCATCAACGGAGTTGTGCAAGTGTTTTTGTTTGTTCCCTGCATTTCGACGATGATCGTTTTATAAACAAAGCCCAGTTCGACGCCGGATTTGCAGATCGTCTAATGGTTAAGGATGGAGCAGTCCCAACGATAAAGGTTCACGGTCGTGCGTTGGAACTGGGCGGTGAGTAAAACTGCTTCAAATGTCTGTGTGTTGTTAGCTTTCGGCGCGTAAGCACAGCAAGTAAACAGTGAACAGCGCTCGTGATTCTTTAGCTCCAGCCCCACGGCACGCCTCCAGCCGCTCGTTTTTTTTCCGGAAAGACTCGGTACAGCCTATCTTTCTTTTATAAATATAATAAAACTAAAGACTTTTTGGAGATATGAAGGATGCAATAGTACTCTATAGGTACTCAAGATTAACATGAGATTGACTGAAAATGAGTGTTTCACCCCCCCTTTAAGTCAGGGACTGACATTAACCACAGCCCTTGGACATTGGCCACAGCTAAATAACTAAATATATAAATACTGTGAACTGGCTACCAATGACCTGGTTAGCCAAATGAATCCAATTTACATGAAGTCAACTCTGACTGGGAGCAAATTTATTAACAGTGTGGAGTGAGATGTACCATGCAAAAAGTTACCTTTTCTTCTGTTCTTCACACGTGGCCCTTCCTGACTCAAAGACGTGTAAATGGAAGAGGCAGACGGAGAACAGTGTGAAGAGGTAGAGGTGTTTGTTTGTTGTATTTGTCGCAATGACTTAGAGCATGGCAGTGGAAGTTTGGAAGAAAGTGAAGGAAGAATAGTTGTACAAGTAGAAGAAGTAGGAGAGAGAGAGAGGTTGGAGAGAGTGGGGAAGACAGAGGAACAAAGTGGAGAACAAATACCGTCTCAGACTCCTTGGTTTTAATCTCCAACGCTTGACTCTCCACCATTTGACTCTCCACCGCCGCTTTACTCTCCGCCGCCTGACTCTCCACCGCCGCCGCTTGACTCTCCACCGCCGCCGCTTGACTCTCCACCGCCGCCGCCTGACTCTCCACCGCCGCCGCTTGACTCTCCGCCGCCGCTTGACTCTCCACCGCCGCTTGACTCTCCACCGCCGCTTGACTCTCCACCGCCGCCGCCTGACTCTCCACCACCACCGCTTGACTCTCCACCACCACCGCTTGACTCTCCACCACCACCGCTTGACTCTCCGCCGCCGCTTGACTCTCCACCGCCGCTTGACTCTCCACCGCCGCTTGACTCTCCACCGCCGCCGCCTGACTCTCCACCACCACCGCTTGACTCTCCACCACCACCGCTTGACTCTCCGCCGCCGCTTGACTCTCCGCCGCCGCCGCTTGACTCTCCACCGCCGCCGCCTGACTCTCCACCACCGCCACCGCCTGACTCTCCGCCGCCGCCACTTGACTCTCCGCCGCCGCTTGACTCTCCACCGCCGCTTGACTCTCCACCGCCGCCGCCTGACTCTCCACCACCACCGCCTGACTCTCCGCCGCCGCTTGACTCTCCGCCGCCGCTTGACTCTCCGCCGCCGCCGCTTGACTCTCCGCCGCCGCTTGACTCTCCGCCGCCGCCGCTTGACTCTCCACCGCCGCCGCTTGACTCTCCGCCGCCGCTTGACTCTCCACAGCCGCTTGACTCTCCGCCGCCACAATACCGCAATACTTGACAGAGAACGTAACTTATCGTTACTCTTTAGCACAATTTATAGGTAAAGATGGATTATTCCATGTATGAGAGAGAGAGAGAGAGAGAGAGAGACAGAGAGAGAGAGACAGAGAGAGAGAGACAGAGACAATTACACTACAGCACAGACAGGTATAAACAAGACAAACGTGGCTCCTAAAAGTGCCTTTATTGTGTGTGTATGTGTGTGTATGTGTGCTGGGGGATTAGAATAAAGAGCAGGCAAAATTGAAGGACCTGATAAGGGAGAAAAAAGCAATTCAGAATTGAACACCTATATTTTACACCAGTATTCTTAATGTTGCCAGATTGGATAGTTTTCCAGCCATTTGGTTGGTTCTCTTACGAGAGGTCTCTCGTACTGCGTAATATCTTACGCTAGGGGAAAATTTATTTTCCGCGAGATATGAAGCCAAAAATTATCCTTAATTTTGAATTAATGTAAAACGCGAGACGGCTCGCGCGCCTATTGGCTGCCCTGCGGCAACTGCAGCAGCCTATCGAGAGAGGCCCTTCATGACGTCAGATCCAATGGGGGCGCTTCTCGCCCACTGCGTCACGTCCCGCCGAAGCGGGCATGGCTTGGGCCTATAAATACAGCTCGACAGGCTGATAGAATCTGATTTTTCATCTCTTCAGCGAAGCTCTCGCATCGCTGGATCCTGTGAGGAAGAAGCTGCGCCGTCTTAGAAAGCCTTCTGCGGGACGAGCATCTGAAGCCGCTGGTCGACAACTCGCCGCCTTCAGTCGCCGTTCCTGCTACGCTATCCGGCGTATTATATCCATTTCTCTGCTAGTGTGTGTTCGCCGCTGCGACATACTCTTCTAAAAGAGTAATTTCCTACGAGGCGTTGTTTCAAATGCCTCGCACACTCCCGCTCTCTCTCTCCCTCTGTACGAGCCGCGCAAACTGCGCCTTTCACAGGGGATGTCAGAAGCGGACGGTCACGGGGCTAGCTTTCTCTCTCCTGCAAACAAACGCCAAAGCAAAACATGATGACGCTCTCTCTTCCCGCTCTCTCTCCCTTTGCTCGTGCCACGCAAACTGCGCCGTTCACAAGGGATGTCGGAAGCGGATGGTCACTGGGCTAGTTTTCTTTACGTTACAAGAAAGCTACTCCGCCCTTGCGCCCCATCCGTGTGCGTCGCTGGCGAAAGGAGGAAAGAGAGTGTTTTTAGTCCTGCCGAGGCCGGACCAACCTCCATTTCTCACACATTTCTCAGTCCCCTCTGAAGTTTAGGCGACTGGAAATGTCAATATTGCAGTAAACGAGCCAGTTATAATACATGCACGCCTGCAAACAAACGCCGACGCAAAACTTCCTGCTCTCTCTCTCTGCTTTAGCCGCGCAAATTGCGCCATTCACAAGGGATGTCAGAGCGGACGGTCACGAGCAATGTTCAGCACCCCGCGTGCCTCACTCACCGGCGAAGGGAGGAGAGAGAGTGTTTTTAGTCCCGCCGAGGCCGGACCAACCTCTAATTCTCACACATTTCTCAGTCCCCTCAGAGATCTGTGTTCAAATCCCAGGTCTGGCAGCAGATAAAAATTATGCCGTCAAAGCTTTTCGCTCTGTCAGTCCCCTTAAAAAGGCGACTGCAGATGTGTATTTTGCAGCCAACGAGCACGTTGTACAACCCGCTCGCCTGCACCCAAACACCATTTCTAAAAACGAGACCTCAAAGTCTTCCTAGCCCACCTAGGAAAGCGACGGTGTTCAAGTCCCGCTGCGGCCAGACTTCCACCAAAACTTCCCGCTTGTTCAGTTCCAGAAAATGCGACTGTTCCAGCGTATTTTGCAGAAAACAAGCCGGTTCCACAGCCCGTTTGCCTGCACACAAACGCCGTTTTTACGGCGACCCAGATGAATCTCGTAAAGAGTGTAATTTCTGGTATTCTGGCCATGGCCGATGGTGTTATGAGTGTAGTAAAAATGCCCACAGCCTAGTGCTAATTTCTACACACAAGCACAGCCCGCCACACAGGGCTCGCACGCATAAAATCAACTCAGGTAGATCATGCATTAAATGTAGTGAATGTGCCCACGACCCAGCGCCCACAAACACTACACACTGCATGTCTCACGGTTTCTGTAAAACGAAAACCAAAACACGTACAGTCAGCTCAAGCCGACAGTGTTTTCAGTGTAAATGTGCCCGCTGTCCCGCGCCCACATCCACTCACAGACATGACAAGCCCCACGGGGCTCACCCCGCTCGCTCTCTCTCAGCAAACTGCCATAAGAGAACCGAGCATGGGCAAAGCTTCGCGGGGTATCAGAATGGGTGCTGAACATTATAAAGAGAGGCTATTCGCTACAGTTCGCTCGTCGCCCCCGCCGTTACGCGGCATGAGTCGAAACTACGGTAAAAAAGGAAGTAGCACATCTACTTCGAGCCGAGATAGCGAAACTTTGAGCAAACGACTATCTCAAGCTTTATCTCAAGCTCAGAGCAAAGGGGGTCTATACAGCAGATACTTTCTGGTACCGAAAAAAGACGGGGGTCTCAGACCCATTCTAGATCTAAGACAACTGAACAAAGCGCTTTCGAGATGCAGGTTCAGGATGCTCACAACCAGGAAAATCCTCGCGCAAATACACCAAGGGGACTGGTTTATGTCAATAGATCTGAAGGACGCGTATTTCCAAATACAAATAGCGTCACGTCACAGGCGATTTTTGAGATTCGCCTTCGAGGGCCAGGCATATCAATACACAGTCCTGCCGTTTGGCCTGTCCCAAGCACCCCGTACATTTACAATGTGCATGGATGCGGCGCTGGCACCCCTGAAGCTTCGGGGGATGCGAGTTTTGAACTACTTGGACGATTGGCTGATTCTAGCTCAATCACACTCAGAGCTCATAGAACACAGGACCATATAACTCGAGCATCTCGAGAATCTGGGTCTCAAAGTCAATTGGGCGAAGAGTTCACTGTCCCCCAGTCAGAAAATATCTTTCCTGGGCACAGAACTGGACTCGCTGTCTATGACAGCACAGTTATCGCCTTATAAGTTATTAAAACCTTCCGCTGCGGCACTATGGTCCCGCTCAAAAAGTTTCAGAAAATGCTGGGTCTCATGGCCTCAGCATCATCAGTACTCCAGTTGGGTCTGCTTCGCATGCGCCCACTGCAGTTCTGGCTAAAAGCGCAAGTACCATGTCGAGCGTGGACCTCCGGTCTTTTTCGCCTCAAGGTCGATCAGAAATGCATCTCAGCTCTGAAACCTTGGAGAGCGACCGACTGGTACCGATCAGGCGTAAGCCTAGGGACTTCCTCGAGTGTGAAGGTGGTGTCCACGGACGCCTCCACCTCGGGATGGGGAGTGCTGCTCGAGGGCAGACCGTTCTTCGGCCAGTGGTCAGAACGGGAAGAGCTCCTACACATAAACTGCCTGGAGATGTTGGCAGTCGTCAACGCACTGAGGCGTTTTTGTCCCCAGTTAGAAGGACACCACGTCTTGGTCCGTTCGGACAACATGTCAGT
Organism: Scardinius erythrophthalmus; assembly: GCF_964197995.2. Classification (NCBI taxonomy): domain Eukaryota; kingdom Metazoa; phylum Chordata; class Actinopteri; order Cypriniformes; family Leuciscidae; genus Scardinius; species Scardinius erythrophthalmus. The sequence goes on from NC_138235.1 coordinate 17,528,897, forward strand.
GGTGGCCTATATAAATCGCCAGGGAGGAATCAGATGCCGAAACCTTTACAGGCTGACGGAGCGCCTCTTGGTCTGGGCTCAGCACAATCTGCGCTCGCTGAGAGCAGCACACATGCCGGGCCACCTGAATGTGGGACCAGACAGACTGTCCAGGAACTATGTTCCGACAGGAGAATGGTCTCTGCAACCGCAGACAGTCCAACTGCTGTGGAAGACATTCGGCAGAGCGAAAGTAGACCTGTTTTCGTCTCAAGGAAACGCTCACTGTCCGGAGTTTTTCTCCAAGAGCAGGGATGCTCTGGCCCACGTTTGGCCCCGCTGCCCGCTCTATGCTTTTCCCCCTGTCACGCTTCTACCTCAGGTATTAGAGCGAATCAGGGAAAGCGGATGTTCAGTGCTATTTGTGGCTCCGTTCTGGATAAACCAGGCTTGGTTCCCAGTTCTGATGCAGCTTTCAAGCACTGCTCCATGGCCGATACCAGTGAGGAGGGACCTCCTCTCTCAGGCCGAGGGCTCGATCTGGCATCCTCGCCCGGAGCTTTGGTCCCTACATGCGTGGGCCATCAACGGGTACCCGCTAACCTCCCGGTGGGAGTGTTAAACACGATCACGCAGACTAGGGCCCCGTCTACTAGACGGCTCTATTCATCGAAGTGGTCTGTGTTCTCCAGCTGGTGCACAGCCCGTGACATATCACCTCCCGACTGTGGGGTGACGGAGGTTATCTCCTTCCTGCAAGAGCTACTGGATAAGGGCAGAACCCCATCCATGCTCAAGGTTTACATGGCGGCCATAGCAGCGTTTGCTGAACCAACGCTTGGCCAGTTGCTTGGAAGGAACGATCTGGTCATCCGCTTCCTTAAAGGAGCTAAGAGACTAAATCCTCCCAGACCTCCCTCAGTTCCCATGTGGGACCTTTCTACGGTCTTGGAAGCCATGAAAGTTGCCCCATTCGAGCCAATCCATTTAATAGATATCAAACATTTGTCTTTCAAGACAGTGTTTCTTCTGGCTCTCGCTTCGGTAAAGCGCATAGGGGACTTGCAAGCGCTCTTTGTGAGCACGACGTGTATGGAATTCGGGCCAAATGATTCGAAAGTCATACTCAAACCAAGGCACGGGTACGTTCCTAAATCCCTCAACACAACGTTTAGGGCACAGCTGATATGTACTGTCGCCCTGTCGGCCCTGCCGGTCTCTAATGAGGAAAGAGACGCGAGCTTCCTTTGCCCGGTCAGGGCATTAAGGGCTTATGTGTCTCACTCGACTGTCTTCAGACAGACAGAGCAGCTCTTTGTTTCGTTCAGCCTACGCTCTAAGGGACTGGCTGCGTCAAAGCAGAGTCTATCCAGGTGGATAGTTGATGCTATAGCGCTGGCTTACACTTCTAAGGGCCTGCAGTGCCCGTTAGGTGTCAGAGCGCACTCCACAAGAGGCATGGCCTCGTTGTGGGCTTGGTCTAGTGGGATTGCCTTGCAGGATATATGTATGGCGGCAAGCTGGGCCTCTCCGTCTACATTCATAAGGTTTTATAACCTAGAGGTTCCCGCTTTACAGGCTAGGGTGCTTTCGAATTTATTGCATTTATTGCTGTCAAATAAATCAGTATTATCTGCCCCGAAGCTACCGGCTCAGAATACTGAAACTGTTCGAGCGCCACTCGATGATCGATTAAATAGCTCTATGGGCATTGTGTAAGACCCATTATATTCATCAGTCCAGGCCGAGTTTTTCGCCCTGGCTGCGTGGAACTTTTTATAATCCGCTCCTCTTAGGACGCTACTTATTATGGGAATGATGCTATTTTAGCCCCTCTTCCCCGGACTCTCTGTGAATCCCTGATGATCATGCACTATATGAGCCCCGGGCACCTGCCCTTGGGACTTTGGTGTTGGATCTCAGCACGCACAGCGTTTTACACTGTGTTCCCCTAACGTAAGATATTACACAGTACGAGAGACCTCTCGTAAGAGAACGTACTCGGTTACTAACGTAACCTCGGTTCTCTCTAGAAGAGGGAACGAGTACTGCGTATCTTGCCGTGCCTGCAACACGCTCTGGTTCGCTTTGGCAATGAAAAAACAGATTCTATCAGCCTGTCGAGCTGTATTTATAGGCCCAAGCCACGCCCACTTCGGCGGGACGTGACGCAGTGGGCGCAAAGCGCCCCCATTGGATCTGACGTCATGAAGGGCCTCTCTCGATAGGCTGCTGCAGTTGCTGCAGGGCAGCCAATGGGCGCGCAAGCCGTTTCGCCTATGTCTGAATGCTGCCGCAACGCGTTTTACATTAATTCAAAATTAAGGATAATTTTTTGGCTTCAATATCTCACGGAAAAGATAAGATATTACGCCATACTCGTTCCCTCTTCTAGAGAGAACCGAGGTTACAGAATTGGAAAATAATTTTACAGTTGCACTGTTCACTGTAGCCTCCTAAATAGCCTCCGAAAGAACACACAAATTATTTATCATTTCATATTGTGATGAGCTACAATAATGTTGTAGTTATTAATTAATTTGTATGATTTATTATATATTAATTTGGGTGTAAATTATATAATTTTGCATGGATTTTAAACAATTACGCTGTAAAACAAACCAATCTGGCAACACCATTCTACATCTGAACATTTCTAATGTTGGATAATAGTTGTGGGCTAATATAATACTGAAAACCTTACATTCCCCTATGATAGTACCTTACATGATTATATGCGACAAAAATGAACTTGAATTCAATTAGCTAACTTTGCTAGCCTGTAATTGTGCAGCAAGCTATATTTGTATAATGTCTTCTATCATTTACCGTCATACGAAATTGCCACCTTAACCATCTAAAGGTTTAAAACACAACTTCTTGTCCTGATTCAACAGGTTTTGATGTGTAAATTTAAGAATAGTATCCATCTCTATTAATGAACTCTTCTACTTATCGAGTGGAAAATCGCAATGGACCTTGGGATCGCCCCATACAGTGATGTCAGCGTTATTAATTTAGAGGATTTAATAAAATAAAATAAAAAAAACTTTGATTGATTGAACACAATCGTAGCATATTATATATATTAATTAACATCAACAAACCTCCGATAAAAATACGTTATCCAGCATGCTCTAGTTAAAGCAGTGAAACTTACCTATGTACCAGTAGCTATGTAGTAGTAGTAGTACCAAACCTATGACAAGAAAACGCTTAAACTGCTTACTTGCATGCCGAACACGCCGTGCTCACCTTTACCTGCAGTTGAGCATTGTTTTGGTTAAAGCTACACTGTAATTTTTTTTGTTGATTCTTAGCAAAAAACACTTAGTTCTTTCAAAAATATATGTGCTCATTAATGTATATTTACTTCTTTCACATAATAAAGTATTCTCGTAAGTTTATAATCTGCCATTGAAAGTACATACGGGTGAGGGGTTCGAATGCCGGTCGCCATGTTGCCCCTCCATCTTGAAACTACATTAGCCAAAGAGGGACATACCTGTAAATTCAAGCTTCACCTTTCGCGCTTTACACTCAGTGACACAGAGACGAATGCGAGGGGGAGATTACTCGCGACTGCCGGCAGATTTGAAAGATTGTTGATGGAGGATCACGCCTATTTTCGAGGACATGTAGCAGAGTCGCCAAGGAAGCGAAAGAGAGAATTAAAACGTCAACGCGACAGGCAAATCAGCAAGACCAAAGTCAATACTGGAGTAACTTTTCCCAGATGGAAAGAGCTCATGAGGAGCAAAGATTTTAAAACGGACGCCGAAGTTGCCTGCTTTCTTCTCGGCAGGTAATTCAGCCTATTTGTGTAAATTCAAAGTTTTATAGTTGCTTGTCTAACCATAGCATGGTTGTGCATAACGCCAGAATGACCTCTAGTATAACTTGCGTTACTTTTCCTCACGTCAATGGTGAAAAAGTATTGTTTACCTTGTAACATTAATCTGTGCTGCGACGGATCACAGGTGATGAATAGTTTTAAAGGCGCAATTGGACGAAGTCGAACTGGAAGCCATGTTAATCTGGGAATAATATGGCCACCGTAGGAGTTAAAACACCCTCGAAATTGAAAGGAACAGAAACTAATATTCACTGGATAGTCATATACAATTTCACCGGTAGATGGGGGAACTTATCACACAGTGTAGCTTTAAACTCACCTCTGAATGCCATTTTACCTTGTGATAGAAATATTTTATGTAATGGGTATTTTCAACATTAAATGTACAGAAAAACGCAGACTAAGGATGCTCAGGTCAAAGGCCATATATAGTTAAAGGTGGGGTATGTGATTCTCTTTTTTGTCCATTTTTTCAAAATCACTTGAAATCCTATTCCTAACCCACTTACAGCCACTGAGTTAGAAGCACTGAAATGAAAATTAAGCAATTTAATCATCCGTGGAACGGGCAGGACTCGAAAAACTCCAGCCAATCATTTCCAAGACCACCTAGAATCATTGGACAGTAAGTTCGTCAATCAAACGGTCGTAACATACCCCCCTCCCCCATCCCCCTCGTGTGCGTGACCGCGAGAGACAGTGAGAGAGTAATGGGTGGAGTCAGCGTCAGCGTTGGAGGAAAAAAGGTAGGACCATTTAAGTTGTGTATTGTCAAAATCTGCCGGCCGTTTTGCAAATCTCATACCCTACCTTTAAACAAAAAGTGCTTAATACAGTATACTAACAGTCATATGACTAGCTCAGATCATTACAAACCAATCACCAGAACAAATCACAGTGAAGAAGACTTGTGACATTGATTTTTACTCAACTGTATGATATAAATGAACATGTATCTTTCTATTCAGGAGATTCACTTGGTTGTTGTGACCAGTGATCTCCCGGCCGTGAATAAAACTTTATTTCTACAAAGAGCAACTTGAGTCATGTCAAGTATTTGCTGCGCAGCTGAGAAACAGATTCTACGCTCAAAAGAAAACAAAAGAACATCAAAGTGTGATTGAGGTAGGAATAGAAGTAGGCCTACTAAAGATTCTACGCTCAAAAGAAAACAAAAGAACATCTAAGTGTGATTGAGGTAGTAATAGAAGTACTAAAGATTCTATGCTCGAAAGACCACCGCAGAGACAGTGATAGTGTTAGAAGACTTTAGAGCCGCCCTTGAGGTGAGGCTGTATAGCCTACTCTGAGTTAGTATTAATGATCCTGTGTCGGACCAGCGTACACCTGAGAAGAACGTGAGAGTGTATAGATGCTAAAGACCTGTGTGCTCATGTGTGATTGAGGTAGTGATAGTAGCTTCTTGACGGGACGCTGTCACCTTACTTCAGGGAAGTATTATTGTATTGTATTGTATTGTATTGTATTTTTAACAACTGCAAGTTATTTAAATTGTCCGTGATGAAGAAATCAGATTCGTATTAAGAATTTCCACGACAACCTGCAGTTGAGCGTTGTTAAACTCACACAGTTGAATGCGGTTGCACACCACAATGAGTGTTGTTAAATTCACAGCTGTATGCGATTGCACACCATAAGCGTTGTTAAACTCACCGCTGAAAGCGGTTGCCTGTGAACGCGCTAAAACTTTGCGCAGAGGCCACTTTGATATCAGATTGCGAGGGTATTAAACATCAAAAACCAGTTGGAGGGCCAGATAAAGATCATCTGGGGGCCGCCATTAGAAGTCAATCGGACTACCCTGCACGTTGAAAAATAACGCCAAGTCGCCAAAGGTATACCCAGTGCGTTAAAAAGTGACGCCAAGGGGTCCTGGCCAAGCGTCCATATGTGACAAGTCCAACTGCGTCCTGTAAAACGCCTGTAGGTTGCATTGATGAGCGCCTCTCTCACACACGATAAAGGGTGTGTGTTGAATTCGGCCAATATACTCCTGCGGGCAATTAAGGGATGATCATGGAACCTATATTGTCGTGTTTTTAGTTAGGATACCTAGCACACATTCACGTTTAAATTGAGTAGGCTACAGGCTAATTTAAAACTAAACGAAATTATAGCCTACGCACGCTACTGTTGCTGAAAGCGTCTGATATCACGCACTTGGATTGGCTAGCAAAGTCCAACTGCGTCCTGTAAAACGCGGGTGGGTTGCATTGGAGGTGGTTAAGCCAAACGTCTATCACAGACGATAAGGGTGTTGAAAATGGCAAATATACTCCTCTTGAAAGATAAATAATGGAAAACAATGACCTCCTATGTTAGGTGTAGGCAGTCCTAATCATAGAGCAAACATAAGTCGTTGTTGCTGAAAACGTCTTTAGTCTGTGTAGTCGGTCAATGTTGAGGTGAATTGATGACTGCCGAAGCCCTGAGCGTGTAATAATGTCACGAGGTGACAAAGTTGAAGCGGAACTAAGTCCCGCTGAAGTTGTGTTCCACCCGGGACTGTGCCACTGTAACACCGGGCCGGTATCAGCTGCATCTGTCACCATAGTAACAGCGGTTAATGACAGATCAACATCAGGTGCGGGGGATTACGCTGGGATCTGTGATGAGGCTGTGTAGGCAAATGAAGCACATAAAAAGGAAAGTGAAGAGACAGTTGGGTGGTTCTTCCCCGGGACGAGCAGAGGAGGCGCGCAGTACGTGAGCGGCCGTGGCCGCGGTCGCGGCGGGAGGCCGCGGGAGAGAGAGGACGAGAGAGAGACAGACGAGAGAGACAAATGAGAGAGACAGATGAGAGAGCCAGAGAGAACTTCGGCTGGATTGCGGGCGGAGGCCTTGGTGCACTGTAGGTCTGTTGAGTTGCAGTTTTATTGTGGAAATGAGCACGAGTGAAACCTTACAGTGTGTGGTGGAAATGTGAGTGTGGGAATTGTTTCTGCTGTTCACTCGCAATCACAGCTGTCCATTCCTCCCTCTGTCTGAGTCCAGTGAAGAGCCTGCTAATGCTGTGAGTTACACGTGTCTATTCCTCCCTCTGTCTGAGTCCAGTGAAGAGCCTGCTAATGCTGTGAGTTACACGTGTCTATTCCTCTCTCTGTCTGAGTCCAGTGAAGAGCCTGCTAATGCTGTGAGTTACACGTGTCTATTCCTCCCTCTGTCTGAGTCCAGTGAAGAGCCTGCTAATGCTGTGAGTTACACGTGTCTATTCCTCTCTCTGTCTGAGTCCAGTGAAGAGCCTGCTAATGCTGTGAGTTACACGTGTCTATTCCTCCCTCTGTCTGAGTCCAGTGAAGAGCCTGCTAATGTTGTGAGTTACACGTGTCTATTCCTCTCTCTGTCTGAGTCCAGTGAAGAGCCGGCTAATGCTTGAAGAGCCTGCTAATGCTGGAAGAGCCTGCTAATGCTATGAGTTACACGTGTCTATTCCTCCCTCTGTCTGAGTCCAGTGAAGAGCCTGCTAATGCTGTGCCGAGAGACGCGAAGAGAACGCTGAGGAGAATGCGGAGGCTGTGGATTGTGTCCATTCCTCTCTCTGTCCGGGGGTGCTGAGAAACGCGAGGAGAGCGCTGAAGAGAATGCGGAAGCTGTGGATTGTGTCCGTTCCTCTCTCTGTCCGAGGGTGCTGAGAGACGCGAAGAGAGCGCTGAAGAGAATGCGGAAGCTGTGGATTGTGTCAATTCCTCTCTCTGTCCGAGGGTGCTGGGAGTCGCGAAGAGAGCGCTGAAGAGAATGCGGAGGCTGTGGATTATGTCCATTCCTCTCTCTGTCCGGGGGTGCTGGGAGACGCGAAGAGAGCGCTGAGGAGAGTGCGGAAGCTGTGGATTGTGTCCATTCCTCTCTCTGTCCGAAGGTGCTGAGAGATGCGAAGAGATACATGAAGAGATAACCTGAACTGAAGAGACTTTTAACATTGTTTTTATTATTTAATAAAGAGTATATTTATTTTGAATTCTGTGTCCGCCAATTCCTTCGTGTCCACGGCCGGCTCCTCAGGGGCGGCACGCAAGCAAAGGGGTGGGCGGCCCGCTGGCGCTCCACCCCGACCTGTGACATAAAGTGGCGTAGTCGGCAGGATGCCGCCCTGAGTTGAGCAACCGTGGGCCGAAGGTATGGCGACCAGTTTTTTTTCCCTTTTTTTTGTTTATTTTTGCTTTTTTTTTTTTTTTTTTTTTTTCTCCCCTTTTTTTTCCCCCCTTTTCTTCGGCGTCCCGCTCCAGGGACTGGAGCGGATTGGTGGGGGGGTATGTCACGAGGTGACAACTTCAGCGGGACTTAGTTCCGCTTCAACTTTGTGTTCCACCCGGGACTGTGCCACTGTAACACCGGGCCGGTATCAGCTGCATCTGTCACCATAGTAACAGCGGTTAATGACAGATCAACATCAGGTGCGGGGGATTACGCTGGGATCTGTGATGAGGCTGTGTAGGCAAATGAATCACATAAAAAGGAAAGTGAAGAGACAGTTGGGTGGTTCTTCCCCGGGACGAGCAGAGGAGGCGCGCAGTACGTGAGCGGCCGTGGCCGCGGTCGCGGCGGGAGGCCGCGGGAGAGAGAGGACGAGAGAGAGACAGACGAGAGAGACAGATGAGAGAGACAGAGAGAACTTCGGCTGGATTGCGGGCGGAGGCCTTGGTGCACTGTGGGTCTGTTGAGTTGCAGTTTTATTGTGGAAATGAGCACGAGTGAAACCTTACAGTGTGTGGTGGAAATGTGAGTGTGGGAATTGTTTCTGCTGTTCACTCGCAATCACAGCTGTCCATTCCTCCCTCTGTCTGAGTCCAGTGAAGAGCCTGCTAATGAAGAGCCTGCTAATGCTGTGAGTTACACGTGTCTATTCCTCACTCTGTCTGAGTCCAGTGAAGAGCCTGCTAATGCTGTGAGTTACACGTGTCTATTCCTCCCTCTGTCTGAGTCCAGTGAAGAGCCTGCTAATGCTGTGAGTTACACGTGTCTATTCCTCTCTCTGTCTGAGTCCAGTGAAGAGCCTGCTAATGCTGTGAGTTACACGTGTCTATTCCTCCCTCTGTCTGAGTCCAGTGAAGAGCCTGCTAATGCTGTGAGTTACACGTGTCTATTCCTCTCTCTGTCTGAGTCCAGTGAAGAGCCTGCTAATGCTGTGAGTTATATGTGTCTATTCCTCCCTCTGTCTGAGTCCAGTGAAGAGCCGGCTAATGCTGTGAGTTACACGTGTCTATTCCTCTCTCTGTCTGAGTCCAGTGAAGAGCCGGCTAATGCTTGAAGAGCCTGCTAATGTTGGAAGAGCCTGCTAATGCTGTGAGTTACACGTGTCTATTCCTCCCTCTGTCTGAGTCCAGTGAAGAGCCTGCTAATGCTGTGCCGAGAGACGCGAAGAGAACGCTGAGGAGAATGCGGAGGCTGTGGATTGTGTCCATTCCTCTCTCTGTCCGGGGGTGCTGAGAAACGCGAGGAGAGCGCTGAAGAGAATGCGGAAGCTGTGGATTGTGTCCGTTCCTCTCTCTGTCCGAGGGTGCTGAGAGACGCGAAGAGAGCGCTGAAGAGAATGCGGAAGCTGTGGATTGTGTCCATTCCTCTCTCTGTCCGAGGGTGCTGGGAGTCGCGAAGAGAGCGCTGAAGAGAATGCGGAGGCTGTGGATTATGTCCATTCCTCTCTCTGTCCGGGGGTGCTGGGAGACGCGAAGAGAGCGCTGAGGAGAGTGCGGAAGCTGTGGATTGTGTCCATTCCTCTCTCTGTCCGAAGGTGCTGAGAGATGCGAAGAGATACATGAAGAGATAACCTGAACTGAAGAGACTTTTAACATTGTTTTTATTATTTAATAAAGAGTATATTTATTTTGAATTCTGTCCGCCAATTCCTTCGTGTCCACGGCCGGCTCCTCAGGGGCGGCACGCAAGCAAAGGGGTGGGCGGCCCGCTGGCGCTCCACCCCGACCTGTGACAATAACATTGCGGATGGTTTTACATTGAAGTTGGTTGAAAGCCATGGCCCATGTGCGTGTCATCTATACGCATAGGGGGGCTATATGCATAGGCAGAAAACGCAGAAGGCCGAGACAAAACAGCTTTATATGGCCCCGTTCACACCGCAAGTCTTAATGCTCAATTCTGATTTTTTACTCAGATCCGATTTTTTGATTGGCTGTTCACATTACCTTTTAAAATGTGACCTAGGGGAGCGCGGGGCACAACGTAACATGGGGCTAGTTGTAACACGCTTGTTTTAAATACTTCCGCACATGCTTGGATGATGAAACTTTGTGTATTTACTAGTTGCCATATCAACACTATATAGAAAAAAATATATATTTTTTAATCACCAAAATGATTATTTTTTGGGAAGATATCCATAGACATTTATTAAACCATAGCAAAAGTAAATTTCTTAAGTTAATTTTTCATCTCTATTTTTTGTGTTTATTTAAAATAAGACAAATCTGATATTATTTTAATCTCCAAGATGTTATTTAACAGTTGAGATAGTCATTTAATGCTTCGCTAACTAGCAGAAGACACTAGCAGGGTTTAAATCCCAGTTGTGCAGGTGGGGGCATGTTGTAACACTGCGTTACAATGTGCCCCTATTAGAAATATGCTATTATATTCTATACTTTTATTCATTTTATTGAGAAAACGTGAGAAAAAGGTGAATAAAGACTGAGAGTCAATGTTCAGAAATTACTAATTATTTATTTGTTTTGAACTATGTTGTATAGCTGTGTTTTCATGTGTTCATAGTCAAAACTCAAAAATTAGTTTATATTTAATTATTAAAAATTGCCATTATTTTATATGAAAAAGTTTTTTAATTGTATTTTATTTAGAAAATATTTTAGTTTGTTTTGTATTTTTTTATTTTTTTTATTAGATCAGATAACATTTTAAGCTGTCATATGTTATGTTACAATGTGCCCCACACGTTACAATGTACCCCACCTATGGGGCATGTTGTCACATTTCACTTCCATTCCTTCGGGGTATATCAAGAAAAAAGTATATACTGTATTAATAAAACAAAAACACATAATTGTACTAGACATGTGGGAAATTAATGTGGGAAAAAATAAATACTCTGAACCATAAGTAGATTTAGACAAACTGAGAAAGTCAAAAAGCGTTATTTTGTGCCCCGCTCTCCCCTATATCTGATTGCAGTGTGAACTGTTTGAGGTTTCAAACTAACCCGCACGCGCAAAAGCACAATAACAATGACATCAGACGCAGCACGCGGTTGCTCTAAAGTTCGGGAGGTTATGGAGGAAGTAAGCATATTCACATTTATTTAAAAATGTTTGTGTAATGGAAGCCGTAACATTAATGAGCAGGTGCTGAGGAGGAGAAGAACGTAGAGAAAGAGAGCAAAATTGGCTATTTTTGCCTTTTGCGGGTTTATGGCTGCAAATTCACTACAGAGGTCTGTGTGGATGCATAGTTTGACACTGCAGCCACGTTCTCCTGTGTCCCCGTTCTTCCATTTCGTGCGCAATTTTTTCAAAAACGGAGCGGTTACGGTAGGATCCTTCTAGTTTAGCTTGAATTGAAGTATCTCCCCATATACTAATTAGGTCTAACACCTCACTCTCAAGTTTTTAATTAGGCTACTGTCTATGTCTGTTGTGTCTAGGGCTTCATCGCCAACGCATAATTGTGACAAATGCCGACGTAGATTGACGTAAAAGTCGCATCAAATCCGCCATGGTTGTTCACAATGCGGCCGCACTGAACAAAAAAAAATCAGATCTGGGTCTGATTCAGTAGCCTACCACATATGTATGTGGTCTAAATCTGATTTGAAAAATCAGATTTGGGCCACTTTTGCCTGCAGTGCGAACGGGGCCTTAGATGCCCTGAGATGAGAACGGGTTGCAATGTGACAGTTTATATGAGTTTTTGAAGATTGTTTTAAGTTCACTTAAATTATATTAGTTATATACAGGCTTGGGAGGGTTACTTTAAAAATGTATTCCGTTACAGTTACAAATTACTTCATAAAAAAAGTATTCAGTTACGTAATCCAAGTAGGCTACCACAATATGAAAGGAATGTAATCTGATTACTTTTGGATTATTTCAAGGTCAAATATTATAAAAAAAAACTTTTATTTATTAAGAATTTCACAGCCCTGAATATATATTTATGTAAAGGACTATACAGACATCTAGTGGCTACAGTATGGTATTACAGATTATTATGACCGCCGCTAGCATAGCTAGCGAAAGCGGTCATATAGGGATTGTCAAAGTTTTTTTTTTGTTTTTTTTTTCGTCATCTACTGAATTTTTCGTCAACGATACCAGGGACACCAAAACACCGGGGAACATGAAATTTGGTGGGCATGTAGCCCCACTAGACTTTTACGGAAAAATTTCGTTTGGTCCCCGGGGGCCACTCCTCCCCCCCCCCCCAAACCCAAAAAATGCAGTTTTTCCTAAATAACTACCAGAACCGTGGCACCGAGGATGAAGAATGTTATGGTATGTTGATCTTAAGGGCCCACATCAACCTAGCCCATAATCACTTGTGATTTGCGCCCCTTCCCATAAAAAATGAAAATGCAATATTATTCTGCTTTAATCGCCCCTATCTTCAGTTGAGATGTTCAGAACTGCACCATATTTCATGTGTATGATTAACTTGACATCCTCTGGGGGTATGCTAAGTTTCGTAGAATTTCATCCATGGGGGGGTATAAAATAAATTCATTTATGTGCACATTTAGTGACTGTACACTCATCGGCCTGTAGATGGTGCTGTTGAGCGAAGGGTTGCTGGTTTAGGATGATACTGTCACACACACACATGCAGGAATACAAACAAACGCAAGCATGCACACACACTGACATCCACACGCACAGACACACACCCATACACACACATACAAATCCACATGCACAGACACACACACACACAACACACACGCGCACACACATGTACGCACGCATACATACACGCACAGACACACACACACACACAGACACACACATACACAAACACACACACACACAGACAGACATGCACATACTACTTTTTTTAGGTATCAGCCATATACCCGATTTACCAATACCCAATGTGTTATGCTTGGGCAGTATACTAATGAGGTGGGTGGGACATGTTTTATGCCATGTTAGATCACATCCTGAGAGTCTACGCTTTCAGAAAATATATAGTTTATATAGTTGAATCAGTTTTCTCTTCATGGTACAGACCAAAATGTATTATGTGTACACTTTCTTCACCTAAATCCATAAAATCCCATCAATTTCTTCACCTAAATCCATAAAATCCCATTAATTTCAATGGGACATTTACTTAAGTGTTCTACTGGGTACAATGGGAATGAGTTTAATTTTGTTAACATTGTTTTTTTAAAACTCTGGGACCAGGGCTACAAGATAAAACCACTTTTTTGGGGAAAAAATGTTTTTTATTTCAGTAAAACACAACAAACCCATGCCAAAGTCAGATAACTGACTTTTACCATCAACAGGCACCTCAATCGTTTGGTAGAGGTTTGTAGAAATTGTCTGTGAATTATTAAACAAACTGCCAATGTAGCATGAAAAAGACTTGCTTGAACACAATAAGTGTGTTTTTGAAACTCATTTTTGTAATACATTATGTAGGGAAAACCACTGTTATGGATGTGACGTTTTCATATTATGGATGTTAAGTGTCTAAACTAATGACTTTTGATATAAAACTTAAATAGTAATGGCAAATAATTACAAAACTCTAAATTATCCATGATCCACAGGAATACTCCAGACAGTCTTTTAAAATATACAACTTATATACATAAACACGCAATACAGCCAAATTGCTCCAAGTCATTTATTTTTGTGGAAAGCCAGTGCAGGCCTGAGCGGCGGTCATATTTTGTACCGCCATGCGGTACATCTAGTTTATTTATGCATTTCTATATGTATTTATTTATGTATTTATACATTTATTTATTTATTTATTTATTTATATATATATTTATTTCTACATTTATTTATTTCTGTATTTCCACATTTTACAGTGACCGGGAGGGGACATGTTCGGTTCACTTATTTTTGTCGTGGCCACAACATATAAACTCGTGGGAACGTGATATTAAGTCGTGGGAACGTCATAATATCTCGTGGGAACGTCATATTAAAGGAGAACTCCGGTCAATTTTAACATTGAGCTCATTTTTTTGTACATTTGGAGTGCTGTCAATACAGAGAACAACGACAAAAATTCTATTTTTAAAATTTGCACCCTGTTGACGAGTAGTCGATTGCCGAGTTCACGCGCATAGGTTTAGTTACCTATGATCACGCGCGTGAACTCGGCAATCGATTACTTTGGACTTCAACCGAAAACAGGATGTAAACACAGGTATTTGCGCTGGCTTAAATAACATCATTTTTATACATATCTTTCACATCTACTGCAGTCAGATTCACTCGTGTTCACTCAGAAGGAATCACTCACATTTTCTGTGCACTTGTAATGACACATCAAGGATGTTAAGAGACTAAAAGCAGGTTTAGTACTTGCCCCATTGAAGTCAACAGGGTGCAAATTTTAAAAATAGAATAACTCGGTGTAGGCAACACCGATTTTTGTCGTTGTTCTCTGTATTGACAGCACTCCAAATGTACAAAAAAATGAGCTCAATGTTAAAATTGACTGGAGTTCTCCTTTAAGTCGTGGCCACGAGATCATTTTGTTGAGGTAACGACATCATTATGTCGTGGCCACGCGATCATATGTTGAGGGAACGATATATTTTTCTCGTGGCCACGACTTCATATTTTGAGAGAACGACATCTATTTGTCGTGGCCAGGAGTTGAGGGAGCCACAGCGGCCAATACTGTAACCGTAACATAGCATAGACTGGGCTACAGCAGAGATGGAGATGACAGAAGAAATAACATTTTACTTTAAATTAGGAATGTCATATAAAGATATAGTGGGGTCTTTGGCATTAAGACATGGGTACGTTGTAAGTGAAAGACACATGAAGCGCATTCTTAGACTTTTTTGTCGTACGCATATTTAGGGACCGTCTCAAAATTACATGCGACATTGGCATAAACGTTTCTAACTTCAATAGCATTTAAAGACAATGACTTACAGTCATAAAACCAACTGTACATTGTTCACCCAGGTCTCATGTATGATGCTTACCTTTTAGATTTTTGATATTTATTTAAATAAACTGCTAAATCTAATGCAAATATTGCTATGTAGGCCTATTTCACTACTGTATGGGATCATACACAAAATACGAAAATATTTAAAGCTCAATATCATTTGAAGACAGTGACTTACAGTCATAAAACCAACTGTATATTGTTCATATAGGTCTCATGTATGATGCACACCTTTAATATTTTTGATATTTATAAACTGCTAAATCATACGCAAATATTGCTATGTATTTCACTACTGTATGGGATCATATACAGAATATGACAATATTTAAAGCTCAATATCATTTGAAGACAGTGACTTACAGTCATAAAAACAACTGTACATTGTTCATATAGGTCTCATGTATGATGCACACCTTTAATATTTTTGATATTTATGACAATAAACTGCTAAATCATACGCAAATATTGCTATGTATTTCACTACTGTATGGGATACAGAATATGACAATATTTAAAGCTCAATATCATTTGAAGACAGTGACTTACAGTCATAAAACCAACTGTACATAGTTCATATAGGTCTCATGTATGATGCACATCTTTAATATTTTTGATATTTATGACAATAAACTGCTAAATCATATGCAAATAATGCTATGCATTTCACTACTGTGTGGGATCATATACAGAATATGACCATATTTAAAGCTCAATAGCATTTAAAGACAATGACTTACAGTCATAAAACCAAATGTACATTGTTCATCTAGGTGTCAGGTATGTGGCAGCAGTGAAATACATAGCAATATTTGCATATGATTTAGCAGTTTATTTAAATAAATATCAAAAATCTAAAAGGTGTGCATCATACATGAGACCTGGGTGAACAATGTACAGTTGGTTTTATGACTGCAAGTCATTGTCTTCAAATGCTATTGAAGTTAGAATCGTTTATGCCAATGTCGCATGTAATTTTGAGACGGTCCCTAAATATGCGTGCGACAAAAAAGTCTAAGAATGCGCTTCATGTGTCTTTTCACTTACAACGTACCCATGTCTTAATGCCAAAGACCCCACTATATCTTTATATGACATTCCTAATTTAAAGTAAAATGTTATTTCTTCTGTCATCTCCATCTCTGCTGTAGCCCAGTCTATGCTATGGTACGGTTACAGTGTAACCAGGGCTTAATTTGAGTCGGAACACGCCGGAACATGTTCCGTCACCTCCGACATTGGATCCGGAACCTTTTTTATTGGATCCGGCACCTCATAAAATTAATTGCCTAAATGAAAAAAAATAAAATTACTGTTTGTGTAGTGTTCAATGTTTGTGACACATGACTTGCGCGCTTGTTGTACGATTTGAGATTGCTGTTAGCCTCGATCGTTTCACTCAGGGGAAAATGTCAAAAAGACAGGAAAGTTTGCTTAAACTTTTTCAAATACGCTGGCCAGTCAGATCCCAAACAAGCAAAAATCGTTTCTGCTGATCAAAAAGGAGACCACGGTGGACACAGTAGCCTAGTGTCGACATAATATCTAGTTATTTCGACATAATAAGGGGACATTCTAATCTGCATTAAGCCACATTAAGCGTTCTCAACGTGTAAATGCGTTCATATTATGGGCTCATCTGATTTTTTTGTACATAGCCTATTTGTTAGGATTTTAGTATCATAATGATTAATAAATGCACGCACAATTATCCGTGAACTTGATTTGAACAAATGCCTTTCAACTTGTGTGTGCAAAAATCAGAATTAAATTAATGTGCAGAAATTTGTACAAATAGAGACGCTATGTATAGGCCTACTTTACTGTTGTAGCCATTAAAAAAGCGCATTTAGTTTCATATTTGTTAAAATATTCTAATGTTTTTTTTTCCATTTATGTTGATTTATGAAAAGTGAACAGCACAACCGAGTAAGATAGGATGCGCAATATGAGACATGGAGCGGGTCAGACATGATTTTGACCACTTCATCAAGTTGTTTTGTAGAAAGCCTTTCTTTAAAGTGAATTTCGTTTTGTATAAATTGTATCTTAATTTTAATCAATTTTTCATCAACCAAATGCCTGTATTTAATGAATAGGCCTACGAAACAAATATAACGGAGGCGCCCGCGCGTTCACTTGCATTGCACGTGAACTAGAGCACATCCTAACTTAACGAAACTCAGTGTATGCCTCACACAGACATGACAAATACATCAAATACACAAAGCTTGAAATGTCTTTAAACAAAATAATTCAAAACGAAAAAAGAAAAAGGCTACTCTCTGATTATGTAATCCATTAGGCTTATTTATGTGCATTTCTCTCTATTAGCGCGTTCACACGGAGATGGCGATCGTCAACTTCATCTTTGCAGCCCAGTCGACACTTTTAGAGAAAACACTTGTTTATTAATAAAAATCAATGCACGCATCACCGGATTTACAGATGCACGCACACATATTATTTCGAAATAACCAGATTGTGTTGAACTTACATTATTATTAATAATAGCCTACATCTTTTAGAATAGGCCTATTTGATTGAATGCTGAATGTTGCGCTTGTTCAGTTTAATAAAATTAAAACTTTAATTGTGATCATTAACATAACTGAATATTAAATATTTAGTGGCCAAGTTTTGCGCAGCTCCCCCCTCAATGATCTAGCACCCACTCAGCACAAGCGTTAAAAATTCTCTGGCGCTGTCCCTGCAGAGAATCTACGTAGGCAGTGTAATTTTTTTTTTTTTTTTTTTGTTCCGTTACCTCCAACCCCGGTTTTGAGTCGCCGGATCCACCCCCCCTCTGCGCTCCGGGACCTCCCACTTTACAAATTAAGCACTGAGTGTAACCGTACCATAGTTACAGTATTGGCCGCTGTGGCTCCCTCAACTCGTGGCCACGACAAATAGATGTGGTTCTCTCAAAATATGATGTCGTGGCCACAAGAAAAATATATCGTTCCCTCATCATATGATCTCGAGGCCACGACTTTGCATCGCGTGGCCACGACATCGTTACCTCAACAAAATGATCTCGTGGCCACAACATAATATGACGTTCCCACGAGATATTATGACGTTCCCACGACTTAATATCACGTTCCCACGAGTTTATATGTTGTGGCCACGACAAAAATAAGTGAACCGAACATGTCCCCTCCCGGTCACCGTAGTATTTCCACATTTCTACATTTATTTATTTTCCCTGCGCCTGTTTGCTAATTGACCTATGGCTAAGCCACGCCCCCAGACGCAATGAGCCAATCACAGTGCGCATAGCTAACCCAATACACTCTGACATTCTCTGCTTCCACGTCCATTGAAATGCATTGCAGTTAGTCAGTTTATATACTGTCTATGCTATGGTTTTCATCCGTTTTATGTTTTTTCTTGTCGTTTTTGCTTTTAAACAGCGTGTGTGTGTGTGTGTGTGATTTTGGTTGGGTGACAGTTGTAGGTTACAGTTTGACAAGAGTTTACAGTTTGACAAAAGCACAATGTTGTGTTTTACACAAATATAAGTAGGCTAAACACTTGATCAGTTTTAATGATGTCCTGTATGAACAAAATGGAGTATGTTTTTATGTTTCCACTGTTCGATCGCGCCTGCGCCTCTCTCTCTCTGACACACACACACACACACATTCCAGCATTGCAATCTTGACATCACAGCCTGTTCATTATGCTGCGTTCACACCAAACGCGAATAGAGCGTCAAATTCGCGCGTATTGCGTCTAGTTCGACGCTTGAACATTTTGAATCCATTCGCGCATATAAAGCGAGCATTTGAAGTGAAATAGCACCAAACTAAAACGTTTACATTGTGAACTGTAAATCTTTGTCTGGAGCTGAAGCTTATCGACCTTCTCAACAATAAAATTATTAATATAACCCTCCAATGCATAGTTAAGGCCCCTTTGGTGACTTCGAGATGATATATAATCTTTCTGTCTCCAAAAATCATCAATTGCCTCCTGTGAAATGTCTCCTACTGTGACAGCTGCCGTAGCGCCTATTACCGAATGTTGACTGTTTGTTCGAGTGAGTGGAGGGGGCGTGGCTTAGCCATAGGTCAATTAGCATACAGGCGCAGGGAAAAATAAATGTAGAAATGTGGAAATACAGAAATAAATAAATGTAGAAATGTGGAAATACAGAAATAAATGTAGAAATAAACACATATATAAATATATAAATACATACATAAATATATAAATATATGTATATATTCATAAATAAATACATATAGAAATAGCCATTTATATTACCAAAATGTATTTATTTTCACTATTATTTCTGCATTTATTTATTTATTTCTACTTTTATTTATTTATTTATTTTTCCTTCTGTCATTTTTAATCCTTCATAGCGGGCAGGATCGTTTCTACTGTTTGAGGAGATTGTAGACAGCTGTTATTTGCGCATGCACCAGCGGGTGGCACACGTGAGTCATTACTGCCAACAGAACCAGGAACTACTATCAGTGCTTATTAATATAGTTATGCCAAAAATACTGATTTATTTAGTTTTAAATGAAACCATTGTAATCCTGAAAGTATTCCCCCTTTTTCAAAATGTAACTATAATCTGATTACTACGTTTTTTGACGTAACTTTACTGTAACGAATTACAGTTACTGGATTTTTGTATCCTGATTACATAACGCCGTTACATGTATTCCGTTACTCCCCAACCCTGTTTTTATATATATATATATATATATATATATATATATATATATATATATATATATATATATTTTTTTATATATATATATATATATATATTTATATATAGGCCTATATATAATTTTTTATTTTTTTTTATAAATGTTAAAATTGATAGCTTTCAATTACACTGTAATGCTGAATGCCTATAATTAATGACTAAAATTAAGAAAGAAAAAAAATCTATTTCATAGAGACATCAGGAGCAGTATTGGTATCAGTAATGCCTTCTTTCATAAAAAGATGCCATTAAACAAATATTTGAAATATTGATTGATCGCATATAATATAATATAATATAATATAATATAATATAATATAATATAATATAATATAATATAATATAATATAATATAATATAATATAATATAATATAATATAATATAATACCTGTATCTGGAGCCATACACTGAAGTCCACATCCATTACTGCAGCATTTCTCATTGTTGGCACAGTCACTGTCATCGGCACACGACACGAAACGTATCCAGGCACACACTTCTGCTTCATACTTTGTGCTTGGACACACTCCTGGCTTTGCTGTTATACAGACACATGACAGAGAAGCCAAATCACTGAATGCTGAATGTCTTTTTCACTGGGGTTTTTGGTTATTTTGCTGTTGTAGGCTGTAAGGACCTTGAAATAACTGAAATCATTTGGCAAAGTGATATGGACATAATGCGGAAATTTCTGAATCTAATCTAAAACGGTTTCTACACCAAATTTCTTTGTGTGTGTGTGTGTGTTCCTTTTGAAAGACCTCTAGTATTATTGTCCATAACTAATTGAAACTCACTGCAAGCAGGCGGCGCACACACACACTCACTCACTCACTCACTCACTCACTCACTCACTCACTCACTCACTCACTCACTCACTCACTCACTCACTCACTCAATCAGAATTCAAAGACAATGTGTATGGCAATTACCTGCACTCTTGCTTGTGTGATAACTTATTTGCTTTTGTTGTGAATATAAAAACAGGAACTAAATGGGTATTTTTATCATCTTGATGACATTTCTGCCCCACTATAGTGTGACGGCAGTGAGACGGAACAGAGCGCTTAAAACTCTTCAGATTGCATATTTACAGTGCTATGCATAAGTTTAGACACCCATGCTAAAGTTGACTAAAAAGAGGAATAAAAAATCATTTTTTGGAAATTGAACTTAATGCCTTAATTAAAAAAATTAGGAAAAATCCAACCTTTAAGGACACCAATTTTCTATGTGTATGAATAATGTATTGTAAATAAATAAATGTTCTTCCTTAAAATACAGGGTGCATAAGTTTGGACACCCCTATGTTAAATTCCCATAGAGGCAGGCAGATTTTTATTTTTAAAGGCCATTTACTTCATGGATCCAGGATACTATGCATCCTGATAAAGTTCCCTTGGCCTTTGGGATTAAAATAGCCCCACATCATCACATAGCCTTCACCATACCTAGAGATTGGCATGGTTTTATTTCAGTTAGCATAATAGCTGGTTTGATTTGCATTGAGAGATGATCTTATGGAAAGTACTCCATGCCAATCTCTAGGTATGGTGAAGGCTATGTGATGATGTGGGGCTATTTTAATTCCAAAGGCCAAGGGAACTTTATCAGGATGCATAGTATCCTGGATCCATAAAAGTAACTGGCCTTTAAAGGGGGGGGTGAAATGCTATTTCATGCATACTGAGTTTTTTACACTGTTAAAGAGTTGGATTCCCATGCTAAACATGGACAAAGTTTCAAAAATTAAATTGTACGTTTGAAGGAGTATTTCTGTGCCAAAAATGCTCCTTCTGGTTTGTCACAAGTTTCGGAAAGTTTTTTTCGAGTATGGGCCTGTGTGACATCAGATGTAGCGGAATTTCCTTATACGGGTCCTAAGGGCACTTCTCCGGAAGGGCGCGCGCGCACCCGTAGACCAGAGCAAGAGAGCGAAAGCAGTACGCCCATCAAAGCGCTATGCTCGGCTTTAGGGAAGTCAATGTCACCAAAGAAGTGGGTTTTTGGTTGCCACTGGGCAAGACAACCCTGCACAGATTCCCAAAGAACCCAGCGTTAAGGGACCAGTGGATGGAGTTTGTTTTTCCAGAGCATCAACGGAGGTTGTGCAAGACTGTTTGTTCCCTGCATTTCGACGATGGTTGTTTTATAAACAAAGCCCAGATCGACGGATTTGCAGATCGTCTAATGCTTAAGGATCGAGCAGTCACAATGATAAAGGTTTGCGGTCGTGCGTTGGAACCGGGCGGTGAGTAAAACTGCTTCAAATGTCTCTGTGTGTTGTTAGCTATCGTCGCATTAGCACAGCTTTAGCTCCGCTCACACGGCCCGCCTTCAGCCACTCGTTTTTTTCCGGAAAGACTCGGTACAGCCTATCTTTCTTTTATAAATATAATAAAACTAAAGACTTTTTGGAGATATGAAGGATGCAATACTACTCAAGATTAACAGGAGATTGAGTGAAAATGAGCATTTCACCCCCCCTTTAAAAATAAAAATCTGCCTGCCTCTATGGGAATTTAACATAGGGGTGTCCAGACTTATGCACCCTGTATTTTAAGGAAGAACATTTATTTATTTACGATACATTATTCATTCACAAAGAAAATTGGTGTCCTTAAAGGTTGGATTTTTCCTATTTTTTTTAATTAAGGCATTAAGTTAAATTTCCAAAAGATGATTTTTTTATTCCTCTTTTTAGTCAACTTTAGCATGGGTGTCTAAACTTATGCATAGCACTGTAGTTGAAAATTAACAGAAATTATCATTCTCTGTAAAGAAATTACACATGAACATGTGAGAATTAATCAAGATCTTTCTAAATGTGCGCTTTTTTGGGTAAAAACAAAGCAAAAACAAGTAGCCATAGCCATGTAATTACAATGGCGCAGATGCGATTCAACTGTGTTTTTCTTTGTAAAATAATGATAAATGTCAATTTACGCCATTTGATTATGGCATTGAAGCTCACAGTCAGAGGCTATTAGCCAAGGCTGGCCTGTTTAAAAAAATAGCACTCGCTCGCAGAGAGTGGAAATGTGGCTAATAGTTGCTGACTGGCAACTGAAGTCTGGCCATGGACCGTTTGTGGACTGCTGTCTTCAAGTCATTCCACAGATTTGGATGACTCTTTCATCCAGTTTGGAGCGACGTCTTGACCCAGCTGTGTTGTACCAAATACAATTCATTGATTCTGTTTTTTAATTTGTATTTTTTTTTCTGACAAGTTGGTATTATATCTTTCACTTGGATGTTCTAATTTGTAAATACAGCTGAATAAAACAAAAAATGTTTTTGTCTGTTTTCATTTCAGGCTGCAAAGCAACAAAATGTGATTATTTTAAAGGGGGGTGATTATTTTCTATACCCAATTTTAGTCAGTGGTTTTGCAGTGTAAAGCTTTTTCACATATTTATCTGCTTCATATTAAAGTAGTTTAGAAATCTACTGTATCCCTAAACTGATCTTAGTGTCATAAAAAAAAGTGCGTAATAAGTTGTAACCAATTTTATGAAATGGTTAGTTCGAGTCCTTGATTCTACGGCTGACCGCTTCAACCGACGGTGCTACTCCTGGTAAGCGTTTTGCTTTTATTTGCTTTACCCCGGGCTTAAAGTAAAAAGATGACTGTGAAAATAGCAGTATTAATTGGTGAGTATAGTACAGTTGGTGAGATACTACATTTTCATGTCAATTTGTGTTAATTTTGACTACGAGCATGCGCTTACTTTAATTCAGCGTGTGCACCGCAGCAAAAATAGAATCGGTGCGGAAACGGTCGCTGCACTGCTGTAAACGCAACAGGTGTTGTGCCGAATTCTGACCCCCGGTAGTAATTTTCAGGGAGTTGAAACTAGGCACAAGACCGGTGACCAGACCACATCCACATGCAGTGTGAAAGCTGTTAACATGGGTACGGAAAAAATAGGCACAGCATACACACTCAATATAAAAGTCTTCTCGATATTGACTGACTCAGATAATATTACAATTTATATATTTTCAAAGTTCATCTTTCACTGGTCACCTGAACTATTGTTCATGCATTTCTTCAGGCTGCGTAATGAAGTTAAAGAACATGCATCTCACCTGTAGTTCCTGGAGCAGCTTCTGTTGTGCTCCAGCATCCAGACAGACACAATAACACAGCGCAATACACTCGAGCTGTCATCCTCTCCACTTACGATCATACAATGAACTGCTGGAAAAGCATAGGCTACTTGTCTCAGGACGAGAGAGTATTTAAGTTAGTGCTTAACCAATGGCGTGAGTTTGGGGCGGGATGATCTGTTTTGGAGAACAATAGAACACGCCCGCATGTTTTAAAAAGTTCCAATGAGGTCAGAGAGTTCTGATACAAGACAAGCTCCAGGCTATGATGCCAATCGGGAGAGCTCTAGGCTATATGAATATGATGCCAAATGTGTGTTTTTTCTACCAGAATACACAAACTAGTTTTCAATGGCCTCATAGAAGTATAATACTTTTCCTATACACAATAGTTTGATTTAGATATCCAATACAATCCCACCGGACAGTCTTTTATGACAGTGTGTGGGTTGGCCAGTTCGGGCACTACATTCAATCCCAAATCTGACACTAATCTCTTGCGAAATGATAATTTTCCCTAAAGTAAACTAAATGGAAACCCCTTATTTGTGCATGGAGTGTTAGAGGGCAGTTTTCCCCCCAAGTAATTTTGAAAGATAGAAATAAAGTTTTTCGACGTTTCCTTATTCGTTGAATTTAACCCTTAGTGTATATATATATATATATATACAGCGGGGAAATAAGTATTGAGCACGTCATAATTTTTCTCAGTAAATATATTTCCAAAGGTGCTATTGACATGAAATTTTCACCAGATGTTGGTAACAACCCAAGTAAACCATATATACAAAGAAACAAACAAAAATAAGTTCAGAAATTAAGTTATGTGTAATAATGTGAAATGACACAGGGAAAAAGTATTGAACACATGAAGAAAGGGAGGCGCAAAAAGGCATGGAAAGCCAAGACAACTGCTGAAAACTTACAGTAATTAAAAAGCAATCCAGCCCCCTGTCAGTGGAAATTAATAACAGCTGGTTCAGTCCCAAATGATGGCCTACAAAAAGGTCTCATTGCCAAGGTGTCACACAAGACACATCTCATGATGGGTAAAAGCAAAGAGCTGTCTCAAGACCTTCGCAACCTAATTGTTGCAAAACATAATGATGGCATTGGTTATAGGCGCCATTCTAAGCTTCTGAATGGTCCAGTGAGCACTTTTGGGGCCATAATACGGAAGTGGAAAGACAATAATTTCACCATAAATTTGCCTCGGCCAGTGCTCCTTGCAAGATTTCTGATAGAGGAGTGAAAAGAATAATCAGAAGAGTTGTAAACTCTTTTTACAATTTTTTTTTTTTTTTTTGTAAAAATTGTTGTAAACTAGTAGGTCCCACAAAAATCTGGAATGGAGGCATTTCTATCAATCAACCACACAGTTCCCAGTC
Source organism: Scardinius erythrophthalmus (assembly GCF_964197995.2). NCBI lineage: Eukaryota > Metazoa > Chordata > Actinopteri > Cypriniformes > Leuciscidae > Scardinius > Scardinius erythrophthalmus. The sequence goes on from NC_138235.1 coordinate 17,554,096, forward strand.
AGACCTGCAATATCAAGTGGGACATAGCCTGTACATCAAATGCACAGAGGAGGATTGCAAAACTAGGGATTTTAAATCTCTGTTTCTGTAAATCGTATTCTCTAATTGACCTGGTTAAAACTTTAGGTTTGCATTAATGATTTGCAATTAAAACAACTAATATAGACAATTTTATAATTGTAAATATGAAATTGTGTATTTCTATATTTAATTATGTTTTATATTTTAATTATGCATACCACTGGTAAACATACTAGTTATTGAAAATTGTATTGTTATTTTGCTACCTTTCTTACATTAACACCAAATTCATCAGTGTGCAATTATTGCATCGTCATTCAGAAGTTGTCCAGGTGTCTTGAACGCAATGGAGAGTCATCAGTGAAATTATTCCTTAACCTGTGGAGATCTGACCTGCCCGGCAAACCAAACCTTCTGCTTAGAGGTGACCGAGGACTTCTCAGAGGGTCAGTTAAGCCTACTGAGGAGGACACAGACCAACACAACAGACTTGGTGCAACAAGTCATTCTACAGACTGAATGCCACCACAACCAAGTGCAGGTAGAAGCAAACCTGATCAACAGGATCGCAGACACCCTGTCCAGATGCTACCGATCCACTAACTAGCCCTAAAGGTGTCACAGAGGTGCATTTTGTAGTGCTTTCATCTTAAGACTCAACCTGTCTAAATGCTGTTGTTTCAGGTGACTACTTGACTCCTGGTCAATCATCGACTCATGAAATGTCAAAAATGTCCAAAACAAAACATGAAATGTCCAAAAGTGGCCCATCAGAATTTGCCCCAAAGGGCCAGGGGAGGCCTGTTTTCCTGCTAAGTCAAAAGTTGAGATCAAACCCCCTGCAAGAAAACAATAAAACTTACTATGTGATCTGGAGAGAAGATCTCACAGAAAGAGCATAGGACACACCGCCTTGCCTAAACTTCTCTCCTTGCTTATCTATGCACCCCCTTCTCTACCGACTCTCTCTCCTTTCCCCCTTATTCAAGTCACTGAAAGTTCACTAAGAATGCCTATATACCACATGTATCTTGTGAATCTATTGTTGTTTCCCTTTCATGTTTGGTGTCATTTTAAATAAGGGTGTGCCCGTGCCACTGAGCTTCAAAAAAGAAGGAAAATCACCAAGCCACAATAAAACTAGCCCAGTGATGTATATTCAGGTTTTCCGAAGCCTTGGTACCACTTTCTGTGAGGAATCGATAAAAATGTATGATGTACTAGTCATATACATCTGGCTTAATTGTCCCGGTAGAGTTTATGAAATAAGTTGTAATGATGTCCAGTTCGTGAATGAATCATTTGAGTAGGTCCATTTCAATAAATAGGAAAAACCCATTGATAAAACCAGTCTGAATGATTCATTCTTGAATAGAACTTATTTGGTTCTCGAGTTCAAATCACCGATTCAATGATCCTGCCGCTGTTTTAGATCCTTTCCAAGTTTCTTTCTGGAGACATCCAGACAGAGTTTAAATAGTGGCCGTGTATGAGATGGTACAATGGTGTTGTACTGAATGCAGTACCAATAATCGGTATTGGATGATTCAATCTATTATTTTGCTATCGTCCAACAGCTGATTGTTTAAAAACAGCTGATGATCAGTGCCGATTACATCCTATAAAATCAAAAGGGTGCGGAAAAACGTGCTGCAACTCATATTGTGTGTGAAGAAAATCTGTCTTGTGTTGAATTAAACTAGGGATTTTAAATCTCTGTTTCTGTAAATCTCATTCTCTAATTGTCCTCGTCGAAACTTTAGGTTTGTATTAATGATTTGCAATTAAAACAACTAATATAGACAATTTTATAATTGTAATTATGAAATTGTGTATTTCTATATTTAATTATGTTTTATATTTTAATTATGCATACCGCTGGTAAACATACTAGTTATTGAAAATTTTATTGTTATTTTGCTACCTTTCCTTTAATTCATCCAGACAAAGCCTAAATTCCACTACTATATCGCAGTGGAAGTGAAGACTGGTGATCAAATGAGCTCACTAAATATATGACTCTGAAAAGGAGACCTTATTTACCGCTCGCACTTTTGACATGAGTTCACCATGTGTTATTTTATGTTCTTGTGTTTATCTAACAACTCCCTTTTCATCTTACATTAACACCAAATTCATCAGTGTGCAATTATTGCATCATCATTCAGAAGTTGTCCAGGTGTCTTGAACACAATGGAGCGTCATCAGTGAAATGATTCCTTAACCTGTGGAGATCTGACCTGCCCAAACCTTGTGCTTAGAGGTGACCGAGGACTTCTCAGAGGGTCAGTTAAGCCAACTGAGGAGGACACAGACCAACACAACAGACTTGGTGCAACAAGTCATTCTACAGACTGAATGCCAGTGCCACCACAACCAAGTACAGGTAGAAGCAAACCCGATCAACAGGATCACAGACATCCTGTCCAGATGCTACCGCATCCACTCAGTGCAGTACACCACACCTAAAGGTGTCACAGAGGTGAATTTTGCAGTGCTTTCATCTTAAGGCTCAACCTGTCTAAATGCTGTTGTTTCAGGTGACTACTTGACTCCTGGTCAATCATCGACTCATGAAATGTCAAAAATGTCCAAAACAAAACATGAAATGTCCAAAAGTGGCCCATCAGAATTTGCCCCAAAGGGCCAGGGGAGGCCTGTAAAACTTGGTTTTCCTGCTAAGGCAAAAGTTGAGATCAAACCCCCTGCAACAAAACAATAAAACTTACTATGATCTGAAGAGAAGATCTCACAGAAAGAGCATAGGACACACCGCCTTGCCTTAACTAAGAATGCCTATATACCACATGTATCTTGTGAATCTATTGTTGTTTCCCTTTCATGTTTGGTATCATTTTAAATAGGGGTGTGCCCGTGCCACTGAGCTTCAAAAAAGACGGAAAATCACCAAGCGACAATAAAACTAGCCCAGTGATGTATATTCTTTCTGAAGCCTTGGTACCACATTCTGTGAGGAATTGATAAAAGTTTAAGATGTACTACTACTAGTCATATACATCTGGTTTAATTGTCCCGGTAGAGTTTATGAAATAAGTTGTAATGATGTCCAGTTCGTGAATGAATCATTTGAGTCGGTCCATTTCAATGAATAGGAGAAACCCATTGATAAAACCAGTCTGAATGATTAATTCATGAATATAACTTATTTGGTTCTCGAGTTCAAATCACTGATTCAATGATCCTGCTGCTGTTTTAGATAATTTCCAAGTTTCTTTCTGGAGCTGCTGGTGTTAAACTTATTATTCACTAAGTGAATAATTAATAATAATAATAATTTTGAGCTTTTGAATCAAATCTACAAGATGCAGCACCAGATTTTAGGTGAAGTGAGCATTGCCTTGCGCGTATTTTGCACTTGCCTGTGAGCGTTGCAAGTGGAGAGAGAGCCTTCAGTAAGCTTAACCAAGTAAAGAACTATACCTCAGATCAACACGAGACGGCTTGATTTCAAAGATCTGATGAAAGATTTTGCTGTGAGAAAAACACGACACTTAGCACTTGTGGAATATGAAATTGCAAGTTGACAGCGTATGTCACAGTCACCAGCTGGTGTGCCCAGGTTGACCACTAGAGGGCACTCCTTCTCTGACCTTTACCACTCAGCCATGAACTTCAGTCCCCATAATCCTTTGCCCGGACTCATGATGAATTATTGCATTCACCTGTTTGTCATTACATTGTTTGTCTCACCCTACTTATACCATGTTCTCTCTGGCCTAGTCCACACGGACACAGGTATTTTTATAACCAGATTTTTTCCTCCTGCGTTTAAAAAAAAAAAAATCCTGTCCACACATGCTCGGTTTAAAAGAAATCTCTGCATACATGAAAACGCAAAAACACGCTATCAAGCACTGTCAAGAGCATGCCACACCAGCAGGCGGCGATATAACCCTAATCGTAAAGCCATGTTGGCCAATCAGAAGCCTGAATCAGAAGCAAAAACCCCGGTTTTACTGTCTACACGACAACACTGCAACCGGCGTTTCTGAAAATCCTCACCCTGGCAGGGGTTTTCAAAAATGTTCGGTTTCAGTGACCTGATACTGCGTTTCCGTGTGGACGAATGGCCGAACTGCGTAAAAAAAGTAACGGTTATAAAAATACCCGTGTCTGTGTGGACAAGGCCTCTATCATTTCTCATCGAGGTTTTGTAATTGTCACACTGCATTTCTGAGCACTCTCCCTTGTCCTTTGTATTTTTTTGTGAATTGCTGCGCTTGGATCTTACTTAAGTCTCTGAGCAATCCGTGACGGCGTATTTTATAAGACAGCTTATAAGACATCCAGACAGAGTTCAAATAGTGTCTGTGTATGAGATGGTACAATGGTGTTGTACTGAATGCAGTACCAATAATCGGTATTGGATGATTAAATCTATTATTTTTGCTATCGGCCAACAGCCGATTGTTTAAAAACAGCCGATGCTGTTCAGTGCCAATTATATCCTGTCAATCAAAAGGGTGCAGTAAACATGTGTCATACTGCAACTCATATTGTATGTGAAGAAAATCTGAAGAATCTGAAGAAAATTAAACGGATAGTTCACCCAAAAATAAAAATTAGCCCATGATTTACTCACCCTGAAGCCATAGATGTATGACATTCTTTCATTCTTTCAGACGAATACAATCGGAGTAATATTAAAAAATGTCATGGCTGTTCCAAGCTTTATAATGAGAGTGAATGGCTGGAGAAAATTTGAAATCCCAAAAAAGTGCATCCATCCATTATCCATCCATCCAGGGGATTAATAATTCATAATACATTTTGAAGTGAAGCCATGTGTTTGTGTAGGCAACACCGATTTTTGTCGTTGTTCTCTGTATTGACCGCACTCCAAATGTACAAAAAAATGAGCTCAATGTTAAAATTGACCGGAGTTCTCCTTTAAACTTCCTAAATACGAGATTCATTTTCTGACTGACTGTTTAGTGAACGAGGGTCAAAGTTAATCCTAAAGTGTGGATCGTTGCCTAAGTTACAGTTCGCGATCCAACGTCACCTCCAGAAAAAGTAAGTGTATTTTATGATTTTTGAGCAAATAGTCATTTCAATCGATGTCAGCCAGTTCAACAACAAATGCGTCTAAAACTATTTATTGTCGTCGTCATAGGATGTCTCAACAAACAACGTCAGACAGTTTTATGTCACGTAGGCATTTTTTTTTGCAGCATTTACAAATGTAAATAAATTAAGGTCTGCTCTATCTCCATAGACAGTAGGCTATATAAACGTGTATCTCCCTCCCCTTAAGAAATAAATAATTAAATCGTTTGTACTTAGCAAACGTTATCACAGTAGTGTGTGTGTGTGTGTGTAGTTTAAAAAAATTGCGCGAACGTTATCACAGTTCGTGTGTGTGTGTGTGTGTGTGTGTGTTGCACATCCATAATGGCAAAGGGGACGCGATTAAAACTTTGTAAGTAACGTTACATAAATGTATCAAATAACCATTCCGAGACGTTTAGTCCATTCTCATTCGTGTTTATTCTAAATTGCATTTAAAGTATATTAATATGTCCAACCAATAATAATAATATTTTATTATTATTCGTTTGTAATCAAACAGCTGACGGCACCCATTGGCTTTAATAATAAGAAAAACATAATAGGCCTACCATGGAAGTCAATGGGTGCCGTCAGCTGTTTGATTACAAACGTTCTGCAAAATATCGTCTTGTGTTCAACAGAAGAGAGAAACTCTAGGCTACAGGTTTGGAACGGTTGACAGTTTGGGACAATGCCATAAATTATATATTAAATATCACTAACTTTCAAAGCAAAGACACCGCAGGATGTGCCATCTTGTGTTTTGAGTGAGGCAGCGTTTTGCAGGACCACCTTGAAAAATTGCATCCCTTTTGTCGCATAAAAGCCCTTAACAAATGAAAACCTTCAATATTGTGATACTAGAATAACTAATTTTACTGTAGAAATACTGTAGAGATGAGTTCTCATCAGAAGCACATTTTTGTGATGAACAATTTCAAATACCTTGTTATATCCCGGCATCGTTTCTGTTTTGCAGAACTTTCTCCCAGAGGATCAAGGAACAAAGCCTTCCTTTGAGATGGCAGCATAACCTTTAAATATTTTAAACAGTGTTGGCCAGACATCGCAAACAGATTCTTTCAAGAGTTCCACAAATATTACAATACACCCTAACTGTTATAATGGCTCCAAGTTCATTATAAATATTCCTGTAATATTTCCCCTACACATGGAAAGTAAATTTTTTCATTTGTTTACAAGTGTCCAGTGGTGGTGGTCATTCACAATGCAAATGAGGTACTTTTACATTGTTGGGTCAACCTGAAATTCAAAACAGAGGACTGAAATATGTTCTGAATTTGATGTTTCATAATTGGTACATAAATAAACCTGAGTAAACCAACCTTTAATTTTGATTTGTTTCCATTCCAAATATTTGTCTTTTCGAATGAGCCAATTTGGAATGCTTGCTCTTTTGACTGGGCATTAAAACGCCTTACAAGAAGACGCATGTATGCATTAATAACCTTAAACAAGGAAGCAAAACAATGAGGGATTAGCAGAAGTTAAAATTTGATATCTACAATTTCAATCAAAGAACATTTTAAAAGACTTAAAAATCTTACCTCACTTTCAAGCTCATTATTTGGGGCAGTTTTATTAATGTCTTTAAAAAATATTTTATATGGTCCAATTCTGGATAGCAACACATAGACATCTTTTCCAGCCCATGCCTCTTGAACAACTGTGTTGATAGATGTCATTAGAAAATTCAAAATGTGAGAAAACAGGAATTTTATGAAGTTTATACCTTTACTTTGTTCTGATGCTGACTTACTGCTGATGAGTTGGTGCTGTATTGTTGCTGGGGTGGTAGGTGAGGGTGGCACAGATCGAGATGTGGAAACAGGTGACGCAGCCACTTTGGAGATGGTAGGTGAGGGTGGCACAGATCCAGATGAGGAGACAGGTGACGCAGACACTTTGGAGATGGTAGGTGAGGGTGGCACAGATCCAGATGAGGAGACAGGTGACGCAGCCACTTTGGAGATGGTAGGTGAGGGTGGCACAGATCGAGATGTGGAAACAGGTGATACAGACACTTTGGAGATGGTAGGTGAGGGTGGCACAGATCCAGATGAGGAGACAGGTGACGCAGCCACTTTGGAGATGGTAGGTGAGGGTGGCACAGATCGAGATGTGGAAACAGGTGACGCAGCCACTTTGGAGATGGTAGGTGAGGGTGGCACAGATCGAGATGTGGAAACAGGTGACGCAGCCACTTTGGAGATGGTACGTGAGGGTGGCACAGATCCAGATGAGGAAACAGGTGACGCAGCCACTTTGGAGATGGTAGGTGAGGGTGGCACAGATCGAGATGTGGAAACAGGTGACGCAGCCCCTTTGGAGATGGTACGTGAGGGTGGCAGAGATCCAGATGAGGAGACAGGTGACGCAGCCACTTTGGAGATGGTACGTGAGGGTGGCACAGATCGAGATGTGGAAACAGGTGACGCAGCCACTTTGGAGATGGTAGGTGAGGGTGGCACAGATCGAGATGTGGAAACAGGTGACGCAGACACTTTGGAGATGGTAGGTGAGGGTGGCACAGATCGAGATGTGGAAACAGGTGACGCAGCCACTTTGGAGATGGTAGGTGAGGGTGGCACAGATCGAGATGTGGAAACAGGTGACGCAGACACTTTGGAGATGGTAGGTGAGGGTGGCACAGATCCAGATGAGGAGACAGGTGACGCATCCACTTTGGAGATGGTATGTGAGGGTGGCACAGATCCAGATGAGGAGACAGGTGACGCAGCCACTTTGGAGATGGTAGGTGAGGATGGCACAGATCGAGATGTGGAATCAGGTGACGCAGCCACTCTGGAGATGGTAGGTGAGGGTGGCAGAGATCCAGATGAGGAGACAGGTGACGCAGCCACTTTGGAGATGGTAGGTGAGGGTGGCAGAGATCCAGATGAGGAGACAGGTGACGCAGCCACTTTGGAGATGGTAGGTGAGGGTGGCACAGATCGAGATGTGGAAACAGGTGACGCAGCCACTTTGGAGATGGTAGGTGAGGGTGGCACAGATCCAGATGAGGAGACAGGTGACGCAGCCACTTTGGAGATGGTAGGTGAGGGTGGCACAGATCGAGATGTGGAAACAGGTGACGCAGACACTTTGGAGATGGTAGGTGAGGGTGGCACAGATCCAGATGAGGAGACAGGTGACGCAGCCATTTTGGAGATGGTAGGTGAGGGTGGCACAGATCCAGATGAGGAGACAGGTGACGCAGCCACTTTGGAGATGGTAGGTGAGGGTGGCACAGATCGAGATGTGGAAACAGGTGACGCAGCCACTTTGGAGATGGTACGTGAGGGTGGCACAGATCCAGATGAGGAAACAGGTGACGCAGCCACTTTGGAGATGGTAGGTGAGGGTGGCACAGATCGAGATGTGGAAACAGGTGACGCAGCCCCTTTGGAGATGGTACGTGAGGGTGGCAGAGATCCAGATGAGGAGACAGGTGACGCAGCCACTTTGGAGATGGTACGTGAGGGTGGCACAGATCGAGATGTGGAAACAGGTGACGCAGCCACTTTGGAGATGGTAGGTGAGGGTGGCACAGATCGAGATGTGGAAACAGGTGACGCAGACACTTTGGAGATGGTAGGTGAGGGTGGCACAGATCGAGATGTGGAAACAGGTGACGCAGCCACTTTGGAGATGGTAGGTGAGGGTGGCACAGATCGAGATGAGGAGACAGGAGTCCCAGCCACTTTGGAGATGGTAGGTGAGGGTGGCACAGATCGAGATGAGGAGACAGGTGACGCAGCATTTTATGAATATTTTTCCAAATCTCCATTGCTGCACATTCAGGGCTTTGTGTGTGTGTGTGAGTGTGCGCGCGATGACGCAGATTCAAATTCGCCGCCATTACTTTTCCGCTGTTTACTCCCGCCCACAACGGTTAACGTTATCTGATCGAGTTTGGGCAAGCGGGAGATTTGAATTCAGTCTACTCTCGTGAAGTGGATTGTGAGATCAACAGTGGTTCAAAGCAATCGTATTCGTCAAGAGGCGAGCAGCCGTGAGCAGGAGTTCTGTAACCTCTGTTGTCAGTCAGTCCGTTTGGATTCTTCGGAAATAACGCCCTTTTCAGTGAGCCTGCCTGGTTCGTCACAGCGGACATCATGTCAACCGATCACCGGTGTTACAATATATTCGGTTCCTGAAATATTTGGTTCCAATGGGTGGAGCTACCATGAATATTTACGATACCATAGCGTGGGCGGGGCGACAAATGCAAGCGAGTGGAACGGAAATTATTAGCGTGAGCGCCTCGTTTTGTTTTATGGATTATTTCTTTCAAACAGGTAGGCTAATAAAGTTGAACGAAGTTAATCTTAAACTACTCGTATATATTTTATAAATAATTCATCGTTTTGTAGCATGTGTTTCAGTACTCTGAGTTTACCTGAACTGAACTGATTCTGTAGGAAGCGTTGCAGGACCTACAAAAAAAGGCATATTTCTCCAAATTTTCCCAGATTAGTTGTCGCTGACATTCGATATAAAACTGTTCGTTTCTCATGAGTGACTTTTGATACACAACCTTTACTTTATCAAAGGTTATCATACATGTTAAGCTTCAGATGCATTAACAGTTGTTTTCTCTAGCAATGCTTTAGAACAGTGGTCAAATTAATTGATAATAATGACTAACCATTAATCATAAAAATTAGGCCTACATCTTATCAGTTTAGTAATGTTATCATTCTTATGTAATCTTTTATTAAACAAGTAAACACAAAAACACAAGACATGGGTATACCAAAATATTAAGGAAAGGTATATTTATATTTGAATAATTTAGTCAATATTTTATTAGTCCTGCTGTATTAATTTTGTCCTTGATCCTATGTTTTGTCTAACATTCTTGTTTTTACAGATGAATATGAATAAAATATGTAAGGAATAATTGACGACAGGCCGTTGAATTATTAGAAAAATAATGCACACCCGAGGTGGTAATGCAGTCACGACGCGAAGCGGAGTGGCCGTTCACCTCGGGTGTGCATTATTTTTCTAATAATTCAACGGCCTGAAGTCAATTATTCCGGTTATACTACAGTTACCTCACCTCGAAACATTGTTCAGATTATGTATTTCAAGACGTTTTTAAAGTTTTTGTCATTAAAACGCTCTTGTATGTAGGACTAATTTCTTACGCATCTAATCCAATGCCTCCGTTGCTAATTCCAAAACGTCATTTTAGAGTTAGTAACGGAGGTTTGAGCCACTGATAGCAGACTAATGCTGGGGACACACGACTAGCTGACACATTCTCTGACTGTTTTCATCGACTGCAGCAGATTTTAAATACCGACTTTGAACACAGACTGAACGCGCTGAACACGTGACGCGTTTGGGCATGATCAGTCATACGTATCAAATTACATTCATAACCGGCCTTAAAGTGTGTCCCCAGTTATTAATGCAGTTATTAGAGAGAGAGAGATGTTGCAATAATGAGACAGAAAAGCATGTGCGTCAATATTATTATTTATTTATAAATTCAGAAGCTCAAACGTGCTGCGTAACATGAGAATGAACCTCATTGGTTCTTGAGGAAGCTCAAACGTGCTGCGTAACACTAGAATGAACCTCATTGGTTCTTGCAGAAGCTCAAACGTGCTGAATAACACGAGAATGAACCTCATTGGTTCTCGCTGAAGCTCAAACGTGCTGCGTAACACGAGAATGAACCTCATTGGTTCTTGCAGATGCTCAAACGTCCTGCGTAATTTTTAATTCCTTTTAATTAATTCGAATTCATTCTTTTTTTTTCTTTTATTGACAGATGACAGACTAGCCAAATAAATTAAACACAAAGCCCTTTTAACCAGTCGGCCTATCAATAGTATACCAATAATAATCCGTGCTGCAGGACTATCCATTTATTAAGCCTATATTCAGTTTAATTTTACATATATTCAAATACATCATACATAAGAAATGGATTGTATACATATAAATACAGACATATTATATTTATAAATAAGGCAACACAAGAAACAAGTATCTTGTTAATTAAAATTGAATTCTAATATAAAACTATATACACGTTTACAGATCGTGAGCCCTACAACCTACTGCCACCTACATGCTGCTGTGCCAATTCTTCGGCTGTATTTTGAAGATGGAGCTGACCTCCGCCCCAACCTCCGACTTTCACGGTAGTCCATCCAGTCCTTGATTGCTGCAGTGAAGCCTGAATGCGACCATGGGTGGGAAAAGGATGTTGAGGTGCTGGTTTTCCTCTACTGGCTGGCCCATGCAGCATCATACCGGGTAGTGTCACTCGCCTTTGACATCCCGAAGTCTACTGTGCACGACATTGTGCACAGAATGAGCAAGGCAGTCATCGGCATTTTGAGGCAGCTCATCGCTTTCCCCAGCGCAGATGACCTGGAGGTGGTGGGAGCAGGTTTTGCTCAGCTGGCAGGGTCTCCAGTGTTCAGTGTAGTAGCTGGGGCAATAGATGGCTGTCACATCCGCATCAAACCACCAGCAAGTGACGTGCAGTGCTATTTCAACAGGAAGCTGTTTAATTCTGTACAGCTGCAGGCCATCACTGACCACCAGGGGAAGTTCCTTGACATTTTTGTCGGGTATACTGGGTCGGTGCACGATGCCAGGGTGCTGAAGAACAGCCCTGTGTACACTGGCCGCCTGTTTCCACCTGCAGGAAAATGCATCCTTGGAGATGGTGGGTATCCTTGCCTGAGTGCCCATCTTCCTCATGACGCCATACAGAGAGCCTGTACAGAATGCTGTACAGGCTCGCTACAATAGGAAGCATTCTCGTGCACGGAACATCGGCGAGAGGGCCTTCGGGATGCTGAAAACGCGCTGGCGTTCCATTTTTTTCAAGGCACTGGAAGTCAGCCCTGCTTTTGTGCCAGATGTTGTTGCATGCTGCACGGTGCTCTACAACCTCTGTCTTCTAAATGGGGACATAGTTGATCCAGAAGTTGCGGAGGATGAAGATGGCCCACCTGAACCCCGCAACACAGAAGCCAGCGCAGGAGAGCACATGCGGGACAATTTAGCTGCAGTGGTGTCTGCACCAGGCAACTGTGTGCCTGCTCTTCATGAGCATGATTACCTGTAGGACAATTAACACAGGTTAAAATCAGTTCTTGTTCTTAGATTGACAGTGTTCCAGGTTGTCTGTTAGTTATGTTAGTTATTATGTAAATAGTTAGGTGTGTGTGTGTGGGCACAGCCCACAGGGTGCTGTGATGCGTACAGTGCAGTAGTAGTTAGAGAGTTGCATGGCTATCTGTGTGCATCCCTCTGTCTATCAGCTCTCTGCCGCTTGACAAAGCCTCTCCATCACCAAGACTCCTGTCGGGCCTCCTCGCGGCTGCACATGGTAACTGGGGATATTGCAGACCCAGGCTAATCGACGGGATCTCGGAGCTACAGTAGTCCCTAGAGGTGACACCCACCAACTACTGGCGCACTGCCTTAGACTGTGTGTGAATTTGTATACCAAATCTTTAAAATTATAACTACATATCACATACTTGAGCTTAATTACAAATTATTTACTTCAAATCCAAATCCAAAATTACCCAAGGTGTAAAGTCCTCACCTTGTACACATGCTTTGAAAGAACCATATATTGAATTATTTAAAGTGATGCCCTACAAATGAGATTGTTAGTAAGAAAGTCCCTTTAGATCTTTTAGAAACCTGTGAAGGTTATCTTACTGAAGCTGCTGAAGTTCATTTTCTTTCCTCATCATGACACTATAATAAAAATGTTTTAATACTTTTCCTTTTGGTGGTGCTTTAAGCTCTATTATACTACTTTATGTCAAAGTTGTGATTTTGTTTTAAGCTTTGTATTCTGTATCCATTTAAAAGTTATATACACAAAAAATAAAACAAATGCACTTTAACAGTGTCTGGAGTGTGTGCAGGGCCGGCCCGAGGCATAAGCGAACTAAGCGGCTGCTTGGGGCCCCCTCGCCACCAGGGGGCCCCCAAGCGAGTTTTTTTTTTTTTTTTTTTTTTTTACATATTAGGCCTAATTAAATTAAACAAGTGACATAAATTAAAGAATGGATTAATAATTCAAGACAAGAAAATTCTGATTTCATGATCAATATACCTGCCTACAACTGCTGCGGTGTCTGCCAGTGTTTGAGTCATATGCGCATACCCAGCAAGCAATAGCCGTCTTTTCAACGTCTGGGTTAAATATAGACCCGATATAGTCCGGCTATGTGTAACCCACTTTTAGCCCAAATAACATTTAATCTGGATAAATGTATTTTTTTCCAAAATAACTTGTGAGATGTATGATATTCCATCATGTATGCAAAGTCTACCGTGATTACAAGTTGTTTGGTTTACTTTATTTTACATGTTATATGTGTAGGCTGTGCGTAGCCACGATTTAGCTCGTATTCAGACCCGGCTATGCGTAACCCAATTTTAGCCCAAATAACATTTAATCTGGATAAATGTATTTTTTTCCAAAATAACTTGTGAGATGTATGATATTCCATCATGTAAGCAAAGTCAGATGTGATTACAAGTTGTTTGGTTTGCTTTATTTTATATGTTCTATGTGTAGGCTGTGCGTAGCCACGATTTAGCTCGTATTCAGACCCGGCTATTGTTGCCCACTTTTAGTCAAAACTGATTAATTGTAGCCTAGTTTTTTTGCCAGGCAGTGCATGAAATGGTTGATATTCCATCATGTTCGCATTGGTAATGATATCTACAAGGTTCAATGTGACATTTTACAACATGGTCGATCTGTTGTCACGATTTAACTCCAAATTGGACGGGCTATATGCGGTCTGCTTTAGCCAGTGGGTAAGCGTTTCGTATTACTTTGAAGGTACCCCCGGGAGCCGCCATTGGCTAACAAGCCTTCACCTGCTGTTAGCATCCCATTGACTTCCATTCATTTTGGCGTCACTTTGACAGCGAATAACTTTACATCTGAGGCGTTTAAAGACTCCATTTGTCCATTATTTATTTCTAAAGAAACACGACAATGTATAAAAGGCTCCATTACCTTGTATCTTACGTTATGGCCCCGTAGAAGCAGTTTTTGTAAAAGTAGGCTAACGATTGCGTCAAAACCACGCGACTCTCTGGAAATTACCGTAGAGACAGGAAGAGAAGCTCGCGGGCAATTTGGGGGACGCGGAGGCATAAAGTCCGATAAAGTCAAAGGAGAAGCCCATAGAGAGTCATGACGTTGCTCCTGCTCCTAGCTCATGGACAGCTCCTTCTCACACTCTCCGTCTCTGCAAGATTCGGAAGGGAATGGTTCCGATTTCGTCAGGCACAGCTGCTAGAAAACTTACAACTGTCAGGCAGGCTGCTCACGTCACATCCCCGTCGTCAAGCTCAGTTTGAGTCTGCGCAGTACGCCTGGCAATCAGGAAATGACTGCTTCTAATGTGCTTCAACTTCTCTCCGTTGAAACCTATGGGGTCGCTGTGTCCAGTTTATATACTGTCTATGGCTTTAGCCCACCTGGCGAAATCAAAGCAATCTGGTCTACGTACGGCTTGGCTATAGCCCAGATTCAGACCAGCGAGCTAGTATAAGAATATTAGTCTTAAAAATGTTTTCGCTCACACAGCTTAATGTTTGCTGTCACACATAAACATAACATTCATACACAATCTACGATATGACTGTCATTTCAAATTAAATCAAATGCAATTGCATTTCTCAACCGCTAGATGGCACAATCGAAACACTACTGAGACATGACTACTGGGACTGGGACTACTGGCATTGCGCGACTAGATCACTTTAGCCAGATCTCGCGATAAACATTTCCTCCATTTTCAATTTTATTTTACACGAGGCTGCTGTCAGAGAGCAACGGGCGAGCAACACTCTGAAAACCTTCAAATTTCTACTTCGGTCTTGTAAGTATGCGTGTTATTTTTGTTATGTTCATTGTTTAAATTAGTTAGTTGTTATAATGTGTAGAAACCGTGACATTTTAACATTACCATTGCAGAGTACTATTTTTATCCAACAAGTTAACGTTACTTGCATGTGTTATTGCAACTGTGTGGCCTTTATCTAAAAAGTATCTAAATTCAAGGTGGTAAGCATGAAACTATGAAACTTATCATTACTATTTTTTATTACTATTAAAGATACCAATATATTTTTGTTTTTAGATTGGAGTAAGAAATAATAGTTTTTGATTTAATGCAAATTTTCAAAGTATACTTTACATAAACTTAACAGCAACATAGTGCAACATGAAAAGAAATTATAAAAAAAAAAAATTTTTCCTTTCCAATTAATAAAAGGTAGTGGCAAACAGTAAAGTCTTTAAACTTTATTTAAAAGAATTAAAATATGCAGCATACATTCAGTTTTCAGTGAATTTGTTTCAGATATATGGTGCATAAAAACCGCAATGCTGCTTCTCCATGTTTTGTTTTGACTTTTTTTTTTTAATTTTGACTTATAAATTTGATATAAAAGTAGCTGGCTACTGTCCCAGATGACCTGAGAGGTCTGCTCTGGATGGTTCATAATGCATCAGAAGATTAGAAATTTACTTTGGCCTTAAAATGTTAATTAATTTAATAACCAGCTGTAGTATTTTGATATGAGTTCTTTGACAGACATATAGCCAGTGTAAAAACCTCAGAACTGGAATGATGTAATCCACTTTATTCGATTTCAAGACACTGTTTATTGCAAATTATCCAGCAATCGGTCAACAAAGTACAGCAATTGAATATACAGAACACTTGTCAATGACTACCATTAAATGTCTTGTTACCAACATTCTTCAAAATATATATTTTTTTGTGTGTGTTCAACAGAAGAAAGCCATACATGTTTGAAACCAAGTGAAAGTGAGTAAATGCTTACATGATTTTTTTTTTAGTGAACTACCCCTATAAGTATCTTTTTATGTTCATTAGAGTTAGGCCTATATGAGTAAGTGATAAAGAATGATTTATAGGGATAGTTCACTTTGAAATTAAATTTTGGCATGTTTTAGCTTACCTTAAGGGCATCCAAGATGTAGGTGTCTTTGTTTCTGAAGTAGTTTCAATTTTGATATTTTTAGGTCAAACTGTTCTTGTCTGTCTGTCAGTCATATAATGCAGGTCTATATGGTCACTACCTGAAAGAGCACGATTTGTTATGATTTCTCTTACATTGAGCGCGCTTTTTGACGTGCCTACATTTGTAATTAAAAAATTTTGGTCAGCAGGAAAAATTATCTAACGAACAGTTCTGTTTAAAAATACGTACTGAAATCGAACCGAAAGCCTCGTACAGAATGGTTCAATACGTGTATCGTTACACCCCTAAAATATATGTGTGTGTGTGTGTATATATATATATATATATATATATATATATATATATATATATATATATATAATTAGTGCATCACCATTATGCAGGCAAAAATGTTTAATTATTGATATTAATTTATTAATAATATTGATATAAATTATATAGTCTCAATCTATATTCCGTTAACTCTATATTGGCCAGCTCTAGTGTGCATCCTAGCAAAAGTGAATGACTGTAATTAGTTAAAAATGATTGTCAACAATGCTTTTCTTGAGCAATAATTTTTTTCTTTTTCTCATTTGGCAGACGCAGTGATGACCAACTTTCCTTCGGCGACTGAATGGGAAATAAAAAATGCAATTTCTGGTCATTTTAAACAAGCACCAGGAAGAGATGGGGGTGGTGGTTTTGGATATAAAGCTAATAATTCATTCTTAAAAATTTAGTATCTTAAGTTGTTTTACATATTTTCCAATATTTTATTTGTTAATTTTTATGTTTGAATGTTGTCTAAGTTGTTAATATAATTGTTCTAAATAAATCCTTTATATTCAATTAGTTTGGATGGATTTTCATTTATGAGAACCTGTTATATTTGAGTGAAAAGAATCCTTATGCCTCATTTTGTTGTCTATTACATGTATATGTAGTGTAATTGATGACTAGTCTATTCTTGGGCTATGGTTAGACGTCTATTAGATTTTCACTGACAGCCCAAAATCAGCCTTGTTTTAGCCTAGACCCATATTGCCTGTCTATTAGACGTATATATGTAGTCGTTTAATAGCTGTCTAATTGATGACTAGTCTATTCTTGGGTTATGGTTAGACGTCTATTAGACGTATAAATATAGTCATTCAATAGCTGTCTGATTGTCTATTCTTGGGCTATGGTTAGACGTCTATTAGACGTATACATGTAGTCATTCAATAGCTGTCTATTCTTGGGCTATGTTTAGACGTCTATTAGATTTTCACTGACAGCCCAAAATTAGCCTCGTTTTAGCCTAGACGTCTGGGCTGTGTTTAGACGGCTATTAGACGTCTATTAGACGCAAAATTGCTTGCTGGGTAACCTCGCGTGCATAGAAAATTCGTGCGCAAAGTCACGGTAGCCTAATGTTAAGCCATTTCACACAAATTTGATTTGATCAATGATTTATCCTTTAAATTTAATGATATTCAGAACAGAACAAGAATAAAAAAATAACTATAAACAAGCCAAAACGAAATAATTTAAAGCGAAAGTGAAAGCGGATCTCTCTCATTAGAATCAAAATGTTTCAACATTCGCGATGGATTTGGATGGTAAACTATTATTTATTATAGGCTTCTTTGTACTTCACCTACGTTCCAATATCGAGGGAAAAAATCATCCTCTTCACAAGCGCAAAAATGTGCTTGAAATCCAATATCGAGGGAAAAAATCATTCTCTTCACATGCGCAAAAATGTGCTTGGAAACATCACAGTGGAGCGGTGCTTTGGCTACGCAGCACTGAATGGTACGAATTGTAGGCTACTACTGACTATTTAAAAAGAGCAGTGTAATTTTTATATGTTAGTTTGACTATTTTTTTTTTTTTTTTTTATTACGGCTATAACGAACAGGCTGCGATGTCAAGATTGCAGTGCTGGAATAGCCTATGTTGTGTGTGTGTGTGTGTGTGTGTGTGTGTGAGGCGCAGACGCGATCGAACAGTGGAAACATAAACACATACTCCGTCATGTTCATATAAGACATCATTCAAACTGCAAAGGGTTGCAAAACGTTGGAGGATATTTTGCAAATAATTTTTTTTTATATGTTTTTTGACAGTTTGTTTTCAGAAGTTTCAAAGAGTTAGTAAAAGAGTAAAGAAAAAGTTAAAACATTTTTATTTAAGTATCTATTTTTTATTAAGTAGGCTATTTATTTTGTATTAATACATAACCTCATTGTATTAATTTATAATGTAACATTATAGAGTGACACTGTGTCAATAATCGTCAAGCACAGGTGACTCCGCGTGGTGGGAGGGGGCCCCCAAATCAAATTCTGCTTAGGGCCCCCAAAAGGCTCGGGCCGGCACTGAGTGTGTGGGTATTTCTCTACAGTGCTGCACTTGTTTCAAAAACCATCTGGAATCTGCTAGAAAACACACACACAAAACACCTAAAACATATTAATTACTCACTGCCACATATTAAGCACTTTACAACTGACAATCTAGCTACTGTAAATCCCTGGGAATTAAGTGTTTTGTAATAAAACTAACAAAAACAGCATGACACAGTGAACTTACTAACAAATAAATGAAAAGAGAGTGTGTACCATTTGATTTCTTTATTTTTTTGCAATTATTTCTAACAGCTGAAGAAATCTTTCCTCTCTCTCTTTTGTCTCCCTTTCTCTCTCTCTCACTTCTCGGTCTCTTCGTTCTTCTCTTTCTCTGGCCTCCTGTTCTAGTCTCTTCTCATGCTCTCGTCGCCCTCTTTCTTTTCTTTCCTCCTTTTCCTCCATCTCTCTCCATCGCCTCTCCTCCCTTTTAATGGCATCTCTTTCTCTTTCAGCTTCCCTCTCCTCCATCTCTCGAATCACCTCCTCAAAATCGTTCCTTTTCCTCCCTACTCTTTCACGCTCTGACCTCACTGAGGATGGAGAGGTAACAGCAACATCCGGGCCAGATGAGGCAATAAGGGTGGGTGGTGTGATGGAGGGTCTGCCCCCTATTGCCTCATCCATGGCAGAATACCATTTCCAGGATGCTGCTGTTACCCCCCCATCCTCAGTGCTCACCCCAGTCTGTGGACATTTCAGATCCTACAAATATTTGAAAACAGAATATCAAGACAGTCAATTACATTGTAAAACATTTGATTTGTTAAATGATTGCATTACAGGGCCAAACATGAGCATGATTCAATCATGACAGAATTCTCATTTTAGGGTGAACTACAATAATAATAATAAAAAAAAATCTTACTTTATATTTCTGTTTAAGGTTCTCCCATTTCTTTTTAATCTGAAGAGCAGACATTTTGCCCTCTAACATCTGCTCTGTGATAAAAACTCTGCAATAAATGCACAGAAATCAAGCATAAAAGAAATGCAGTAAGAGCATGAGTAGAAATGTTTACATCTACAACTAACTTACCATTGAATCTACACTTGAATAAATTAACATATTACATTTGTCTTGTATTCTTACTCAAAACCTTTAATTGCAGCGTTTCTTTTTCCAGTGAAGAGGGCTTCATTAGCCACTCTCCACTCAATGAGAACACGTGTGTGTTCATCAGCCCCTGCAAAATCAACACAGATTGAACATGATGAACCATGGTCAATCTATTAATACTGTTAACAAGTGTAACTTTACCTTAGCTTTTTTACCTCAGAAAAGCTGAGGTAAAGTTACACTTGTTAACAGTAGCTTGCTATAACCAACAATATCAACACTGGTAAAGGAGAAATAAATTCGTTTTAATTTACTGTAGTTTTGTATTTCATTAAACTGCTAAACAACGAACGTCTTTGTTTAAAGAAAACATTTTTTCTTTTCTGAATTGGCTGGAAAAGAACACCCTCAATTTACATTATTTAAACTTTTAACAAGTCAATCGTTTACTTAAATGATGTTAAAATAATACGATTTAACCACAAAGAAACATAAACTGTTTACTTACACTTGAAAACAGCCGCGTCTCCGCTTTCCGCCATTTTCAAATATAAGGACGACAACTCCTCCCCCGTGGCATCATGGGATAGTAAAGTGTCCATCGTATGCGCACTTCGGAATCTCGCCGGATGTAGTAGGTCATCCGGGTACTTCTCGCCTACTGTTTTTCGAATTCTATGATTTCGGACATACTACTCTGCTCGCGTACTGTTTTTCGCATACTATATAGTAGGGAAGTATTCGATTTCGGACGCAGCCATTCTCTGGCTATGTGTGGTTCTCAATTGTTTGACGGGCGTAGAAACAATAACTAGGGGGTGTGGCTTTTGCGAACGGTCAATTCAGCCCATTGCAGTTTCCGCCAGTAGTGGGCACTCGTGCAACGTAGGCAATGACGTTCATCCGAGTGAACGAGACGGAGGGAAGTTAGAGAGTGAAGGGCATGACCATTTTGGACTGTAATGCAGCCCTTGTGTAAGAGCCTTTCTTGAAGGGATCCAGTTGGTCACTTTCGTTTGGCACACCCCTACAAATGGCATCTTCCTGAGGGGCCCTTCAAGGGCGCAAAAATGCCGTTTGGAATTTGCCAATTATTGTCGCTTTGTCGCTATTTTTAGCGACTTTTCAGACCCCTTTAGCGACATTTTTTCAAAAAAGCGACTAGCGACAAATCTAGCTACTTTTTGGACAAACCTCAGTAACCTCCAAATGTTGCCAGCACAGTCCTGCGAGCGTGAGGGTTGCGTTCTCCTTGCCGTCACACACCTCTCTCTGCGTCTACCCTGTTCAGTGAATGGCTGAGAGAGCAGCAGCAGCACGGCAGATACCAGACGTGAATGAGCAGTGTTGTTTCCACAGACTTACCACTTATCTTTTGTTTTATATTTAAAGAATTTAGTTTGACCATTTTATTTTATTACTTGTGCTTATCACTTGTAATATTCACTATCACAGTGCTTTAGTTCACCCAGTTCCCGAACTCTCTCAATTCAGATAATTTTACACAAAAAATATTCGTTCTATTGTCTGACAAAAAAAATATAGTAAATGAGAACAGCTTTATTGGACATTCGGCTACATTATATTATATTATTTTATATTACATTATGTTATATTAAAATACAGTATGTGAGCATGATTTTAACGAGAAAAAACATTAGGCAGGCAGAATGTAAGTACGCCGCGATGACGTCATGAATATGCTAATTGACGTATGACGTCATCTAGCGACATTTAGCGACTTTTAGGGGAGGGGTTAGCTACTTTCCTTTGAAAATAGAGCATCACAGTCCCGCCCACAGCCCGAGAGCGCTTAGGTGCCGGAAGTAAATTTCCCATTCATTTCTCCCATTGACGTTTTCGAAAATCCGTATCTAAAGAGTTTTAGAGCATGTCTGAGGATAACCAGCTACGGCTGAACTCATAGGCATACAACATATCATTTCGAGTGAAAAAACGACGAGGAAATCCAAAAAAAGTCAAAGGTACAAGACTGTGTACATATTTTCATTTCCGAGCGAAGGAACTACTCGTCCCATAAACCACCGCGCCTCACTGAAGTCGACTGAAGCCACAACCGCGAAAGAGCCTTTAGAGCGACTTTAAAATCTGACGACAGCCACGCGAACTTTTTCTTGTGCCGTTTATAGCAGTTCTTTCAGTAGTAATTGTGTAAATAGACTGGAAAGAATGGCTGGCGGTCCGCGGCTCACGGGTGCAGATCTGGCAGTCCGCGTGGCGTTCTGCTCATCAGTTTCATCGGCCCACGGGCAGGTTGCTGACAAATGCCTCAACAATTTCCCACTTGTGGTCCATGCTCATTTTATTCATGAAGTTATAGTTCATCCTTAATTTTAATAACATTTAATGTATTTTCTTAATAACAACAAGTGAAAATTAAAAAGTGAAGGCCAGCAAACCAGAAAGTGCATCATATTCAGTTTATTAACTTGCCATGAATTATTACACAAATGTTCAGTAAATGCATGAAGAGCTCTCCATGGCTCTGGGTATGCCTAAGCTAAATATTGTTTTGACAGTGGCATCATAAAATGCTTGATATGACTCATACCATATATGAAGACTCCTCGGTTCAAATGTCACATGAGTGATACCGTGCAAAATAACGCAACACAGTTTTTTTTTTTCCTATTTATCTTGAGTCTTCACAACTTTTGCGGGGTTTACACGAGCTCCACCAATCAGATGCATCACTGTGGGATTGTTTAGGATTGTGGGTAATTAAGTTCTTCTCCAAGACATCGCGAATAAAAGGCATTTATCTCAAAACAAGGTTAGTGCCCTATGAACTTTTGGCGGTTATATGAGCATATACAATCGCTTAGTACTGCCGTAGCTGGTTTTAAGTCTACCATGTATGGTTACGTTTTTATGGCTTATACCCCAACTGTCAATGGAGAAATTGTATTGAATTTTTACTTCCGGCACCGGCTGTGGGCGGGACTGTGATGCTCTATAGTTGGCAACACTGCCAAAACAGATCATCCCGCCCCAAACTCACGCCATTGGTTGAGCGCTAACTTAAATACTCTCTCGTCCTGAGACAAGTATGTATGATTTTCCAGCAGTTCATTGTATGATCGTTAGAGGAGAGGATGACAGCTCGAGTGTATTTCGCTGTGTTATTGTGTCTGTCTGGATGCTTGAGCACAACAGAAGCTGCTCTAGGACGAATCACAGGTGAGAAGAAGATCCATGTTCTTTAACTTCATTACACAGCCTGTAGAAATGCTTGAACGAGTGTAACATTAGGCGTCCGGAGAAAGTTGAATCAGTTTAAATAATTCAAATAAAATGATAGTGTATATATTTATAAATTGTCATTACTCAACATGCTCTGGAGTTGGAGGGATCCTCGCTTGTGCGGGTGGACTTAATTGTGTAATCGGGTGAAATGGCTGAATATGTGAGTAATGACTGGTGTACAGTAGGCTAGCTACACAGACACAATCTGCTGCACCGATGTTGAAGTTTTGTTTGAAATTGAGACCATTATTTCTAATGGTGGGCAGATCGAGGCTTCGTGGGACACTGAAACGGAAACTCAAATGTGCTGTATTGTGTCGAGACCTCGAAACAATCCGACACCCGTCTCCACGGGGGACCCATAGTGGTCAGAACAGTGTAAATGCAACAAAAACCTGGTCCGAACATGCATAAAAACACCTCTTAAAAATATATTTATTTTTTATTGAAAGTAAAATCTTTCAAATGCAATTGATCTTATCATCTAATAAAATTATCAAGTGTCCATATGTTCTTTTATCAATTCAGGGTTTGTTTTGTGCTCAGCTAAACAGGCCAATAAGAGACTTAACTACCATTATTCATTTTAATTAGGCTATACTAGGGCTGGGCGATATGGCCAAAAAAAAATCACGATAATTTTTTTTATATCAGTCGATATCGATAATTATCACAATAAAAGTCAAATCTTTATTTAAACTACTCTTTATTGTCAGAACATATCAGGACAAACACTTGCCAAACTGGTGAACTTTTGATTGTATTTTGAGAAGGCACAGACTTTATGGTGTCAGTAGTAAGATTATGATGTTTTATCAAGCTGTACTGCAGAATGTGATGATTAGACATGGATTACACCATTGCTATGGTAGTTTGACAGTACAGTTGAAATCCAAGCTTGGACATCTTCAAACGGCCATGAAGATCATGGGCAGAATATAACCTTTTTATCGTCACACCTTGTACGAAAAGTCTATGCTCAGTGTTTTCCACACATAGTCTAATTCGTGATAGCACCAAGTATATAAAAAAAAAAAAAAAAAAAAAAAAAAAAAATGTCCTTGATTTCCCTGTTTAACTATATAACAACTATACAACATAGAGCGATTTTAACTTACGAACTGGCTCTTTAGTTTATGTATTTATTTTTTTGGCCCAAGAGCGCACATTTAGAAAGATCTTGATAAATTTTAATTTCTTTACAGAGAATGGTCAATTGTTAATTCCACTAAATTAAGCAGTCAGAAGAGTTAAGCGCTCTCTCCCGTCTCACTGCCATCACACTATAGTGGGGAAGAAATACAGTAATGCAGTCATTTGTTTAGTAAAATGAATTGGCTTTTTTTCTTTCTTTTTTTTTCACTAATCTGTTGAATAAAGATTCAACTCGCTCATTAAGACTGACTTGCCGCCACTTACTGGCAGTTTTAGTTTGATAGTTCAAAAGTAGTTTCTTTTCATTTAGGTCCCATTTCAATTATTTAATATTTCTACATTAAAGGTTACATTTAAAATTTTAATCTCTTTACATAGCCTAATTTATGCAATTACAAGTTGCTGTGCAAATCCACATGTCTGAGCTACATTAAACCGTGTGTAAACCCAAATATGGATTTTATTGATAATACTGACTTCGTTTTATTGTTAATACAGGTAATTGTCTTTGTTTTCTGATTGAATTTTATTAAATTGAAGAAATACGTTTCGTGTCGTGTGCCGTTGACAGTGACTGTGTCAAAAATGAGAAATGCTGCAGCAATGGATGTGGACTTCAGTGTATGGCTCCAGTTATAGGTTTGGTATTATGTGGTCAATTAAAAAAAAGTAACTAAATTGCATGCTTTCTGTAATTAAACGCAATGAATTGCACCTAGCATTCAAGTTCTTTTATATATTTTTACATTGTAGTAATTTCACATTTAACCTCCAAATTAATTTAGAAACAACATAGACAGTGGGCTGGTATTTCAAATATTTGTTTAATGGCATCTTTTTATGTAGGAGGGCCTCACTGATACCAATACTGATCCTGAATTATTATTTTTTTTTTTTGTATTTTTTTTTTTTGCCTTTAATTATAGGCATTCATTACAGTAGAATTAAAAGCAATACATTTTTCTATCAATATATTTAGTTTTTTAGGCTTTAAATAATATAACAACTTTGTTTTAAATTCACTTAAATGTATATCTAAACAAACTCATTGTAATGTCACATTTACCCCCCCTTTAATATATCAGAGCAAATTTCTTTTTCTTGTTTTTTTTTTTTCTTAATTTTAGCCATTAATTATAGGCTAGAAATTCATCACAGTAGAATAAAAAGCAATACATTTTTCTATCAATATTATGTTTTATTAGGCTTTAAAAAAAAACAACAACTTTAGATTCACTTAAATTATATTTTCACAAACTCATTTACCTCCCCTTCAGTATATCAGAGCAAATTTTTCTTTTGCTTTGTCATGTGTCTGTATAACAGTGAAGCCAGGAGTGTGTCCAATCCCAAACTATGAAGGAGTGTGTAACATGATGCGTCCAGTGAGGTGTGCCAATGACACTGACTGTGCTGACAATAAGAATTGCTCATTTTCTGTAATTAAGAGCAATGAATCACACCTAACATTAAAGTTATTTTACATATTCCTATATTGTAGTAATTTCACATTTAATCTCAATTAGTTTAGAAACAACATGATATGGTTGATGGCTGATATTTCAAATATTTGTTCAATGCCATCTTTTTATGAAAGAAGGCATCATTGATACCAATACTGCTCCTGATGTCTCTATGAAAAGATTTTTTTTTCTGCTTAAATTTTAGCCATTATAGGCTTTCCTCATTACCATAATTAAAAGCGATACATTTTCTATTAATATATTATGTTTTATTAGGTTTTAGTTAAATACAGCTAATCACTTCTGTAACTGTGATTTAAAAACATCAATTAATCTTTTTATATTGTAGTAATTTCATAGCTGCTCTCCAAATCGATGTAGAAACAAATTAAAGACGGTATATTTTAATTATTTGTTGTAATGGCATCTTTTTATGAATGAAGGCCAGGATCACTGATCTTAATACTGGAACTGTCTCTGAAATTGATTTTAGTTTAAGTTGTATTATTAAATATTGAGACATTACCTGTCTAACGGGTCAAAAAATATACAGAAATTGTGGGAAAGTTTTGGAACAACATGAGGGTGACTTATTGATGACAGAATTTGAATTTTTTTTGGAGAACTAACCCTCCAAGTAAATTCTATAATCTCTGGTATGTTTACCTTGAAGGTCATCCCAAGACCCAGTGTGAGCAGCACAGAGACAGTCTTCTGAATGGAAACGGTGGTGTTATTCCGATCGGAGCCTTCATCCCTCAGTGTGATGAGGAGGGTCAGTACAGGCCTCAGCAGTGCCACGGGTCCACAGGTTACTGCTGGTGTGTGGACAGTAGGGGGCAGGAGAGAGTGGGGACCCGAACTCCACCTGGAACCCCGAGTATAAACTGTGACAAGCCTGGTAAGCATGTCTACCTGAACTTGAAGTTTTTTGTAGAAAATTGTCATAGTCCTCTCTCAATAGGTCACATGTCCTATTTTAAATAACTATTTCTAATGTGTTTTACTAATTAATTGTCTTGGGATCTGATATTAGAAAGGTAGCAAATGCTTTTTTGTCTTTTGGGGTCAGTTTTAAAGTTCTTAAAATAAGTCTCTTCTCATGAAGGCTGCATTTATTTTATCAAAAATACAGTAAAAACTGTAATATTGTTAAATATTATTACTAGGGCCCAAGCCCTGAAAGGGCGAAGGCCCTATTGTTTTCCTTAGGATTCTTTATTATTTTTGTCAACCTTTCGGGCACTTTTGGGGCCCTTAACATGCTCGAACTCTTGAAACTTTGCACACAGGTCAGAACCTGCGGCCATCAGGGCCGGGCTGAAGCTGGTACCCGGGCGTGGCAAGGGGGGCTCAACAGCGCCCCCTTGAACGGGGTCTGAAAACTTGGTCCATATATCAAACACGCTTGCATGAATTAATATGAAACTCGGTACACGTATAGATCTCATCGGGCAGAACAACTTCCGCACTCTGTTATTAGCTCCACCCAACAGGAAGTAGAGTATTATGGGTTGTTTGAAAACATATGCTCTGGAATTTGAAATGCTCCTCCTAGAGAATTCATCCAATCACCAACAAACTCGGTGTGCATGAAGTCAAGACACCCCTGACTACTGGGCTGTTAAATGCTTGAAACTGATTGGTTGAAGATTCTAAGGTATGCAATTATTTTTAGGGGAAAGCAGGCTAAAGTAGTTCCAGACTGGTCTTGACCACATTACATGTCCATATCACTTCGCCAAATGATTTCAAAGGCATTTTTTTTTTCAAATAGCAAATTAACCAAAAATGTTAAAATCCAGTAAAAGACTTTCAACATTCAGTGATTTGGCTTCTGGCATGTGTCTGTATAACAGTAAAGCCAGGAGTGTGTCCAAGAAGAAAATATGAAGCAGCAATGTGTCCCCGGATACGTTTCATGTCGTGTGCCAATGACAGTGACTGTGCCAACAATGAGAAATGCTGCAGCAATGGATGTGGGCTTCAGTGTATGGCTCCAGTTACAGGTATTTTATGTTATATTATGTTATATTAGGTTTATTAGGCTTTAAAACTTATTTAAGTGAACTTAAAACAATCTTCACAAAGATGCATTTTAGCAGGCTTAATTAAAAGGATAGTTCACCCAAAAATGAAAATTAGCCCATGATTTACTCGCCCTTAAAAGGAACCCCGACTTGTGCGGCATGTTGGCCTTATAAGTTTAACGTAGGCGTCAGCTATAAAAAGGTGGTACAAAAATACTTCAAATGGTTTTATTTTTATTAAAAAAAGACGAAAATCCGTTCACTCGTAGGCCGCCATAGTTATTTACGTCTCAATGCATTCTGGGTAGTGACGTGTAAAGGTTGCTTACTGTCAATGGATTGCAGCAGTACCGGCTAGCTAGCTAAGTTTTGACAGTAGCGACTAGCGAGATGAACACGTCTGCCGTTCAGCCTTTTCAGTTTGAACCCGAGCTCACCGTAGGATTAAATCAGGAGAATACTGGAATACGCGGAAGACGATAGGCCTGAAGATTATCAGAGAGTTGAGGAAGCGAGAGTGGGGCAAAACAGATGGTGTCTGTGCGGCAACTGCTTGCCAATGCCAAGCGAGAACGAGAGCGTTTGCTGTAAAGAGCTTCACTTTTTGTCAGCAGCTGTCCAGGGTAGGCTAAGTATAGGCAAAGAGTATAGAAGCCCAGGCTAGATCAGACAATCGTACTATCAGTATAAATAATTTAATAAGTCTTACCGCCCGCGTTTGCTTTATTTTCCCCAAGCAGTCACTATGTTGAACGCGCAAAAATACCCTCTCCCCACTGAACAAAGTCAACACTGTTTTGCTCATCTACGTCATGTACATTTAAAATCTTACAATTACGATATTGTTATTAAAAATTACAATTGCACTGAATTGCCTTGCACTACATATTTAAAAACTTAAAGGAATAGTTCACTTTTAAAATGAAAATTCTGTCATCATATATTCACCCTCATGTTGTTTCAAACCTGTATGAATTTCTTTCTTCTGCTGAACAGAAAAGAAGATATTTAGAAGATTATCAGTAACCAGACAGTTTCTGGTACCATTGACTTCCATAGTATATTTTTTTCCTACTATGGAAGTCAATTGGACCCAAAAACTGTCTGGTAACTGATAATCGTCTAAATATCTTCTTTTCTGTTCAGCAGAAGAAAGAAATTCATACAGGTTTAAAACAACATGAGGGTGAGTATATGATGACAGAATTTTCATTTTAAAAGTGAACTTCTCCTTTAAATCTCAAGACTATACTGATATGCACTATTCCTTCCCTCTCCAATTGTTATTGAATATTTGGTTACACTTTATTTTAAGGTGTCATTGTTACAGTGTAATTAAACATTTAAGTACTGAGTAATATTAAGTAACTACATGTACTTACTATAG
Source organism: Scardinius erythrophthalmus (assembly GCF_964197995.2). NCBI lineage: Eukaryota > Metazoa > Chordata > Actinopteri > Cypriniformes > Leuciscidae > Scardinius > Scardinius erythrophthalmus. Next base: position 17,582,976 of record NC_138235.1, read on the forward strand.
GGTTATAGGATTAGGATTTGGTTGAGGGTTAGTTGCATGTAATTATGCATAATTTACTGTTATTACTATGGTAAGTAGGCTACATGTAACATATGTAACAAGGACACTATAAGTGTTACCGTATCTTTTTTTTTTTTTTGGTACATTTCTAAATTTTATATTATTGTTATAGTGCATACTTCATTTTTTCATTATTATATTTCATACTGACCTTTATGTTTTTATACTTTATATGTTAAGTGAGTGTTGCACTTTTAGAGCAAATATTACCAGAGTCAAATTCCTTGTTTGTTTGCACAAACCTGGCCAATAAAGCTGATTGTGATTCTGATGAGAACATAAAGTAAAATGCTATAACAACATGCTTTGATTGTATTTACAGATACTCCGTGTATCACAGCACATGAAAACTTTAATGCAGTTTGCCTCAATAAAGATGTTTTATGGGCGGCCCTCGTCAGCCTCCATGACCGGCATAGTGCTGGTCTACCAAATCGTAACCAGGTCACTAATAGGCAAGTCAAACGTGAACATGGTTATCTGAGTATGCCTACATAGTAGCCTACCTACACTGTAGCCTACAAATAGTGGAAAAAAAGTTAACTGGACTATGCGCTTTCAGTGAAGGCTTCAGTTGTTTTATTGGTTAAGACAAGCAGCTTAAATCATTATTTCATAACGTAATAGTATAATTGTTTTCAAAATTCTGCCTTTTAGGTCTTACAGATATGCTTCATATCGTCAGTTTACATGGTGGATGCATGGCTGGCTAGGGAGAAGAGTCCGCAGAGTCATTCCATCATGTGCTGTTAACAAAATAAGAAACGTCTACTCTGAACCAAGTGGAATCTATACAGGGTTTGAATATGAAGACAATGATCGTGCAGAAGTAGATGAGGCATGGAGAGATTTTAATAACATTTAGCTGGATAGTTGACATTTGAAGGCATTTTGGCAAGAGCACAAGCTATGCTTGCAACAAAATAGGGTATCATACCAAATGTTTATGGTTTAAATATAAATGTTGCATGTACTCCAATATTAAATGTTTGTTTGAAGTACTACATGTGCTTGACTAGAATACAAAATTAAAGATATTGTACATTTGAACTATGCTGGTGTGTACTTCATGTGTTCGTAAAGATGCAGCTACTTGAAACGTGAAAACTGCTGCGTTTGAAAAATGATCTGTGATCTGGATAGTCTGTCTTGTGGAGCCATGACGTGTGTTGGATTAACTCTCATGCCCATGACTTGTTTTGAATCTAACACAGAGGAGAGAACATCTGCAATCATAGCTGTCATGTAGCTATAGTCCTTTTCAACAGGCACTGGTCTTGCTCTGAATGCCTTGTGGACTTTGCTCCATGCGATTTTGAACTTGGGGTCTCCAACACTCTCCCCATCTTGAAAAACAGCCTGTTCAAAAACAGAAAAATGGAAAATAGATACAAGGTGATAAGAACAGTTTGATGTGCAATATCCAGTGTCACTATGGCTGCGTTTACACTTGGCATTAACATGCGATCACCGTGATCCGATCATTAGCCAATCAGGACACAGTGCGTTTACATTTGATCATATAAAGTAGCCTCTGTATCTGGATAACGATCGGATTTCTGTTTCCTGACTAATATTTAAAGGGATACTCCACCGTTTTTTCATATTAAACTGTTATTCCCTTAATCGCTCAGGTGCACGCAGACACTTTGATAGCACTTAGCTTAGCCCAGTATATTCAATGGAATCTAACAGCAATGAATTTAGAAGTGACCAAACACATCAACGTATTTCCTATTTAAAAACAAAAGGATAACTATAATGTATGGTGGAATAGCACTTTTGGGAGTACTTCGACTCTGCGCAGTAAAAAGTCATGCCTGATCCTGAAGTGAGAGGAAGAGGATCAGGCGTGACTTTTTACTGCGCCGAGTTGAAGTACTCGCAAAAGTGCTATTCCACCATACATTATAGTTATCCTTTTTAACCCGCTTAGAAAAGTGTCGCGTTTTATTTTGTGTCACCATACTTGATCGTATAACTACTCGTGTAACTGTTTTTAAATAGGAAAAACGTTGATGTGTTTGGTCACTTCTAAATTCATTGCTGTTAGATACCACTGAATATACTGGGGTAAGCTAAGTGCTATCAAAGTTTCCGCGCGCGCTAGAGCGATTAAGTGCACACACTGAGATGAGAGAGGTATGCATCAACTCGTCTTAGTTAAGGGAATAACAGTTTAATATGAAAAAATGGTGGAGTATCCCTTTAAATATTAGTCAGGAAACAGAAATCCGATCGTTATCCAGATACAGAGGCTACTTTATATGATCAAATGTAAACGCACCGTGTCCTGATTGGCTAATGATCGGATCACGGTGATCGCATGTTAATGCCAAGTGAAAACGCAGCTATAGTGCTTGCAAATGATAGGATTTATTACAGTTCACACACCTGTTCCCTGTTCACATTGTTGTTATGATCCAGAGCAGCAAGCATGGAGGCATGGATCATCACATCATATCCAAAATGTGTTCTCTTTGGGAGGTATTTCAGGTACATGGAGTGATACACCTGAAACAAATTTGAATTTGAAATTAAACTATTAAAATATGTGAGTCACATCATAATGAATGGCAAATTTATTAAATATGTCTGTATTTGATCATACCTCTAGTTTTGTTGTGTGGATGCACTTTGTCAGATGATCCAGGTCTTTCAAAAGCCGCTTGTGTTTCACAACCTTCACAAGTGCGTTGTGGGCTTCAGATCCTGGCTTTAACCAAAGCTTTCTTCTCTGGTTCGTCTCATCAAGGGGCTCATGAGCACATTGGTGATAGTGCCTGTTCCCTGGCCAGTCGTGTCGGTTGGTAACATGGTGTATTACAGATATCCACTTCTCTTTCAACACTTCGACATTACCCTCACAGGTTTGTGCACTCCACCAGAAATGATTTATAATGGATGGAATCCACTGTCCCAGGCTTTCACATTCCCTTCTCTTAGATTCAGTTGCCAATTTTTTGGACACTCCTTTTGCCACATGCCAAGGGTCAAATTCATGGTGTTTTTCTGGATTACTGACCCTCATTTCTTTGACGATTTGTGGATGTCTGTCAGTAGAGATGGTTGAGACCTTCACTCCATTTTCTTCTATGGTTTTGAGAGCATCTTTAAAACCTTTGATTTCCATGGTATTAGAGCTCGAAACTTGGGTGCAGCTTATTACCTTGAAGTCCACAACCTTTTCACTCTGTGCATCTAAAAAAGTGTATGTACAGTATTTTGCTGAGTGCCCCGGAGAGTCACACCGGCCATCTCCACAGAGTTCAACAACTTCTTGCGATTTCATGTTAGTTAACACTGTACTCTGCTCTTTAATCCACATTTTTTCAATGACAGGAAACACAAACTTCTTCCTCAGTGATGTGTACGTGTCTTCACTTATTGTTTTGAGGTTCATGTTACTACAGAAACGCTCAAATTTAGCAAAATGGATGCCACTGAAGAAAACTGATGCTGTTAAAAGCAGGTTTACTGTCCCTTTAGTCCCGCTCAGTGTAGGCTGAGACTGCCATCTGTAACTACAGCTGTTAGCACATGTGAGCTCTAGTGTCAACTGTGATCCTTCATTTTTTAGTTCTTTCACTTCTTCCTGGACAATCAGGGAGCCACACTTTAAACAACGGTGAAGCAATTGGTTTAACTGTTCCTCAAAAACTAGAAAAAGCCTATTTTCTTTATGTGTGTTAGTTGAAGCTTGTGATCCCTGGGTGCTTTGAGAAAACTCAGATGAACTTGCAATGTATTCCGGATCACAGTGACTGTACTGTGGTTGACTCTGTTCACTAAGTTCATCATCTGAGAGGAACAGATCCTGTGAGTTATCAACGTCATCCTCCTGTACAGGTTTGCCCAACTCAATTTCATGTTTACCTGTGTAAGTATGGTCCTTTTTTACCGAGTAGTCCACATCAGCTGACCACTGTAACGTTACCGCTGCATCCGACTTGTAAACATCCGTCTGCGTTGCTGCATCGGTCATACTTGGAGAACACTGTAGGCCTACAGTTACGAATTTATTAACAGCATCTGGTGGATTGTCGGTTACCTCCATGATCGGCGTAGTGTCCGATGATTCGTCTTCCGCGACGAAAGGAGCGGGTTGTTTACATCCTAGCAGGAGAGTGTCCAGAGTCTCTTGCCTTTGACGCTTGTTAGCGCGGCTTTCACTCGCTACACGCGGACGTTTATGCTCCTTGTGGGGGAAAATTGAAGGCACGGTATTTGGTTTTAGCCTTCGCTTGTAACCAGCTGCACCTGTGAACTCTTTTAGCCGACCAAATGCCTCAAATGCATCAGGGCTGAAGTGGCGGGAACACAGCCGTGGGTCTTTAGGGAGTTGTACTCGTCCACAAGCAACTTCCCACTCTTTTCGTATTCTTTTCTCCTTTGGAAAGCAGTGGAGGCTTACATCACTCCCCTTATTTCCTTTGGATTGGAAATTGCAACCAAACGCTGCGCAATGTGGCATTATATTAACGTTTACGATGTAGCTACAGTTTACAGCGCCATTAGCTCACCTCTCTCTGAACTGAACGCAACCAATACACGTCATCGACCCAGAATGCACTGCGCGCGCAAAAATAATGGCTGCCTCCGTAGCTCAAATTCTGTAAAACACTTTGAGGATTTTTTAAATAACGAAAATATTTTATGTATTTATAACTATGTATTTTGTAGGAGAGAGCAATTGTAGCATATTTAGGCCTATGTGTCTTAATAATCGGGGTTCCTTTTAAGACATCCTAGGTGTATATGACATTTTTCTTTCCGACGAGTACAATCGGAGTTATATTAATGTCCTGGCTCTTCCAAGCATTATAATGGCAGTGAATGGTTGTTTCAGTTTTGAAGTCCATCAAAGTGCATCCATCATCGTAAGTGCTCCACACGGCTCCGGGGGTTAAGACGTTAAGTTTTAAATATGGATATTATATATCAAAGTAAAATAACTAGCATGCAGCCAAACAAACATACAGATTCCGCTTAAGTCTAAAGCACAACTTGTGTGAGTAATAGGGCTGTCAACGAATATTCTAAATTCGAATATATATTCGAATAGTTTTAAAAAACAGAAATTCGAATGTGAAAATTAATATTCGAATGTGGAAAAACGCCCGCGGTAGCAGAGGCGCGGCTGTCAGCTTTGCGAGTGGGCGCGCTGCCTGAGGGGTCAGGGACAGGTAACAGGAAGAAGCGTTAACGGTAAACAGAAACATTACTAAAGAGTAGGCTACTGTACTGACTAAATAGATATTGCGCAGCATGAATAAGGGTTAGGGTTAGATACAGCAGTTTCATGCACTGCAGGCTTCCACTGGTTTGATTATTTACCGTTTCATGTCAAGGAAAAGTTAAATTTTTACCACAGCACAGCTCGCTCGGAGCGTTCACTGTCGGATTCGCGTCAAGTTGGACTCTTAAACATTTTGAATTTGCGCGTCAAAAGCAAAAGTTTGATGCTCGGAGAGCGTGACGCCTCATTCGCGCCACAAGACCTCCAGACGCGCGTAAACGCGTCTTTACATTGACTTAACATTGAAATCACTCGCGCCAGACGCTCTATTCGCGTTTGGTGTGTGAACGCAGCGGGTGAGGGCGAGAGGAGCCGGGAGCAGCAGCTCATTTGCATTTAAAGGGACACACACAAAAAAGGTGTGATTTTGCTCACCCCCAAAAAGTGGTACTGTCCATGCTTAACATGCTGTAAAATATTATCCATGGGGTATTTTGAGTATTTTACTTCATACATACTCTGGGGACATCAGAGACTCATTTTACATCTTGTAAAATGTTGCATAATAGGTGCCCTTTAAGTCAGGTGTGTAGGGGAATTTATACCACTATATACAGTTTATATATAATTGATTTTAAACAGCTACAAGTTGTCTAAAATCCAATTCCTAACCATAGATTGAACATCAAACTCTTCTGATTGGCTAGGACTGTATCATGTTGCATGGCAGTTTCACATTCATTCTGGAGAGACAAATTGCTTCCAGCTAGAAATTTTTGTATTGTGCCTAGTTAGGAGACAGTGTAACTGACACACCTGCGTCTTTAGTGCCTGATGATGGTACTACTTCGACATTACCTGCATATGCATATTACAAACCATGTCATATAACAGATAATAGAAGGATTCACAGTCAACCAATGCTGAGGCTCTTTCACATATATTAATCCAAACAGATTGGCACAGTTGAGTGGGATGGAAAAAAAACATTATATTCTTCCTCAAAAACCCTTGAGTCATCAACAAAAAACGTTCTCAAAATGTTATGGGTTTCCAGTTAGTTTAATATGGCAAAGTTAACCAGTGTTAAAGAGCTGATTCAAGTGTAACTTCATTGACTATGTTTACATGCACTCTAAATGCAATTATAGTGAGATTATAGTCAGTCCCTTTTACTTCTTTCCAGTGACCAAATTTAGATCACTTGATCCTCTTAGGTTTGTTTTTGCCTTTAGGTGTTCGACATCGGCTGTGGTTGGATGTAACCGATCAGTGAGTGTTGCAGAGTTCAGGAGAGGAGGAGCTACAAACGGAGACGTGAAGTCGGACACTTTCTCACAGTTCTCCGGCTACTCTCAAATCGCTCTCGCTGTACTTTTATAGCATACATCACAGTCACGTGGCGTCTGCGCTGTATTATATTTCTCTGTATCTTATTTCCTAGCCAGCAGCCATATCACCCTGTAGCCCAAGACTGGTTGCCCACTGAAGCTAAGCAGGGCAGAGCCTGGTTAGTACCTGTATGGGAGACCTCCTGAGAGAACCAGGTTGCTGCTGGAAGAGGTATTAGTGAGGCCAGCAGGGGGCACTCATTCTGTGGTCTGTGTGGCTCCTAACGCCCCAGTATAGTGATGGGGACACTATACTGTCAAAAAGCAACATCCTTCGGATGAGACGTTAAACCGAGTTCCTGACTCTCTGTGGTCATTAAAAATCCCAGGATATAATTCGAAAAAGAGTAGGGGTGTAATCCCAGCATCCTGGCCAAATTTGCCCCTTGGCCTCTGTCCATCATGGCCTCCTAATCATCCCCATATACTGATTGGCTTCATCACTGTCTCCTCTCCACCAGTAAGCTGGTGTGTGGTGGGCGTTCTGGCGCAATATGGCTCCCGTCGCATCATCCAGGTGGATGCTACACATTGGTGGTGGTTCCATGTAAAGTGCTTTGAGTACCCAGAAAAAGCGCTATATAAATGTAACAAATTAATTAATTATTATTTTTATCAAGTCGGACAAAATTTCTAAACGACATGCACTGCTTCAAGTCAGCCGCAGATCGGTCCGTGCAGAGCTGCATGAAGTCGAACAAGCCTTTAGTGTTCTAGTTTCATTAGTTCAGTCATCCTCGTTTCCTCCGTTTGTCTCCATGGTTTCTAATTGGTTCCTTGTTTCAGGGGTGTCTTGTTATTCATCACATTAGTTTCTTTGTTTGCCATGTGCTTATATGTCCTGTGTTCTCACCCATTCTCTGTTCGTCCTCATTTGTATTAGGTTTTAGCTTTGTTATTCCTTGTTCTTTTTAAATTAAAAAAACTCACTTTCTCAAAACCTTAAACACAAAACCATAATACGGCTGGCAGACACAACCCCCTGGCCGTTACCGGCGAGAAGAGACCTTCTCTCTCAAGCCCGCGGCTCGATCTTGCATCCTCATCCAGAGCGCTGGTCTCTGCATGCATGGATTATCAACGTTGGATACCCGTTGACTTGCCGATAGGGGTTATGAACACGATCACACAGTCTAGAGCTCCCTCTACGAGACGGCTCTACACGTCTAAATGGTCTGTGTTTAGTAAATGGTGCACCACCAAGGGGCTGGACCCACAAGCATGTGGGGTGTCGCATGTGCTTTGTTTCCTCCAAGAGCTGCTGGACATGGGCAGGTCCCCCTCCACGCTCAAAGAACCCATGGAAACTTTGGATATGAAATACCTCACGCTCAAAACTGTTTTTCTGATAGCTCTGTCTTCAGTCAAACGTGTGGGTGACCTTCATGCGTTATCAGTTAACGCCACATGCCTCGAGTTCGGACCTAATGATTCAAAAGTCATTTTCAAGCCGAGGCACGGTTATGTCCCCAAGGTTTTGGGCACACCCTTCAGAGCACAGGTCATTTCTCTCTCAGCTTTCCCGGAACCCGGCAGCGAGGTTGACAGAAATCTCCTCCGCCCTTTCAGAGCGCTGAGAAATTACATTACGCGCCCCGCTGCCGTCAGGCGCTCGGAGCAGCTTTTCGTTTCGAAAACTTTTATCAGTCTAAGTCTCGCGTAGGCCGGCCCACTTTCTGTGCCCGGGCTTCTGCTGTTTGATTTAGCTCTCCTGGTTGAGCTATACTATACAGGGGTTTGTCACTGTGTGCTTATGTACTTATGTACACTGTGTGCTTATGTACTTGCACTAGCCATCCTATTGGCCGCCTGGCTCACACTCTTGTGTTCCCCGGGCTTCCCTGGGACTCATTCAGTGGATGCTGGGCACGCACGGCGTTGACAAGGGAGTTCCTGCAGCGTAAGCTACTTACGCAATACGAAAGAACCTCTCGTAAGAGAACGTATCAGTTACCTAACGTAACCTCTGTTCTCTCTAGACGAGGGAACGAGTATTGCGTAACCCGCCGTACTCGCGCCACGAGCTCACTCGCTTCAAGCGACAAAAACCAGAGAAAGCAGCCCCGAGCCTTCTTTTGTACGCTAAGCCATGCCCCTTCTACGGGCCGTGATGCGTGAAGCACGCCGAGCGCGCTCATTGGGCGTGACGTCACGCCAAGGGCTCAGCGATAGGCTGCTGCAGTTGCTGCAGGGCAGCCAATGAGCACGCTGTATGCCTGCTCTTGGTCTGCTTGCTGCTGCACTGCGTTGACAAGATTATGAATTAAGGATAATTTTTTGGCTTCATATCTCGAGAAAAGATGACTTTACCCGCAGCGTAAGCTACTTATGCAATACTCGTTCTCTCTTCTAGAGAGAACAGAGGTTACGTTAGGTAACCGATACGATTCTGAAGGTTCCTTCATATTTGCGGTGTATGCTGTGGGTTTTCTTTTGTGTCTTAAAGGTGGTAGGAGGTCCATAAGAGCAGGCCCGACCCTCTTTCAGTCTTTCAGAGAGCTATTTCCTACTTCTGTGGATTCTATTGTTGACATGTTTTAACATTTGATGGTCCGTGTTGTAACAAAATTGTGTTTTTTTTTTTATTATTTTTTTTTTTTATGAACTATATTTGTTGCCTAGAATCAAGTATTGTGATCTGTCAAGGGTTCCGACTGCCTTAAGAGGTGGTGTAGTCAGCTTATATTTCTTACACTTACGAGAAATTGTCACAACAGCTGCTCGAGTAGGGCTGGGCAAAAAAAAAAAAAATCGATTTTTCGATATATAGTTTTTTAAAATGTGGTCAATTCAAAATCGATTCTCAAACACCAAGAATCGATTTTTTATTCATAATAGATAAATAAAGAATCTTTATTTATCTATTATTACCCAATTATTAGTTTTCCTCCATTGTTCATAGTCTTGCAAACTCCATTTTATAGCTAATGCTGTGAGATTTTATGTCAGTTTTATCTAAATCATAAAATAACCTCAATTAGTGCTGCACGTTTAATCATATCGCAATCGCGATGTCAAGCCTATACGCAATTAGGCTATATGACGCAAAATGCTGCGATTATATGAAATAAACAAATTTGGGCTTTTAACGGAATTAATGCAGCATCTGTTAATTTTTTTGTCATCCTTTGGCTAGTGTTACATGATCCCGCTTTTATTCATGGAAATGCTTTTAAACCATCCATAAATAGCTCTCACTGCCTGAGAATGTCAGTAGGGGCGGAGTTGGATCCAGATATAAGGGGTGGAGATTGGTAGGTTTAGGGGTGGGTTTAGGGATTAAGGGGTGGAGATGGGTAGGTTTAGGTATATGTAAGGTGGGAGGAGTTGGATCTGGATCCGACTCCTCCCCGTGGATTTCATGTTCCGCAGCGAGGACAGTAAGTCAACTCGCTGTTGACAGACGCGGATCTCGTCCGCGCCTCATTCAATCACGAGTCATAACTCTTCACGTCCATCATAATACTGCTCTTATGTTATGAAAATACTCAACAAAAAGACATTTTGGCGTAATTGTGCATGTTATTGTTCGTTCAAGCGCGAAAGAACTCCATTCTTGGCTGTCTTGTGCGCACGCACGATATCATCGCAAGTTTTTCTGTGTCACAGTCACGACATTCTCTCAACAGCGGCTGGTCTTAAAGGGACAGTACACAGTGTCCACTAATTATCTCTGTCGTTAAAGTTAAGCAGAGAACAAAGGGAACAAAGAAAAACACTCACTGCTCTTGACTAAAGAACTTTTGTAACTTTGATTAGTCTATATATAATTTATAATTAATGCAGCGCAGACTGTTTGATAACTTTATTCAATTTCTGTATATGGCCTAGCTGTTAGACAGGAAGGGCACAGATAAAAATTATATGCAATGTTTTTATATGGGTTTATGTGAGGATTGTTAACCTGTTCGATCAAGACATGCGACTGTTTTGACTTGTCCAATTTTCAGCATAAATTTTTCATCTTGCATCAAAATCCGGTCTATTCATTGTATGCATTTGAAATATAGAGTTGGGTTCTGTTTTAATGTACACAAGAGTTTAATATAAAGGTTTGTAGCTCTTAATTTCTTTTTATTAATTAAACACTTGAAAACTTATGTTCACTTTTCTTTTCTTTTTCTTTTTTTAATAAATATAGGATTTGTATTAAATATTCATTGAGTCGAATCGAAATCTAATTTAGAATCGAAATCGAAAAATCGAATCGAGGATCGAAATCGAAAAATCTAATCGAGAGCTTGCGAATCGAAATCGAATCCAATTGTAACATCTGAATCGATACCCAGCCCTATGCTCGAGCGCTGAGAAAATGGCAGATAGTGTACTACTCGCTGAGGGCGGAAACTATGGTAATACAGGGCTGTCAATCAGCAGCAGTGGGCGGGGCCTGAGCAGTATGATGTCAAAAAGGAGTGGGTGGATTTTTATCACTGTAGAGTGATTGGGTTCACACGCTGCCAACACACATTTATGTCCAAAACACAATATAAAAGTGGATTTTGCATAATAGATGCCCTTTAAGGTGTATCCTAGACACCTACAATTTTGTACTTTACTAGACGTCTCTCCACAGGTCTCTGCAGTTCCACTTCAGCACCATCACTTAGGAATAAATAAGATCTCTAGTGCTCCAATTCAGCACGATCACTTGAGAATAGAAGATCTCTAGTATCTAACCTGACTGACAGACAGACTCCAAATGATGCCTTTGTATAAGCTTTAATCACTGCTGGGAGGACCTCCTATCAATCACAGAGAATACAACCGGCAAAAAGAATACAATAGTTAATATGGGATAGGTACATGAAAAAGGTAACATGACTCATTACATAATTTTTCTAATATGATTAACACTGCATGCATGATCACAGGTGTTGAGCAGCATTTCTGTCCGGCAGGGCACTGACCATCATGGGAACAGTATTCGGCACACACTGGATTCCCTTCAGTTAGGCACCTAGACTGTATGGATAGAGATTTAGATTTAGTCTGGCCATTTAGTGGGATTAAGCATCAGATGTACAGCACAAAACACTCAGGACATGAATAGCTGCTTTTACTTACAGAGTGAATTGCATTGAGTATTATTTATCATCTTTATTAATTTTGTAAAGCCACCCACAGTGTTGGGTAAGTTACTTTAAAAAAGTAATTAGTTATAGTTACTAGTTACTTCTCACAAAAAGTGCGTTAGTAACTGAATAACATCATTACAAAAGTAACTACTGCGTTACTTAAAAAAAAAAAAAAATTAAATATAAGAAATTTCTTGATACCCCCAATATGAAATGTTAAATGAATACTAAATAGAACATCATATTATTATAAAACATTGTACACTAATCTACACTATTTCAATGTTGCTGTGGGACAATGTGAGAGACACTTATTAACTTAAATATTTAAATATTATCATTACTATAGTGGAACAACAAAACACAGTAGATGGTTTAGAACTTTTAATATTTTTTGCACAGACCACAACTGGCCAACAAATAAGTCTAAAAATAAATCATGCTTCTTAAGAAATGTACAAAAAATAAATAAATAGTAATAAAAAAAATATATACATACACATACACTAGTGCATATAATTAAAATGAGAAAACTCACACACCTTTACAACTGGTAGACGCATAGCCTACTTGAAGTATTTTCTTCCTCACAATAGTAAGTTTAACAAAAAGTGCTCTCAATATACTGTAATACTGAACAATGTACCAATATAAATAATAATAATAATAATAATAAAATATAATCTTTTGGGGGTTTATTTTTATAACCTACAGAGAATGTCATCAGAAGTTATTTTAGCCAAATTCTAGTCTTGTTTGCCGCACATGTTCACAACCGGTCAAACAAATATGTTTTCTTTGAACGTTCCCTGCAGGTTGTTTTGGAGTTTATGTTATATAAACTAATTAAAACATTGCATATGATACAGTGTACTTGGTGGCCAACTGATTTTCCTTCTGATATTAGAAAACCAAAATCGGGAATAGAGCTTGTTTCCAGTCTATCAGTTAGAAATAGGAGAGCAAAAAGATCCAGTTCTCCGGTTGTCATGACAACTCTTGCGTGAACGTTAATAGGCCTATTACATACCCAAGTCAATGCATTATTCTTTTCTTTTTGTATTAGTGTTTAAAATATTTAATTTACAACTAATTATATTGATTTAAACCTTAATTTATTATTTTATTTTTTTTATACTTACTGGGAGAGGGTGACCATGGTAGGCTACGACAGCCGTCATTTACCCTGCCATGCAGATGATGCCAAGCATAGGTGAAATTATTGAAGAAATCCCTGTCTAGGCTCTTCCCCGTTACGGGTTGTGCCGAGCCATTCGTTAGTTGTTAATGATAATAACTATGTTAACATTAGTTTCATTAATTTGAAACTTTTATGCTTCCATCTGAGGCCATTTCCCCCGATGCCTAATTGTACGAGACCTTACACCTGATGTTGAATATAATATAATATAATATAATATAATATAATATAATATAATATAATATAATATAATATAATATAATATAATATAATATAATATAATATAATATAATAATACCTGTAACTGGAGCCATACACTGAAGTCCACATCCATTGTTGCAGCATTTCTCATTCTTGGGACACTCACGGTCATCGGCACACAACGCAAAACGTATTCTGGCACATATTTCTGGTTTATATTTTCTCCTTGGACACACTCCTGGCTTTACTGTTATACAGACAAATGACAGAGAAGCCAAATCACTGAATGCTGAATTAATTTTTCACTGGGGTTTTTGGTTCTTTTGTTGTTGTTGCTGTAAGGACCTTTGAAATAACTGAAATCATTTGGCCAAGTAATATGGACATGTACATAATGCAGTCAAGACCTGCCTGGAACTACTTTAGCCGTGTGTTTCCCTGAAACTAATTGCACTCCTTAGAATCTTCGGCAACCAATCAGATTCAAGCATTCAACTGCCCTGTAGTCAGGCGTGCCGTTATAGTGGGGGGGGTTGGGCTGGTCTATGGGGTGCAGAGTAGGCTATGTCAGGCATATGGGCCCAGGATGCTAGGCGGGCCCAAATCCCGACTTTTATTCATTACTTTTTTGTGATTTTGTTTTCTTACATACACAAACATGTTAAATCAGATTCAAACATTCAACAGCCCTGTGGTGACCTTGAAATAATATAAAATGTAAACTAATAAGGTATTTAAATGTATTATTAAATGTAAAAAAAAAAAAAAGATCATCACAATAAGTGTAGGATATTGTGATGTCAAAACATTTGGTAGCCTAACTAAACATAATTTTATTAAGTTTAGTGACAACATGTTACGATGTGCATGGTGCAATGACTGCTTTTATTATTGCTTGATACAATTTTTACAATTTCAATTCAATTCAATTCTTGTGGTTTGATTCCGATCTTGATTCAATATAATTTCCTTTGGATAAATAGTACAGTAGATACATGTTAATTTTTCTCAAGAAAGAAATTCTCACATAATACTGTAAACAGGCTACAGAGAGCTCTGTCAGCTGGTATTATTAAAGGCTAAAAATAACAACTCAAATTAAATATAATGCATTTTTTATTATAATAACTTTTTATTTTTTAATTATATAAGTAAAAATAATAAATATGTAATATAGTGCACATATTTAGCAAAATACTAATTTATAGGCCACTAATACTAAATATATTATAAAAAACTATTTTTTCTATCCAACTAACATGCTACGGTCATTAAATGGCTTTCCTGAGGTAAATGTGTGACATTGTTCTCCAGCTGTTTTATTGACCTTTTTCCACGGTTGCAAAACACTGATTGATCGATAGTATGTATGACACATTTACATTTCGATAAGTTGTACTGCATCTTTCAACCTACCTATTATTGTTTTACTATTAAAGGGGCTATATGCTTTTTTCTGAAATTTAAACTCGCGACTGACACCTGTGGCCAAAAAACGGAACTGCTCTTCCTTTCTGCTCGCTCTCGTACCTGCACACACTTCACAAGTCATCCGCTGCAAAGAAGTCTACATTATGTTTACAGAGGTAAGAACAGTCAAATACATATATTGTTTGAGAAACTAAGTTTGTTTGCTGACTAGCGGTGGTGGCAGAGTGGTCTGAAACGTTTAACACTGACGTCACATCCGCAGACAGCGCGCGAAAAATCCGACCCGACAGAAAATAGGAAAAATAGGATACAGGCTTAGGTGCACCCAATGTGAGCTGACAAGGTGTCAGTATGCTCATCAGGAGATGTTTGAGTCATACATGGTCAAATAAAAAGGCTATTGTTACGTTTATTTTGGGGAAAAAGTTGCATATAGCCCCTTTAACTAGAAGTAAAGAAAGATGATCGGTTCACGTGCCGCTTGAACTGAGGTGCTACAGCGATGTCACATTTAAGAGCGCCAAAACGGTATTTATTGTCTGAATTTCGTGATAAAATTGACAGAATCTGAGAGCTGAGAATTAGTTTCCTATCATAAATAACCTGCTCTGTCTTGTCTGTCGGTGTCAGTGTCCACTTTGCTTGGCGATTTGTCTCTGTGTGAGAAAATGGATGTGTGGTGTGAGAGCGTGGTGTGAAAGGTGTCAATTGCGTGAGTGGCAGCTCTGTGTTTAAGTTGCTAAGAGTGGTTGCTAGGGGTGTTGTGTAGTAATACATACATAGAACCGTTGGGTGAAGCGGACATAGCCATGTTTTATCATGAATAAAATACAGCTATTGACCAATCAGAATCAAGGATTGAAACTAACCGTTTTATAATATAATATAATATAATACCTGTAACTGGAGCCGTACACTGACGTCCACCGCATGGAGTGCTGCAGCATTTCTCCTTTTTGGGACACTCACTGTCATTGGCACACAACTCTTCACCCTTCTTGATACACCTTATTTCTTTAAAGTTTGTTCTTGGACACACTCCTGGCTTTACTGTTATACAGACACATGACAGAGAAAAAAAAAAAAAAAAAAAAAAAAAACATAACCCTAATATATTGAAGAGCACAGGTGAAGTGACCATTTATCACAAGTTTTTATGAAGCTTGTTCACTTAAATTATAAGTTGTTATATTTTTTAATGCCTAATACAATTTTGAAATTGATAGCTTTCAATTATACTGTAATGCTGAATGCCTATAATTAAATAAAATGTCATACCTGTAACTGGAGCCATACAGTCAAGTCCATTACACCTAGTGCTGCAGCATTTCTGATCGTCGGGACACTCACTGTCACCGGCACACAACTCTTCATCCTTCATTAAACACATTGTTGTTCCATCGTTTGTGATTGGACACACTCCTGGCTTTGCTGTTATACAGACACAAGACAGTGAAAAAAAAAATAGCCCTGATTTATTGAAGAGCACAGGTAAATGTGACAGTTAATGAGTTTTTGTGAAGATTGTTTTAAGCTCACTTAAATTATATTAGTTGTTATATTTTTTAAAGCCTAATAAGTGTTAAAATTGATAGCTTTCAATTACACTGTAATGATGAATGCCTATAATTAATGACTAAAATTAAGAAGAAAAAAAAATAAATTTCATAGAGACATCAGGAGCAGTATTGGTATCAGTAATGCCTTCTTTCATAAAAATATGCCATTATACAAATATTTGAAATGTTGATTGACCGCATATAATATAATATAATATAATATAATATAATATAATATAATATAATATAATATAATATAATATAATATAATATAATATAATATAATATAATATAATATAATACCTGTAACTGGAGCCGTACACTGACGTCCACCGCATGCAGTGCTGCAGCATTTCTCCTTTCTGGGACACTCACTGTCATCGGCACACAACTCTTCACCCTTCTTCTTACACCTTACTACTTCAGAGTTTGTTCTTGGACACACTCCTGGCTTTACTGTTATACACACACATGACAGAGAAAAAATAAAAATAAAAAATAGCCCTGATATTTTAAAGAGCACAGGTGAAGTGACATGTATTACAAGTTTTTAATGAAGATTGTTTTAAGCTCACTTAAATTATAAGTTATATTTTTTTAAAGCCTAATACAATTTACAATGCTGAATGCCTATAAGTTAAAATATCATACCTGTAACTGGAGCCCTACAGTCAAGTCCATTACACATAGTGCTGCAGCATTTCTGATTGTCGGGACACTCACTGTCACTGGCACACAACTCATCACCCTTCCTTACACACATTATTGTTCCATCTTTTGTGATAGGACACACTCCTGGCTTTGCTGTTAAACAGACACATGACAGTGAAAAAAAATAGCCCTGATTTATTGAAGAGCACAGGTAAATGTGATAGTTAATGAGTTTTTGTGAAGATTGGTTTAAGTTAACTTAAATTATTGTTATATGTTTTAAAGCCTAATAAATATAAAAACTGATAGCTTTAAATTACACTGTAATGCTGAATGCCTATAATTAATGACAAAAAAAAAAAATCATAGAGACATCAGGAGCAGTATTGGTATCAGTGATTCATTCTTTCATTAAAAGATGGCATTATACAAATATTTGAAATATTGATTGACCGCATATAATATAATATAATATAATATAATATAATATAATATAATATAATATAATATAATATATATAATATAATATAATATAATATAATATAATACCTGTATCTGGAGCCATACACTGAAGTCCACATCCATTGTTGCAGCATTTCTCATTGTTGGCACAGTCACTGTCATCGTCACATGACGCGAAACGTATCCAGGCACACACTTCTGCTTCATATTTTGTGCTTGGACACACTCCTGGGTTTACTGTTATACAGACACATGACAGAGAAGCCAGATCACTGAATGCTGAATTAATTTTTCACGGTAAAAAAAAAAATCCACTGTCACTGTCTTTTTACAGGGATTTTTGGTTATTTTGCTGTTGTTGCTGTAAGCAGACATGGGCAGTATTTCAATTAAATGTATTTTAAATACGTATTTAATTACTTTAGTGTATTTTGTCATTTGTATTTTGCAGGTGTGGAAAAAATAAAATGTAGTTTGTAACAAAATATTTTGAGGGAGTGTTGAAAGATTTTGTATTTTCAGTCATCTACATTGTGACTTAGATTTAATCAACTGAAAACAGTGTCAGTATAGATCGATCTCCTGTGGGAGGTCTTAACAGTTTCCCTGTGTTTGCAGCCCTTTTGTCTTCATGTATAAAGGTCAGTCACACAGACAGAACTTTGGGTTAAGATTGTTGAAGGGCGACATGCTAACATCGCTGCTGAAGGACTGCTACACTACAAACCTTCAATAAATTCTTCTCCCCACAAGAACTCTGGTCAAGCTTACTTATTTTATGTATTGGAGAAATCTAATACATTGGCGAGCCACCCAAACCACTGCTTGGCCAAATACACCAAAATCTAACAGTGTATTTAGAGTATTTCAAATACTTAAATACTTAAGAAAAATCACCATATGCTAATCACCATAGTAAATGATTTTGCCATATTTTCAGTCTGATGTTGGCAATGGCAATGTCCAGGTTGGATGTACGAAAATCACGTGACACCCTGTAGACCGGGCTCCCTCCAAGAAGTGAATGAGTTTTGAAGAAGTGGCGCTGCTGCTCTTAAAAACGGCATTAAGGTAAAGTGTTTTGTGAAAAATATACAGTCTACACACACATCTTGCGCACTGAATGGCATTATAGAGAGAATAATTGTGCCTTATGAGATCAATGCACTGTGTTGTCATTCATAAAAGGACCTCATACCTAAACTATATTTGTTGCCTAGAATCAAGTATTGTGATCTGTGGAGGGCTCCTCATTAAATAAGGAGGTGGCGTAGTCAGCGTATATTTCCTACACTTACGAGAAATTGTCACTACAGCTGCTCGAGCGCTGAGTAAATGGCAGATAGTGTACAACTCGCTGAGGGCGGAAACTATGGTAATACAGGGCTGTCAATCAGCAGCAGTGGGCGGGCCTGAGCAGTATGATGTCAAAAAGGAGTGGGTGGATTTTTATCACTGTAGAGTGATTGGGTTCACACGCTGCCAACACACATTTATGTCCAAAACACAATAAAAGTGGATTTTGCATAATAGATGCCCTTTAAGTTAACCTGGTGTCTCCTAGACACCTACAATTTGATATTCTCTAGTGCTCCACTTCAGCACCATCACTTGAGAATAGAAGTAAGATCTCTAGTGTCTAACCTGACTGACAGACAGACTCCAAATGATGCCTTTGAATATGCTTTAATCATGGCCTGGAGGACCTCATATCAATCACAGAGAATACAACCGGCAAAAAGAGTACAACAATTTATATAGGACAAGTACATGACAAAGGTAACATGACTCTTTACACCATCTTTCTCTAATATGATTAACACTGCATGTACAATCACAGGTGTTGAGCAGCATTTCTGTCCAGCAGGGCACTGACCATCATGGGAACAGTATTCGGCACACACTGGATTCCCTTCAGTTAGGCACCTAGACTGTATGGATAGAGATTCAGATTTAGTCTGGCCATTTAGTGGGATTAAGCATCAGATGTACAGCACAAAAAACACTCAGGACATGAATAGCTAGTTTTACTTACGGAGTGAATTGCATTGAGTATTATTTATTATCTTTATTAATTTTGTAAAGCCACCCTGTGCATGAAACAGTGCTATAGTCTGAATTCAGGTACTTTTGACAGAATATATATAAAAAAAAAAAAAAAAAATCTATAATTATTTTTATAAAATACACAATCCTGTTTGTTTTTATAAATCGCTAGAACACATTTCTAAATACTTAGGTCACTTTTTCAAAACTCTTCACACAGTGATCACAACATCATTCTATGTGAACTAAACTGTGGATCATTTACCTTTGCTTTAGCAAAAAATGAATTAAATAATGACAAATCTTTCAATTTGCAAGAATTGCAATTCTTTAACTTCGCTATATTTTGCCAACATACAAGATAGCTAGTTGCAATGTGTTATTTTAGTAATTTTTAAACATGCAATTAAAACTAGGGGATAATACAGATTTCAAAAATAATCTCAGTGGGACGTTTTATACAACCTAACGAGTGTAACATTAGCAGCAATAAAACGGCAAGAAGAAAATCAATTCAGGTACAGGTAGCCTACAGGGTCCGTGTACTTGGTGGCCAACTGATTTTCCTTCTGATATTAGAAAAACCAAAAATCGGGAATAGAGCTTGTTTCCAGTCTATCAGTTAGAAATAGGAGAGCAAAAAGATCCGGTTCTCCGGTTGTCATGACAACTCTTGCGTGAACGTTAATAGGCCTATTACATACCCAAGTCAATGCATTTTTCTTTTCTTTTTGTATTAGTGTTTAGAATATTTAATTTATAACTAATTATATTGATTTAAATCTATATCTATATTTATAAAAAAAAAAAAAAAAAAAAAAAAAATTATACTTACTGGGCGAGGGCGACCATGGTAGGCTATGACAGCCGTCCTTTACCCTGCCATGCAGCTGATGCAAAGCGTAGGTGAAATTATAGAAGAAATCCCTGTCTAGGCTCTTCCCCGGTATGGGTTGTGTCGAGCCATTCGTTAGTTGTTAATGATAATAACTATGGTAACAATAGTTTCGTTAATTTGAAACTCATGCTTCCATCTGAGGCCATTTCGCCTGATTCCTAATTGTACGAGACCTGAGACCTGGCGTTGAATATAATATAATAATACCTGTAACTGGAGCCATACACTGAAGTCCACATCCATTGTTGCAGCATTTCTCATTCTTGGGACACTCACGGTCATCGGCACACGACGCGAAACGTATCCGGAAACATATTTCTGGTTTATATTTTCTTCTTGGACACATTCCTGGCTTTACTGTTATACAGACACATGACAGAAGCCAAATCACTGAATGCTGAATTCATTTTTCACTGGGGTTTTTGGTTCTTTTGCAGTTGTAGGCTGTAAGGACCTTTGAAATAACTGAAATCATTTGGCCAAGTAATATGGACATGTACATAATGCGGTCAAGACCTGCCTGGAGCTACTTTAGCCGTGTGTTTCCCTGAAAATAATTGCACTCCTTATAAGATTTATAGATTTCACATCTGGAAGACAGGCATATGCACGATTTTTTTTTGTGCATACATTAGTTTTCGGAATCACACTAACGCACATTTGAGAAATTGTAGCTTTAATAAGACTCAATCTATATATAATTTATGTAGTTAAGACTGTAAAATAACTATTCAATTTCTGTATATTCTCTACCTGTTAGACAGGTAGGAAGGCCCACGGGTAAATATGTAATTTATTATCATCATAAGATGGTTTTAAGTGCACTTAAATTAAGTGGGTTTTTTTTTTAAGCCGAACAAATGTTGAAATTGATAGCTTTCAATTATACTGTAATGTTGAATGTCTATCATTAATGTAAAAAAAAAAAAACAGTACCAGTAGTATCAGTAATCCAGGCCTTCATTCATAAAAAAAGAAATATGCCATTATGACAAATATTTAAAATACACTGCCTTTAAGTTGTTCCTACATTAATTTGGAGAGTAACTGTGAAATTACACTACAAAAATACAAAAAAAAAAAAAAATGTTTTTAATCACAATTACAGAAAGAAAAGTGTGATTAGTTCATTTTATTTGTAATCGACTAAGAGCACTAATATATATTAAGCCATTTTTCTCTGGTAACCTCTGTACAGAAAGCAGCCTTTGTTAATAAAAAACGCAGAGTAAAATAGCTCGAAAGATTTCTTTAACTTCAATATATTTTGCCAACATACAAGCTAGCTAGTTGCAATGTGTTATTTTGCTAATTTTTTAAACATGCAACTAAAACTAGCGAATAATACAAATTTAAAAAATAATCTCAGTGGGGCGTTTTATACAACCTAACGAGTGGGATGTCTGCGGGATACCTCCCTGAAATTACTTTTTGCAGGTTGGGATGTCTGCGATAATAACTATGTTAACAATAGTTTCGTTAATTTGAAACTTTTATGCTTCAATCTGAGGCCATTTCGCCCGATGTCTAATTGTACGAAACCTGACACCTGACGCTGAATATAATATAATATAATATAATATAATATAATATAATATAATATAATATAATACCTGTCACTGGAGCCGTACATTGACGTCCATTGCATGCAGTGCCACAGCATTTCTCCTTTTTGGGACACTCACTGTCATCGGCACACTTATCTTCAACCTCCACCATACACACATATTTTATGTATGGACACACTCCTGGCTTTACTGTTATACAGACAAATGACAGAGAAGCCATATCACTGAATGCTGAATTAATTTTTCACTGGGGTTTTTGGTTCTTTTGCAGTTGTAGGCTGTAAGGACCTCTGAAATAACTGAAATCATTTGGCCAAGTAATATGGACATGTACATAATGCGGTCAGGACCTGCCTGGAACTACTTTAGCCGTGTTTTTCCCTGAAACTAATTGCACTCCTTAGAATCTTCGGCAACCAATCAGATTCAAGCATTCAACTGCCCTGTAGTCAGGGGTGCCGTTATAGTGGGGGGGGGGGGGGGGGGGGGGTTGGGCTGGTCTATGGGGTGCAGAGTAGGCTATGTCAGGCATATGGGCCCAGGATGCGAGGGGGGCCCAATCCCGACTTTGGTTCATTACTTTTTTTGTGATTTTGTTTTCTTACATACACAAACATGTTAAATGAGATTTAATCTATATTTAAATAAAAAAAAAAAATTATACTTACTGGGCGAGGGCGACCATGGTAGGCTATGACAGCCGTCCTTTACCCTGCCATGCAGCTGATGCCAAGCATAGGTGAAATTATTGAAGAAATCCCTGTCTAGGCTCTTCCCCGTTACGGGTTGTGTCGAGCCATTCTTTAGTTGTTAATGATAATAACTATGTTAAGGGTAAAATATTCGATGTTCAACAAATAAAAAATAGATATAATACATATGAACAAATTATAAAGCTCGGGTTGCTGAATATTTGATCCCTTACTTCGGAAGCACTTATTATTAATGATATGATTACAGATTATAACCTAGACATGTTGTGTCTGACAGAAACCTGGCTAAAACCAGACAATTACATTACTTTAAATGAGTCCACCCCCCAAGATTACTGTTATAAAAACGAGCCATGTCTGAAAGGAAAAGGGGGAGGTGTTGCTGTAATCTATAGTAATATCTTCAGAATTACTGAGAAGTCTAGTTTCAAATATAATTCTTTTGAAGTGTTGGTGCTTAACAATATTTTCGTTAATTTGAAACTTATGCTTCCATCTGAGGCCATTTCGCCCGATGCCTAATTGTACGAGACCTGAGACCTGGCGTTGAATATAATAATAATACCTGTAACTGGAGCCATACACTGAAGTCCACATCCATTGTTGCAGCATTTCTCATTCTTGGGACACTCACGGTCATCGGCACACGACGCGAAACGTATCTGGGCACATATTTCTGGTTTATATTTTCTCCTTGGACACACTCCTGGCTTTACTGTTATACAGACAAATGACAGAGAAGCCATATCACTGAATGCTGAATTAATTTTTCACTGGGGTCTATGGGGTGCAGAGTAGGCTATGTCAGGCATTTGGGCCCAGGATGCTGGGGGGCCCAAATCCCGACTTTGGTTCATTATACTTGTTTTGTGATTATGTTTTCTTACATACACAAACATGTTAAATCAGATTCAAACATTCAACAGCCCTGTGGTGAACTTGAAATAATATAAATGTAAACTAATAAAGTATTTAAATTTCTTATTAGACGTAAAAAAAAAAAAAAAAAAAAAAAAACCGCAATAAGTGTAGGCTATTGTGACGTCAAAACATTTGGTAGCCTACACTGTAAACCCAGATTTTGATTCAACTCAAAGAGATTGAGTTCATATTACTTAAATGTGTCTAATTTATTGACATTACTTGTTAATTCTGATTAAGTTGAACTTTTTCTTGTCCTTTCTTATTGTAATTTAGTTAAGTCCAATCAGTAGTTTCTACTCAAAATGAGTATGTATTACTTAAACGTGTCACTTCTTTACATTAATTATGAATTAAACTGAGTAAACTGTACTTTTTAATGGCCTATCTTATTGTAATTATGTGTTTGAGCTCAAACAACTTAAAATCACCAAGTTTTGCCTGTCCAACGTTCAGAGGGTCAAAAACAAAATAGCAAATTATTTTCCAGATGGAGTCACGGGTAAGTTCGTGATTTCTGGACGTTATTGTTGTGTCCCTGATGTTAATGTACAATTGATGAAACCTCATTTAAAACTGCATTAGCGTTGGTTGACATTTGTTTTTCTTTTTTTTCATGCCATCACTGAGGAGACTACACACTAGAGGCCTATTAGGCCATGGCTTTGTTTCTTTTATTGCTAAAAAAAAAAAAAAAAAAAAAAACACCACATGTTCAATAAAAATAAAATTTAATCAGTGTAATGTTGCAGTTGTATGTATAGATTTTACATGGCTCTATTGATTGAAAGATATTTTGAGTTTCAGGAACTAAAAGTTAAGTTGGGTCCATTAGAATATACAATTTAGTTGAATTGGTAATGGAGTAATGCTTACTTAAGCTGAGTTAAATAAATGGGTGGGGAATGATTGTTTAAACTAAGTATCTTCAGTTACTGTAACTCGGTTATAAGTACATTCAACTTAAATGTTCTATTCCATTCCATTATGGGCTTAAGTACATTGAACGTAGTCCACTTCACTTATTCAACTAATGCTTCATTACTTAAATTAAGGCAACGAGTTACCTTGTTTTTTTTTAAGTAGATTCTATTTATCCAGGTTTACAGTGTAACTAAACATAATTTTATTAAGTTTAGTGACAACATGTTACGATGGGCATGGTGCAATGACTGGCTACTGCTTTTATTATTGCTTGATAAAATTTTTACATTTTCAATTCAATTCTTGTGGTTTGATTCCGATCTTGATTCAATATCGATTCATTTGGATAAATAGTACAGTAGATACAGGTTATTTTTCTCAGGAAAGAAATTCTCACATAATGCTGTAAACAAGCTGCAGAGAGCTCTGTCAGCTGGTATTATTAAAGGCTAAAAATAACAACTCAAATTAAATATAATGCGTTTTTTATTATAATAACTTCATAATATTTTAATGATATAAGTAAAAATAATAAATATGTAATATAGTGCACATATTTAGCAAAATACTCATTTATAGGCTACCAATACCAAATATATTGTAAAATACTAATTTTATAGCCAACTAACATGCTATGGTCATTAAATGGCTTTCCTGAGGTAAATGTGTGACATTGTTCTCCAAGCTGTTTTATTGACCTTTTTCCGCGGTTGAAAAACACTGATTAATCGATAGCATGTATGATGCATTTACATTTCGATAAGTTGTACTGTATCTTTCAACCTACCTATTATTGTTTATTCACTCACATTGTTATTTAACTAGTAGTAAAGAGAGCTGATCGGTTCACGTGCCGCTTGAACTGAGGTGCTACAGCGATGTCACATTTAAAAGCGCCAAAACGGTATTTATTGTCTGAATTTCGTAATAAAATTAACAGAACCTGAGAGCTGAGAATTAGTTTCCTATTGTAAGTAACCTGCTCGGTCTTGTCTGTCAGTGTCAGTGTCCACTTTGCTTGGAGATTTGTCTCTGTGTGAGAAAATGGATGTGGCGTGAGAGCGTGGTGTGAAAGGTGTCAATTGCGTGAGTCTCACGCTGAATGCGTGTTTAAAGGAAAACTCCGGTCAATTTTAACATTGAGCTCATTTTTTTGTAAATTTGGAGTGCTGTCAGTACAGAGAACAACGACAAAAATCGGTGTTGCCTACACCGTGTTATCCTCTTTTTAAAATTTGCACCCTGTTGACTTCAATGGGGCAAGTTTTAAACCTGCTTTTAGCCTCTTAACATCCTTGATGTGTCATTACAAGTGCCCAGCCATGTGAGTGATTCCTTCAGAGTGAACACGAGTGAATCTGACTGCAGTAGATGTGAAAGATATGAATAAAAGTGATGTTAATTCAGCCAGCGCACATACCTGTATTTACTTCCTGTTTTCGGTCGAAGTCCACACTCGACAATCGACTACTGTGGACTTCGACCGAATACAGGAAGTAAATACAGGTATGTGCGCTGGCTGAATTAACATCACTTTTTGGCAACACCAATTTTTGTCGTTGTTCTCTGTACTGACAGCACTCCAAATTTACAAAAAAAATGAGCTCAATGATAAAATTGACCAGAGTTCTCCTTTAACAGCTCTGTGTTTAAGTTGCTAAGAGTGGTTGCTAGGGGTGTTGTGTAGTAATACATAGAACCGTTGGGTGAAGCGGTCATAGCCGTATTTTATCGTGAATAAAACACAGCTATTGACCAATCAGAATCAAGGACTGAAACTAACCATTTTATAATATAATATAATATATAATATAATATAATATAATATAATACCTGTAACTGGAGCCATACAGTCAAGTCCATCACACTTAGTGCGGCAGCATTTCTCCTCTTTGGGACACTCACTGTCACCAGCACACAACTCTTCACCCTTCTTCTTACAACTTACTTCTTCATAGTTTGTTCTTGGACACACTCCTGGCTTTACTGTTATACAGACACAAGACAGAAAAAAAAAGAAATGAAAAAAAAAAAAAAAAAAAAAGCCCTGATATATTGAAGAGCACAGGTGAAGTGACATTACGAGTTTTTATGAAGATTGTTTTAAGTTCACTTAACCCTCAAACCGTATTCACTTTACAGCCCTTAATCCTGTAATTGTGGACAAATGTGGGCACGGGGGTCTCAGGTGTGATCCAACAATTTTTTTTAAATAAATGATATATCACTATCTTCGATAAAATTAAAACTATCAATTTATGGTGTTTTTTTTAATTTGTGAGGTATTTTTGAATTTATTTAAATTAATAATACCATATTTTTTATTTAAAATATGCTTATTTTTATGTTATATTTAATATTTTTTTAACTTCAGTAAAAAACTTCATTTCATTAAATTCAGATAGCTAAAACTTAAAAAAAGAGGTGACTTTTGTGACATCTGGTGTCTTATGTTGGTATAAAATTTACAAAAAAAGCAATAATCTCAATTATTTCAATAGTAAATATGGCTTTAGTACTCAATGGCTGCATATAGGCTGAACTCTATAAATCTGTTATAATAAATGTAAGTTTTTGACTTTATCACAAGTTAGAACTGTAATTTAAAATATATATATATATATATATATATCTGTGTTTGGTGAGACAATACAAAAATGCAAAATATGCTTAGACAGATATGACCAAATATGACCAAATATGACAAATAAGTAGTAGACCATTTATTCTATATTTTAAACAAAAAAACATTAAAAAAAAAAATTTAAAAAAATGTATTGGTACAAAACTGGAAAGAATAAATTACTTTAGTGACACCTGGTGTCTTCTGTTGGTATAAAATTAACAAAAATAAATAAATAAATAAATATCAATAGCCACTAGATGGCTCTACTAAAGGGCTGCATGTAGGCTCTATAACTCTATAAAACACTGTTATTATGAATTTAACCACCAAGTTTTTGACTTTATCACGAGTTAAAATTGTAATAATATATATAATATATATCTTTGTTAGGTGAGACTGTACAAAGATACCAAAATATGCTTAGACAAATATGACCCATCAAATATGATGCTATAAGGAAAATACAAAGTAGTTGATCATTTATCATTTATTTTACACAAAAACATCAAATTTTAATAACTCAAAAAACTAATTGGTACCAAACAGGTAAGAATAAACAATAATAACTCAAAAAAGTAAGTGTTAGGTAAGAATAAACAGGTAAGAACAAACAATAATCATAGTTATAATGTGTTCATGCACTTGTGCGCATGTGTGTGT
Source organism: Scardinius erythrophthalmus (assembly GCF_964197995.2). Taxonomy (NCBI): domain Eukaryota; kingdom Metazoa; phylum Chordata; class Actinopteri; order Cypriniformes; family Leuciscidae; genus Scardinius; species Scardinius erythrophthalmus. The sequence goes on from NC_138235.1 coordinate 17,610,605, forward strand.
TTGTGTGTGCATGTGCACAGGTGATTTTAGAAAATAAAATTAAAATTCAGTCATTGGCTCATTCAATACTTTGTTTTTATGTGTGAGTGACTTTTTATTAAAAAAAAAAAACAGCTATGTTATTGGCTCATTGAATGCTTGCTTTGTGTGTGTGTCTGTGTGTTTGTGTGTGTTTGTGTGTGTGTGTGTATGTGTGTGTGAGTGTTTGCCACAATGAGATTGTTGTACAGGATCACCCCTTCATTTGTGTGTATGTATGATATGCATTGTGTTGGATCTAATGATTTTTTTTTTGACAAAAAAAAAAAAAAAGCTCTGAATTACAGTTTTTCCCATTCATTCCTATGGGTGCCCATTTTTGACCCAAATACGGGATTAAGGAGTTTTTTTTTTTCACCCATTTAACATTCTTGAATCGAGTCAATTTTTTTTGTGTGTGTTCACTATAAGTTATATTATAAGTTATATTTTAAAATTGATAGCTTTCAATTATACTGTAATTCTGAATGCCTATAATTAAGTAAAATATCATACCTGTAACTGGAGCCATACAGTCAAGTCCATTACACATAGTGCTGCAGCATTTCTGATTGTCGGGACACTCACTGTCACCGGCACACAACTTATCATCCTGCCTTACACACATTATTGTTCCATTGTTTGTGATAGGACACTTTCCTGGCTTTGCTGTTATACAGACATAAGACAGAGAAAAAAAAAATAGCCCTGATTTATTGAAGAGCACAGGTAAATGTGACAGTTAATGAGTTTTTGTGACGATTGTTTTAAGTTCACTTAAATTATATTAGTTATATGTTTTAAAGCCTAATAAATGTTAAAATTGATAGTTTTCAATTACACTGTAATGCTGAATGCCAATAATTAATGACTAAAATTAAGGGAAAAAAATCAATTTCATAGAGACATCAGGAGCAGTATTGGTATCAGTGATTCATTCTTTCATAAAAAGATGCCATTAAACAAATATTTGAAATATTGATTGACCGCACAATATAATATAATATAATATAATATAATATAATATAATATAATATAATATAATATAATATAATATAATATAATATAATATAATATAATATAATATAATACCTGTATCTGGAGCCATACACTGAAGTCCACAACCATTGTTGCAGCATTTCTCATTGTTGGCACAGACACTGTCATCGGCACACGACACGAAACGTATCCAGGTACACTCTTCTGCTTCATATTTTGTGCTTGGACACACTCCTGGCTTTACTGTTATACAGACACATGACAGAGAAGCCAAATCACTGAATGCTTAATGTCTTTTTCACTGGGGTTTTTAGGGTATTTTGCTGTTGTAGGCTGTAAGGACCTTTGAAATAACTGAAATCATTTGGCAAAGTGATATGGATATGTAATGCAGCAATTTTTGATCTAAAACGATTTCTACACCATTTTTTTTTTGTGTGTGTGTGTTTTGAAAGACCTCTATATTATTGTCCATTACTAAATTACTTAATTCAAACTCACTGAAAGCAGGCAACACACAGACACAGACACAGCATCTGTATCTTCCAGAAAAGTCTCGATCGACTGGACGGCACGAGCACCAGCTTCCCGAGAATGACCGGCCACTACAGAAGAGCATGTTATAATCAGGGCAAGGGCCCCTGGGCTTGAGAATATGTTTGGGCCCTAACTACGCTACAAATGATCTCAACTAGAACATCATTATGGATCACAAAATACACAAAGTAAATATATTTTGAAGTTCCTAGAACAATTAATGCATTAACATGCCATGCCTAGCGCAAGGTTAGCTTGATGTGTCCTGATGTAATACTGGATGTGCTCTGAGTTGAGAGAAGATCAAAACCATGAAATAACACTGAGCAATTAATGCAGAGATGAACAGTATTTTTTTACTTTGTCATATCCGTGTTCTCTTAGTCTCAGGTCTCATTTCTTAATTTTAATCAAATTCAATCAGAATACAAAGACAATGTGTATGGCAATTACCTGCACTCTTGCTTGTGTGATAACTCATTTGCTTATGTTGTGAATATAAAAACAGTAACTAAATGGGTATTTTTATCATCTTGATGACATCTCTGCCCCACTATAGTCCACACACCCCCCTTCATGTGCACGCGCAAACTTGGGGAGTATAGTACAGTTGGTGAGATACTACATTTTCATGTTAATTCGTGTTTATTTTGACTACGACGTGTACGAGCATGCGCTTACTTTAGGGTGCTTTCACACCTGCCTCATTTAGTTCGGTTGAATCGCACTAGAATTCGTTTTCCCCGTTGGTGTGGTTCGTTTGGGCAGGTGTGAATGCGTCAATCGCACTCGGGTGCGCACCAAAAGCGGACCAAACAAGTGTACCGAGACCTCCTGGAAGAGGTGGTCTTGGTACGCTTTGAAACGAACTCTGGAGCGGTTCGTTTGTGGTGAGAACGTGATCCTACCTCGAACAGAACCAACTGCCAAAGAACTGCGCATTTTTGGACTAAGCCAGTTGCCGTAGTCAGCTGCGCTGTGCATTAGCATGAGGAGAAATGTTTGTTGACAGTTTGCAGGCTGCAGCTCGCGGACAAACTTGGAGTTGTGAGGAGGTGCGGAGCCTTAGCCTATAGAAATTATTATTAACATTATTTTCGAGCCGCATTCTCGGTTCATTCTCAAATATTATTGTTTGTCTGAAGTCTGCCGGATTTCCACCGTCTGACCAAACGAAGTGCATTTATGGAAATGCGTTCCGAGTGATGTGGATGTTGTCACGTGACTACATTTTGGTTCGTTTTATCAACTCATAAACTGATTCGGACCAGAGCAATCAGTGTGGTGTGAAAAGGAACCAAAACGCCTTAAAAATGCTACAAAGTATCATTTTTCGCACTTGGTCCGGACCAAATAAACCAAACTACAGATGTGAAAGCACCCTAATTCAGCGCGTGCAGCACAGCAAAAGTAGACTCGGTGCGGAAACGGTCGCTGCACTGCTGTAAACGCAACAGGTGTTGTGCCAAATTCTGACCCCCGGTAATAATTTTCAGGGAGTTGAAATTGGGCACAACACCGGACCACATCCGCATACAGTGTGAAAGCTGTTAGCATGGGTACGGAAAAATAGGCACGGTTAGACACTGTACAGTGTGAAACAGGCAGGGGCGTAGCACCAAATTTTGGGCCCTGGGTACAAACCATCTGGCTGGGCCCCCGTACCATAATACCATAGTGATACCAATGCATTTAGATACGTATTGCATTTTTATCATAAAAACACTTAAAATGTAAACAAAATAAGCCACACTCTGATTAATATATTTTTGTTTTATTGTCAAAAGTACAAGTTAATTGATGATTATTTGTCTGTTTAGAAATAAATGCAGACTATTGAATTACAGGGTACACTAACCGCCAAACTAGACATTCAGTCTTTGAATTACGTTTTTAAAATAAGTCATTTTCAATCATTAAGATGTGCATTAAACTGAGAACAATTCTGTACTTAATGTAAGAGCGTGCGTGAGCTAATTTGCATAGCAATGCGGTAAAATAGGCGCTAATGTTTTTGCGGGTGTTAGATTTTGACAATGGAGGGAAATATACAGTGTTTTCATGTAAACATCTGATTTTTGCAGTGTAAGATTACAGTTAACGCCTTTAAATATTACATAAATGTATTATGTATTTTTATTAAACTTATTGAGTGTAGGCCTATAAATCAGCAGCAAAAAGTAATTCTTGAAAAAATCTGCACAGTAATTTTATCAAATCTACACGTTAATAAAAACAAATTGTTATTAGTACTCTTATAAAATTCAATCAGGCAATCATAGGCTACATTTCTCAATTTTATATTTATATATTAATGTCAAGAATTTAGAAGTGTGTTTATATAGCCCACGCTACACTACACAGAAATAATACACAATTAAATTATGCTTATTTTAGATGCATTGAGCAGGCTAGGTATAAAAAATATAGGCTTTTAATAATCTTTCAGTGCGCAAAACCATGATAATATAAAACGCTTCAAAACAGAGCGCGTATGCGCATCGCGGGTGCAGAATGATGTGCTCAAAGCGACATGGAGTCACAGCAAGTGTGCATTTAAAAGTTCACGGCACAAAGCGAAGACATGTCGAGCGCACAAATCTTAGTGTATATCTTTCCAACAGTTTATTGATCATTTGTTTCTTCAGTTTTAAATTCCAGTTATTGTGCGTTTGATGCCGATTCATAGTCCTTGTGCTGTTTGTGATCTAACAGGCACATGGTAGCGAGTCGTTTAAAAACAGCAACAAACTCCAACAAAATAAAGTCATTTTATGCCAATCCACAGCCTTTTCTCTACAGATCAAGCATTATAATGTATCATATTGGAGAGTTTTACCGTGCATCCTGCTGTAACCGGCAGAGGCGCGCGCGCTGTTTGAATAACGTTAGTTAGCTGTTACTGAATGGAGATTGACAGCCGCAGAGGAGGGAAAACGAGTTTCCGTAAACTTTAATGATGTAATACGACATCTGTCCCTCACATTAGGCTATGGAATGGCCTCAGATGACTTTGTCACCCAAACTGAAGTGAAAAAAGCGCGAGGTGCCGAAAAGCGCGCTGTTTGCATCCCTGTATGTAGGGTGTGATACTATAAAGTATTGGTATATTATTCAAACAGAGTACGAAGATAAATGTATGCTATTCTACCTGGAGTAGATATTTATGTTAAAACAATGTCAATGCTCGATGATGCATTTGGAGCTCACCTTTCTTTTCAAAAAACTGAGTGAGCAACTGCTTGCCCTCATTTGCCTTTCTCTCTTTAATCTTCTTTTCTTTTCGTTTTTGAGCCCCTTATTTTCCTTCCTTAAGGAAAGACATGACTCTTCCCCTGTCTTCCTAATTCCTATCACAGCTCACTCCAGCTCCTCCTGTCTCTCATCAACTGATTCACCGCGGGTCCGTAGCAGAAGCACCTGACCTGCGGGTCGTACCATTTACATTGATTCGAGAGGGGTGGTGGGGCCCTGCATAGCATGAAAATGACTTTTTTATACCAAACCAGTGCCTAACTACAAGTTTAGTTTTGCACAGGAACTTTTTTATTTGTACATAAATGCTATACAAATGTTAGTGCATGTATATGTATGTATAGAAAACTGACTTCTAAGGGCCCCCCCCCTGCCTCGGGCCCTGGGAACTCGGTACCCTTTATCCCCCCAGTCCGACGCCCCTGGAAACAGGCATCAACCCTTTCAATATAAAAATCTTCTCTATTGACTGACTCAGATAATACAATTTATATATTTACAAAGTTCATCTTTCAGTGGTCACCTGAACTATTGTTCATGCATTTCTTCAGGCTGCATAATGAAATTAAAGAACATGGATCTCACCTGTGGTTCCTGGAGCAGCTTCTGTTGTGCTCAAGCATCCAGACAGACACAATAACACAGCGCAATACACTCGAGCTGTCATCCTCTCCACTTACGATCATACAATGAACTGCTGGAAAATCATACTTGTCTCAGGACGAGAGAGTATTTAAGTTAGCGCTAAACCAATGGCGTGAGTTTGGGGCGGGATGATCTGTTTTGGAGAACAATAGAACACACCCGCATGTTTTAAAAAGTTCCAATGAGGTCAGAGAGTTTCTGATACAAGACAAGCTCCAGGCTATGATGCCAATCGGGAGAGCTCTAGGCTTGAATATGATGCCAAACGGGTTTTTTTTTTTTTTTTTTTTTTTTTTCAGAATACACAAACTAGTTTTCAATGGCCTCAAAGAAGTATAATACTTTATACACAATAGTTTGATTTAGATTATAGATCCAATACAATCCCACCGGACAGTCTTTTATGACAGTGTGTGGGTTGGCCAGTTTGGGCACTATTCAATCCCAAATCTAAAACTAATCTCTTGCGAAATGATAATTTTCCCTAAAGTAAACTAAATGGAAACCCCTCATTTGTGCATGTTTTAGAGGGCAGTTTTCCCCCCCCAAGGAATTTTTGAAAGAAAGAAAGAAAGAAAGAAAGAAAGAAAGAAAGAAAGAAAGAAAGAAAGAAAGAAAGAAAGAAAGAAAGAAAGAAAGAAAGAAAGAAAGAAAGAAAGAAAGTTTTTCGACGTTTCCTTATTCGTTGAATTTAACCCTATCACTACTGGTCAAAAGTTTTAGATCGGTAAGATTTTTATGTTTTTAAAATAAATCTCTTCTGCTCACCAAGGCTGCATTTATTTGATAAAAAAATAAAATAAATAAAAAAACGTATTATTGTAAAGTATTATTGTGAAATATTATGACAATTTAAAATGACTGTTTTCTATTTTAATATATTTTAAAATGTAATTTATTCCTCAGATGAAAGCTGAATTTTCAGCATCATTACTCCGTAACTTCAGTGTCACATGATCCTTCAGAAATCATTCTAATATGCTGATTTTATGCTCAAAAAACATTCATTATTATTTGAACTTTCTATTCATCATAGCATCATGAAATAAAAATGTAAAAAACTGTTTTCAACATTGATAATAATCATAAATGTTTCTTGAGCACCAAATCATCATATTAGAATGATTTCTGAGGGATCATGTGACACTGAAGACTGGAGTAATGATGCTGAAAATTCAGCTTTGATCACAGGAATAAATTACACTTAACTATATATTCACATAGAAAACAGCTGTTTTGGGTCGTGGCTGGGTCTTCCAGCATGACAACAACCCGAAACACACAGCCAGGGCAACTAAGGAGTGACGCTGTAAGAAGCATCTCAAGGTCCTGGAGTGGCCTAGCCAGTCTCCAGACCTGAACCCAATAGAAAATCTTTGGCGGGAGCTGAAAGTCCATATTGCCCAACGACAGCCCCGACACCTGCAGGATCTGGAGAAGGTCTGGAGGAGTGGGCCGAAATCCCTGCTGCAGTGTGTGCAAACCTGGTCAAGAACTACAGGAAACGTATGATCTCTGTAATTGCAAACAAAGGTTTCTGTACCAAATATTAAGTTATGCTTTTCTGATATATCAAATACTTATGTCATGCAATAAAATGCAAATTAATTATTTAAAGATCATACAATGTGATTTTCTGGATTTTTGTTTTAGATTCCGTCACAGTTGAAGATGATAAAATTTACAGACTTCTACATGCTTTGTAAGTGGGAAAACCTGCAAAATCAGCAGTGGATCAAATACTTGTTCTCCCCACTGTAGTTTTATTTTACTATAGCAAACATAATATATAATTTTCAATAAATCATCAACATCTAAACCTCTTTTAATTTTCAATAAGAACTTCTGTAGACGTATGACAGAAATAAAGTCAAACTGTTAGTGACAAGTGAAGCTGGTAATGCTGTTTTTGATGTTTAACCCTCCTCTGTTGAGATCTTGAGATATCTGTTAGTGTTTAATGTTCTGTTGGGATTAAAAGGGTTTTGTGAGTCACCATTGTGCTGAAGAGCAGAGCCTGTGCTTTAGTCCAGCAGAAGACCAAGAAACATTGAGAATATGCTGTATGTTGCTTTATCTATAAGGCAATAACTGTATTGGAGGTATTTTTTTTTATTCTTTATTCAATTAAGTTTCAGACATGCACAAAGCATTTGCAGTTTAACATACAAATAAGTGCACAGTCTATCATTGTCTTTGTATTAACAACTTTTTCCACATGTACACTCATCTAATGATATTTTACAGCGTAAATACTGTACATTGTAAATATATTTTTCAATATACATAAAGCGGCAATTCCTTATGTATTATTCAATATATTGTAAACTCTTCCAAAGTCCCTGAAAACTGCAGTTGTTAAGCCCCATCTGAAAAAGAGCAATCTGGATAACACCATATTGAGCAACTACAGACCAATCACAATTCTTCCTTTAGGCAAGATCATTGAAAAAGTTGTTTTCAATCAGCTGAACAAATTCTTAAGCTCGAATAGATACTTTGACAATTTTCAATTTGGTTCCGACCACATAACAGCACAGAGACAGCGCTCATAAAGATAGTAAATGATATTTGCCTCAGTACAAATGCAGGCAAAATATCAGTGCTGGTATTACTCAACCTCAGTGCTGCATTTGACACTGTCGATTACAACGTACTTCTTGGCAGGCTGGAAAACTGTGTCAGGCTTTCTGGGATAGTCCTAAAATGGTTCAGGTCATACTTAGAAGGGAGAGGTCATTATGTGAATATATGTGACTATAAGTCTGAGTGGACAACCATGACATGTGGAGTCCCTCAAGGCTCAATTCTCGCACCGCTCCTGTTCAACCTGTATATGCTCCCACTGAGCAAAATAATGAGAAAGAACCAAATTGCTTACCACAGCTATGCAGACGACATCGAGATTTACTTAGCCCTATAGCCTAAAGACTACAGCCCCATTGACTCCCTGTGCAAATGCATTGATGAAATTAACAGTTGGATGTGCCTAAACTTTCTTCAGTTAAACAAAGAAAAAACTGAAGTCATTGTGTTTGGAATTAAAAGATGAAATGTCCTCTTTTTTGACCTAAAAAAATGCATCTGGCCATGATTTCTAGATCGCCCAAAATGTCTGGGATTTGGCTTTTGCTTTTTCTACAGTCGCTGTTTTTGCATTGTTTTAGGTCCCGCCTTCTCTCACGCCACCATTGGTCGGTCGGTCATGTACACGCAAACATTGGTCAAACTGCATCTCAATCATTAGTCATTACCCTCAGCACCACGGCAACAGCCAAGAGACAGAGCAGCGATTGCTTGTCAACAGTGGCACATGGCTCCTGAACAGCATAAAAAAAAGCCCAAATGTGAATTCTCAGATGATTTACAGAGAAAATTCCAGTGTTTTCGTTTCGGTCGGGATCTGTGTAAAGCAAAATGACCTGCAGAGACCTGCAAAGCAAAGTCAAATAAAGGTGCTAGAGACCTAGAAGCCCACATAAAGAAAGTATACAAGAACATAAGGGGGACTGAAATGATTTTATACTGAAATAGTGTAGTAGATTATTTATTTTATTTTAATATATGCCCATGAGAAGAAACAGTGTCATGTAAAAGGTGTTAAAAGCTAAACAATTTTCTTTATTTTTTTTTTGTTATTATTCTATTGTTGCGGGCCAAAAGTTGAATGGAAAGGAAGAATTGCTTTATGTATTAAAGTACAATAAGCTAGTTGCAAGGTTGTGAATGCATTTGTTAAAGTTCAATTAATCATCTGTCACAACTCCAAGGTTCCTGGCTGATCTTGATGGAGTTATGGATGACGAACCCAGCTGAATGGAGAAGTTGTGCCAAAGTGTTGGATTTGCCGGGACCACAAGCAGCTCTGTCTTCGCTTAGTTGTCTGGTTTAGTTGAAGGTGGTGGTCCTTCATCCAGCCAGAAATGTCTGTCAGGCAAGCAGAGATGTGAGCAGCTACCGTCGGTTGAAATGAGAGGTAGAGTTGTGTGTCATCAGCATAGCATTGATAGGAAAAGCCATGTTTCTTAGTGACAGATCCTGTGACATGTAGATGAAGAGAAGCGGTCCAAGCACTGAGCCCTAAAGCCCTCCAGTTGCTAGATGTTGCAACGTAGACACCTCACCCCTCCATGACACCTAAAACCTACCTGAGAGGTATGACTTGAACCATTTTGGAGCGTAGGTTTCACCAAAAGGTGACATGTGGAGGAGTGTGTGCTGGTTCTGAGGCAGGTTGAGGTTAAGAGTGAGGAGGAAGTAATCTGAGGTGTGCAGTGGAGTGACCAGTGTATGGTCAATGGAGCAGTAGTGCGTGTAAATAAGGTCTAATTGGTTACCTGATTTGTGTAGCCGCAGTAGATACACGTTTGAGGTCGAATGAGGCAAGCAGATGTGGAAATCAGCAGCCTGAGGCTTTTCTTGGTGGATGGTGAAGTCTCCAAGAACTACGAGAGGAGTACCATCCTCAGGGAAGGATGAAAGTAGCACATCAAACTCCTCCAAGAAACTGCCAAACTGACCTGGGGGACAATAACAAACTGGGTGGTAAAGGATAACATTTCCAATCGTTTGAGATGAGCATACCAGTACCTCCATCCCTTCCGGTCAGGCAAGGGGTGTGTGAGAAAGTGAAGTTAGTGGAGAGGGCAGCAGGTGTGGCAGTATCCTCTGGTCTGATCCAGGTCTCAGTCAGGGCCATTAGGCTGAGACCTATATGAGTAGAAATAGATGAAATGAAATCAGCTTTGTTTAGAGCATGCAATTCCAGAGGCCAATAGGAAAAGAGAATAAAGTACTAGAAGACACCAGAAAGGTACACAGGTTGTTAGGATTGTACTGCCTCCTACACGTGACATTTGATTTATGTGTGTTAGTAATAATAGGGATTTGAAAGCACATAGTGAAAGAGAGGTCACAAACAGAGAGATGAGAAAAAGGTGTGTAGAAGAGAAAGCAAAGAAATATAATACTCAAGTGCCTAGTCGGTGTCCTTGCTGGGAGGAGTCGCTGGTCTTTACACTCTTCGGTCTTCACAGGGCTGCTGTGATATACTACTTGATTTTATACTGAAACTGTTTACCAACCAACGTGACCAGGAATGGCCCTAAATCTCATGATGATTTAGCATTGGTTTAGATAAGAAAGGCATGTTGAAGAAAAATGTGTATGGAGCAAGAAGGCAGGAGCACTACCAGGGCTGAAATGATGGGAAGGAGACAATAGATGGTTAGAGAAAGAACAGTTAAAAAAGAAAACTGAAAGGAAAAAATTATAAGAAAGAACTTCTTTGTCTTCTATTTGTGTAAGAATCTTTAATGAGAAAAATTATAATGCCCAGTACCAACTAAAATGATTAACATGATCGCCATATATTGAATGGGCCAAATCCATCCAAGCCCATAAGATCATTTAAATTTGATCTCATTGATCTGCAACTCGGTGACAAGGGAAGGTACAAGTTTTGATTTTCCCTTCAAACTCACAAATAAAGTGGTGCAAGTGTTAGCAAACTAAACTGGGAGCACCAGCTCACATGGTATCTGATCAGGGAACTTATTTTACTGGACATGTAATGAAAGTTGTGTGCAGTGGTAACATCAGGCAGAAACTCTACAGTCTTTAAAGAACACAGAAATCTAAATGGTCATGTGTTTGAATGTCACCTTACATACCAATTGCTAAGCAAAAAGCACAGCACCAAAACTGCTGATGTGAGGCTCTGAACACAGATCTGGCTATTGTAAAACAGCATAATTTAAAGAAACTTCCCCAGCAGAACTTGATCCGACCCTAAACTGCATCTAATATCCATTCATCCATCGGACATTCATAGACACACACACACACACACACACACACACACACACACACACACACACACACACACACACACACACACACACACACACACACACACACACACACACACACACACACACACGTGCACGTGCACGTGCACACAGGGCCGGCTCTAGCCCTTTGGTTGCCCTAGGCAAGATTGAGTTTTGCCCCCCACCCCCACCCCCACCCCGCTCTTTATAAGAAAATAAGAAATAAGAAAATTGATAAGTGTCAAGCCTTTATTTGTTATAATTTTGATGATTATGGCTTACAGCTTATGAAAACCCCAAATTAAAAATCACAGAAAATTAGAATTGATATGAATTGATATGTCATAAGCTGTAAGCCATAACAAAGTCTTGAAATATCTCACTTTGCATGTAATGAGTCTATATAATATATTAGTTTCACCTTATAAGTTGAATAATTGAAATAAATGAACTTTTGCACGATATTCTAATTTTTCGAGTTTCACCTGTAGTCACTCCAACACTTCAACAAGCAAAATATTACTTAAAAGATACACTCTAATAAATTGCACATACAAAAATGCTACAAAGAATGTTCATTGATGAACAAACAAAAATGCTCTAATAGTCACCCCAACACTTCAACAAGCAAATTATGACTTGAAGAATCAACTGTAAATTGTTTATACACAAATTCTACAAATAATGTTCAAGGATATTTACCAAATTGGATTAATTTAAGCAACTTATGACCATTAAACTGGTTTAACTATACCTTCTACAAACAAATGTGCTATTATGGATAATGTACCACTACAAAATTAAAATATTTAAGTTCTTTTAGTTCTATCTCAAATAATAAAATATTAACAGGTGTTTCTGCCATTTCTATTCACCTTCAAAGTAACTATAGCTAGCAAACTATAGCTTAGTGACAGCAATGAAACGTCCAATATTAGGTGATGTAGGCTACAATACTAAGTAAATTTATTTCATTGGACACCTTAATAGCTAAGATGAGAAGACTTACTCTATACTGAGCTTTATTTTTTATCTTCTTCCTTTCTCCGTTTTCGTCCCTGTGCACCAGAGGTTTAGACCGCTTCATTTTCGATCAACGCGCCAGCAGCTGAGCACTTCCCTAACGTAACGTAACGCAGCCCTTCAGCCCCCCCGCCAATCCAGAAATGGTCGACAAAAATCAGAAATTCAATCTAATAATCAGGTTGACAAGTAATTAAACGTGTGGTTGAGGGGGCGCCCTTTGCCCTTTGATCATGTTTAATAAACATGTTTTATTTCGCGTTTCGTTCTAATTTTATGATTAATATGGGAAGTAGATAGGGCGACACTAGAGTGCGTCCGCGCCCCCAACACATTTGTCGCCCTAGGCAACCGCCTAGTTCGCCTATAGCAATCGCCGGCCCTGCGTGCACACACACACACACACACACACACACACACACACACACACACACATACACAATCCATGCATGTTTCATTGAGTTATGAGCTGAAACGTCACATCAAAACAACATAGCATCTCTGCTATTGCTACTTCATTGGTGCGCCTGTACAACTTCATGTGTTAGAAGTCCATGAGGAATATCTTTAGAACTGAGTGATGGATTATGCTGAGTTTGGGCTCTTTTTAATCGTGAGCTCCTGCTGTAAATAACGATGTGCCATTTTTCATGATCGATGTATGTTTCATGAAGATACGAGTAAAAAGGCCAAGTCTAAGCTACCTTGCTTTGCTACGTGAGTCTGTGGATTGTTTTGTGTTAGAACTCCTTAATATCTTTAGTTCTGAGTGATGGATTATGTTGGACTCATTTAATAGCATGTTTCATGAAGTTACGAACGGAAATGTGTCTAAACTTCAGCATCCATATATGGTTTACACATGGGTCTCTTGAAGGGCTTCTTTTACAAAAACTTCGCTCAAGTTTAGTAAAAAGCCTGAAACAATTATGTTTGTTGTATTCTACTCTTTGAGACCTTTCAAATGACATACAGTATGACACAGAACTATCTGAGCTGTATGATGTATTTGATATATTGCTGAATGTAGTACAAAAAAAGTAGTTTATAAATTATGATTATTTTTTTTCTATTTATCATCAAATAACTCAGCACTACTTAGGAGTTTATCAAATTGGCTACATTCATTGTAAATTTCAGACTCTAGGCTTTCAAATGACACCTATTTTAAGTTGATCAAGGTAATATTTTTGAAAATTATTATGATAATTTATTTCGCTGCTAGGTGGCGCCTGCGGGGGGTACACTCCGTTTTAGAGTGATAACTCAGCACTCCTTAGGAGTTGATCAAAGTGATTAGATGCATTAAAAAGCTGTTAAAACATTAACTAGTATTTTCGGGAAAAAGAAAATCTTCTCCGGGTCAAAATGACCCGAACACCACATGAGGGTTAACCTGTGGAGATCTGACCTGCCCGGCAAACCAAACCTTGTGCTTAGAGGTGACCGAGGACTTCTCAGAGGGTCAGTTAAGCCTACTGAGGAGGACACAGACCAACACAACAGACTTGGTGCAACAAGTCATTCTACAGACTGAATGCCACCACAACCAAGTGCAGGTAGAAGCAAACCTGATCAACAGGATCACAGACATCCTGTCCAGATGCTACCGCATCCACTCAGCGCAGTACACCACACCTAAAGGTGTCACAGAGGTGCATTTTGCAGTGCTTTCATCTTAGGGCTCAACCTGTCTAAATGCTGTAGTTTCAGGTGACTACTTGACCCCTGAAATCATCGACTCATGAATTGTCAAAAATGAAATGTCCAAAACATGACATGTCCAAAAGTGACCCGTCAGAATTTGCCCCAAAGGGCCAGGGGAGGCCTGTAAAACTTGGTTTTCCTGCTAAGGCAAAAGTTGAGATCAAACCCCTTGCAACAAAACAATAAAACTTACTATGTGATCTGGAGAGAAGATCTCACAGAAAGAGCATAGGACACACCGCCTTGCCTAAACTTCTCTCCTTGCTTATCTATGCATCCCCTTCTCTACCGACTCTCTCTCCTTTCCCCTTATTAGAAGCACTGAAAGTTCACTAAGAATGCCTATATGCCACATATGATGTATGTTGTGAATCTATTGTTTTTTCCCTTTCATGTTTGATATAATTTTAAATAGGGGTGTGCCCGTGCCACTGAGCTTCAAAAAAGTCGTAAAATCACCAAGCAACAATAAAACTAGCCCAGTGATGTATATTCAACACGAGACAGCTTGATTTCAAAGATTTGATCAAAAATTTTGCTGTAAGAAAAACACGACACTTAGCACTTGTGGAATATGAAATTGCAAGTTGACAGTGTATTTTATAAGACAGCTTATAAGACATCCAGACAGAGTTTAAATAGTGTCTGTGTATGAGATGTGGTGTTGTACTGTATGCAGTATCAATAATCGGTATCGGATGATTAAATCTATTATTTTTGCTATCGGCCAACAGCCGACTTTTTAAAAACAGCCAATGATCAGTGCCGATAATATCCTGTCAATCAAAAGGGTGCGGAAAAACGTGTCAGATTGCAACTCATATTGTGTGTGAAGAAAATCTGAAAAATCTGAAGAAAATTAAAGGGATAGTTCACCCAAAAATGAAAATTAGCCCATGATTTACTCACCCTGAAGCCATAGGTGTATATGACATTCTTCTTTCAGACGAATACAATCGAAGTTACAAAATGTCCTGGCTCTTCCAAGCTTTATAATGAGAGTGAATGGCTTGAGAAAATTTGAAACCCCAAAAAAGTGCGTCCATCCATTATAAAAGTAATTCATATGGCTCCAGAGGGTTAATAAAGACCTTTTAAATACCCATATTTAAAACTTTATAAACCATTACCCCTAGCAGACGGCCGCACGCATCGATTTACGGTGGAAGACTAACCCCTGACCCGACGCAAAATGTAATGACGAACGCGGAAGCTCAAGCTCCACAGAGGAAAGAGCAAAACAAAAGACTGGTCGTGATTCTCGTGAATTAGCCATTTTGAAGAGAAATGTCGGAGGATTTCTATATAATAGAAGAGGAGCTTCAGTTTGTTGCACAGCCCTATTTGTTTAAACCGCGAGAGGCGTCTAAGCTTACAGTACTCCTACATCCTATGTCATACATGTGTCACGGGTTACTCTTGTGGCGCAAGTCGACTTGCGTAGTGTGCGTACGGTCGTCTGGCGAAAGCTAGTAATTCTAGATTATAAAGTTATAAATATGGGTATTTTTCTTTAAAGAAATCCATGGCTTCGCTTCAGAAGGCCTTTATTAACCCCCCAGAGCCATGTGGAGTATTTATTTTTTTTTAATATGGATGGATGCACTTTTTTGGGCTTCAAATTTTCTCCAGCCATTCACTCTCATTATTACGGAAGCCCTGAACCGCAAGGTGAGAAAAAAATAATAAAGAAAACTTATCTCGTTATTACGACATAATAAGTCGTTATTTCAACATAATATCTCGTTATTTCAACATAATATCTCGTTATTTCGACATAATAAGTCGTTATTTCGACATAATAAGTCGTTATTTCGACATAATATCTCGTTATTTCGACATAAATATCTCGTTATTTCGACATAATTAAGGGGACATTCTAATATGCATTAAGCTACATTTAGCGTTCTTATAATGAGTTTCTATTGGAGGAAAATGCTTAACGTCAAATTAAACGCTTTGTGTTCATATTCTGGACGTATCTGATTTTTGTAGTAGCCTATACTTTATTATGATTTTAGTATCATATTGATTAATAAATGCACGCACAATTATCCGTGAACTTGATAAAAGATATGTTTTAGGCTACTATCCACAAACAAATTGCTTTCAATTATGTGTGCAAAATTCAGAATTCAACGAATGCAGTGCAACAACAACAATAATAGTTAAATTAATATTAGTATTATTAATAATAATAATAATAATAGTCGCAGTAGTGCTAGGCTAAGGCAGTGCAAGCCAAGTCAAGTAAAACAGAGTTTCTTTGCGTTCATAGTCTGGACTTATCTGATTTTTTTTTGTAGTATACTTTATTATGATTTTAGTATCATATTGATTAAGAAATGCACGCACAATCATCCTTGAACTTGATAAATGTTGCAGATATTTTAGGCTACCCATAAACAAATTGCTTTCAAATGTGCAAAATTCAGAATTCAACGAATGTGCAGCAATTTGTACAAATAGAGACATTTTTGTGTATAAAAGACATTTTTGTTTTATTTCGTATTAGTGATTATAATTTGCGCGTCCATTTATTGACGTCTGAGTCGATCTCATTTGAGTGTATTCGGCAATTTGCTTAACGTGGAATTAAACGCGTATATTCTGAGCTCATCAGATTTTGTTGTACATATACTTTATTAGTATGATTATTTACTGTGTTTGGTCTGTTAGTAAATATGTTAAGGTTTGTATTCATTTCGATATGCCACTAGAGGGCAGAATAAGACCGGGAATTATAGAATGCATTGTAGTTATGTTGACCTACTGTTTTCATAACACTGGATATTCTACTAATTTATACTTTTCTAAAACGTTGCATATTAATGGCAATTAACTTTGGCAATTACACTAATAATAATAAAAATGATAACAGCCGCAGTAGTGGTATAAGGCAGTGCAAGCCAAGTCAAGTAAAACATAGTTTCTGATCTGGCCAATAATGATCAAGCATGAAGCAAAATAGGCTGTGTAAATAGTTGTGTAAAGTTAACAAATAAACCAAATCTAGATAAACTATAAAGCTGGCTGAAAGAGCAATACTGACAACAAAACTAGCACAAAACTATGTGTAATTGCCAAATGTTAAACAGTTTGTGTTGTGGGTATATTGAACCGCGTGGGTGTTCCTCGTTCACTGACGCCATTGCTGGCCGTGCGTGCCTGTGAGACGCGCCTGGGTGAAAGCAAAAGACGATTAGGTAAATTATTAATATAGGATTAAAAGTTATTGTGGAAACAATATTGCTATGTTCTATTGTTTAATTTTACTATTTCATTCTAAATGAGTATAAATGTGGTCATAGTGAACCGCGTGGTTGTTCCTCCATTTCAGTTCACCGGCGCCATTATTGGTCACATGCGCCTGTGTGAGAAAGATCAAATGCGATTGTTCTAGAGGTAAATTAGTGTAATTTATCATTTCTTGAAAAAAATTATATTTGTATGTTTAATTGTTTCTTTTGATTGTTTCGATCTTTGATGTGAAATTATTTCTGAAATCACTAAATGAGTGCTCTGGTCTGTGAACAGGCCAGTTTTTTTCTTCTTGGTCCGTGTACTTTTTGTTCATTTGATTTCCTGTTTGGAATGGAATAACGAGAAATGAAAACCAGCTCGTTTATTCGTTTTTTACTTTAGTTTAAAAAACGAAAAATTAGATTTTGGCTTGATTTTTCATTTTTCGTTTGTGGTTTACAAATCGGTTTATGGGTTCGATATTTCATTTGCACACGTGGGCGGCGCTGAAACGCCCCTTTCATCTGATTGGTCAAACCGCTCCGCCTTCAGTTAGCTATGAGCTTTCTTTCTGTCAGAGTCAGTACGAGTGTGGCACGGACAAATCATACACTATAATAAAATAATGTCTGAAACAACCACCACTCACTGTGAACTATGCACAATATTTGAAGCAGAATATGTTGCTGCTCACGTAATTCGTGCTGCAAGCGACCCCATTAATGTGAGCCACAGTATATGACAGATTATTTTAGCATGGTATAGGCTATTTCCCATTGATAAATACAGTGCAAATAGTCCCGTCTCTTTGGATAAAAGGGAAGTGGAAATAAATATCAACGATTGGCTGAACGGTAGCCTACCATGATAATATGTCCGTAACATTTACCATTTACATCAAAGGGCAGTGTGGCGTATAAATAATTTAGAAAATCGAATAGAAATAAAGATTATATTTATTAATGTATGCATTTGTAGCCTACTCATTTCACATGAAAAGAAAGAGACAGAAAAGAGAGAAGTGAACGTACATTAATACTGACAAAATTAGCAGGGTTTGGGATTAATTAAAATCATGTTGGTTGAAGCACGGGATACCTTTAAAATGTTATTAGTTTTATTATAAAACTAACATTAATAAATAAAATTAGTTTTATTATAAAACTAATACAATTTTATTACTGAATTGGTCGATGTTTGTCTGAGTTTTCTTTATTGGGTTGGCTTTAAAAAGCCAGCATATATTTAAACATTATTATTATGTAATATTATTATGAGAAATTGACTCCGCCTAGAACTTAAATGCATCACCAAACTCAGCTCAGACATTCAGACTGGTCTGACTCGCTTATGTCCATTGACTTTCGGTATCTGAGCAATGAAGGCCGTAATACTTAATGCTGTCCACTAGAGGGGGCGACATGATAATGCGTGTTTTCTACTCTCTTTGCCTGTTTGCATCAGTTTAAATGACAAATAAATGCATGAATTTCGTACATAAATAGGCTACATCTGTGTATGAGAACAAGCTTTACACTTCAAGATCTATCTATCTATCGAATTGTGTAATCACAGATTATGAACAGATGTTTTACACAACAATATATTCCCATTGGGTTGTTGGGTTTTCATGTTTTATGGGAACTTAAGACATAATTTTTATACTGTAACTGTGTTATAGCTAATGTAACAGTTATGGGTAGGTCATCTACGGACATGTTACGGACATATCATGGTACCGTTCAGCCAATCGTTGATATTTATTTCCACTTCCCTTTTATCCAAAGAGACGGGACTATTTGCACTGTATTTATCAATGGGAAATAGCCTATCATGCTAAAATAATCTGTCATATACGGTGGCTCACATTAATGGGGTCGCTTGCAGCACGAATTACGTGAGCAGCAACATATTGTGCATAGTTAACAGTGAGTGGTGGTTTCAGACATTATTTTATTATAGTGTATGATTTGTCCGTGCCACACTCGTACTGACTCTGACAGAAAGAAAGCTCGTAGCTAACTGAAGGCGGAGCGTTTTGACCAATCAGATGAAAGGGGCGTTTCAGCACCGCCCACGTGTGCAAATGAAATATCAAACCCATAAACCGATTTGTAAACCACAAACGAAAAAATGAAAAATCGAGCCAAAATCTCATTTTTCGTTTTTTAAACTAAATTAAAAAAGGAATAAACGAGCTGGATTTCATTTCTCGTTATTCCATTCCAAACAGGAAATCAAATGAACAAAAAGTACACGGACCCTTCTTCCCTGTATTTCTATTTTTTTTCCTTGGTTCCACGGATTGTGATCTTCTGCGACATCCCTTGAAATTTCACGTTTGATGGCGAGCCACCCGAATCTGCTACAGAGAAAGGACGATTCATAAAGAAGAGGACAATATCCTTTCTTTCATTCTCCAGTCTTGCTTGTTAAGCAAGACAATTACTATTTAGAGACTATTAAGTTCCCTGTCGATTTTGACTGACAAATACAGGGACTGATAGGAAACTGACCCGTGTTTTTTTTTTTTGAAGAGCACTGAACACTCTTTATGGTGTATGGTTACCCATAACCAAATTTGATTATTGAGATCCTTGCTTGATTAAACCATTGATAATTGTGACGTGTTGAGAAAAAAAAGTGTTTTTAGAGAAAGAAAGAAACCACTCCATTATTTGCATTTTATTTTATTTCTTTTTGTCATTTCAATCACCTGTCTGTGTATGTTTTTGGGGTAAAAGAAGAGTGCACTCAAGGGGAGATTTTCATGCTGAACTTTTTGTATTATTGTCTTATATTGTAACTACCTTTCCCCCAATTCTGTTTATTATTTTCACTGTAAATCAAATTACATACCAGTTCGTATCTAACTTGTGTTGTCTGTTGTTTCTCACCACAACCTGCTACCTCCTTTACGAATTTTAAAATCTTCTGCTAAATCTATTTGCATCAACAGCTATTCATTTAATTAATTAACTGTTAAATTTTTAGACACCTGTTACATGTGCAAAATTCTGAATTCAACGAATGTGCAGCAATTTGTACAAATAGAGACATTTTTGTTAATAAAATACATTTTTGTTTTATTTTGTATTTATACACACACACACACACACACTCAAAAAAAAACTGCGATTGAGTTGTGTAAAGTTAACAAATAAACCAAATCTAATAGATAAACTATCAAGCTGGCTGAAAGAGCAATACTGACAACAAAACTAGCACAAAACTATGTGTAATTGCCAAATAAGTTATTTGCCATTAATATGCAACGTTTTAGAAAAGTATAAATTAGTAGAATATCCAGTGTTATGAAAACAGTAGGTCAACATAACTACAATGCATTCTATAATTCCCAGTCTTATTCTGCCCTCTAGTGGCATATCGAAATGAATACAAACCTTAACATATTTACTAACAGACCAAACACAGTAAATAATCATACTAATAAAGTATATGTACAACAAAATCTGATGAGCTCAGAATATACGCGTTTAATTCCACGTTAAGCAAATTGCCGAATACACTCAAATGAGATCGACTCAGACGTCAATAAATGGACGCGCAAATTATAATCACTAATACAAAATAAAACAAAAATGTCTTTTATACACAAAAATGTCTCTATTTGTACAAATTGCTGCACATTCGTTGAATTCTGAATTTTGCACATTTGAAAGCAATTTGTTTATGGGTAGCCTAAAATATCTGCAACATTTATCAAGTTCAAGGATAATTGTGCGTGCATTTCTTAATCAATATGATACTAAAATCATAATAAAGTATACTACAAAAAAATCAGATAAGTCCAGACTATGAAAGCAAAGAAACTCTGTTTTACTTGACTTGGCTTGCACTGCCTTAGCCTAGCACTACTGCGACTATTATTATTATTATTATTAATAATACTAATATTAATTTAACTATTATTGTTGTTGTTGCACTGCATTCGTTGAATTCTGAATTTTGCACACATAATTGAAAGCAATTTGTTTGTGGATAGTAGCCTAAAACATATCTTTTATCAAGTTCACGGATAATTGTGCGTGCATTTATTAATCAATATGATACTAAAATCATAATAAAGTATAGGCTACTACAAAAATCAGATACGTCCAGAATATGGACACAAAGCGTTTAATTTGACGTTAAGCATTTTCCTCCAATAGAAACTCATTATAAGAACGCTAAATGTAGCTTAATGCATATTAGAATGTCCCCTTATTATGTCGAAATAACGAGATATTTATGTCGAAATAACGAGATATTATGTCGAAATAACGACTTATGACGTAATAACGAGATATTATGTCGAAATAACGAGATATTATGTCGAAATAACGACTTATTATGTCGAAATAACGAATTATTAAGTCGAAATAACGAGATATTATGTCGAAATAACGAGATATGTCGAAATAACGACTTATTAAAGGTATAGCGGAGGATCTTTCCGAATTTTAGATAAGAACCGCCCTCTCCACTTTTTGAAAAAATGCACATGCGCAACACACTACATGCTCCCGAGAGGGAACGCCTATTAAACGTGTGCGAGGTTCTCTTCGTGCACGCTCTGTTTACAAGTTGCTGTCGGCATCACTCATACAAGATTACTTTCCAAAAGAAGATTTGCACTTTTTCACCAAATAGCATGCCAAACTTTACCTGTCGAGTAGAAACTTCGCGACTGAGGCATCAGTGGGAAGCCCAACCTGTGTTTTCAGCGCACGCCATCGTGTGAAACAATCTCCCAAAAACACTCTGATCTTGTTTCTCTCTTCTGAGGCCTTTCTCTTCTTCTCATACAGTTCGTACAAACTTTTTCTCTTGAGACCCTCAGACATTTTCAAAGGACCCGGTGAAACGGCGAGCTTCAATGAATGGCTTAAACCGTAACTCTAGCTCACCACCACACATAAACACCTGAAAGTGCGCATGCGCAGAAAGCGAAAACTAAGGGACGAGCACGTACGACGGCCTTACGGAAACATATCACCAGAATGATTGACACTTAGGTGGACCAATAGTTTACACTACCCACCTGGAAAAAGAAAATCCTCCGCTATACCTTTAAGTCGAAATAACAAGATAAGTTTTCTTTATTTTTTTTTCTCACCTTGCGGTTCAGGGCTTCCGTACATTATAAAGCTTGGAAGACCCAGGACATTTTTTAATATAACTCTGATTGTATTCGTCTGAGAGACGAATGTCATGTACAACTAAGATGAATTGAGGGTGAGTAAATCATGGGCTAATTTTCACTTTTGAAAATTATAATGACATTAATAGTAAAAAATCATTTTTAGCATCACCTCGTAACATGGATAATGTCCTGCTCAGACCTTCGTCGTCCCCTCTCTTTCATATTTCTTGATTCAGCGAACTCCTTGATGACTATGAATATAATGATTTTGTTCAAAAAGATTTAATGACTTCAGGAAGGGGCATGCCAAAATAACAAACATAACACCCTCTATCTTCTTGCCTACTCTATACTGTATATACTATATACGGTCTCCCTCACTAGCCAAAAACAGGAGAAAATTGAAAAATAAAGAGTAATATAAAAGAGGCACCCCTTTCCCACCATTCTTTTTTTAAAATGTATTTATTTATTATTATTTTCATTTTTTTTTTTACACAATTTCGTCTAGTTTGTCCGGTCCAGGACTTCTGGTACTCGCTAGTGAATCCAAATCAGTTGTATTATTTGGGATATAAGTACAACAGTTAGCTCCAAATATTACACGAACACCTCCTTTTTCCCGCCAATAACCAATTTAGTGCTTGTCTATTTTGTTATGTCAATTTACTTGTTTAATTGGGCCCCAAGTGTTCTCTTAAGGCTCTCAGAGTGTGAATGTAGAAATGAACCTGTGTTGATTGAAATACATGTAATTGATTCAATCTGTGTTTTTTTATTAGGAGTCATCCATACAAATATAGACTCTTAGCCTGATTTTACTTTATCTCTTGTCTTATAGCTATACATCTGGTAATTTCCTTGGTTGACCAATCAATTCTATGTACAGACCTTTTCTGAAAATGTTTTAAACACAAATTTCACATTCAGATAAAAATAGAATAAAATCTACCATCGCCTGTAAATAGGGCGATCAATATTCTTGCAGTTTTTTCCCCCCTTGCGCAATGATCAAAACCGTGCGCATCTGAAATTAAAATCATTCATAAAATCAATCATCATGCATTTAAATCTCAATTACACTGTAAAAATGACACCTTAAAATAAAGTGTAACCAAACCTTCTATCCTTTAAATGATCTGACATTTATATATCTCTTCACCATTTCTCACCAGTCCACAAGCGGCCACTCTTAGTCTTTTCATTTAAATTTGAGATTTAGGTCAATTTTTCTAGAAACATGTTTTACTTTTGTTCCATTAATTCCTTTACACTTTCTGTAATCTATATATTCTGCTTCTCTTCAGAGGTGATTTCTTTCGTTTCTATCAATGTCCTATAGTGAATACTCTTCGCTCTTCTGTTTCATCTCTTCTTTTAGCAAAGAAATCTCCTTTCAGCATACATGCACGTTTTCACAACTTCTATCAGACAGGTTTTAAGTGGTGACTATAAGGAGCAATACATTGTGACTGGGAACTTCTCTCTGCTTCACTCTCACACACTCTCTAGCAGCGGCCACCTTTTTTCCACTCTTACTCTTCTTGCAGCCCTGCCTCACTTATAAGGAAGAGGAGTGTGGCATCCCTTAACCTTTTCTTCTCACTGATACTCTCACACTTGCTTTTGCTATGGGGTGAGAAACGCATCAAGCAGTCAATGCTTTTATTTTATCAACGGTTGCATTTCTTCTAACTGTATCTCAACAGTGACAATTTGAAAGATGTCAAAATAATCTGCAAAGCCAATTATTCTGAATGTTTTTGGTATTTGGGAGGAGTTTTCTAGTTCTTTTCATTCTGCTATTAATGCATACACATGTGCCTTTTGAACAGGGTTCATACCCAGCAAGCAATTTTGCGTCTAATAGACGTCTAATAGCCGTCAAAACACAGCCCCAGACGTCTAGGCTAAAACAAGGCTAATTTTGGGCTGTCAGTGAAAATCTAATAGACGTCTAAACATAGCCCAAGATTAGACAGCTATTGAATGACTATATTTATACGTCTAATAGACGTCTAACCATAGCCCAAAAATAGACCAGTCATCAATTAGACAGCTATTAAACGACTACATATATACGTCTAATAGACAGGCAATATGGGTCTAGGCTAAAACAAGGCTGATTTTGACTATATTTATACGTCTAATAGACGTCTAACCATAGCCCAAAAATAGACCAGTCATCAATTAGACAGCTATTAAACGACTACATATATACGTCTAATAGACAGGCAATATGGGTCTAGGCTAAAACAAGGCTGATTTTGGGCTGTCAGTGAAAATCTAATAGACGTCTAACCATAGCCCAAGAATAGACTAGTCATCAATTACACTACATATACATGTAATAGACAACAAAATGAGGCATAAGGATTCTCTCAAATATAACAGGTTCTCATAAATGAAAATCCATCCAAACTAATTGATTATAAAGGGATTTATTTAGAACAATTATATTAACAACTTAGACAACATTCAAACATAAAAATGAACAAATAAAATATTGGAAAATATGTAAAACAACTTAAAGATACTAAAAATTTTAATAATTAATTGTTAGCTTTATATCCATAACCACCACCCCCTGCTCTCCCTGGTGCTTGTTTAAAATGACCAGAAATTGCATTTTTTATTCCCCATTCAGTCGCCGAAGGAAAGTTGGTCATCACTGCGTCTGCCAAATGAGAAAAAGAAAAAAAATATTGCTCAAGAAAAGCATTGATGACAATCATTTTGAACTAATTACAGTCATTCACTTTTGCTAGGATACACACTAGAGCTGGCCAATTTAGAGTTAACGGAATATAGATTGAGACTATATAATTTATATCAATATAGACAATAATTTATATCAATATTATTAATAAATTAATAACAATAATTGAAAATTTTCAAAAAGCGCGCTCATAATGTAAGAGAAATCATAACAAATCGTGACAACAATCGTGCTCTTTCAGGTAGTGACCATATAGACCTGCATTATATGACTGACTGACAGACAAGAACAGTTTGACTTAAAAATATCAAAATTGAAACTACTTCAGAAACAAAGACACCTACATCTTGGATTCCCTTAAGGTAAGCTAAAACGTGAACTATCCCTATAAATCATTCTTTATCACTTACTCATATAACTCTAATGAACATAAAAAGATAGTTATAGGGGTATTTCACTTAAAAAAAATCATTTTTTTTAAGCATTTACTCACTTTCACTTGGTTCCAAACCTGTATGGCTTTCTTCTGTTGAACACACACAAAAAAATATATATTTTGAAGAATGTTGGTAACAAGACATTTAATGGTAGTCAGTGACAAGTACTTTGTTGACTGATTGCTGGATAATTTGCAATAAACAGTGTCTTTAAATCAAATAAAGTGGATTACATCACTCCAGTTGTGAGGTTTTTACACTGGTTATCTGTCTGTCAAAGAATTCATATCAAAATACTACAGCTGGTTATTAAATGAATTAACATTTTAAGGCCAAAGTAAATTTCTAATCTTCTGATGCATTATGAACCATCCAAAGCAGACCTCTCAGGTCATCTGGGACAGTAGCCAGCTACTTTTATATCAAATTTATAAGTCAAAATTAAAAAAAAAAAAGTCAAAACAAAACATGGAGAAGCAGCATTCAGTTTTTATGCACCATATCTGAAACAAATTCACTGAAAACTGAATGTATGCTGCATATTTTAATTCTTTTAAATCGAGTTTAAAGACTTTACTGTTTGCCACTACCTTTTATTAATTGGAAAGGATTTTTTTTTTTTTTTTATAATTTCTTTTCATGTTGCATATGTTGCTGTTAAGTTTTATGTAAAGTACTTTGAAAATTTGCCTTAAATCAAAAAATATTATTTCTTACTCTAATCTAAAAACAAAAATATATTGGTATCTTTAATAATAATAAAAATAGTAATGATAATATTCATAGTTTCATGCTTACCACCTTGAATTTAGATATGGGCACACAGTTGCAATAACACATGCAGGTAACGTTAACGTTAACTTGTTGGAGAAAAATAGTACTCTGCAATGGTAATGTTAAAATGTCACGGTTTCAACACATTATAACAACTAACTAATTTAAACAATGAACATAACAAAAAATAACACTCATACTTACAAGATCGAAGCAGAAATTTGAAGGTTTTCAGAGTGTTGCTCGCCCGTTGCTCTCTGACAGCAGCCTCGTGTAAAATAAAATTGAAAATGGAGGAAATGTGTATCGCGAGATCTGGCTAAAGTGATCTTGTCGCGCAATGCCAGTAGTCCCAGTAGTCATGTCTCAGTAGTGTTTCGATTGTGCCATCTAGTGGTTGAGAAATGCCATTGCATTTGATTTAATTTGAAATGATAGACAGTCATATCGTAGATTGTGTATGAATGTTATGTTTATGTGTGACAGCAAACATTAAGCTGTGTGAGCGAAAATTTTTAAGACTAATATTCTTATACTATATCGCTGGTCTGAATCAGGGCTATAGCCAAGCCGTACGTAGACCAGATTGCTTTGATTTCGCCAGGTGGGCTAAAGCAGACCGCATATAGCCCGTCCAATTCGGAGCTAAATCGTGACTAAAGATCGACCATGTCGTGAAATGACACATTGAACCTTGTAGATATCATTACCAATGTGAACATGATGGAATATCAACCATTTCATGCACTTCCTGGCAAAAAAACAATTAATTATTACAATTAATCAGTTTTGACTAAAAGTGGGCTACAATAGCCGGGTCTGAATACAAGCTAAATCGTGGCTACGCACAGCCTACACATATAACATGTAAAATAAAGCAAACCAAACAACTTGTAAGCACAGTTGACTTTGCTTACATGATGGAATATCATACATCTCACAAGTTATTTTGGAAAAAAATACATTTATCCAGATTAAATGTTATTTGGGCTAAAAGTGGGTTACACATAGCCGGACTATATCGGGTCTATATTTAACCCAGACGTTGAAATGACGGCTATTGCTTGCTGGGTATGATCATTCGCAACTTGTTTGTCTACTTTTTTGCTTCTATTAATGATTTTTTCTCTCTTCCCCTCTGATTCAGAACTCCATCTGGCAAAACTTTCCCTCCAAAGTCCATGTAAAATCTCAGGAGCAATGCAAAGAAAAGTCTCCCATTCACACACACACACACTGACTCTTTCACTCTTGCTTGCAAACAGCCCCTACTTTCTTTCTCTCAGCCCCCAACTCTCTGTCACCATAAACACACACAGACAAATGCACACCACTCACACAGCAATACTGTAACATATAGGCAGGGACGAAGTGGAGAGAGAGAATCCATATGCAAACACAAGTTTAATAGACAAGCATAAACGCAAGATAATCCAAAAACAAGGGTAACATCCACAAAGCGGAAACAGGGGAACAACAACAAGAATTCACAAACAGCAACAACGACCGACAAACAACACCTGAAGCACAGAGGTTTAAATAAACTGGTTAACAAGGGGCTGACGAGGGACAGGTGTTGGTGATTGATGTCATGGGAACTAATAAGGGTAACTATGGTGAGAAACAAGGTACAAGGCAAAACAGGAACCAAACACAGGAAGTGAAAACAGAAACAATGGGGAACTAAGAATATACTTCAACACAAAACACAATACAATACAGGGATTGTGACAAATACACACAGCAATATGAGATAAAAAGAGGCCTCTCTTGCCTAGAGATTGGGCATCAATGCAGGGGGTGTCACAAGGTCGCTGGCCAAGCTGTGGCCCAGACTGGTGACGATCAGGGAAACTAGACCACTCACATTGGGGACAGGGGCCGATGTGAGTGTTAAAAGTCAGCCTCTCAACAGTGAAGATGATCCAATGGTCATCCATAGCCGCCATTGTCAGGTTGAGTCAAGTGGAAGTATCATCTTGTTCAAGATTTGCAATGCTGAAAAAAAGCTGACACTGAAACCAATGTGTTGGTGAATAATACAGTCACTTGCCAAGGCCTGTTAGACACTTGTTCTATGGCATGTACTATTAATGAGGAAACTGAGCGCAAGTTGCATGCGGGATCCTTGAGCCTGTTCAGCCCCATACTTATGTCTTGCTTGTCTGTTGTGGTGGTTATCGGCTCAAGCCCAAGTGCATTCACCAGCGAAAGATGTATGTGTATGGACATTTGGTTATTGTGCCTACTGTCATACCAGGGCAAAAAAAAAAAAAAAACACACAAAAAAAACAGTTAATTGTTGGCACTAACATGACTAAGTACGTTCTCAGTCAACTTAAGCAGTCCCAAAGTTATTGGCGTGTCATGAATCAACCAAATTCTACAGGAGAACCAGAGATTCAGCAGATCTTGAGGATGCTGTCTGCTCATAACAGATGGGAAGGTGGTAGTATCCCAACCATTGTCTGTATTGTTAAGCTCACTCAAGCTGTCACACTTTTGCCTCAGCAAGAGCACCTTGTGTGAGGCAGACTCCTGGCAAGTTCCACTATTTCTGTGGGTGGTACTATGTTAGTTGAGCCATCTAAGGCACAAACTCATCAGAAAGGTGTTCTTGTTGGGCACATTGTTTATAGCCACATTACCTGGTGACAGATTGGTGCCAGTTAAGGTGATCAATCCATCCAGCTAAAATAGTAATGCTAAAATAGTTGATGTATCTCCTGTTTTGGCAGTCGAGGACCTGGACGTGCAACCTGGATGATGCGACGGCAGCCATATTGCGCCAGAACGCCCACCACACACCAGTTTATTGGTGGAGAGGAGACAGAGTGATGAAGCCAATCAGTATATATATGGGGATGATTAGGGGGTCATGATGGACAGAGGCCAATGGGCAAATTTGGCCAGGATGCCGGGGTTACACCCCTACTCTTTCGAAGGACAGGATTTTTTATGACCACAGAGAGTCAGGACCTCGGTTTAATTTCTCATCCGAAGGACGATGCTTTTTGACAGTATTGTGTCCCCATCACTATACTGGGGCGTTAGGTCCCACACAGACCACAGGGTGAGCACCCCCTGCTGGCCTCACTAACACCTCTTCCAGCAGCAAACCTGCTTAGCTTCAGTGGGCTACAGTCTTGGGCTACAGTCTTGGGATACTTTTCAGGAAGTTGAGTCCTGGTTGGCCCATATTTTAAGTCGTCAACCCTTTGTCCAAAACTGGATCAGTCAGAGGTTGCTGAATGAGACTTATGGTGCATTTCTTGAGGAAGTGGAGCAGTTTGAGAAAGACAGAGTGCAGGATGCATTTAGGCTCAGTGCTGGTATCCAGAGCACTGAAGGTCCTCCTTGTGTAACACCAAGTCGTTGTCCTCTTTCCGGTGCTGAAGTGTCTGCGGTGTTAGAGGGTCACAGTGACTGGGAAGAAAGAGTTGAATTAAGAGCATTCTCCTGGATCTCACAAGACACCCAGCATCTGTCGCTTCCTGGGCAATGCCCATTACCAGTCTTCTCGTTAGATGAACTTTGAGACAGACAATAGAACGATCCTTGTCTGTCCAGGGTCCTGTTTTACATCAATAGAGGCAAGAGAGCCTCACGGTGTGGGCAATGGCCATGTTGAATGGTCTGATGGAATCTTGGGCAACATGGTCAGAGCACTGCCGCAAAGGTCTAAAGAAAAGTGGTCACAGCTGCTTCAGACACTGACTTTTGCGTACAACTGTCCACTAACATCTCCCGTGCTGCTATTTTGAGAACAGCAGAGACCATCAAAATCGTGATAGCCAGCTCAGAGGTCACCGCACAGCCAGCACAAAGTCCCTGCCGCACTGAAACGCACTAGTTTCCTCAGCAATGCTGGTGTCAGCACAAGAGGGTGGTATCCACAGGATTTTGCACGCTTCAACTAACCCCTTTTGAGCAACACACACCTCTTGGGTGATTTCTCAATACTCTTAATTGCTTACACCATACGCCTCTTGGATGATTTCTCAATACTCTTAATTACTTGCAATACACGCCTCTTGGATGATTTCTCAATACTGTTAATTACTTCCCAGCTAACAAAAAATATGTTCTTAGAATGTACTAACATCTAACATTCCCATTAGGTTATGAAAACGTTATTTCTGAATGTTTTTTAAAGCTGCAGTCGGCAAGTCTGGCAGATTGAGTGGACTTAGCCAAAATTTTGAATGTTTACAACTTTCATGCCCCTCCCCCACTACCAACGAGCACCCGCCCATCGTCAGTGCATGTGTACCTGATTTTCTGTGAACGCGCGCGTCTCTTCAGCATCGATCAACACCATGGACTCGGAGGTAGGCTGCCCTGGCTAATCTATCCATAGATAGCAATAACCGAGGAATTGGAAGCTTGTTAGTAGATTTTCTCTCCGCCATCACACTTCATACAATCTTCAGGCGAACTTCAGGCGTGTCGTGTGCATGTGATATTGTAATGTGCGCGCGTCTGCGCGAGGGAGAGGGGATCTGTGGCGTGTGTGCACGACATGTGATTGACAGTCAGATCTCACACCCCCCTGCGCTGATTGGACCCGATGAGACGGGAGCGGTGGATTTTTGCAAAACAAATAACATGCTCCAGGTGGAGTTAGAAGCTCGGGTTTTTTTCTAAAACCAATTTATTTATGTTGTTCTGTCGGATTATAGTGTCGATTTCACTGAATATGATAAAAAAAAAGTTGCCGACGGCAGCTTTAAATGTTGAAAAAGTGGTTTTATCAAATCATTAATTTTTCTCAGGTCCTGCGTCAAACACCAAGAACCATTTGCTTTCTTAATTGGATTAATTGGTGTGTTATATGGTGAATGAGTGCAAACCAGAATGCTTTGAGCCAATAATTGATTAATGAGGGGTCGAATTCCCTCCTCTTTTTCCTTTGAGAGTAGATACTGCTTTTGAAACACAGGCCTATCTGTTGTCAGATTGGCAACATAGGGCTGGACATCTATGATTCCTGCGTCATCCTTATGGGCACATCCTCAAAGAGAGCATTTCCTGT
The DNA here is from genome assembly GCF_964197995.2 of Scardinius erythrophthalmus. Classification (NCBI taxonomy): domain Eukaryota; kingdom Metazoa; phylum Chordata; class Actinopteri; order Cypriniformes; family Leuciscidae; genus Scardinius; species Scardinius erythrophthalmus. The sequence continues at coordinate 17,641,974 of NC_138235.1, forward strand.
GTCGATCGTGAGGGAATAGGCTGCTGGAAACATGAGTTGCAGTGAGTCAGCGTCAAAAGCAAGTTTAACACCCAATTTATCCATCAAATCTCTACCTAAAAGGCAGAATAGAGAATCCGGTATTATTGCAAAATCATGCATTTAAAACAACGATGGGATATCATTGGAAAGAACTGGTAAAGTTGGTGTCATTTCACATTTTATAGAGACGCCGTTTATCCCAACAGAATTGATCTTCTTCCCTGTAATGGAGCCCTCATAAACATGAGAAGACAGCGATGAGATTGAGGCACCGCTGTCGATTACAAAAACAAATGGTTTACGATCAACATTTAAAATCAAAAAACAGTCGACTCATTTGGATAACTCACTGAAATCAGTGAAAAGTGAAGAAGAAAAGTGAACGCAGAAGAGCATTCTGCACAAACGCTCAATATGCCCCTGCTTACCACAATAATAACATTGTCTGACACTTCCTGACTGTGGCGGGTGATTTTGGACGGCAGCATTAACTTGAAGCATTGCAGAAACTTTACCTCTGGACTCTGGAGGCATCAAAGACTTCAGCGGATGAAAGCTGCACGCAAGCGTCGGCCCAATTCATCAACTGAAATGTTACTAATGCTCAACATAGTTATACGGATCAATTGTGCAGTTTCATTGTGCATGTTATTTAAAAACGTGTTCACAATAGGGCTGTCAACGAATATTCTAAATTCGAATATATATTCGAATAGTTTTAAAAAACAGAAATTCGAATGTGAAAATTAATATTCGAATGTGGAAAAACGCCCGCGGTAGCAGAGGCGCGGCTGTCAGCTTTGCGAGTGGGCGCGCTGCCTGAGGGGTCAGGGACAGGTAACAGGAAGAAGCGTTAACGGTAAACAGAAACATTACTAAAGAGTAGGCTACTGTACTGACTAAATAGATATTGCGCAGCATGAATAAGGGTTAGGGTTAGATACAGCAGTTTCATGCACTGCAGGCTTCCACTGGTTTGATTATTTACCGTTTCATGTCAAGGAAAAGTTAAATTTTTACCACAGCACAGCTCGCTCGGAGCGTTCAATGTCGGATTCGCGTCTAGTTGGACTCTTAAACATTTTGAATTTGCGCGTCAAAAGCAAAAGTTTGATGCTCGGAGAGCGTGACGCCTCATTCGCGCCACAAGACCTCCAGACGCGCGTAAACGCGTCTTTACATTGACTTAACATTGAAATCACTCGCGCCAGACGCTCTATTCGCGTTTGGTGTGTGAACGCAGCGGGTGAGGGCGAGAGAGAGAAAGAGTGCTTGCGAGTGAGCGAGAGTGAGGTCTGCGGTCTTGGCCATTAGGGGATTTACTTGTTTTTTTTTTGTGTATGTAATACGTTGTCAAATATGTTTAAACTTAAATAAACCTATACAAGTAGTTATGTCTCTTTGTATTAATTTGTCCTGTTATTGACGTAATGTACGTCATTGACAAAATGCGCAACCAGATGTTCGAATAGTTCGAATATTCGTGTGTTTTTTAGAGGGAATATTCGAACGTAATTTTTGAGCAATTTTGACAGCCCTAGTTCACAAACAGCTTGCAACAATTTTCATCAACAGGAATCGTCGATTCTTCAATCCATGCATGTTTAAATCTTTTAAAAAATGCAACAGGGCTTTCACCCGTTCTCTGTTTGGTATTAGCAGCATGTGAAATGTCTTGCTTAGCAGAAGACAGCTTCAATAAAAATGCAGTTAGTTGTTTGAAAAAAACATTGAGTTTACCTGAGCTAGCCCATATCCAATCATCATCATCAAAGTCTGTCACCCTAAATCCACGTAAAGGTTTTGACAGATCAACAGGCTCAGAATCCTGTAACATAACTCTACGGGCGGGCGGTGCATCGTTAACCGGGTCTAAAAAGTCAACTTCTTCAATTAATTCCTCCTCTGTGATTTCAGCAGGCAATGTTTTAGTCAAAATGAAATGATAATCTTGCCCAGTCTTGGCTGTATGCTGTTAACCATTTCAGTACAGACACAAAGTGATGCGATCTCGCTGGATCTGGTATCTCTTTAAAAATTGCCATTATAAAATTCTTTGTTATAATCAAAATTCCAATTTGGATCTCCCCAGTTCCCAAAGACCATATCTTTTGCCTTACGCATATCTTCATCTTTAAACGAGCCGTCAAGAGGAAACGGATCTAATTGTGTTTTTCCTTCCGACCAACCCGATAAATTGGATAAGTATGGTTCTGCGAAAAACGCTTGATTATTTCTGATCATGAAATCCTTTGGGGTTTCATCTTTTAACGGTTGACTAATCGTGTCTCCCATGATAAACTCACAAAGAGTTCTCCTCTAGTTTAATGCAAATAGAACAAATTTCAGAATGGCCAAATAGAATACAAAGAAAAGTCTGCAGCTTTATATTAAACATTTTGGTATATTGGCCAAAAGAGAGAAAGAAAGAGAAAGAAGAAGAAAAAAAATTATGTATTATTAATTCAAACGCCAATAAGGACTGAAGATTTCCCACTGAAATAGGCTTTGCGAGAGAGAAAAAAGAAGCTCAGCTCCAAATCATCTATTCCCTTCCCACGCAAAAGTGTGAGGAAAACAACAAAAATAACAAAAGAGGGTGATCAATCCTCCTTTCATTTGTCCCATATTAATTAAAATACGACGATATCTGATTTTTACCAAATATGGCAAAAATCACGGCACAAATTTTTAATTATCAATTTCTCAGCAGACAGTAAGAATCAACTTAAGAATTAAGTTCTTACCATCTGGAGATGTTAGATTTAAGGTTACATGTGCCTCATTCCAGTCCTTCTAGCAAATAGCATTTGAATGAACCATGACTCAGCGCTGGAGGGAGGGAAGTATCTCTCCAATTTATTAGCATCTTTGTCTCAGAAGATATAGCAAGAATATGAGGGGAGTCTCACAGAGTTAACCAATAAGATAGTGTATACCTTACATCATATAGGAATACAATACATTGAATAACAAGTTCATATATGGTCAGTTTCTGGCTAAATCACCACATATACGTTTGGATCCAAAAGGGCCCTTATACTGCTTTAGAACAGAGAATGGAAGACCCTTCCTCCATTCGAACATATAGGTCCACATAATGAAGAACATATGTTGCCAGTACCTTTCTACATAAGAAATCCTTCTCTGTTATATACTGGGTGCTGAGACTATATCATACAAGGATTTCTGACAATAACTTAATGGGAATGTTAGCAAAACATTCTAAGAACATATTTTAGTTATCTGGGAATGTTGTTCTAATAACGTTTTCTCTCAAGATCATGAGAACAACTCCGTCAAGTATAAATAACATCACAAGGACGTTCCAAGTTGTTATAAGAATGTTTTCACTCAACATTATGAGACACCAGTCAAGTACAAATAACATCACAAGGATGCTCCATGAATGTTATAAGAACGTTTTCACTCGACATAATGAGAACATCACAAGGACGTTCCATGAACGTTGTTATAAGGACGTTTTCACTCAACATTACGAGAACATCAGTCAAGAACAAATAACATCACAAGGACGTTCTAAAAACTTTGTTCTAAAAACATTTTCTCTCAACATTATGAGAATGTATTATAAACATTATAAGATTGTTCCAGAAACATTATTTCAGGAAAGGTTTTTACTAACATTTACATAACTTTTACATAACGTTAGTGAAAGTTATGGGAACATTCCCTGTTAGCTGGGTTGCACCACACGCCTCTTGGATAATTTCTCAGAACTCTTAATTACTTACGCCACACGCCTCTTAGGTGATTTCTCAGAACTATTAATTACTTGCGCCACACGCTTCTCTTAGATGATTTCTCAATACTCTTAATTACTTGCACCACACGCCTCTTAGGTGATTTCTCAACGCTCTTATTTACTTGGCATGCGTTATTAGCCTACTCAATACTCTCTTTCACCCAATCATTCATTTCAACACATTGATTCAAACCCACCCTTACGAAAAAGTAGTTTATTCAAGTGTTCTATTAGTATACTTCTTTTAAACTAAAATCTTTTGATCGAGATATACTTAAAAGTATAATTAAGTATTCAAAGTATACTTGGCTTGTCGTCGTGTTAACTCTTTTGATGGAGTAGCCTATTAAATATACTTTTTTTACATAATTTTTAAAATTACATTGTTTGAAAATATTAATTAGAGTATTGATGTAAAACAGTTATGTTCCTAATTCTGCGTATCTGAATTTTTGTGTAGGCTAGTCCACTGGTGTACATAGGAATTTACTTTAATTCTACTTTACTCTTTCCCCACCATTGGCTGAATTTTCCAGCTATCCATGTTTTCACTGTTATACCGTAGGGAGCGCTATGACACATCTTCTACACTGAACAAAATTATAAACGCAACACTTTTGTTTTTGCCCCCATTTTTCATGAGCTGAACTCAAAGATCTAAGATTTTTTCTATGTACACAAAAAAACTATTTCTCTCAAATATTGTTCACAAATCTGTCTAAATCTGTGTTAATCTGTGTTAATAATGTGCTCCTATAGGTGGGTCCACAACGCGCGTACACTCTGCTTATTACACACACAGCTGCACACAAACTAGCCAAATATTAAAAATAAAAGGATTACAATTTAAAAGATTAATATTGTGTACATATTATGGTACATAGATATGGTGGAATCCAGCTTGTCCCGTAGATGGTCTGCTTGCGCACTCTAAACTCGCGCACGAGCAGATCCGTTTGCTCTCTGGAGACGCATTCAGTCTTTTCACTTGACATGGCGTGAGCGCAGCTGGCTTTTAAAGGGAATGGAAAATTACACTTTGATTGTTTTTTTGCACGTTATGCCCAAAATACATTAAGAACATAGAGCCAACCCTTTTAGACCATGCGCTGGGCGTGCCGACTATTTTTCCCGTCGTTAAATAAGCAAAAAAGAATTCGGACACGCCCTACGTGCACTTGCACCATGCACTTTAGACCATCAAAATAGGACCCTATATGTAGTGAACACTACAGACTGGATCCGAAACCAGGTCGCTGCCACACAAGCACACTCGGTTTACCAGTTGCGTCACCACGCAGACATGCATCACTCAAAACTGTGGTTACTTTGTGTTCTTTCTATCCTGTCACATGTACTGCAATAAGCAAACTGATTTCCCATCAATGACAGCACAAATTATATGTATTTACAGAATGCGAATCGCCAAGAAAAGTCTCAATATGCGCAGTAAGCTGTGTGTGAAAATAAACACGAAATGGCCTGTATAGAACACGAAAGTGCATTAAACTTGAAGCCATTGAAGAAATAAAGCTAGCAGACACAACATTAAATATCATCTGCAGAATGTTTTGCTTCCCTTTTACCTGGCATGATCTGTCATTAACGCTGCAGGAAGCAATTGCATAAACCGGCATAACATTAGTTTTATTCGGACTTCCGGTTTTGCTATGTAGCGGAGAGACGTGTGGTGTCAGTGCTCCTTAGTAATTTTCATACTTCTCTTACATAACACCTTATTTGTGATTAGTTTATTAGCGTGAGTTGGTGGTAAAAACAACGCCCAGACCGAGGTGTCTCATCTTGGCCCAGACAGCGGCAACATGGCGGATGACTTACAACCCCGCTAACGACTGACAAGTTGGTTAGCGAACTTGATAAACTAAGGAAAAATATAACTGGTGAACCACACTGCTGAATTTGTCACTGGAGTCCCTCCGTTTGTCAATTGCTTCTATTGAGTCTACATGTTCATGATGGACTTTTTTGCCGAAGTTCTAGGCGATGTCCTTTCTGCCCCACCAGAGCTTGAGAGAGCCCATCGAAGCTGGAGACCTAAAGCTCTCCAAGGCCAAAAGTTATAGTGCAATTTCACCGTTATATTGAAAAGGAAACTTGAAAAGTTTCGCCGTGAAAGAGATTCAGTATAAGGGGCATAGAATCAAATTCTATGAAGACGTCTACACTTCCGTGGCTAGAAAGAGAGCCTCATTCAACAATGTAAAGGGCCTGCTGACACCAGCCACCAAATAGAGACATCAGCCACCATAATCACATGTTTGCCGGGAGCCAGAGTGCCTGACATCAAAGCAAATTTAAAAGTGATGGCTAATGCTAATCGTAAATTTTCTAAGATTACTAATCACATCAGCACTAATGTTCGACTTCGCCAGTTAGAGATCACCAAAAAATTAATGTTAAAGAGGTGTGTGAACTCACAAGTACGATGTCAGGCCCTGTAATTTGCTCTGGCCCCCTTCCTGTTAGATACTTAGTAGACTGTCCTCACTCAGTGGCTGGCTGTCTAAGTGGTGTACACAAAATAATATAGCGTTCATAGACAATTAGAAAAGTTTTTGGGGCAGACCTGACCTGTTGAAAAGAGATGGTATTCATCCCTCCTGGGATGGTGCCACTCTTCTCTCTAGTAATATGGCACATAGTCTTAGAGCTCAAACATGAATCGGGGCTCAGGTCAGGAAGCAGACAGACTGGCTAAACCGACTGTCTGCTAACTGTCTCACGTCACTGAGGTCAGATAAATCCCATCACATAGAGACTCTTTCACCTAGATATCATCATATAGAGACTGTGTCTGTTCCCCGAATTAGGAAATACAAAAAACTCCCAAACCCATTTAAGGGTAAAATATTCGATGTTCAACAAATAAAAAATAGATATAATACATATGAACAAATTATAAAGCTCGGGTTGCTGAATATTTGATCCCTTACTTCGGAAGCACTTATTATTAATGATATGATTACAGATTATAACCTAGACATGTTGTGTCTGACAGAAACCTGGCTAAAACCAGACAATTACATTACTTTAAATGAGTCCACCCCCCAAGATTACTGTTATAAAAACGAGCCATGTCTGAAAGGAAAAGGGGGAGGTGTTGCTGTAATCTATAGTAATATCTTCAGAATTACTGAGAAGTCTAGTTTCAAATATAATTCTTTTGAAGTGTTGGTGCTTAATGTAACTCTATCTAGTGCAAATGATAAATCGCGCTTGACATTTGTGCTAGCACCATACAGACTTTATCAAATAATTTGCTGATTTTCTATCAGAGTTAGTACTAGCTGCAGATAAAGTCCTAATTGTTGGTGATTTTAATATACATATAGATAGCAAAAAAATATGCATTGGGACTGGCATTTAGAGACATTCTGAACTCTATTGGAGTTAGACAACACGTGCCAGGACCCACGCATTGTCATAATCATACTTTAGATCTACTGTAATATTGTCACATGGAATCAATGTTAATGCCGTTGTAATTCTGCAGCAGAGCGATGACATCTCAGATCATTATCTAGTCTCGTGTATACTCCATTTAGCCAAGGTTGCAAAGCCAACTCCGTGTTACAAATATGTTAGAACTATCACTTCTGCCACTAAAGATTGCTTTACTAATAATATTCCTGATCAGTTTCATCTCCTCAGCATCCCAGATAGCTTAGAAGAACTCGATATTGCGACAGAAACTTTTGACTCTCTCTTTCCCAGCACTTTAGACACAGTTGCTCCTTTGCGCTTAAAGAAGATTAAAGAAAATAGTCCAAAGCTGTGGTACAACGAGCACACTCTGGCCCTTAAGAGAGCAGCCAGTAAAATGGAGCACAACTGGAAGAAAACAAAACTAGACGTTTTTCGAATTTCGTGGAGAGAGAGCACGATTGCGTACACAAAAGCTTTAAAAACTGCTAGATCTGTTTTTCGACTCTCTTAGAATAAAACAAACACAACCCTAGGTATTTATTTGACACAGTGGCTAAATTAACAAGAAATAAATCTTCTTTGTCACTAGGATATGTACCGAAAACTTTTAAGCTGGCTATTATTAAACCTCTTATTAAAAAAACGCAACTTGATCCTAGAGAATTAGTCAATTACAGTCCGATCTCAAATTGTCAAAGATAGAAGAAGTATCCTCACAACTATGGTATCTGCAAGGATTTCCAGTCAGGATTTAGACCGTAGCATAGTAATGAGACTGCTCTCATTAGAGATACAAATGATTTGCAAATGATAATATTGATCTGCCTGCATTGACATTATTATACAAGAACTGAACTGAGCTGCACGATGACATCATGGTTTTACTCTGGAGTAAACCGTGATGTCATCGTCCAGCTCAGTTAGCTATAAACGCTATATAAATAAATGTGACTTGACTTGACTAAGTTCTATAATACTTACAGTATAAATATATATTTTTAATTCTCCTGGTTGTTACCCCTTTATTCCCCATAAATATTGTTCCCTTATACTTACATGTAAGTACTTTATAGGTACACTATAATTACCCAAAGTTACACTGTAAATTTTTCTTAATTACGCAGTACTTTCCGGTCTGTAATCTAAAGCGTTACCAACACTCTCACAACAGTTTCCTTTAAAGTTTTAGAAAAGATCTCAACAACATCATACACTGTGGTCATATTTTTCTCTTTAGCTAGAAACATTGGATCACTTGTCTCCTCTAAAGATTAGAAGAGATCTCAGCAACATCACTCACTGTGCTCATATTTGTCTTCTCAGCTAGAGACACTGGAGCTCTCACATTTGTCTCCTCTAAAGATTAGAAGAAATTTCAACAACTTTACAAATAAAATGTCTCAGTATGAACTCAAACATGCAACCATATAATATGTATGAATAATCAAATTAGTCGAGGATATAGTCATAAGCCATTTAATGTGCCTTTCAGCAAAGAAAGCTCCAGGGTTAAGACTTCTGTAAGTCAGTTTTGATAAAGGCATCAGGTACATTACTATTTCCAAGAACAAATGATGTGCCCTATGCACATAAACTGTACAGCTCTATTCTCTTATTGTGTGCCAGCAATTAAGAGTAACACATTAACCATATTTCTGCATAACTTCACTCTTAATATAAGCTTAAACTCTAAATTTATGGATTGTCTTTCAAGTACTTGACTTGGTGCACAATATGTAAAGTTGTTGAGGTCTCTTCTAAACTTTAAAAGAGACTAATCTAGCTAAGGAGAATAATCTGAGCCTCGTGTTGTATCAGATATTCAGTCATTGTCACGGAATGGATGAATGTGAGACGAGGATTCAAATGCAGAGGAATTTATTAACCGGCAGACAAGGTACAAACTCAGATTGCAAAACGGGAAGGAAACACCAGGAACAAGCAACTAGGACAAACGAACCAGCACAGGACTACAAACACAGGGAGGCTAAATAGGGGAACAAACAAAGGAGGGTAACGAAAAGGGCAGGTGGGACAAATTAACCAATAATCGGATAACAAGATGGGAGGGGCTAGACAATAGACAGGAGAGCACATGGCACAAGGAAATAACATGACAGCCATGTGCTCACAACAGACCAAACAACACAAACACATGACAAACCGGGAGTGTCACAGCTCTGTCACAAACCAAGAGAAAACCCAGAACAAGGGTGACAGAACTGTGACACTACCCCCCCTCAAAGGAACGCCTCCTGGCATTCCCAAGGAGGGACACCAAACAAGACAAGAACAAACGTACAAGACCAAAGACCAGACAAAATAAACAGATCAAAACAAATACACAGAAAGGGGAGGGAGGGAGGGTACGAACTCCTGGCAGAAAACCAGGGCGGCTCAGACAGTCCATCGGGTGGCCTGGGCGCAGCAGACAGTCCATCAGGCGGCCAGGGCGGCGGAGACGACCCCTCGGGCGGCCAGGGCGGAGACGACCCCTCGGGCGGCCAGGGCGGAGACGACCCCTCGGGCGGCCACGGCACAGGGACAGATACCGGCTCAGGAACTGGAACAGACAACACTGGCGCAGGAACTGGAACAGACACCACCGGCGCAGGAACTGGAACAGACACCACCGGCGCAGGAACTGGAACAGACACCACCGGCGCAGGAACTGGAACAGACACCACCAGCGCAGGAACTGGAACTGACACCACCGGCGCAGGAACTGGAACAGACACCACCGGCGCAGGAATTGGAACAGACACCACCGGCTCAGGAACAGACACCACCGGCTCAGGTTCAGGAACAGACACCACCGGCTCAGGTTCAGGAACAGACACCACCGGCTCAGAAACAGGAACAGACACCAACGGCTCAGGTTCAGGAACAGACACCACCGGCTCAGGTTCAGGAACAGACACCACCGGCTCAGAAACAGGAACAGACACCACCGGCTCAGAAACAGGAACAGAAACCACCGGCTCAGAAACAGGAAAAGACACTACCGGCTCAGGAACTGGAACAGACACCACCGGCGCAGGAACTGACACCACCGGCGCAGGAACTGGAACAGACACCACCGGCGCAGGAACTGGAACAGACACCACCGGCGCAGGAACTGAAACAGACACCACCGGCACAGGAACTGGAACAGACACCACCGGCGCAGGAACTGGAACAGACACCACCGGCGCAGGAACTGGAACAGACACCACCGGCGCAGGAACTGAAACAGACACCACCGGCACAGGAACTGGAACAGACACCACCGGCGCAGGAACTGGAACAGACACCACCGGCTCAGGAACTGGAACAGACACCACCGGCTCAGGAACAGACACCACCAGCTCAGGTTCAGGAACAGACACCACCGGCTCAGAAACAGGAACAGACACCACCGGCTCAGGTTCAGGAACAGACACCACTGGCTCAGGTTCAGGAACAGACACCACCGGCTCAGGTTCAGGAACAGACACCACCGGCTCAGGTTCAGGAACAGACACCACCGGCTCAGAAACAGGAACAGACACCACCGGCTCAGAAACAGGAACAGAAACCACCGGCTCAGAAAGAGGAAAAGACACTACCGGCTCAGGAACTGGAACAGACACCTCCGGCTCAGGAACAGACACCACCGGCTCAGGAACAGACACCACCGGCTCAGGAACAGACACCACCGGTTCAGGAACAGACACCAGCGGCCCAGGAATAGACGCCACCGGCTCAGACACCACCGGCTCAGGAAGAGACACCACCGGCTCAGACACCACCGGTTCAGGAACAGATACCACCGGTTCTGGCACTGGAACTGGCACCACCGGCTCGGGCACCGGAACTGGCACCACCGGCTCGGGCACTGGAACTGGCACCACCGGCTCGGGCACTGGAACTGGTACCAACGGCTCAGGCACTGCAACTGGCACCAACGGCTCAGGCACTGCAACTGGCACCACCGGCTCAGGCACTGGAACTAGCACCACCGGCTCGGCAGACGTGACGTGAACAGGCTCGGCGGCAACCATCTTGTCCGCAGACACTAGATCCGGCTCGGCAGCGGCCATCTTGTCCGAAGACACAGGCTCAGCGGCGGCCATCCTGTCCGGAGACACAGGCTCGGCAGACGTGACGTGAACAGCTCTGGGAAACTCTAAGATCTTGTATAGTCTTTCAAAGTAATTCAATAGAGTCTCAGCTGCTCTGTCTACCTCAGACTGCACGGGGACCTCCGAGACTGGGATCACCGGAACTGGGACCACCGGACTCGGGATCACCGGAACTGGGACCACCGGAACCACCGTACTCGGGACCACCGGACTCCGGACCACCGGAACTGGGACCACCGGACTCGGGACCACCGGACTCGGGACCACCGGAACTGGGACCACCGGAACAGGGACCACCGGAACTGGCATGGAGTAAGTCTTCCTTCTCCTCCTCCGTTTTGGGACCACCAGGACGGGGACCACTGGACTCGGGACCACCGGAACTGGGACCACCGGAACCGGGACCACCGGAACCGTCACGGAGGGGTTCTTCCTTCCTCTCCTCCGTTTCGGGACCAGCGGTGAAGGCTTGCCTTTCTGCTGACCGCTGTCTACCATGGTCCCCTCCTCCAGAGTCCTTTGAGCGCACCTGGCGAAATACTCGAACAAGGAAATTGAAGATTCCTTATCCTCCCCAGAAAAAATTTCACTCCGCTGAATCCACATTATCTGGCTGGTTCGTTCTGTCACGGAATGGATGAATGTGAGACGAGGATTCAAATGCAGAGGAATTTATTAACCGGCAGACAAGGTACAAACTCAAAAACTCAGATTGCAAAACGGGAAGGAAACACCAGGAACAAGCAACTAGGACAAACGAACCAGCACAGGACTTCTTCTTTTTAGGTTTTATGGCAGTTGGCATCCAAATTGTTGCATTACCGCCACCTACTGAATTAAATAGTTTTCCCAGTTATTTACAGTGACCACCCTAAAGTTCACTGCCCGTTCTATATGTCATACTCCATTGTCTGAGATGGTATAAATTCTTTCCTCAGCGTATTATCTAGTTCTTCTCCTGATATGTCCACAATGTCCAAAAATCTTCTCGCCGCATCCAACACCATCTTGATCCTCTCTGATTTCCCTTTAATTTCCACAGCACAATTGACCACCATAGCAATAAATCCTAGAAATCGCTTCTTGTCCATGCCAATAACGTTATTCTGGTCATCTCCCTTCTTTTCTGTTCTGTTCCTGTTCTGTTTGCACTACTGCTCGTTCCATTCTCTTAGTAGCTTCTGCATATGTTAGCCCTTCTTCTGCTCTGATTTTACTCACTTTTACCTGTTTGATTTTTTCAGGACATTGCGTTGACCCCGCATGGTGATTTCCCAAACAGTGAATGCATTTTACTTGTTCCTCTTCACACTCCCCTCTTACACAAGTATTTTTCCCACATCTCCCACATCTCCTGACTCCTCTACACACTGCAGCCACATGTCCATACTCCTGACAGCAAAAACACCTTAACGGAGCTCTTTCATAAGACCTCAGCCTGTAGCATATATAGTCTAAATATATCCTCTCTGGCAAATCTCCCACAAAAGTCAGACACACAGAAGTACTTTTTTCCCTTTCTCCTTGACGAAATCTTGTCAGTCTTCTGGCCTCACAAACTCCTTCAACGGGCCGAAACTCCTCATCTTCCACTGACAGCGGTACACCACTTACTACTCCTTTCTTTTTGTATTCTGTCCCGAGTGGGAAGCATTTCACAGCTCTGTACTCTGTATACACCTTAATCTTTAGAGCTTGTTCTTTCTGATGTCTTGACACGCAGTCAATAATAACCATCCCACTCCTTGTTATTTTAATGGACCGAACATCTCCTAGTTTCTTTCCAATGAATCTTCCAACCTCATGCGAATCCTTGAAGATCCCGTCACTTCTTGTTAATGCTATCATTCCTACTTGATATCTCTCAACAGTTCTTCTTGTCTGGCTTCCATCACTTGAAACACTGTTCTTTTTCCTTTTCCTGTTCTCAACTCCTCTTGTATCTTCTTCATTTCCCTCGCTCTCGTCTGACTCCATTTTTTCTGCCGCTCTTTCTTTCCAAATGGCTGCGCGAGCCCGCCCTCAGCTTTCTGCCCCCCAGCACAGGACTACAAACACAGGGAGGCTAAATAGGGGAACAAACAAAGGAGGGTAACGAAAAGGGCAAGTGGGACAAATTAACCAGTAATCGGATAACAAGATGGGAGGGGCTAGACAATAGACAGGAGAGCACATGGCACAAGGAAATAACATGACAGCCATGTGCTCACAACAGACCAAACAACACAAACACATGACAAACCGGGAGTGTCACAGCTCTGTCACAAACCAAGAGAAAACCCAGAACAAGGGTGACAGAACTGTGACAGTCATGTTTCATTTAGTTTTGTTTTCATGGACTTTTAGTTAGTATTCATTAGTTCCTGTTTTCCTTTGTTCAGTATCCCGCTACTTAGAAGTTTCTGTCAAGATTAATTTAACCATCACAGGTGTTTATCAACCTTGTTTACGTTATTATTTAGGTTTCTGTGCTTAAAGTTCTAATTTGTCTGGTCACGTTAATGTTAACTTTTGTTTGCTCACCTGCCTCTTGGATTGTTGGCTCGTATTGATTATTAAAGCTTTTTTTTAACCTGATCTTCATCTTCCTGTGCTTCTTACAACCTAAATGTTACAGATGACCAGACCAACTAAGATGAAACTGTTGAGAGGACAGTGTTTATTTTTCAAAATAGGAGAACCCTTGAGGAATACATGGAGGAGTTCCTCAAGACTTGCCACCATGCCAGCTATGATGACGTCTGCCTGATGGACAGATTTCGGTGTGGACTAGATGACATTCGCTTTGTCATGCCCCAGGGTGATCCTTGTTGGACCCTTAAAGACTACATCAACCCATGCGCTGTGGGTGAACGAATCCACACTCACAGTGGACGAAGTGGATGTCGTCTTCAACATCAACGTCATCGTCAACCTCCAGCCTCACCTCGCAAACATCTCGCAGCCTGACCCAGAGCCCAGCCTGTTACCACCCCAATTGATGGATATTATTACATGAATTGTGAGCCTGTGCCAGAGGAAACGAGAACAGTGCACACCATCACCCCAGAGCTGTAGCACTTCAAAGTGTCTGACCAGGGGTGTGAGATGACATCACCATCCATCGCCGTGGGAGTCCTCGTGGAATACAAGGGTATGGATGTAAGACCAAGGTTCAAAGCAGCTTCACAGAGATAAGCGTATAATTTAAGGTAACAGATATTGTTTTGGCTTTATAGCAGAGTTAAGTTATTTTCCATCTAAAGTTAGTTTTGATTGATTTGCTTCCGTCGCAACGATAATTTGTTATTAAATTAGGGGCCGCTAAGACGACACCATTCCCTCTACACAGACTTTAAACGCGAACCTGTGAGAAACGCTGATGGCGTTCACATGCGCATTTAGAATGGGTTCTATAGTTATGTGCATTTGAAAATACGCAGGTTTGGAATTCCCTACAAGCCAAGCCTAAACAAGTACTTGTCTTTCCTTATAAATTTTGATAAAGAATTTTATTTTATTTTGTTGATTTGGGGTAGGAACGCGAAACGAAATTTTCCCGACAACGCCTTATCTGTATAGTGGTAGTGGGATCCTCCATAGGGAGAGACTAGTTGGCACTTCAGCACTGCGTTGTCATCGGTCCAGGCGAAGGTCCTTCGTCAGATCTGGATACGGCCTGGATCCGGCAGGAAAACCTCGGGATAAACACAGACACTAAAATTAGCGTAGATGCCATTCTTCTCATGAGGTAACGAGTACATCAGGATTTATGGGAAGTGTTCCTGGTTCTGGCTGACCTGGTTCTGATGCAGCCTAACACTGAATTATAGAAGTCTATAATGTATTATGTGAATGCTAGGTCAAAGAGATGTGTCTTTAATCTGGCTTTGAACTGACAGAGTGTGTCTGCTTCCCGGACAATGGTAGGAAGACTGTTCCAGAGTTTTGGTGCTAAATAGGAAAAGGATCTACCGCCAGCAGTCGATTTTGATATTCTAGGTATTAGTAACTGGCCGGAATTTTGAGATCGCAATAGACGTGACGGACTATAATGCGTTAAGAGCCCGCTCAAGTACTGCGGAGCTAAACCATTTAGTGCTTTGTAAGTAATCAGCAATATTTTAAAATTTATGCGATGTTTAATAGGGAGCCAGTGCAGTTTTGACAGAACTGGGCTAATATGGTCATACTTCCTGGTTCTGGTAAGAACTCGAGCTGCTGCGTTTTGGACCAGCTGTAGTTTGTTTATTAAGCGTGCAGGGCAACCACCCAGTAGAGCATTACAATAATCTAGCCTTGAGGTCATGAACGCATGAACTAATTGTTCCGCATTTGTCAATGAGAGCATATGGCGTAATTTAGATATATTTTTAAGATGGAAAAATGCAGTTTTACAGATACTAGACACGTGACTTTCAAATGAAAGATTGGTATCAAAGAGCACACCCAGGTTCCTAACCGACGACGAAGACTTAACAGAGCAGCCATCGAGTGTTAGACAGTATTCTAGGTTATTACGTGAGGAAGTTTTTTGTCCAATAATTAGAAACTCTGTTTTTTCAGAATTTAGAAGTAGGAAATTACGAGTCATCCAATTTTTTATATCCGCTATGCATTCCGTTAATTTAGTGAATTGATAAGTTTCGTTAGGTTTTGAAGAAATATAGAGCTGAGTATCGTCGGCATAACAGTGAAAGCTAATTCCATGTTTCCTAATGATATCTCCTAATGGTAGCATGTACAGAGTGAACAGCAGCGGTCCTACTACTGAGCCTTGAGGTACGCCATACTGAACTTGTGATCGATGAGACATCTCATCATTTACTGCTACAAACTGATAACGGTCAGATAAGTATGATTTAAACCATGCTAGTGCATTTCCCGTAATGCCAACATAATGTTCTAATCTATTTAAAAGAACGTTGTGGTCAATGGTGTCAAATGCATCACTAAGATCGAGTAACACTAATAGCGAGATACAACCACGATCGGATGATAAGAGCAAATCATTTGTGACTCTAACGAGAGCTGTCTCGGTACTATGGTACGGTCTAAATCCGGACTGGAAATCCTCACAGATATCATTTCTTTCCAGAAAGGAACACAGTTGTGAAGATACTGCCTTTTCTAATATCTTTGACAGAAAAGGTAGATTCGAGATCGGCCTGTAATTGACTAATTCTGAAGGATCAAGTTGCATTTTTTTAACAAGCGGTTTAATCATAGCCAGCTTAAAGTTTTTTGGTACGTATCCTAGAGACAAAGACGAATTAATGATATTAAGAAGAGGATCTATGACCTCTGGAAGCATCTCTTTCAGTAGCTTAGTCGGTATAGGGTTCCCGGTATAGGGAAATACCTCTAGTTTTGTTTTCTTCCAGTTGCGCTCCATTTTTCTGGCTGCTCTCTTAAGGGCCCGAGTGTGCTCGTTGTACCACAGCGTTGGACTATTTTCTTTAATCTTCTTTAAGCGCAAAGGAGCAACTGTGTCTAAAGTGCTGGAAAAGAGAGAGTTACAAGTTTCTGTTGTAATATCGAGTTCTTCTAAGCTATCCGGGATGCTGAGATGATGAAACTGATCAGGAAGATTATTAATAAAGCAATCTTTAGTAGCAGAATTGATAGGTCTCACATATTTGTAACACGGAGTCGGCTTTGCAGCCTTGGCTAAATGCAAATTACACAAGACTAGATAATGATCTGAGATGTCATCGCTCTGCTGCAGAATTTCAACGGCATCAACATCTATTCCATGTGATAATATTAGATCTAGAGTATGATTACGACGATGAGTAGGTCCTGACATGTGTTGTCTAACTCCAATTGAATTTACAATGTCTTTAAATGCCAATCCCAATGCATCTTTTTCATTATCGATGTGTATATTAAAATCACCAACAATTAGTACTTTGATAAAGTCTGTATGGTGCCCTGGTGGCCTGTATACAGTAGCCAGCACAAATCTCAAACGTGATTTATCGTTTACACTATATTTTACATTAAGCACCAATGCTTCAAAAGAATTATATTTAAAACTTGATTTCTTAGTGGTTTTGAAACTATTACTATAAATTACAGCAACAGCAATTACTTTGCGTTTCAGACGAGGCTCATGTTTATAACAGTAATCTTGCGGGGTGGACTCATTTAAAGTAATGTAATCGTTTGGTTTTAGCCAGGTTTCTGTCAAACACAGCACATCTAGGTTATAATCTGTAATCATATCATTAACAATGAGTGCTTTTGAAGTAAGCGATCGAATATTCAGCAACCCAAGCTTTAGCATTTGCTCATCTGTATTATAGCTGTTTTTTATTTGTTGAACATCAATTAAATTTTTACCCTTAGATGAGTTAAAACGTTTTTTGGATTTCCAAGTTCGGGGAACAGACACAGTCTCTATGATAGCTAGGTGAAAGAGGCTCTATGTGATGGGATTTATCTGACCTGGGTGACGCGAGGCCGCTAGCAGACAGTCGGTTAAGCCAGTCTGTCTGCTTCCTGACCTGAGCCCCTATTCATGTTTGAGCTCTAAGACTATGAGCCATATTACTAGAGAGAAGAGCAGCACCATCCTTTTGAATACCATCTCTTTTCAACAGGTCAGGTTTGCCCCAAAAACTTTTCCAATTGTCTATAAATTCTATATTATTAAGCGGACACCACTTCGACAGCCAACCGTTAAGCGAACACGATCTACTGACTATCTCATCACTCCTGCGAACAGGAAGGGGGCCAGAGCAGATTACAGTCCTTGACATCGTACTTGCAAGTTCACACACCTCTTTAATATTAATTTTGGTGATCTCCGACTGGCGGAGTCGAACATCATTAGTGCCGACATGAATAATGATCTTAGAGAATTTACGATTAGCATTAGCCAGCACTTTTAAATTTGCTTTGATGTCAGGCGCTCTGGCTCCCGGCAAACATGTGACTATGGTGGTTGGTGTCTCTATTTTCACGTTCCGTGTAATACACTCTCGGAAAAAAAGGTACAATTTTGTACCAAAGAAGGTACAAACCCTTGTCACTGGGGCGGTACCTTTTACTGGTACAAAATTGTACCTTAATATAGAGGAACAAATTTGTTCCATTCCAGTTTGTACCTTAAAGGACATGATTTGTACCATGGGCAACCAAAATGTACCTTTTGTTATTTAAAACTTGTTGGTACAATATTGTACCTTTATCAAAGGCACATTTTTGATCCTTTAAGGTACCACCCCAGTGACAAGCTCCTTTGTACCTTAACTGTGTCAAATTTGTTCCTACGAGAACTGAAAGCTATTTTCTATTGAATAAAAAGCACATTCAACATCTGAATCCAAAAGGCATCAATTTAATAATTTCTGTAAATACATATCAAATACATATGAGCGTTTGAATACTTTCATTCCAACTTACAGTAAAGTATATTTGTGTAAATACGTCAAAGACTTCACTCACAATACAATAAAGACTTAGCAAAATTAACAGAATATCACTTCTTTAAAAAGATTTGAAAGAATTTAAAATGCAATTACACCAAAATGTTACAGTACATAAAATATATTTTCTCATCTACATCAAAGCTAGACATGTTTTTTCCCCCCACTTTTCACACAATACCCTTGCATTTATTTTACTTTTTTTAAAACACCATCCTCCAACCTGAACTGCTCGGCAATTTCAGATCCCTCCATTTTTACACTGCTGAAGATTCTTCTCTCAATGAAGACACGTCCAGTCAAGAAGTTCCCAAGATCTGCACAGTGGGTTGAGATGTAGCCAGTTCTTCCTGAACATAATGAAGAATCAATATTAGTAAAGACAGATGTAAATTTATTAAATTTATACTCCCAATGACAAGCTCAAATTTGACCTCTAGACTTAAAGGGATAGTTCACCTAGAACTGAAAATTCTGTCATTTACTCGCCCTCAAGTTGTTCCAAATCTGTTTACTTGAACAAAAAAGAAGATATTTTAAGAATTGAAAATGAAACAGTTGATGGGGCCCCATTAACTTCCATGGAATATTTTTCATACTATTTTCATACTATGGAAGTCAATGGGGCCCCATTGACTGTTTCATTTTTTTGGGTGAACTACAAATCCTGCAACATCTCGTTTGGCATCCATGTAATGTGCTTCTATTACGGATTTTAGCTTAGCCAACCTCAACAATTTTACTTAAAGGACAATTCCAGTATTTAACACTTTGAGTCAATTTTGTAGTTTGTTTTGGATGAACAAGAGCAGTGGACAAAGAAATTTTGACAATGGTTCCTGTCGCGATGTTTTGAGTATTTTAGAATTGCCCATGACCGCTTTAGAATGGGAGTCAAAAGCCATGCACAAACATGTCCTTAAAACAACCCTACAAAACAAACTACAAAATTGACTCAAAGTGTTAAATACTGGAATTGTCCTTTAAAGGGTTAGATCACCCAAAAATGAAAATCATTTTGTTAATTACTCACCCTCATGTCATTTCACACCAATAAGACCTTTGTTCATCTTCAGAACATAAATGAAGATATGTTTTATGAAATTCTAAGAGCTTTCTGTCCTTCCATTGGGAGCAATGCAACTAACACATTCAAGGCCCAGAACGATAGGAAAGACATCATTGAAGTAATCCATGTGACTCCAGTGGTTTAACCAATTTTATTAAGCAATGCAGGTGCTTTGTTTTAGCAAAAAACACAATTTACCACTTTATTTAGGGGAGCAATACGACGCATGCGAATTGTGTTGACTCAAGACCGGGTGTTGTCCCGTGAATGTGCTTTAGATAATATTATTTTGTAAATACAGAGGTAAATTATGTTTTTTTTTTTTTTTTTTTTGGCAAAACAAAGCTTACATTGCTTCTTAAAATTTAGGGTAAACCACTGGAGTCACTTGGATTAGTTTAATGGTGTCTTTACTACCTTTCTGGGGCTTGAATGTATTAGTTGCGTAGGCTACCAATGGGGGAACAGCTCTTGGAGTTCATCAAAAATATCTTCATTTGTGTTCCGAAGATAAACGATGGTCTTACAGGTTCAGAATGACATGAGGGTGTATAATTAATGACAGAATATTTTTTTTTTGCTGAACTATACCTTTAAGGAATCCTGGAAACACCTTAAATCACCCACAGCATGCATTCGGTCCATTTTCTGGAATAACTGAAATGCAGATAAGAAAACAAGTTTCACACACACACACACACACACACACACACACACACACACACACACACACACACACACACACACACACACACACACACACACACACAAAAACTTTCTGCAGTTTTACATTTTCCACAAAGTTTTAAATGATTCACTTAAAGCTTCATATAAAATACCCAGAAAAGTAAAATGTTAAACTAATCCATTTGAATTGATAAGTAAAAAATGTCTGAAGAGAGTACCGCTCGGTATAACTAGATGTACCGCATCGCGGTACAAAATATGACCGCCGCTCAGGCCTGCACTGGCTTTCCACAAAAATAAATGACGTGGAGTAATTTGGCTGTATTGTGTGTTTATGTATATACCTAAAAAAAGTAATAGTATGTGCATGTCTGTCTGTGTGTGTGTGTATGTGTGTGTGTTTGTGTATGTGTGTGTCTGTGTGTGTGTGTGTGTGTCTGTGCGTGTATGTATGTGTGCGTACATGTGTGCGCGTGTGTGTTTGTGTGTGTGTGTGTCTGTGCATGTGGATTTGTATGTGTGTGTATGGGTGTGTGTCTGTGCGTGTGGATGTCAGTGTGTGTGCATGCTTGCGTTTGTTTGTATTCCTGCATGTGTGTGTGTGACAGTATCATCCTAAACCAGCAACCCTTCGCTCAACAGCACCATCTACAGGCCGATGAGTGTACAGTCACTAAATGTGCACATAAATGAATTTATTTTATACCCCCCCATGGATGAAATTCTACAAAACTTAGCAGAGGATACCCCCAGAGGATGTCAAGTTAATCATACACATGAAATATGGTGCAGTTCTGAACATCTCCACTGAAGATAGGGGCGATAAAAGCAGAATAATATTGCATTTTCATTTTTTATGTGAGGGGCGCAAATCACAAATGAGTGATTATGGGCTAGGTTGATGTGGGCCCTTAAGAGCAACATACCATAAAAATTTCTTCATCCTCGGTGCCACGGTTCAGGTAGTTATTTAGGAAAAACTGCATTTTTTTGGGTTTGGGGGGGGGGGTGGCCCCCGGGGACCAAACTAAATTTTTCCGTAGAAGTCTAGTGGGGCTACATGCCCACCAAATTTCATGTTCCCCGGTGTTTCGGTGTCCCTGGTATCGTTGACGAAAAATTTACGGGGGCCCCAGCGCAGGGGGGGGAAGTGGCCCCCGGGGACCAAACGAAATTTTTCCGTAAAAGTCTAGTAGACCAACATACCATAAAAATTTCTTCATCCTCGGTGCCACGGTTCAGGTAGTTATTTAGGAAACCTGCATTTTTTTGGGTTTGGGGGGGCCCAGCGCGGGGGGGGAGTGGCCCCCGGGGACCAAATGAAATTTCACGAGTTCACACTTACAAATAAGTCAGATAGAATAAATGCGTATTTGGCGTGCTGTCCGAGGAGAGGGCTCCGGGCTCGGTATTCGGCCCGAACCCAGAGTACTCCCCCCGTATTCCTGGCTGTGAAAGAACAAGCCAAGAGTGAGGAGTCGGGGTGGTGGAGGGATGCTGAAAACTGTCAAGGAAGATAGATGAGTTGACAGAGTGAATATATATGCTTCCTCTCATGCTGATAGGGTAGACATGGTAATTGTTTGATGAGTTGATTGATTACTTGATTATTTGAACGTGCTCCTCCCGAACTTTGTTAATAAAACATCATTTTTCCGTAGAAGTCTAGTGGGGCTACATGCCCACCAAATTTCATGCTCCCCGGTGCTTCGGTGTCCCTGGTATCGTTGACGAAAAATTTACGGGGGCCCCAGCGCGGGGGGGGGGGGGGGGGAAGTGGCCCCCGGGGACCAAACTAAATTTTTCCGTAAAAGTCTAGTAGACCAACATACCATAAAAATGTCTTCATCCTCGGTGCCACGGTTCAGGTAGTTATTTAGGAAAAACTGCATTTTTTTGGGTTTGGGGGGGCCCAGCGCGGGGGGGGAGTGGCCCCCGGGTACCAAATGAAATTTTTCCTTAGAAGTCTAGTGGGGCTACATGCCCACCAAATTTCATGTTCCCCGGTGCTTCGGTGTCCCTGGTATCGTTGACGAAAAATTCAGTAAGGTGACGGGAAAAAAAAAAAAAAAAACTTTGACAATCCCTATATGACCGCTTTCGCTAGCTACGCTAGCGGCGGTCATAATAAACAGATTAAATTTAGGATTTTACTCACATTTAAACATTGAACAAACAGAAGCTCAACCGCACTTGCGGAAGCTCAAACGTGCTGCAAAACACACGAGAATGAACATCATGGGTTTCGCACGTCTAGCAAACATGCTTGAGCTTCCGTTTACTGCAACTGATGTGTGAATAGATGAATATTTATATGTGAATAAAAGCCTAAATTAAATCTGTTCATCATATAAAATTATTGTATCTCTACAGAAAAACTTGAACTAAACTGCTCATTCAAATTATTTTACGATCTCTTTATTATGGTAGCATACAGGTATCAAAAGACATTTTGTAATTTATTATGCAAAATGGCAATGTAATATATAAAATGGCAATGTATTTCTTATTTAAATTTAAATTTTCCATACCATATGTGCAATGTTTGGAGCAAGGTGACAATTTAAATTCAATAATATAATTAAATTAGCCATCTCCTACACTTTGTTTTAACATAATTTAAAAATATTACAAAAATGATTAGAGATGTTTAAATGCATAATTCACACAAAATTAAAAAACTCTGTCAATAATTATTCACTCTCATGTTGTTCCAAACCTGTAAGACTTTCGTTCATCTTTGAAACACAAATGAAGATCTTTTTAATGAAATCTGAGAGCTTTCTGTCCCCCCATTGACAGTCCATGCAACTAAAACTTTGATGCTTCAAAAAGTTCATAAAGAGATCGAAGGCCAATCCATTTGAATCGAGCAGTTTACCGTAGTTCAAATTTTCTGAAGAGACATGATCGCTTTATATGATGAACAGATTTCAGAAGCTTAATCAAACATGCTTGACACGTGAGAACAAACCTCTTTCTCAAACGTGCTGCGCAACACACGAGAATTAACCTCATTTGTTTTTGCATGTCAAGTGAACATGCTAGAGCTTCCTTTTACTGTATTTGATGTGAATTGATGAATAAAAGCCTAAATTCAACCTGTTCATCATAAAGGAAGCAGAAAATTTAGACTAAAACACTCAATTCATATGGATTAGTTTTACAATCACTTTATAGCGTCAAAGTGGTAGTTAGCTGTCTATGGGGGGTCATAAAGCTCGTAATTGAGGAGTAATTGATGAAAGTATTTTAATTTTGGGGTGAACTAACCCTTTAACATGTTCAACCTAAAATTGTAGCAAAATGATAATTTAAATGCTATTTTTCTTAATTGCATTTACACTCACAGTTAGGACACTTATGATTGCATTTTTATTAAATACCCGCGATGAATGTGGCAAAATTCAATCTGGATTTAAAAAAAGGATTCCGATATGGAGCTATTCTTGTGCCAATAAAAATGAACGTAGCTTTTCAAGAAACTAATGAAAATATAAATTGAAACTAAATAAATTATCTCTAAAACTGAAAAAGAATAAATCGCAGGCAAATTTTTTGACTTCGTTTTTAATACACTGCATGTTTTGCTAACTATTTCTCATATTTCAATCGCTGATCTGAACTTACAAATGCGCTTCCAGAGTTTTCATTTAGGCTTCTGAAGTTTTCGTTTTCACTCCCAGAGTTTTCGTTCGCCGTTCTGACACATTTCTCTCGTGGGGGCGGGGCTAGTAGCAGTGTGTTCTCATTGGTTACTGAGCTTTTGATTGATAGCTTCGTGACCTGGAAGTGAAGACGTCAGTGGTGTGTTTATGTGTGGATGTGAGCTCTGTAATCGCAGCTTTCTATTTCATTTTAGCGATATTAAGTTTATATCTGTATTTATTTGCTGCTACACTATATTGTTGAGATGATCTCTTATAGAAGGAATAGTACAGACGAATGATATTTATCATTAGTCATCGTCGCT